>NC_044336.1:27857590-28577165 GCF_007399415.2 Gopherus evgoodei | reverse complement strand
TCCTCTGGGGGCAGCACACGCCCTTATGCCTTCCCACTACACACCTTTGCTTAGATTTGTGCACCTCCCACCCTAGGTGCATGTCCCTTAGCGTCCCGTGTGGGGGCAGGGACCCAGTGCTCAGAGCTGGGCATCACCTGACGGGGACTGAAAGCACATGCTCTTCCCTCCCACCTGGCTGGAGACAGGGATAAAGGCCCCCCCTCCAAGGGGCTCTAGGCTTGCAGCCCTCCCGCAGTAACACCTAAGCCAGATACCAGCAGGCTTTGCCCCATGCACTGCCAGGGGGAGGAAGTGCAGGGTGGCAGAGGGCAGCTTGGGAGCATGGCTGGTCCTCAGAGGAGAGGGCAGCATGAGGGAGCAGGTAGGATCTGGGCTCAGCCAGCAGCAGTCCCACAGGGTGACAGATGGCCGGGGAGGTGAACCCTGCAATGGCACAGGGCCACTCCAGATACACGTGGGAGTAAGGATACATGGTGCTGGGGGAGGCCTGGACACATGGAGGGACAGGATGATGCCAAGGAGATGGGGGACAGGCACACACAGTGGCAGGACAAGGGACACTGCACACCCACTGGACAGAGTGAGGGAGGGGGCGTGCATTGGCGTTGAAAGTTTGTAGCCACAATATCAAGCGTGTCAGCTAAGCCCTGGGTGCCCAGCCTGGACCCCAGACAGGCTGAGTCCTGCAGTCACTTTGTGGAGCTCCTTTGCCGATCTGAGAGCCAGGTCCTGGTGCCTGTGTCTGGGCTGAGCACAGGACTCAAGGCTGCCAAAGCTTGGTCTTGGCAGCTGAGCAGAGTGCAGGGGCCAGCCCTGCTGTCCTGGGCTGGGCGAGTCCTTGGAAGCTGGGGGATGGGCCAGCCAACTGGCCGGGGGTGGCCTTCCAAGAATAATATTGGGAGAGGCGTTCTGGAGCAGAGCAGGGATGAGGTCACCCATGCCAGAGTCTGCCTCATGGGGCCAGGAGAAACATTCCAGGAGAAGCCTCTGGAGTCATGTGTGGTCACAATATCATTCTCCCCAGCAGACACAAACTTAGGAACATTCCCCTCCTGGGCCTTAGTAGTACCCAGAACCAACTCTGGGTCAACGGATGAATTCTTAAGTAGCATAAACCGAGAAGCACTTTCTGTCTGCTCCACAGACAAAAGGCTGGAGGTACATTCTCCTTCATTAGGCACACTGCTATTTGCAACAGACAAACAATTGAAAACAGTTTTTCCTTCAACAGATAAACTGTTGCTTTCCACAAAGAGTGCCTCACTACACTGATTTCAGAGTGGTAGCCATGTTAGTCTGTATCAGCAAAAACAATGAGGACTCCTTGAGGCACCTTAGAAACTAATAAATTTATTTGGGCATAAGCTTTTGTGGGCTAAAACCCACTTCATCAGATGCCTAGAGTGGAAAATACAAAGGCAGGTATAAATACACAGCATATGAAAAGATGGGAGTTGCCTGGCTGAGTTGGGGAGTCAATGCTAACGAGGCCAATTGAATTAGGATGTGGCCTATTCCCAACAGTTGACAAGGTGTGAGTATCAACACAGGGAAAGTTATTTTTATAGTGACCCAGCCACTCCCAGTCTTTATTCAGGCCTAATGTGATGGTGTCCTGTTTGCAAGCTACAGTGAGCTGCTTTAAACAAATCATCCCTACCTTTTCCAGGCTTACTTTCACAAGCTTTACTTGCTAACAATTCATCACTCACCAAGACTGTCCCCCTTCCTTCCTTCCTTCCTTCCTTCCTCCCTCAGTCAGGGCTTTAACCTGATCACCAACTTTAATTTGCTCTAGAGAAACATTTCCCTGAGCCCTATCGAATGCCAGATTCACTTCTGAGATACCAGACAGATACTCAGCAATTTCTTCCACATACGCATTGCCTTTTTGCACAGATAAACAGCTATCTTTCTCAGACAAGGATTTGGAGAAACCCTCCATAGGCAAATCCATGCCCCAAGTAGACACAGGTTCAAGATTATTTCTTTCCTGTGACTGATTTACATCAACCTGACTGAACAAAGCTTTAATATAATCCCCAATCAAAAGATTCTTAGGCAAGAACTTCCTTGCACCAGTTACAGCTTCATGCTTAGCACCATTCCATTCACGGTGGATTCTGGCTAAAGGCACACGTACAGTAAATTCATAGTGGATTACAATATTCACACTCCGATCTGGTAAATAAACTTCCTTTTTGACAAGTATCAGAGGGGTAGCCGTGTTAGTCTGGATCTGTAAAAGAAGCAAAGAATCTTGTGGCACCTTATGGACTAACAGACGTTTTGGAGCATGAGCTTTCGCGGGTGAATACCCACTTCGTATTCACCCACAAAATCTCATGCTCCAAAAAGTCTGTTAGTCTATAAGGTGACACAGGATTCTTTGCTGCTTCCTTTTTGACCAGGTCTGCTTTAACAAGAATGATGTCAGAAGCTGTAATTTGCCCTAAACAGCTTTTACCATTGACTTTTACACTCTCTGCACAAGTTATGGGGTTGCCTTCACCTCAGTTCACAAGAGAAGCATTACAGAAAAGGTGGCAGTGTTGGGGTAAATTTGGTTACAAACAGACAACTGCTTAGAGTCAAACAACCTATCAACATTGTTACAAACTGGATAGATTCAATCCCCACCTTTGCTGTTGAGAGGAGCTGGCTTTTCAGGATGATACACTTCCTGTTGTTCCTTTATTCTCTTGAGCTGGAGCTTAAGTCTGTCCACTTTTGCCTTAGCTTCTGCGTCCTGCAGTCGAAGATATGCCATTCTTCGTTCATGTTCAAAACACAGGTGTTCTCTTGAAGCAGCTTCTCCTTCCGTATCAGCTATTTTTTGCTTTTGTTCAAGTTCTAGCTGCTGGTTTCTCACTGCAAGCATTTTCACTGGGTCTGCTTCCTTATCACTAGCAATTAACACATTTTTCAGTTCCTGCTCTGTGGCCTTTTTCTTAAAAAACAACCCCCCCTGTGAGCACAATTCTTCCAGGCTTTTTCTGTCAGGATCTTGATCATGGGCCACTCACTGTAACTGATTTTTAACCCTTAAACTCTCCAATATCAAAATTAAATTTGATAAGCATGTGGTTCTGATCCAAAAACCCAATTAACCTGCGGTAGGGTATCCAAGCACCACTACGCCACTGTGACCAGGGTCCTGTTGGGGAGCTGGCTGTGGTCACTCAGTTAGGATGAACTGCAAAGAACGGGGCAGACAATCCCCAAAAGCTGGTGGATAGTCCAATATTTAGATTTACCAAGCAGCATAAAACAGCTTTGATTACCTCACTGGTTACTCAGAAGTCCAAACAACACAGTTCCCTTAAAGCAGGGCTGGCCAACCAGAGCCTGTGAAGGAGCCAGAATTTACCAATGTACATTGCCAAAGAGCCACAGTAATATAGCACCCCCTCCCCCCGCTCCCAGTGCCTCCCCCTCCCTCCTGATCAGCCGTTTTGTGGTGTGCAGGAGGCTGGGGAGGGGGAGGAGCGAGGGCACGGCAGGCTCAGGGGAAGGGCTGGGAAGGGGGCAGGGCCTGTAGCAGAGCCAGGGGGTAAGCAGTGAGCCCCCAGCACATATTAACTTCTGACGAGCCTCACGTGGCTCCAGAGCCACAGGTTGGACGCCCCTGCCCAGGCCTCCATCCAGGTACCCATGTCAAATATGAAAATTTCTGTAAATCTTAGTTCATCATATAAAAGAAAAGGTTCTACCAATCCCAACGGATCGGACACATCACCTCCCAGGTTACTGAATGTTCCAGCTCTCACCCAAATACACGCTACAGCCAATTCTTATTAACTAAACTAAATTTTGTTTCTTAATAGAGAGTATGATTAAAAGATCAATATACATACAGACATGAGTTCACTGAGGTGCAGATTCACAGCAGAGATGCTGAGCTTTGTAGCTGCAAAGAGTTCTTTCAGAAATAGTTCATAGGTTAAAGTCCAACATCCAAATCTCATAATCAGGGTGCCCCAGCCTAACTAGGACCTCAGTCTTGCGACTCAAACTTCCCCTGATGAAGCCTAAGCAGATCTGAGCTGACAGAATCAGGACCCAAGGATCTTTCAGACAATTTCATGTCTTTTGACAAGTTGGAGTTCCTCAGGGAACAAAAGGTCATTAGGATGACTTTGAAGGAGGTCCATCACTGGTTTATTCATATAGATTCATAGATTCATAGACTCTAGGACTGGAAGGGACCTCGAGAGGTCATCGAGTCCAGTCCCCTGCCCTCATGGCAGGACCAAATAATGTCTAGACCATCTCTGATAGACATTTATCTAACCTACTCTTAAATATCTCCAGAGATGGAGATTCCACAACCTCCCTAGGCAATTTATTCCAGTGTTTAACTACCCTGACAGTTAGGAACTTTTTCCTAATGTCCAACCTAAATCTCCCTTGCTGCAGTTTAAGCCCATTGCTTCTTGTTCTATCATTGGAGGCTAAGGTGAACAAGTTTTCTCCCTCCTCCTGATGATACCCTTTTAGATACCTGAAAACTGCTATCATGTCCCCTCTCAGTCTTCTCTTTTCCAAAGTAAATAAACCCAATTCTTTCAGCCTTCCTTCATAGGTCATGTTCTCAAGACCTTTAATCATTCTTGTTGCTCTTCTCTGGACCCTCTCCAATTTCTCCACATCTTTCTTGAAATGCGGTGCCCAGAACTGGACACAATACTCCAGTTGAGGCATAACCAGTGCAGAGTAGAACAGAAGAATGACTTCTCGTGTCTTGTTTACAGCACACCTGTTAATGCATACCAGAATCACGTTTGCTTTTTTTGCAACAGTATCACACTGTTGACTCATATTTAACTTGTGGTCCAGTATGACCCCTAGATCTCTTTCTGCCATACTCCTTCCTAGACAGTCTCTTCCCATTCTGTATGCGTGAAATTGATTGTTCCTTCCTAAGTGGAGCACTTTGCATTTGTCTTTATTGAACTTCGTCCGGTTTACCTCAGACTATTTCTCCAATTTGTCCAGATCATCTTGAATTTTGACCCTGTCCTCCAAAGCAGTTGCAATCCCTCCCAGTTTGGTATCGTCCGCAAACTTAATAAGCGTACTTTGTATGCCAACATCTAAGTTGTTGATGCAGATATTGAACAGAGCCGGTCCCAAAACAGATCCCTGCGGAACCCCACTTGTTATACCTTTCCAGCAGGATTGGGAGCCATTAATAACTACTCTCTGAGTACAGTTATCCAGCCAGTTATGCACCCACCTTATAGTAGTCCCATCTAAATTGTATTTGCCTAGTTTATCGATAAGGATATCATGCGAGACCGTATCAAATGCCTTACTAAAGTCTAGGTATACCACATCCACCGCTTCTTCCTACTCCACAAGATAAGGTACTTAGGTATACGAATTAACATAAAGCCATGTGCTTGTTGCTCCACCATTTGCACTACATTTCAAAGAGAGATGAATACTGAGATATCCTGTGTTTACAATTCATTTAAATGCTAGGATGTTCTTTTGATCTCTGAACTATCGGAATACAGCATAGACAGTGACTGTTGATTACATTGTATGATTCGTACATTGTATGGTTTACATTGTACATTGATTATATATATGACCCTACTCATACATATGTAAATACACAAAAACACAAACGTTATCTCCTCATGCCTTTTGAGGGTTATTTATTTTGCAGGATGTTTAACCCTTTTTGGCCAAGCGTCACAGACCCATTCCCAGGAACGTTAAAAAAGAAATGAACATGACTTCTGTGGGCAAAGCTTTGTCTTTAAAGGGCCATCGCCAGTGAAAGCCAGGCTGCAGGCTGCAAACACTGGCTTTGCCAAACCAAGATGTCTCCCCAGTGTTACCTAAAATAGTCCCAAGAAGACTTATTTTAAAGCAAACACGTTTCCTGGCAGCATATGAGCCAGCCCTACTGCACAGAGGACTTGAGAGCAATGCTGACTTCAGGGGTGCCCACTGGCCGAGCTGAGAGAGCCTCTCGAGCTCCAGACCCTGCTCTTCCAGACACCCCGAGTGATCCTGGACAAGTCCTCAGTTGCCACCTGGACCCCAGAAATCACAGCCCTGCCCTACTGCACGGGGGGAGGGGAATATTAAATACTGCAAAGCGCCCAGACTCAATGGTGATGCGGGGGGGAGGGAGAGATAATTACCTGAGAAGATAGAGGGATTTTTAAAAAATCTCATGCACTGTCTACCCCAGAAGGCTGGCTAGCTCCCGCAGGGGTCATACTGACCCTGGCCACTCTGCTAAGCCTGCAGCCAGAGAGGGCAGGAGGGGCAAGGTTGAGAAACAGACTCGCCAGCCCCTGAGAAATGGCTGCTCCTGGTTCACTGTCTGTGGGGACCCTGGTGCGGAAAGGGGGCACTGTCCTGAGCCAGGAGTCTTGTTTGTGGCACAGCACTGGCAGTTTCCCTCGTGCCAGGGCTGGCTAGTGCCCAGGCTTGATGGCAGGGCCGGGCGCTCAGAGGGAAGGCTGCCTTTCCCCGGCCTTCCCCCGCCAGCCTCACCATCAGCCTGTCCAAGTACGGCGCGTGGCCAACCTCCTTCCCTGCAGCCGAGGGGGGACGTGGGCAGAGGGGAAAGTCACCCACCCTGCTTGGGCAGGGCTCCTGTCAGGGACCTTAGACAAGATTATCTGGAGCCCAAAGCAGCCCTCTGGAGCCTGCTCGCCATGGGAGGGGGAGAAGGGGACCCTCTGGGGCCACATCCCTCCTTGTGTTGGCGAGGGACCTTGCGCACTCATGGCCAAAGATCATTGCCCTGGCTCGGGGCTCTGTGCCCCCCAGCCCCGCCCACAGCGGCTCCCCTTCCCCACACAGCAAACGGGAACTGGGTCCTTCCTGCCAGACTGTCCCAGGAGCGCACCCCTGCGCTAGGCGACAGCCGCCCCGGGTCCCGGGCACCGCCCAGCCTGGCTGGCCACATCTGCCCCCCGGCTGGCCACGCCCGGCGCCCGGGCACCGCTCCCCCCTCGGCTGGCCACATCTGCCCCCCGGCTGGCCACGCCCGGCGCCCGGGCACCGCTCCCCCCTCGGCTGGCCACATCTGCCCCCCGGCTGGCCACGCCCGGCGCCCGGGCACCGCTCCCCCCCTGGCTGGCCACATCTGCCCCCCGGCTGGCCACGCCCGGCGCCCGGGCACCGCTCCCCCCTCGGCTGGCCACATCTGCCCCCCGGCTGGCCACGCCCGGCGCCCGGGCACCGCCCCCCCCCAGCTGGCCACATCTGCCCCCCGGCTGGCCAGGCCTGGCGCCCGGGCACCGCTCCCCCCCCCCCGGTTGGCCACATCTGCCCCCCGGCTGGCCACGCCCGGCGCCTGGGCACCGCTCCCCGGCTGGCCACGCCCGGGCACTGCTCCCCCCCCAGCTGGCCACATCTGCCCCCCAGCTGGCCACGCCCGGCGCCCGGGCACCGCTCCCCCCCCCCCCGGCTGGCCACGCCCGGCGCCCGGGCACCGCTCCCCGCCCCCGGCTGGCCACGCCCGGGCACCGCTCCCCCCCCGCCCCGGCTGGCCACGCCTGGTCCCCGCCCCCTCAGCTGGTCACGCCCGGTTCCCGGGCACCGCCCCCTCGTCTGTCCCCCCCCCGTCGGGCGGCCCCAGCGCCGGCTGGGCCCGCCCCCCCCAGCGCCTCGCCCCCCCCCCGTGAGCCTCCCCCGCCTGCTGGGCCACGAGCTGCCCCCGGGCCGGAGCGCGCGGCGCGGCCCGGGATTGGCCCCGTGTGACGGGGCGGGAGGACGCGGGAGATGGACGGAGGGCGGCGGGATGGAGCCGGCAGCGGGGAGAAAAGGGGGTCGGAGCTGGAGCCGGCGGCGGCGAAGAGGAGGTGAGCGGGCCGGGCCGGGGTCGGTGGCGCTGATGTGCCCCATGGCACGGGGGGGAGGCGGGATCTGTGCCGGGGGAGCCTGTCCGTGCATGGGGGTGCGTGCACGGCGCGGTGCATGGGGGTGCCAGGGGCTCTCTGGCTCTGTGCCCCCCCCTTGCTCTGCACCCTGCTGCTGCTTTTCACCTTTGTTTCACTTTCTCTTTGGTTTAGAATCAGGGAATCTCAGGCTTGGAAGGGACCTCGGGCGGTATCTAGTCCCACCCTCTGCTCACAGCAGGGCCAGTCCCCACACAGACTTTTACCCCAGATCCCCAAATGGTCCCCTCAAGGACTGAGCTCACAACCCTGGGCTTAGCAGGCCAGTGCTCAAACCACTGAACTATCCCCCCATTTCCTGCCCGCCAAGTGGCATCTTGGTTTGGCTTTTGTCCCCCACTGCCCCCCAGCCTGAACTACGTCCCTGGGCCCCTGACCCATCAGCAGCCTCACTGCAGGGCCTGCTGTCCAGAGCACCCCTTCCTTTACCTGGCTCAGTGCTGGGGTGACTGTCCCCTTTCCCCACAGGGCAAACCCACCACAACCCCAACCACAAGGCAGCTCCACCCCCACCTGGCAACTGTCAAACACTGCGAATATCACCCGTCTGGGCGACTCGAACCCGCCCGCGCCATGTGCTGTGGTGGGCAGGCAGCTGCTGGATTTTTAACAGGTTGATCTGTTATTGCTTGAGCTGCGGAAGTGGGAACTCTGCAGCATCTTTAGCTGGATCCAGAATCTTTTACCATTCGCTAGCCCAGTGTATTGTGAAAAAAGTGCAAATCTTTAGACCCACATAACACCCCCCCCCAGCAGATTAAATTATTTCCGTGGCAAATCCATAAAATAATCCAGCCAGGCCAGTCAGATACCAGCTGGGTGGTAACCTCTCGCTGGTCTGGCTCATCTGAGCACATCTCCAGGCACAGGACTCCTGTGCAAGGAATTTGCTGCAGCTTTCTCTCCCTTCTCCTGCTGGGTCCCGCTGCTAGTGCCCAGTTTGAATTGGGAAGCAGGAGTTTGGCTGGTGCCAGCTCTCACCCAGTGTGCAGCCTCCTCTCACGTCTTACCCATCCTAGTGTTCCCACTGCATTCTCGTCACTCCTACCCTGCCCCAGCAGAGAGCCTCTGGTGCAAACTCCGCAGCAGAGGGGAACAGGTACCCGTGCTCACAGCGCGTGTCCAGACAGGCCTGTGAGCAAGGGGTATTAGTTGAGAGGCTGGTTGTGTGTGGATGTGGTGGGCAGGACTCCACCCCTAGCTCCTGTGGCGCTGGGAGGTCCTTTGCAGTCTCCCAGCCATCCACAAGTTGCCTCGCCCTGACGCTGCTTGGCTGGCGAGATCAGAGGAGGTAGCAGCCCTGCGTGCTGACTCCTGTTTCCAGCTGAGCAGGTGATGTGAGATGCAGAGCCCAGCAAGACTGTGCATCAGCTGAAGCAAGAACTTTCCACTGCCCGGAACAAACACAGGGCACCAGGTAGGGCTCCTCCCTGCTCAGAAATGGCTTCTGCCCAGTCTGCTCTCAGCCCAGGCTGCCCGAGGGGCAACACAGCTGCATGGGCAGCCACTGCCTCAGTTTCCCTTGCCCGAGTAGGGTACCTCATCCCTCCCACTAACCCACTCCCCAGACCAGCCTGTCCCTCTGCATAGAGACCTCATCCAGGTAGGCTCCCTGGGAGCCAGTGTGTTCTGAGGGAAGGTTTTAGGTATGAATGACCATCCTGGTAACCTTCCCTGCATGCTTTGCTTTGCCTGCATTTCCCAGGGTCCTGCTGGAACTAGCAGTCCCAGAATGCTTTGTTTCTGAGCTGAATCTGGGCCTCGACTCCCTCCTAAAGGGCCAGCTCACACTGTAACGGGCTTCTGCTGGTGGTGGTCCTCAGCAATCGCCTAGGGCGCCAGGATTATTGGGGAGCGGCATTTTGCCGGAGGGTGGGGGGCAGCAGGCAGCTCCGGTGGACCTGCCGCAGGCGTGCCTGCAGAGGGTCCCCT
Organism: Gopherus evgoodei; assembly: GCF_007399415.2. Lineage (NCBI taxonomy): Eukaryota > Metazoa > Chordata > Testudines > Testudinidae > Gopherus > Gopherus evgoodei. Next base: position 28,567,299 of record NC_044336.1, on the reverse strand, counting down.
GGTCCCACGGCTTCATTGGACCTGCCGCAGGCACGCCTGCAGCAGCTCCACCAGAGCCGCGGACCAGTGGACCCTCCGCAGGCACGACTGCGGCCGCTCTATCGGAGCCACGGACCAGCGGACCCTCCGCAGGCACGACTGCAGCAGCTCCACCAGAGCCGCAGACCAGTGGACCCTCCACAGGAGTGCCTGCGGCAGGTCCACCAGAACCTCGGGATCAGCGCGCGGGGCGGCAAAATGGCCCTGTGCCTAGGGCGCTAAAAACACTAGCGCCGGTCCTGCCAGGCTTCTTGCCCCAGGCCCCCTAGTCTCTGCGGGGTTACTTGATTCTCTTCTTTAGTTTCCTGCCTGCCATGGAGAGCCAAGGAACCACCGTCCTCCACGAGACAGTCAGCTATGCCCCCCACCCCCTGCCAGGTAAGAGCCCAGCCAGAGGTGCAAGGTCCTCTGAGTGTGGCCAAGCCTCATCTACCACAGATATTGGGGCAGTCGCGGTGCCATGGTGCTGTGAGTGAGCGCTCTGCTCCCCCGGCTGAGTGTTAACAACCTGCAATCTTCTGGCTTCTCTCCTCCCAGCAAGGCAGTTTGATCAGAACACTACGGAGCCGATCAGCTTCTACCTGTCCAGCCTGGAGGAGCTGCTGGCATGGAAACCCACCAGCGATGATGACTTCAACGTTGCCACGATGCCACTGGCTAACCGGGAACCTCCGCTCCACAGCAAAAGACCCCGCACGCTGGTGTGCCACGACATGAAGAATGGGTACCTAGAGGACAGGTAGGGGCTGGGCCTGAGGGACCCCAGCAATGCTAGTGCAGGAGCAAGGCTGGGGTGGCCACAGGGCTCTGCACTTGTCCACAGCTGCCCCTCCTCTTCACGGCTCTCAGAATGGAGCGCTGTATGCTGGGCGCGTGGGCCTCTGCTGATGGGACTCAGCATTTACGCAGCGCTTCATGCTTCCAGAACTCCATGCAAACTTTAATCCATCCTTCCAGCGGCCCTGGGCGGGGATCAGGAACATCCTTCCCCTTGTCCACAGCACAGAGCGAGGAAAGGACTTGCCCCAGATGTGGCAGAGCCGGAAGAGGACCCAGGAGGCCTGGCTCGCTGTCCCACATTTGTTCATCCAGACCCTGTTGCCTTTAAAGCGGCGGGTAGGAGCGTTCATCTGTTTGCTGCTGCAGAGATGGGGCTTTTTACTGGCTTGGCTCTTGGGCTGGGTTAATGACCTCCAGCCACTGGTCTCTGGCGATTCCGCTGGCTGGGTGGGCAGCATGTAGCGATGCACTCAGCTGAGCACGGAGGCCAGTGTGACATGGGTTATAGCTGCCAAGGGGAATCTTGGGTTTGCTTTCTGTCCTCTGCTTCTGTAACGCTGACAGACCCTTCTCCTTCTCTCGTCCCATCTCGCGGCACTGGGACAACACCACACCCGGGTGGTGTGTGGGACCATCCAAGCTGCTTGTGGGATCAGGGCAGAGCCATGCTAGGGGCTAGCTTTGGCCTCCCTCAGGCTGCCTGTCTGCAGACAGCTCAGCACTGAGGAGACGTTCTCAGTGTGCTGGGGTAGTGGAATACATTTGTCTAGAGCCAAGCGGAGGAGGAATCCCAGGAGCAAGTCACAGGGAGACCGAATGCTCCTCGCCCCCAGGAAGGAAGGGCTGTCTCCCGATCAGGTGGGAGCTTGTTTGCTCCCTGTTAATCTGCAGTTGGCCAGTTCCTCCCATCAGCCGGAGGGTGGGGTGTGTCTCTGGGTAAACTCATCGCATCCAGAGACCCACGGGGCAGCCTACTGGAAAACCATTTGTGCTCCCTTTGTTACCCAGGGCTCTTTCAACCCAAAGCTCTCGGTAACTTTTACGCTACGTGAGGTGGTGTCAGGAAATAAATCAGGGCAGACACGGCTGTCCGACCGATAGATGGCTGCACAAACAGGACAACACGAGTGCTTTCACTTAAAGCTAAACTTTACTTAGTCTCAAGCACTTACACACGGCCGCAGCAAGTTAGTAACACACCTCCAACCCCGATAATTACCGAGCGGAGTGTGGCTCTCGAGTGGCACAGCAGCAGCCTGTCTGCCGCTGGGGGACACGATGCATCCAGAGGGAGAGTCCAGTCCTGAGGAGTCCCCCTACCTCAAGCTTTTTCCCTTTATTTATACGTTAGTAATACAGTGACATGTCCCTTAAAGAAAACTTGTCAAGCAAACAGTTCCAATGGGAAGCAAGAGGCTCCTTCTGATTATTGATTAACCAGGTGTGGGGTTTTCCAGAGTCTGCAGCCTTGAGACCCCAATAGACATTCCTGGGGCATATCAGCAACTTCAACACAATTCTTATCAGGAGGGACGGGGGTCAAGCTGCCCCTTCTGTGGCACCCAAAACTCCCTCCCCTCCTGCCTTGGTCAAGCTGCATGGCCACTTTACAGCCTGCTGACTAGGTTGCTTTTAGCAATAAGCCATAGTGGTTTCAGGCACTTTACTGGTTTGCCAAAGTCTCCCCGTACACCCCATTTGGATTGCTGCATCTGAGTGACCCAGCACCGTATAACCGGGACCCTTGGAGATTGGCCATGGGCATAGGAGCCTGGTTTCCATCTTGCAGGCTTCCCCAGGCACATTTTTACCCCTGCAGGTTTGGTGGGTGAGGCTGCTGAGTGGCGCCTGAGATGGGGAGAAACCCTCCGGCTTGGCCGGGAAGCTCTTTGGGGCAGGGGCTGGCTGGATCGGAGCCCTGGCACCGCTGCAATCCAGATAACTGATAATGTCCCACTTGAAAACTCCCCCAGAAAGGCCATTTCCAGCTCATCCCTGGAGCTGCCTGCCCCAGCTCAGAGGGGAGGGCAGACTCCTCCACTGCAAGAGGAGGATGAACGATTCTCTGCTACAGCACCAGCCAACTCTCTTCCTGCCCTAGGACAGTCTCCTGGGGGAAGAACAGCAGCCTGGCACCTGGGGAATAGCTTGTGGGGGCTGTGCACCCTGCGGGCATCGCTCCACAAGTGCTCCGTCACTGCCTGTTGGGGCTGGAGCACTGGGCCAGGCCAGCCCAGTTCAGGGCACCATTCCTGCAGTGCCACCGTTCCAGCCTGAGCTGCTGCCCCCTCCTCTGCCTGCAGGTTCATCCAGGGCTCGGCTTCGCGGGACCCCTACGTGTTCTACCACTGGCAGCACATCGACATCTTCGTGTACTTCAGCCACCACCTTGTGACCATCCCCCCCGTCACCTGGGCCAACGCCGCCCACAGGAACAGCGTCTCTGTGCTGGGTGAGGGGATGGGGGGCAGGCGGGAGCACTTGTGGTTGAGCGCTGCCACAGGGAGAGGCTGGGAGCTCCTCTGCAGCTGGCACCTCCCGCTGTGCCTGCAGTTCCTGGGCGTGGGCTGCGGCCAGCCCCCCACCCCGGCAGCGCGTGCTGGGACAGACCGGGGTTGGCGAGGGCCCACGCCTCTTGCCCACATATGTGCAGGTATTCTGGGGACCCCGTACAGAGACCTACCAGTGCCCTGGCGCGTGGAGCGGTGAGGTTCATGCTGCCATCTGTGCTCCGGCTCTAGGGACGTTCATCACGGAGTGGACGAGTGGGGGCCAGCTGTGTGAGGCGTTCCTGGCTGGGGAGGCAGCCGCATACCACGCTGTGGCTGTGCAACTGGGCCGCATCGCCCATTTCTACCGCTTTGACGGCTGGCTGGTCAACATCGAGAACACCCTGAGCGTGAGCAGAGCCGCCCTGCTGCCCCCTCCCCTCCGCCCACAGCTTGTCCTGCCTCGCCCAGCCCCTGGGGTGCAGGGATCCCTACATGGTGTCCCCGGGTGATGCCGGCTTTCTCCCTCCCCCATGCAGGAGGCAGCCGCACGGAACTTGCCCCTCTTCTTGCGTGACCTGCGGGAGCAGCTGCGTCGGGACGTGCCCGGCGGGCTGGTGCTCTGGTACGACAGTGTCTTGCAGAGCGGGGAGCTGCAGTGGCAGAACGAGCTGAATGAGAAGAACAGGTGAGGGGGAGGTGCCCCCGTCCGCTGGACAGAGGAGCAGCCCCGGGCATGCAGCTGGCAGCCCAGCCCCCGCCCCTTCCCCTTCACAGCCAGCAAAGACAGAGCAATCTACCGGCTGTGCAGCCTGGGATCACTGCCCCATGGGGGGTGCCCCTGGCCTGGCCTGGCCTGGCCCGTGGGCTGTAGCAAGGCACCCTTCCCTTCTGGCTCCCTGGCAGGGGCACGGCTCCCAGTCCCACCCCGGGCAGCTCTGATGTTCACCCTGTCCCGCCCAAGTGCCCCCGGCAGAGCTGGGCTTGGGGGCTGCAGCTGGGGGCCCACCTTGTGGGGAGGGATCCCTCCCCTGAGGGCCTGTTCTCAGGGAGAAGGGGGTGGGCATCACTGGGGCTCTCCCTTTCCTAGGGTGTTTTTTGACGCCTGCGATGGCTTGTTCACGAACTACAACTGGAAGGAGGAGCACCTGGAGCGCATGGGGGCGCAGGCCGGGGAGCGCCTGGCTGACGTCTACGTGGGCATCGACGTCTTTGCCCGCGGGGAGGTCGTAGGTGGTGGCTTTGAGACAGACAAGGTGCCTGAGTCTGGCCTAAGGGCGTTTCGGGGGCAGGGCCTTGCCCCGGGCGGGATCCTCCGGTGGGCTCTGGGGCAGGTGTCCCTGGAGTGTGGACAGAGGCTGAGTGAGGCCTGGACCCTGAGTTCTTCTCTGGGGAACAGGGGCTTCCCCCCTCCCCCCGGGGTCCATCCCTGTCTCCCAGGGATAGCGCGGTGCCTGTGAGCTGCCCGGTGCTCTGGGGGCAGGGAGAGCACCCCCTAGGCTGGCTGGCTGGCTGGGGTGCTGGCAGCCCCGGTGCTTATGGCTCAGCCCATCTGGGCTCTGAGCGGGGCGGGCGGGCGGGAGCGTCTCACCCCCGCATTTCCGTAGGCTCTGCACCTGATCCGCAAGCACGGCTTTTCAGCTGCCATCTTCGCCCCCGGCTGGGTCTATGAGCACCTGGGGAAGGAGAACTTCCTGCACAATGAGAACAGGTGAGCATGACCGGGCTGGGGAAGGGGGGGGGTGCCCAGGCTGGGGAGGGGGGGGTGCGGGGAAGGGGGGTGTCCATGCTGGGAGAGATGGGGGTGCGGGGAAGGGGGGGTGCCCGGGATGGGGGGATGGGGGTGCGGGAAAGGGGGTGTCCATGCTGAGGTGTGGCGAAGGGGATGGGAGCACTGAGAAGGCTGTGGATCGTGGCTACCCTATGGTGCTGGAACACTGGTGCCAGACTCCTGAAAGGGCTGAGCCATAGGGACCCCAGTGGGGTGCAGATTTGCTGAGAGCTCTGAGGGGAGGATGCTGCCCCCTGGTTGGCTGCATCTTGGGCTGTGCTTCACGTCCCCTGTGCCAGGGGCCTGCTGACTGGGTGAGGTCCTTGGTGCCCATGCTGAGCTGTGCCCAGGGGGTAGGGGACACTGCTGTAACCAGCCTCTCCTCTCCTCTCCATGCAGGTTCTGGGGTTTGCTGGCGGAGCTGCTGCCCACTCACAGCATCAGCACTCTGCCCTTCAGCACCTGCTTCTGCCTGGGCATGGGGACGGGGAGATTCTGGGCTGGGCAGGTGAGTGAAGGGCGGGGCGGGAGGTCCTGGTGTGGGGAAATGGGCTCAGCTGGGCCTGAGCATTAGCAACCCCCAGAGTGACTCGGCAGCGCCCATCCCTCGCCTGCAGCAGGTGCCTGCCCCATGGCCTGGCTCAGCGGGGCTGCTTTCTCCTGTAGGAGGAAGTAGCCAGGCCCTGGTACAATCTGAGTGCCCAGGAGATCCAGCCCCTCTTCACAGACCAGCAAGAGCCGGGAGGGGCAGGCAGCTGGCTGCGCACACGCTGCTCCCTGCAGGACGCCTGGAACGGGGGCAGCTGCCTGCTGATCGAGGGGATCATCCCCCGTGAGGCAGGCCACGTGGCTGTTCGGTGAGTGTGGGCTGGGGCGCCAGGCTGGGGGCGCTTGGGCGGTGGGTGTGGCAAAGACTCATTTCCTCCTGGGGAGCCAGGGCAGGGAGCGGCACCAAGGGAACGGGGGGGAGGAGGGGCAGCTGAGCGTGTGGCATGCGCACCGTTCGCTGTGCACAGGGCCAGGAGTGTGCAGCCACAGACCTACTTTGTGGTTCTTGCGCACAGCATGTTGTGTGTGTGCTGGGTGTGCACGTGCAGCATGTGCATGCAGCCTACGGGCCGGGCTGGTGCTGCCTGCAGCCTGGGGCGTGCATGCTGCGTGCTCAGCATGCCAGCTGCATGCCACATGCTGTGTGTTTGTGACCTGCCTTGTACCCCATGTAACACCCTCCCCCCCTCTCTCTCCCTCCCTTGTCTCCCTGGGTGGATTGGGGGTCACCAGCCTTTTCTCTTTCCAGCTGCCAGCGCCCCCCAAGCTCTTCCTGTCTCTGCTGTACAAACTGGAGGAGAAGCTGCCTGAGGTGGCAGTTGCGCTGGAACTCACCACACGGGACTCTGGCTCCTGCCATGTTGGCAACGTCACTGCCTTGCCGGGTGAGGAGCCGGGCCCCTCCCTGGGGATCTCACGCTGCCGGGCAGGCCGGGAATCGGTCCGTCACACGGCTGGCAAGGAAAAGGGGAGGGTGGGATGCCTGGCACACGTCTGCTCCTCCCCAGCCCCATGTGTCCTGTGCCCCCTTCCCCTGCCCTAACTGCTCCGTTCCCTCCCACAGGGCTGGTCACCCGACATCAGCCTCAGCCCCTCCCCACCCTGCCCCCTCACCTCTCCGGGCTGCTCAGCGGCTGTGGACGGCAGAGCACGGCTGGTTGGATGAGGCGGTGAGTGTCCCCAGCCAGGGAGCCGTCCTGCCTCAGGCCTGGTCTCTCCTGCAGCCCTGCCAGTTCTCCTCTCTCTGCCCTCGCTCAGGTGCTACAAACTGGAGCTGCGGGACTGCGCCCTGCACGAGCTGTCGCTGATCCTGTCACGCCACCAGCCAGGCCTGCAAGAAAGGCGCTTCTCCTGCCGCCTTGGGGAGATCCAGGTGAGAGGGCCACACTTGGCACAGTGCCCTGGCACTGCCCATCTGCCATCCCTTGTAGCAACGTCTGCCTATGGAGTGTGGGGGTTGGGGGGAGGGGATCGTCTCTGGGGAGCTCTGCCCCCTGCAGATGGTTGCAGCTGCTGCCCTCCTGGGGGGGTCTGGCTGGGGGTGGGGGCAGCACTGAGATGAGGTGCCCTCCCCGCATGGATCCCTCCTTCTGGGTGCTGCCCTGGAGAACCTGTCTCTGCCCGGGTGAGCCCTGGGCTGTGTCTAAGCACCTGTCTCCCCTGCAGGTGCTGGATGCTGACAGCCTGCACTCCTCGCTGCCCCCAGCGCCCAGCCTCCAGGCCTCCCAGGTGCTGTGGCACAAGGGCCCTGGCACAGACCAGCTCTCCCTCAGCCTCACCTTGCACTGGTCCTATCCCCACAGCCAAGCCCGCTGCTTCCGGATCCACTGCCAGGGCCGGGAGCTGCCCCAGCCAGCACAGCTGCAGCTCCTCGGGGTGGCACACGCCACCCTCTACCGGGTGGTGGGCTTGGCAGTGCCAGAGCCGCCCCCCAAGGAGTCCTGCCATGTGGAGTTCTTCGTGGAGCCGGTTCTGAACGAAGGGGTTGTCGTGGATCGGTCCAGGTGGGGGCGGCTGGTTCTGGTCTATTCCGACCCAGCCAGCACCAGCACCTATTAAATGTGACCTTTGGCACAGTGCCAGGGATCTCACCGTCTAGCTGGGCATTCTTGGGGGAGTGCAGGGCTGGCCTGGGGGGCTGTGGGCAGGGTGGAAGGGCAGCGGCAGAGCTGGGGAGTGCTCTGGACAGGAATAGCAGAGATCATGGGTAGCCCCGACCATGCCAGGACCCTGGCTTCTCTCCAACCGTGTCCCATTGGAATGGCTCCTGGCCAGTTGCTGGCATCTTCTGCCCCACATAGCCTGGGGTGGCAGCAGAGTCCCACGCTAGCCGCTGGGGAGCCCAGGGAGCTGGAGCTGCTGTGCAGCGGGGTGGGGCGCTGGGCGGGGCACTGTCCTGCACAGCTGCACTCCCCTCCTGCTCCATTAACACTGACTGGTCCTGGCACCTGCTGCTCAACTGTAGAGACCCCTCTGTGGCCTGGCCCTGTGCTGCAGCCTTTCACACCAGGCCTGGGGCTCTCGCTGCACAGCGGAGAGCGGGTGCTCGTCCCGTGTGGGGGAGGAGGAGGGAGACTGCCCCTCGGCTGCTCAGGTGGCTACTAGGGCACGGCTCTGCATGTAGAAAACACATAGCAGCCAGGGCTGCTGCCCCACCTTCTTGCTCCTTTGCACCCCCGGGCCTGGTGCGTGTCCAGCGAGTCCTGGAAGAGTTCAGATCCAGCAGTGGCTCTGGGTCCCTCAGCCCCCAAAGGCCCAGGCAGCCCCACTCTTCAGTTCTCTGCGCTGCTGGCGGCTGGACTCCAAGAAGGCCAGGGCCGAGCCTGCCGGGCAGGGCCCGCCCACAACATTTTGGCACCTGAGGTGGGGAGCTCATGCCCCCTCACTTGGGCCAAAACTTTGAAAGGTCTCAATTCTGCCTTCTTCCTGTTCTACCCCTCTCATGGTACTGCTCTGCTACCTGCCCCAATAAAGGAGAGCTCACAACTTAAAATGCCTTGTTCCAAGATTTTGAAGTAACACTTAACTTTCAAACGCCTGAACAGCAAATGTAACTTTTCTTATCTGCATAGTGAACACTGGCATTTGTATCTGTTTGAATAATCAAAGTGCTGCTTTCCCTGCCTTCTTGGTTGCAAACATTTGAACTGCTTCCTGAAGGTCCACAGTCTGGGCCAGCTCATGCTGTATTGAGACGGTTGCAAGGCCGACCAGCCTCTCCCGTGTCATTGTGGAGCGTAGATGTGTTTTTATTAACTTCAACTTGGAGAAGCTGCGTTCTCCACTGGCAACTGTTCCAGGAAGTGTTAGAAGTATGCACAGAGCAACAAAAGCATTTGGAAAGAGGGTGGTCATCTTATTTGTGCACATATATTCCAGAACAGCCTTTGGAGTTGATCCTGCTGAAATGTATCTTGAAAGGGCTTTCAGTTCACCACGTAAATCACTCACATCAATATCGTGCATGTCATCATGTGTCAACACTGTCTCTAGTGCCCTGCATTGCTGGTGTAGGTCTTCTTCAGGTACAGTGAGGAGTTTTGGAATATCATACAACATCTCAAATATACTGCTGTGTTCCTTGAGCCGCATGAAACGTTCTTCAACTGACTGTATTGTACAATCTAACACCTGGTTAAAGAATTCAACTTTGAATTGTTGTTTGGGGTCTCTTATGGGATTATTCCGTGCCTCATAACCAAAATGTCATCTTTTTCGGTGACTCTTGTATCCTTGAATGGGTGGGAAAATAGCTTCAGTGTGAAGTTCCTCTGCCAGCTTCTGTGCACTCTTCAGAACGTTTTGAAATCCCTCATCTGACTCGTAAGACTGTAGGTATGACTTTGCTTTGTCCAGTTGTTCCATTGCTTCAGATATATCAAGGTCAACACCTTGGAATCTCTTGCGTACAACTTTTATTTCAAACAGTATGTCATGCCACAACACTAAGCCAGACAGAAATTTGAAATTGTGTATGTTTCTGGTGATTCCATTTCCCTCTGCCACTGTGTCATGGAGTTACAGGGTGATGCTCTGGAACTGCTCCCCACCAAGCCAGTCAGGACTTTGGGGAGCCTCCTCTCCCTTGGAGCAGACTTGTTCAGGGCAAGAAGCTCACACGTCTTCACCTCCTGGGTCTCTCCTTGGAGCATTCAGCATCCTCTGTGCCTCCGTGCGCTTCCCACAGCGAGCCAGCCGTGGTGGGGTCCTGGGGAAGCCACAGGGTCCTGCACCCCCACTTTGCAGTCAGACGTGACTCTTGGCCAGCCAGGAAAACAGAGGTTTATTCGATGACAGGAACAGGGTCTAAAATAGAGCTTGTAGGTACAGCGAACAGGACCCCTCGGCCGGGTTCATTCTGGGGGGCAGTGAGCCAGACCCCCAGGTCTGCCCTCCACCCTCGACCCCAGCCAGCTCCAGACTAACAACCCCTGCCAGCCCCTCCTCTCTGCTCAGCTCCTTTCCCGGGCCAGGAGGTCACCTGATCCCTTTGTCTCCAACACCTTCAGCTGGCACCTTTGCAGGAGAGGGGCCCAGGCCATCAGTTGCTAGGAGACAGAGTGCCAGGCATTTAGGTGCACTGGCCCTTTGCTCTGCCAGATACTTAAGAACTGCATAGGGGACACTGAGGCACCAACACAGTATTCAGAGAAAACATTAAGAACTTTCCCAGTTCGTCACATCTCTCCCCCCTTCGAGACCGAACTGAGCGAGGTCACTTCAGCCAGTGACCTGGGGAAGTTCGAACCCACCAAGGTTCCCATGGATGCCCCAGCATCTCTCCCATCCCTTGGTGTGAGTTACACCAGGACAGTCCAGTCTTACGCCCTCCCTTAGGTCGGGTGTGCTTGATGGCACTTGCAGGCTGCAGGTGAGAAGGTTTATGCAGCTTGAACCCTTTTGCTATCCCCAATACCCCTGGGGTTCAAACTGGGATGGGGTCTTCTCCCAGCACGCTGGGCTGCAATTCGGGCTGTCTTGGTTAAGAGCCCCCATCTTGGCCTTTGCCAGCTCTGGGCTTGGGCAGCCGCTTCCCACTTTGTGCCCCAGACACAACGCCTCTGCCTTCCCCCCCTTACACTTTTCAGCTTTTACCGTCAGTCCCACCTCCTGGAGGCAGCCCAGCCCCCTCTTCACCTGGGACACCTGTTCCTCCCAGGTCTGGCTAAAGATGCACATGTTATCAGTGTCTGCCAGGGCCAAGTTCTCCATCCCCCTCAGCTTGTCTAGAATCTCCCCAGGCCTAGGCATGGGGTCGGCATCGGACACTGTGATGGCTTTAAGCTTCCGATAGCCCCCACAAAACCAGATCATCCTGTCTCCCTTGGGGATCAGCCCCACGGGTGAGGCCCATGGGCTGTAAAACGGCTGGATGACATCTAAAGCCAGCAGGTCCTTGACCTCTCCAGGTTCTGGGCTGCTTTCCCAGTGACTCTGAATGGGGAACACCTGATGGGGAGATTGGCTCCCACCTCAGGGAAGAGATCCCCCAGGGGGTCTTCCCCCTTCTCCCAATCCTTCCTTTCCGGGTCCAGGGGTCCCCTCACTCTCCTCCCATCCAGCAGCTCGAACTGGAAGAACCTTGTGGATTCCTGGGGCACCACCAGCTGCCTCCCGATTCCCCCCAGTTCTACTTCCCCTTGGGGAGCCCATTCCCGGTACAGGAATCCCTTCTCCGGCAGGACTCTGTCCCTGCAGCCTTCCCCAAGGGGGTTTGCAGCGCTGTGGCCAGCAAGTTCTCTCAGCTTCTCCAAGGAGGGATCCCTCTGCAGCTCAGTCTGGGATTCAGCGGCTGGGGCAGGGAGTGGGACCTGCTCCCTCTCGCTAGCTGGGCCTGGGGTCACAGCCCCCCTGAGCCCTGTCCCTGGTAGCTCCCTCCCTGCTGTGTAATCACTTCCCAGCAGCATGTCTGGACCAGGCAAACCTGTTTGGCAGCTGACCTGCCCTGCCCGGGTGTCCCCCGACTCAGCTGGGGTCTCAGCACCCCCCCCCCCCCCCGCTCAGCGCTGCCCTTGCTGTCCCAGTGTGATCAGGCAGCGAGCTCTCTGCTCTGGTCCCAGCATCAGAGCCAGTGTGAGCCCCCTCTCCGGTGTGCAGGGGGGCGGGGAGCATCTCTCCCTCCCACTCAGTCCCAGGGGGCTGGTTACAGGTAGGCAGGTATCCTGAGCCCAGCAGCCCCTCCCCCCTGCCAGCCAGGTCATTTGCATTTTCACTGACCATTTCCATCCCAGCCAATTGGTTCCCTGGATTTGAATTCAAACCCTCGGCCATTACAGGAGCGGGGCCTGGATCCTGTCCCATGGGGGAGACAGTCACCCCCCAACAGGGCCTCCCAGCCGATATCCTGGAGAACCCCAACTACCAGCCAGCCCGACCCCTTCTGGGTCTGCACAGGGATCTGGGCCATAGGCAGGGCGAGGGGCTTCACCCCAGGGAACTTCACCTAGGTCCCACAGTCCCTCAGCATCTGCGGCTGCACCACCACAGTTCTCTCTGTCTCAGGGTCTTGACCCCGCAGGCTTGTTTCCCCACTGACCCCTGGGCAGCCCCCTATGTCTCTCTGCTCCACCATCGACAGTCCATGCTGCTTCTCCTGCAGTTTTTCCTCAGGCTCTCGCTCTCTCGGGCTCTGCTCCTATCCCATCCGTCTCCGATCCCCTGATGGGGAACCCGATCGTGAAGACCCTTGTCTGGTTGGGGACCAGACTCCCGGGGATGCCTGGCTGATGCTCCAGCTTCTCTCAGATCCTCTTGTAGCCCCATCTGGGCCAGGAATCTGCTCCTCAGAGCGGTGCTTCTCCTCCAACTGCACGATTAACTGTGCCTTGGTGAATTTCCCCATGCGTAACCCTCTCTTTGTGCACAGGATCACAATGTCCTTCTTCAGGAGATGGTGATAGGCCATCACTTCACCGTTCCCAAGTGGCTCTGGACTCACAGGCCTGTGTGCTCTTGGCTCCCCCATGGTTTCCAGGAAGAACCGCTGGTGTGCCAACCCTTCTCGTGGTCACCACCTCTTTGCCAGGGTCGAGCTGCAGACTCCTCCGCCCCTGGGACTGCTCCTGCAATCCCCCGGGGAACCCTGCTACTGCAAAATCCTTCTCTCTCCCAGGGTCGAGCGGCAAGCTCCTCCGCTCCTGAGACTGCTCGCTGCAATCCTCAGGGGGACCCCGTTACTCCAACAGTCCTTCTTGCTGGTCACACACTCCCAGAGGTTAACTGCCCCCTGAAACCGTCCCTCTCTGAGCCTTCAGCATGCCTGGTCCTCATTATCCCCCCTTTGTTTTACTGCTCCCCAGTCACTTACTGCAAGCAGCGCCATTCACGGGGTGCAGTATGTCCCGCCGCTGCCACCAGTTGTCACGGAGTCACCGGGCGATGCTCCGGAACTGCTCCCCACCAAGCCAGTCAGGACTTTGGGGAGCCTCCTCTCCCTTGGAGCAGACTTGTTCAGAGCAAAAAGCTCACACGTCTTTACCTCCTGGGTCTCTCCTTGGAGCATTCAGCATCCTCTGCCCCTCCGTGCGCTTCCCACAGCGAGCCTGCCCCAGCGGGGTCCTGGGGAAGCCACAGGGTCCTGCACCCTCACTTTGCAGTCAGACGTGACTCAGCCAGCCAGTAAAACAGAGGTTTATTCGATGACAGGAACAGGGTCTAAAACAGAGCTTGTAGATACAGCGAACCGGACCCCTCAGCCGGGTCCATTCTGGGGGGCAGTGAGCCAGACCCCTCACATCTGCACTTCACTCCTTGACCCCAGCCAGCTCCAGACTAACCACCCCTCCAGCCCCTCCTCTCTGCTCAGCCCCTTTCCCGGGCCAGGAGGTCACCTGATCCCTTTGTCTCCAACCCCTTCAGCTGGCACCTTTGCAGAGGAGGGGCCCAGGCCATCAGTTGCTAGGAGACAGAGTGTCAGGCATTTAGGTGCACTGGCCCTTTGCTCTGCCAGATACTTAAGGACTGCCATGGGGACACTGAGGCACCAACACAGTATTCAGAGAAAACATTAAGAACATTCCCATTCGTCACATCCAGCATCAAACTCAGCCATCAACTCCATGGTTTCAAGAAAGTTTCCATTGTTTGGCACATACAGCTGATCTGAAGTGTCACGCAGTGCTCGATTTTGGATAGCAAGCATTCTCACAATGGCAATGAGCCTTTTCAGAACATTTTGCCAGTAAAGAGACTCTGATGCAATAGTCTCTTGATGCTGATCATCTGTGGTGGCCTTTAACCCTTAGTCTCATCTCAAGCTCTTTCCACCTGTGGAATGCTCTCTGGTGATTTGCTGCCTTCTCATGGCATGCCAGATTTCTGGCCAGATTTTTCCAGTCCTTTGTTCCTGTAGAACCCAATGTGGCTGGAACATTAGACTGGAAGAGTTTGCAACAAAAACAGTATGCAGCATTCTGGGTTTTTGAGTACCTAAGCCATGACCTCTCCACTTTGTCACCATTGGGGATTTCACGCCAGTAATGTGTTGGATGGAAACTTCTATTTTCATTGTCTTTGGAGAACATGAAGTTTTTCACTTGGTGTAGCCCAGGCAGTACAAGTCCCCCAGGCTACTGCTCAAGTGAGTCCACAGTCCTGGATCATCTAGACTTAAGGAACTAAACTCGGCAGCAGCTGTTTCTTGTGCCTCCACCACACTCTTCTCTGATCTACACTTTTCTTCAGGAATGTGCCTGGTTACATCCATTTGAGATGGAGATATGGATGCTGCAGTAGCTGCCAGGTCACCTGCACTCTGACTAGCTGGAAGATCAGGCATCTCCTCACCACTCACATCCTCACTGGGGCTGGAAGGCTCAGCGTGAACATTTGTGTCTATGTATCTCAGGAGAGCTCCTTCCTGCTTAGCTAGAAAAGCTTCCTTTGCCTGCTTGTTTTTTCTGAATGCTGCCCCAAGGGGCGTTTTCTTCTTTCACTCATGACTGCTGTTCTGCGCCAGCTATAGTGGCTCTCAACGCTCAGTTGAAGGGGACAAATAAGCAGGCTGGTAGCAGGGCCTGTGTGAGGGAAGATTAAGCATCTTAAGGGCCTAACTGGCTCCTACTACTTCAGTTGACTCCCTGTTCTCCTCAAGTGAGATCAGGGAAGCAGCAGGAAACAGGAAGCTCCCTGAGAAGCTGGTGTGAATCAGTCCAGGCTCCATGGGTGCTCGAGAGGTACCTAAGAGGCTCCTCCTCCTCCTCTCTCTCCCTGCAACTCCTGCTGCTTTCTGTTAGTCCCTCTCACCTCTTCTCCTGCCTGCCTGTTATGACTCTTGTGCCCTCCTTCCTCCAGCACAGCCCTCCACCATCTCTGTGCATCTCGAGCAGAGAGGATACATATGCACCAGCAGCAGACACAATGTTCTACCCTCTGGGTCCTACTGGCGGCCCTCACCCCCCCAGTCTGGCACCCAAGGCAGCTGCCTCCGTTCGCCTCATGGTAAGGCCAGCCCTGCTGCCAGGGAGAGCTGTGGCTGCCAGCTGCATGGGCAGCACTGGGGGTGGGGGGGCGGTGCAGGGCTGCACCTGGTCCTGAGCCACTGTACACCCCATCCTGCGGCCGGGGCGGGGAGCCAGCCAGCGCCCATCCCCTGCTGCAGTCTAGCCCAGAGTCAGCCAGCCGTGGCCCTGGGCTGTCCAGTCCATGTGCAAGCTCCGTGGAACAGCTGAGTGCAGAGGTGGCTGCGGCAGCGAGTGCTGCCTGGCCCTGCTTGTTGCCTGGCAGCAGTTCTCCAATGCTGGCTCCCTAGATGCTTCGAGGAGAAAAATTTATAGTGGTGACTGTGCCCTCCCAGGCTGGTGAATCAAGCAATTAGCAGGCAAGGGGGTAGTGGTGCTTGTCACGGAGTGTGGGGGAGTCCGGCCCTGCACCCCTCTTCCTGGGACCCACAGTGACTCTCAGCCAGCCAGTAAAACAGAAGGTTTATTGGACAACAGGAACACAGGTTACAGCAGAGCTTGCAGGCACAGTCAGGACCCCTCCACCGAGTCCTTCTGGGCTTTCAGGGTGCTTGGATCCTAGCTAGGATACCCTGAATTCCGCCCATCCAGCCCCAAGCCCAAACTGAAACTACCCCCCTCCAGCCGGCCCCTTCCTTTGTCCAGCTTCCCGGGCCAAAGTGTTGACCTCCCCTCCCCCTTGCCTAGCTCAGGTTACAGGCTCAGGTATTGTCCATCCCCTAAAGTCCTCCCCTGCTCTCCCATCCCCCACACAGACACCCCCTACTCCATCACAGTGCTGCAGCCCCAGCACCCTGCATCCCCCAGCTTACGGCCAGGACCAACGCCAGCCCCAGCTCCCTGTGTCCCGCAGCTGATGGCCAGGAGCGACGCCAGCCCCAGCTCCCTGTGCCCCGCAGCTTACAGCCAGGAGCGACGCCAGCCCCAGCTCCCTGTGCCCCGCAGTTTACAGCCAGGAGCGACGCCAGCCCCAGCTCCCTGTGCCCCGCAGCTTACGGCCAGAACCAACGCCAGCCCCAGCTCCCTGTGTCCCCCAGCTGACGGCCAGGAGCGACGCCAGCCCCAGCTCCCTGTGCCCCGCAGCTGATGGCCAGAACCAACGCCAGCCCCAGCTCCCTGTGTCCTGCAGCTGATGGCCAGGAGCGACGCCAGCCCCAGCTCCCTGTGCCCCGCAGCTTACGGCCAGAACCAACGCCAGCCCCAGCTCCCTGTGCCCCGCAGCTTACGGCCAGAACCAACGCCAGCCCCAGCTCCCTGTGTCCCCCAGCTGACGGCCAGGAGCGACGCCAGCCCCAGCTCCCTGTGCCCCGCAGCTGATGGCCAGAACCAACGCCAGCCCCAGCTCCCTGTGTCCTGCAGCTGATGGCCAGGAGCGACGCCAGCCCCAGCTCCCTGTGCCCCGCAGCTGACGGCCAGAACCAACGCCAGCCCCAGCTCCCTGTGCCCCGCAGCTTACGGCCAGAACCAACGCCAGCCCCAGCTCCCTGTGTCCCCCAGCTGATGGCCAGGAGCGACGCCAGCCCCAGCTCCCTGTGCCCCGCAGTTTACAGCCAGGAGCGACGCCAGCCCCAGCTCCCTGTGTCCCGCAGCTGACGGCCAGGAACGACACCAGCCCCAGCTCCCTGTGCCCCGCAGCTGACGGCCAGAACCAATGCCAGCCCCAGCTCCCTGTGTCCCCCAGCTGACGGCCAGGAGCGACGCCAGCCCCAGCTCCCTGTGTCCCCCAGCTGATGGCCAGGAGCGACGCCAGCCCCAGCTCCCTGTGCCCCGCAGCTTACGGCCAGAACCAACGCCAGCCCCAGCTCCCTGTGCCCCGCAGCTTACGGCCAGAACCAACGCCAGCCCCAGCTCCCTGTGCCCCGCAGCTGATGGCCAGGAGCGACGCCAGCCCCAGCTCCCTGTGCCCCGCAGTTTACAGCCAGGAGCGACGTCAGCCCCAGCTCCCTGTGTCCCCCAGCTGATGGCCAGGAGCGACGCCAGCCCCAGCTCCCTGTGTCCCCCAGCTGACGGCCAGGAACGACGCCAGCCCCAGCTCCCTGTGTCCCCCAGCTGACGGCCAGAACCAACGCCAGCCCCAGCTCCCTGTGTCCCGCAGCTGACGGCCAGAACCAACGCCAGCCCCAGCTCCCTGTGTCCCGCAGCTGACGGCCAGAACCAACGCCAGCCCCAGCTCCCTGTGCCCCGCAGCTTACAGCCAGGAGCGACGTCAGCCCCAGCTCCCTGTGTCCCCCAGCTGACGGCCAGGAACGACGCCAGCCCCAGCTCCCTGTGCCCCGCAGCTTACGGCCAGAACCAACGCCAGCCCCAGCTCCCTGTGTCCCCCAGCTGACGGCCAGGAACGACGCCAGCCCCAGCTCCCTGTGTCCCCCAGCTGATGGCCAGAACCAACGCCAGCCCCAGCTCCCTGTGTCCCCCAGCTGACGGCCAGGAACGACGCCTCGCCAGGAACATTAATATGGCAGCATTGAAGCTGCTGCTGCACCCAGTGGAATCGCCCTGAACTAAACCAGCTGAGGGGCTGAACAACGCAGGGCTTGGTGTGGCGAGACACGCACCTGCCATGCTGAGGGTTTCAGTGGAAGGGAGCAAGTCGCCGGCTGTTAGCCTGGGACGCTTTTAGTTCTTTATGGCGCTTAGCTCAGCGTTACCCACCTGTGCAGCCTGGGCTGTGCTGAGGGGCCTCCTGCCCCTGCTGCCTGAGCCCGTGCGCCACAGGCCTGCCCTGAATGCGTTCTTGCTGAAGCAGGAAGCCCTGTGGCTAGGAAGAGGCAGGCAGAGGCAATGGCTTGGTGCCCTGCCTGGTGGGGGCATCACAGTCCAGCCCAGCCCCACCAGCAGGCAGGGATACGAAGCAGACCATGGTGCTTACCCAGCTGCAGGATCTTGAGCCTGGTGCACGGAGGTGCCCATGTGCAGAGTCGCTGGGACGGGGTGGCACAGGTAGAGTTATCCCCTTGGCCACCAGCACACTGCACATTTAGGCTGTGGGCTAGACGTCCCAGGAACACCCATTTGCCAGTCACAGGTCAGCCCGGCCCTGAGCGGAGAGGGCAGCCTTCCTAATACCCCAAGCAGGGGTCACACAAATGCTGGTTGGGGAGGGGGCACTGCTGGGGCTGTGGCAGCAGGGCTGGTTGGCTAGGGGGCTCTGGTTCAAGGCAAGTCCAGCATAAACCCACGCTCCTTCAGAACAACGCCCGGCTGAACAAGGCTGGAGGAATGCCAGGATAGCTAGCTACAAGTTGAGGGCAGGTGCCTAGCTCTGGCAAATTTAAAGGGGCAGCCCCCCGAAAAGCCTGCTGGGGAAATTCCTGACAAGAGGGTGGGTGAATGAGATGTGGGTGCTGTCCGGGGCACAGCACCATGCCAGAGTCCAAGAGGAGATGCAGGGTAGAGCTGGCAGCGAGTGCCTGCTGTGGGCAAATACCAGCAGGCTGCCAGGGTGCCCATCAGCAGGAGCATAGTTTGTCCACTCCGCCCCTTCCTGCAAGGCTCATCCTGTACTCCAGCTCCAGGCCAATGCCAGGCAGCGACACATCTGCAGAGCAGACCTGGGCTCCCCTTGCTGAGATGGACAGATTGTTGGGCCTCGCCTCCCGCTTCTAGCAGCCTTCACTCTGAGCCGTGCCCCATCTATGCCCCCATTCAAAACCAGAGTCGTCCTGGTTGAAGAAAGAAATCTTTATTAATAATCTTAATAATAATAATCCTCAATAATACTGTTTAGTAGAATGATCACAGCTTTGAAGCATTCAGAATGGGCGGGTGCCAGCCTGCGCTCTGGGCCGGGGGACTGCCAGGGCAGTGGCCGCACAGCAAATGGAAGGAGCTTTGTACAGTGGAGGGGGCTGGCTGGGAAGGGGCTATGTACAACGGGAATAAAAAGGAGGAGATCATGGCTGGAGCCTCAGGAGCGTATGCTGAATATAAAGTGAAGTTTCATGAGATGACAGAGCCATGTTGGGAGACCTACTGGATTCATCTGGCTCAGCCAGCCGCCTGCCTTCCCAAACAGCCTCACAAACAGCTCTGTGGCCCACCCTAACCCCGCGAGGCTGCTGGGGGGGAAGTGCCTCTGGTCTTTGGCACAACTGGACTGTGCCAGCTGTGGGTGAGCAGCTGAAAGAAGCTGGCAAGGCCCTGGGGCATCTGGTGCCTTGGCTAGCAGTGCGCCCAGCTGCCCCCACCTGTCTGGTTCAGAGCCAGCACTGTCCTCCCCTCACTGCCCAACCCTGCCCACTGCTTCCCATGCCCTGCCCATAGTGACCCTCACCCTGGTGGGCCTCTCCAGCGCCTAGCTGGCATGGGACTGGGGCTTGGGGCAGGCCTGGCTCTGAGCAGGGACCCTGCAGCCACCACTAAGGGGTGTGTGTGCCCCAGGGATGGCTGGGGTACACGTAGCTTGGCTCCCTGCCCCCCAGTGGTGATGGGGTGGCTGAGAAAGCCACTGTGGGATCACATGGCCTCCTCAGGCTCCATGCTGGGGGGCAGGGACTGCTATGATCCCTGGTGCACCATGTTGTGGCCTACAGATGCAGCCTCTTCTCGACTCCATCTGCCCCGGGTAGGTGTGGAGCAGGAAGCAGCTCCCGCTTGGCTTTAGCCCCATGGGGCTGGGGGAAGCCAGGAGCTCAGGGCACCGGGGCGATGAAAATGCAAGGGAGCTACAACCTCCACGTAGATAATATCCCTCTTAAACACAGCCGCTCTTCCCCTGCAACACTCAGCAGCCCCAGCAAAGGTGCTGCTGCATCAACCATCCCACCTCTGCTCAGAGAGCTGAGGCCTCACACACTCAACACACCAGTGGCCAGCAAGTGCAAAAGCATTGGAGCTCTGAAAACAAAAAGCAAGAATCCTACCCTGAGGCCAAGTCCCCCAAAGCTGCGGGAGGATGTGGGCTGCTGCGGTGCTCTGCCCAGGGCCCTGGTACCCACAGCACAGGCGTGGGAGGGCAGAAAGGAAGACGCGGTGCCCAAGCCGGGTGCCTTGGGCTGGCAGAGTCCTCGCTCCGAGGCTGTCCCAGCACTCCGCACTGCTTGCTCTCACCCTCCCTGCCCTGGGCTGGAAGCACCAGTAGGCTGGGGAGGGGAGAGGGCCCCAAGTCTCCCAACATGGCTGCTGGCCAGGGCAGGGGTGGAGCTGGAGAGGGGCGGCTCTCTGCCCAGCTGGCCATGGCGCTGTCCGGTCGGTCGCTCAGTGTGTACTCTCCGTGAGTCAGGCGGGTGCAGCACCTCCTGCTTGCTTGGTGCATGTGTGTGGACAGTATGGGACTCGGTTGGTTGGTTGCCTCTTTGTTTTGTGTTTTGTTGCTTTGTTTTTAATTTGTTTTGCCCTTCCTGGTCCCAGAAGGAAACAGCTGTGGTGTCACTACAACAGAAACAGAGGCAGAACTTTCACTGGAGCCACCTGCAGCCACCCGGGAGCAGAGAGCAGTGCCCATGGGGTGCAGGCGGGCAACTGGCCCAGCTCAGCTACGCAGCATCCTATCCCCTGCCAGCGCCAGGGGCAACTCAGCCACGCAGTGTCCCCTGTCCCCTGCGCATGGACTGCCAGCGCCGGGCCCAGCTCAGCCACGCAGCGTCCCCTGTCCCCTGTGCATGGACTGCCAGCGCCGGACCCAGCTCAGCCACGCAGCGTCCCCTGTCCCCTGAGCATGGACTGCCAGCGCCGGGCCCAGCTCAGCCACGCAGCGTCCCCTGTCCCCTGAGCATGGACTGCCAGCGCCGGGCCCAGCTCAGCCACGCAGCGTCCCCTGTCCCCTGCGCATGGACTGCCAGCGCCGGGCCCAGCTCAGCAAACACCAGGGGGAGGTGGGGTGGGGTTCCTTCCAAAGCGGCTCCAGGATTGTGTAGTGGGTCCTGTTGTCCCCCCAGAAATGCCCAGGCAGATGGATGAGTCGCCCCCCCCCCCCCCCGGTTGGGCCTGCACCCCAAAGGCTCCTCTCTCCCAAGCCGGGCCCACAGAGCAGTCTGGCCCTTGACTCCAGTCTCTCTCTCCCCCGTAGTGACTGAAAGGGGTGGGTGTGGCTGGGCCTGGGATGAAAAGCTAACCCCAGCTGGCCTCTGGCACTAGGGCATCCCCTGGCCTGAAACACAGGCCACCCCTCCTCCCGGATGTTGATGATGATGATGTGCACCTGAGCTAGAGGGGCTGCTGCACCCCAGACCCAGGCACACATGGGGGGCTCCAAGACTTGGCCAGAGGCTGTGCAGAGGGATGGTGGGTGCTACTCCCCAGTGTAGTCTAGGGGTGGGGCCATGCTCATTGCCCCCGTCTCAGCTGTCCCTGCTAGTGCTATACCCTGCACCCTCCGCCTTGCACACAGCTCCTGAGATGGGTTCCCAGCCCATTTTGCCAGGCAGCCCATTATCCTAAGGGACAAACCCTCCGCTCCTTTCCCTTGTGTGAGCAGTGCCCCGCCCGGGGCCCTGGCTGTGATCAGGCACCTGCACGAGAAGAACAAGCCCAGCCTAGCAGGAGCAGGCTTGCCTGCCACAGAGATGCTGGAGGGAGCTGGGGCAGTGAAGAGGCCCAAGGAATGGAGGACTGTGCCAAGCCAGGCGCTGCTCTGTGCAGGAAGGCAGCTCTCTTGGAACGCCCTGGCCTTTGGACTTCACGTGTTCCTGGCAGCGGGGGCAGAGAAGGGGGCTTAGCCTGGGCTCTCTCCCGTGGTTCGCTGCTGGTTGTATGTCTAGGGAGAGCAGGACGCGCCCCAGCCCTGCAGCAGGGCAGTGGCCAGGCTGCTTGCTTTGCAACACAGTCAGTTCAGCCAGGGCAGGTGACAGACAGACAGACAGGTGGGTGAACAAAGAGCCGTGGGATGAGAGCAGCTTGAGGTAAAGACCTATGGTTCTAGGTGGCGTGCTGAGCCGGGCAGAGCCCTGGCCCCTGGCAGGGGCACTGTGTTCTTCCGGGAGGCTCTGCCTTGGCTTAGTTTGGTTGGTTTGGTTGCTAGTGAGCAGTCAGTGTTAGTGTGGGAGGGGCTGGGTGTCTTGCTAGTAGGGAGTGAAGCGGCTGTACCCTCCTCGGTATAGACTAGCCTGCAACATCAAAGATGAAAGAAAAGCCAATCAGTATTCGAGAGAGAGGCAAGGCCCATTTTCTTCCCTTTTTTAATGACATAACATCGTCCTGTCCCAGGAGGACAGGTGGGGTGGAGGCGCTGAGGGGTCCCAGGAGCTGCGCACGCTGCTCCCAGCACTGCCTGGGCTCTGGCCCTTCCCATCAGCTCTGCGTGGGACAATGCGCTCTTTGGGTACCAGCATGCAGGGCTCCTGGCTGGGGTCGGAAGGGCTGAGTGGGAGAGAGGTTTCCTCTCAACCTGGCAGCATCCCATACTCCTGGAGCAGGGCAGGCAGCCCCAGGGCCGCCAATCCCTCCTGTGCCCACTGCTGCCTGGTTCGTCCAAGGGGCTGGCGTCAGGCCCCTGCTCTAAGTGCTGCCTGGCTTCCCTCCCCTCTGCTCCACAGAGCTGGGGGACACTTCCTGCAGCCCTACCAGGGCCCCTCCGTTCTCCTCCTAGCTCCCTGCCCAGGACTGCAGCAGTGCTGCTCCCACTCTGTCCACGGTGCGGCTGCACGCCCAGCTCTCGACCCGGACGCTGCCTGAGCTCCACACTCCTGCCCAGCCGAGCCCCATGCTTTGGGTGTGCAGAGGGGCACTGGCAGGACCCTCCCTGACACGTGGCAGCTCAGGCCTTGGCCAGAGCATTAGGGAGGATTAAAAAAAGGAAGAAAACGCCTGGTTGGCTTGGAGACCCTGCCCACAAACGGGACTTTTCATCTTTGATGCTGGTTGCAAAGCTAGCTAAACCACGCTGAACTGCACTGTGTGGGACAGTGTGTCGTGCCAGGGAGCTGCAGCAGGTGCCAGGCTGCACAGACACACGTGTGCACAGGCTCCCTGGCAGGTCGGCTCTCTGCATGCTGGATGTGAATGTGCAGTCGGCACCAGGGCTAGAGGGGGGGCTTCACCCCCCCATACAGCGTAGGTAGAAAGGAGTTACTGATCTCTGTACCAGTGTAAGGTGGGTCAGGGGCTCCCACAGGCTTGCGGGGAGGGTGTGTGTGTAATGGGTCTGTGTGTGTTGGGGGCTCCCTTGGGGGGGGCAGGCTGTGGGGGGTCAGGAGTCAAGTTTCTCCTGGGCTTTCCCAGCAGTGAAATGCTCCCCTGCTGCTCCCTGACAGACCATGGCAGGGACGTCCTGTTGCTCCCTGCCCCCTCCCCCGCCCTGGCCCATGCAAACTCATTCCAGTCAAGCCATCCCACAGGGTGTGGTGCCCCCTCCCCCAGCTGCAGCCAGTGTCGGGGTGGCTCTTACCATGGTGCCAATGCTGTACGTGGCAGCAGGGCCGATGGTGTGGTGGTACGGGTCTGCAGCTGCGTACACTCTGCCGTAGCTGGGAGCAAACACAGCAGGCGTTAGAAACCAGAGATCCCCCCTCCCACCCATTCAGGTACCTGCCCTGCTGAACCTCATCTGGAGGCTTTGCCCAGGGGGCTGGGGGAGGCTGGCCCTTCTCTGGGCCATCTGAGGGGCCTACCCCATGGGGAGGGGGTTCTCTGGGCCCAGGGATTTGGCTGCAGGAGTGCTGCATTTTTCTTATGCTTCTGCCAGCCATGCAGGAGCAGGAGGCAGGTGCTTCACGCTGCAGGGGGCAGCCTCTAGGGCTGATCAGAGGTCTGTCGGTGCATCACTCCCCGCCCCATGGCGTTTCACCAGCCGTCCCTAGTATGGTGGTTGGTGTCATGCACATGGAGACCCAGTTGGAGAATGCCCTGGGCCCTGGCGGCATGCAGGGCAGAAGGGGGCTGTGGCCCATTCCTAGACCAGCTCTGCACCCTCCTGGGGAAACGCCGTGGGCAGTGAGGGGGACCAGCTGGAGTGCTGTCTCGGGGCCGCCACAGGCACCTGGGGGATGCCCAGCTCCTAGCTGAGGGGGCCGCGGGCCCTGGAGGTGGGTAACAGGAGCAGGAAAATGGGTGAGCAGGAGCCACTGGCTGGACGTGGAGGGGGTGCTGGCTACAATGAGATCAATTCTGAACATGCTCCTTCCTCGCCGTGTGCCCTCTCTGGGAACAGAGGTGACGAGTCCCCAGGGCTCTCTCTCCAGGTGGGCATGAAAGCTGCTGACATGAGCTCAATAGGCTGGTGGGGAGCCAGGCCACAGGTGCCTCTGACTGGGGCAAGGCTGGCAGAGGAGTGCCTTACCTGTCGCTGTATGCTGCCGCTGCCGCTGGCTGGGCGTATCTGTAGGCTGCATAACCCCCCTGTCCAGCAAGAAGAGACCTGTCGTCAGGCAGGGAGTCTCCGGGCAGGTCAGGTGGAGCAGCTCCCTTGCAAAGGAGCCCAGCCTCCCAGCAGACCCGAGGAGGGAGCCTGCACAGCTGGGCACCCTACAAAGAGCTCGTCTCAGCTGTGCCCAGCAGCTGGTGAGTGGTGGGAGCTGTGGGACCCTGCTAGGAGCCGGGTGTCTGCACCATGAGGCAAATGCCAGGCCCATTAGCGTTCCCAGGGGGCTTGCAAACACGTTAACCGGAAACAATTCAATGTCACTTCCCTGATCGCTTCAATGAGGTGTCACGTTAGAGAAATCCTTCAGCTGCAGCCTAAGCCAGGGCCAAGGCTTTTAAATATGGAGGTTAAATGCTGGTGTGATGCACTGCGCTGATGCTGTCTGAGAGCATGAATCCAGCACAGTGCTTACCTGGCGAGGACCCTTGCTCAGGGCACAGCAGTCAGCACTGTGCCCTCCTCGCCTGCACTGCCCCACTACAGCCCCCGTCCCCTGCACTGCTCCTACTGCAGCCCCTGCCCCCTGCACTGCTCCTGCCCCCTGCAGCCCCTGCCCCATGCACACTGCATCCCCTGCCCCTGCACTGCTCCTACTGCAGCCCCCGCCCCCTGCACTGCTCCTGCCCCCTGCAGCCCCTGTCCCATGCACACTGCAGCCCCCACCCCATGCAGTGCTCCTACTGCAGCCCCCATCCCCTGCAGTGCTCCTGCCCCCTGCAGCCTCTGCCCCCTGCACTGCTCCGATTACAGCCCCTGCCCCCTGCACTGCTCCTACTGCAGCCCCTGCCCCTGCACCGCTCCTGCTGCAGACCCTGCCCCTGCACTGCTCCTGCCCCCTGCAGCCCCTGACCCCTGCACACTGCATCCCCTGCCCCCTGCACTGCTCCTACTGCAGCCCCCGCCCCCTGCACTGCTCTTACTGCAGTCCCCGCCCCCTGCACTGCTCCTAGAAGCCCAGCCTCCATGCAGGCACCTCTTTTATCCCCCTATCTCTTGTCACTCCGGAAACCTTCTTCTAATGGAAATTTAACTCTGGCAACACCAGCTTGTTTGGCATGAATTGTCTAGAGTAACGAGATCACAGTTCTCAGCTGGCTCGTGGCTCGTGACAGTCTATAACATTCTGCACATTATCTGTAAAGTTCCTCACTTTGCAGAATGCATGAAAATGGAGAGAAATGAAAACCACCATCAGAACCACAACTTCATTCAGTGCCAAGCGGTGGGGAATGCCCAGCTGGTGTACTCCCAGCTGCTACCAGCAGGGACAGAGTGCAGGCCCCAGGGCCATCCCTATGTCTTCTCAGCCCCACCCTTATGGTGGGATTCAATCCAACCGGCCTCTGCTTCCTTTGGCATCAGCAAGGAAACGTGAAACATAACGTCCAGGAGGGGTGGGCAGCACTTACGTAAATTTCTGCGCCATAGAATCCATCCTGATAAACGACCCTGCAAAGAGTCCAAAGAGACAGGCTGCGCGTCAGAGGGCAAGCCTGGAAGCTGCCAGCGCCCTGTGGGTGGAGAGTGGCCAGGCTATTTGAAAGCGGATTTATTGTTTCCTTGTGGGCCAGACCCGTCTCCCCAGCCTGGCTCGCAGTTAGGTGTCTGACGACACTGTGAAGTTCCTGGCAGCAGTCTGGTCCCAGCCACGCTGAGATCAGTCTGGGTTGCTCCAGGCTGGCCTGGGTGAACCTGTAATTAGAGCCGCACCTGCCAGTCTGCATGCTCAAGTGCCAATAGGGCTGAAAGCAGGGAGAAGCTGGGGGAGGAGAGTGACACCCCACAAAGCCTGAGGAGGAACAAGGGCTCTTGAGGAAATGAGGTTGCAGCCACTTTCTCTGGGGGCTGCTCTGTGCTTTCCCAGCTGAAAGTATGCAGAAGCCCATGGCATCAGAGGTTTGATACCCAACTATATAGAAAGGGTACAGAGTCTGCATGGAACTTGGAGGGAGGAGCACAGGCTGCAGGAGGGAAGAGTGTGGAGTAGGCACAGGAAGTAAGTCTGTGTGCACATGGCTGGAATGCTTGCTGCAGTTACAGCATGTCTGCACATAGCTCTCTTAATGTAGAGCCAATTTAGTTTTAGAAACCTGGAGTCTGTGACACTGGCAGGCCAGATGCCAGCTCTTGCCCAAGCTGCAGGCATTAGCAAAGAGCTGACAACCTTGTTGCTGGAGACCAGACCAGGTCACCTGGATGTTAGCTTTGCTCAAAGTAGGTATTAACACTAAATACATTCTTAAAAGACTTTAGTCCCCAGCTGATTTGGGCCAAGTGACCGGTCCCTTGGGACTGGAAGCAACCTGAATGTGGGGCGATTTGTGGTGTAGGTGACCATTTCTTACTAAGTCCAGTTTCTCTTGGTGGCAAGGTGGATAGGAGAATCTAAGGGGGCTGTCTGTGACTCCACAGTGATCCAGGAGCTCACGTTTGTTATTGGCTTGGTGAAATCTAATGTCAGAATGCACCTCCAGCTTGGGGTGTCTGTCCTCAGGCTGCCACTCATAGCTGTGAGCTGCTCCAGACAGCTGGACAAAGTCTTCTCCTGTGATTACCCAGTACCTGGGGCATGCAACCGAGGCAGCGGGGGAGGGCTATTCCTAGGGATAAACCCTCCCTCCTGAGGAGACACCCAGAGATGGAAGGAGTCAAGGAGCCTTCAAAGAGCTCGACTCTGAATGGTGCCACCTCTGCTGAGCCGTACCCCATATGCTGGGTCTGCTTCTACCACCCCAGGCTGCACATATGGGGTGCAGAGACCCCAGCTCCATTGGAGGGTGTTGGGCCTCCCAAGCCATTCAGGGACAACAGCCTACAGACTCCCAGGTCTCAGCTGAGCCACATGCATGCTGGGAAAAGCAGCCCCTCTCCTGCAAATCCATTTCCCATGAAAGGGGGCAAGCTGCTGCCCCAGACCCCAGGGCCCCGCTGGCTCCCTGGGATACTCACGCGCCATAGGTGGGGATAGGTGGAGGTGGGGGTGCAGCGCGGAACGTGTTGTAGACAGCACGCCCCCGGCCCCGTAGGTGCGCCCCTCGGTATGCCACGGCTGTCCCTGTGGCTGGGTACGGGAACCCTGTTACTGAAGGCAAGAGAGAGAGAGCCATGAGCATCCCAGAGCAGCTCTCTGGCTACTGCCTGCCCATGGGGCAGCCTGAGGGAAATGGAAGGCCTCCTCCTGCACAGCGCTCACCCACCTCAGCAGCACCCCCTGCTCCGAAGTAGGGACACCTGTGCCAGCACAGGCCCAGCAGCTAGGAGCCTGGGCTTTCTCTGGTTGCACAACCACCACCCGGTCACGGCCAGCGCACCCCCAGTTCCAGCAAAGGGAAGCAGGGAGCCATGGCAAGCTCCTGCACAGGACCACCCCTGCCCCTTGCTGCGGCGGTGTGTTGGGGGGCCCTCTGGGGAAGACAGTGCCAGCAGCCCTGGCCCCTCTCAGGGCTAGAGACAGGCATGGAAGGGACAGGCTGCAGGCACAGGACTGCACCCTCCTTCACGGGGATTCTGCTTCCTGCCTCTGGTGGGGTAATTGTTCAAACAGCCCCTCGAAACGCTGGGAGAGCCACAACATGCCGACAGCTGTGCAAAGGGAACAGTTCTCAGCACTGGCATGTGGGACTGCTGGAAGGGATGGGTGCTGCCTGCTGCCATGGGGCACTACCACTGGGGGAGTCCGTGAGGCAGGTGGGTAATCACAGCGGGTTTATGAGCCCTATGGCCGCAAGGCACATGGGCACGGCCCAGCACCAGGGTTAGGGCCGGGCTGGCGCTAACTGCAGTTGTAATCCCCACTTGAGACAGAGGCTGGCATGAGGAGCAGGCCCAAGGGAATCAGAGCCACGGGGGACCTGAAGCAACACTTCTGCCAAAGGGACTGGCCTGATCGACTTTACCTGCATAGAATTCAGGACTGTAGACAGCTCCCACCACCGGGTTCAGCTTCCAGCCTGCCACACAAACAGTGAGCCAGTGAGCCCCGCAGGGGGAATCCAGAGAGCCCCCCACCCTCCATGGGGGGACAGCCAGTGGCAGCCTCTTCACCAACAGGCAGCAGCAGCTCTGCACAGCCAGTGTTGCACAGCGTCTGGACTGGCCTGCAGGAGGCCTGTGGGACCGGCTGCCTCCCAGCTGCTGGCACACACCCTCCACGTTTCCCACTGCAAACTCTGCGCCCATGGCAAGGGACCCCTACTGCCAGGGGGAGGGGGAGCTGGCCATAAGGTAGCAAATGTCTCAGGAGAGCAGGGGGAAGAGTTGCTGAGCCTTTTACCCCCCGAGGCCAGGGTCCCACTGCTCGCTCCTACCATGGAGCTCAGTGCTAACACCCTCCTTACTGGGGTCCTCTGGACAGAGATGCTGATGGGACTCAGCGGCTGGCCTGAGCCAGAGGAGTGGGACTGGTGAGCCTGGCTCTTGCTCATTGCCAGGAATTCCAGGGGGGCCGTCTAACCCACAGGGAATCCAGGGCAGCCTCAGGCCCTAGGAGCAGGAAGAATAAAAGCCCCAAACCATGCTCCCAATTCTCATGCTCCCAGGACCCAAGGGCAGCTCCCCACAGCTGCTCACCTTGCTGAACCCACCCCTGCTGCCCCACAGCCTCCGGCCCTTACCATTGATGTAGGGATTTGCAGCCTTTTTGTTGGTCATGACTCGGGCTGTGGCATTATTCACCTGCAGAAGAGAGGGTACAGGACAGATCACTGTCTGCATCCAGAGACACTGCAGCCCCAGGGACCTGCTCAGCTGCATTTATGTGGAGTTCTTCCGGCCTGGGGCTGGGGGCAATGCCGGTGACATGATCACTGGGGCCAGGCGGTGTGGGGGGATGCAGGGCTGGAGCCCCGTAGCACTGACACACTGCCTGGAACCCCAGGGACCTGCACACAGCTCTACTGTGCCCCACAATTCTGACTCCCCCGGGCTCCCGCTGCACCATGATCCGGACCCACAGCTCCCTACACACAGCGAGCGCCACAGGTACACCATGATCCTATGCTGCAGCACCCCTGCTACTCCAGTTCTGCTGGTGTTCCTGCAGCCCCTGGGGTAACTGATATCTGATCCTGAGCAGTGCTGGGCATCATGCTGTGCTGTGCTTAGCACCGAGGCCTGGAGAGCTTACACTGCGGCTAGCAGACGGCTCCCTTCGGACCCACATCCAGAGCCGAGCCCGGCTGAGTTCGACAGGCTGCTGTGTGCTGAGCTGGCTGCCTTGGCCTGCTGCAAGCACTTCACGGTGAAAATGGCATTTCAGCCCTGGGGCTGCACAGGGACGTGGGCATGAGGCAGAGGGAGGAGAGGCCTGTGCTGGGCACACTGCCTGGCCAGTGCAGGGGCAAAGCCAGACAGACTGCTGAACCGCACGTGTGGAGAGGGGGAGGCCTCCTGTTCTACACCAGCCCGCGGGGCCTTGGGAAGGGCAGGTCTGCACTGGACAATGGTGGGGGACAGTTTGGTGCCCATGAATGGGAGGGTCTAACAGT
Organism: Gopherus evgoodei; assembly: GCF_007399415.2. Taxonomy (NCBI): domain Eukaryota; kingdom Metazoa; phylum Chordata; order Testudines; family Testudinidae; genus Gopherus; species Gopherus evgoodei. Next base: position 28,537,429 of record NC_044336.1, on the reverse strand, counting down.
CTCTGTCAGAGCCAGGCAAAATGCAGTAGTAGACTGTGCGCATTAACCCCCAGCTGTCAGTGCCCCTCAATCCTCACCCACAGATCCCTAGTTACACCTGTCCTGGCTCCCCCCAGCTGTCAGTGCCCCTCAATCTCCACCTGCAGATCCCTAGTTACACCTGTCCTGGCTCCCCCCAGCTGTCAGTGCCCCTCAATCCTCACCCACAGATCCCTAGTTACACCTGTCCTGGCTCCCCCCAGCTGTCAGTGCCCCTCAATCCTCACCCGCATATCCCTAGTTACACCTGTCCTGGCTCCCCCCAGCTGTCAGTGCCCCTCAATCCTCACCCGCAGATCCCCAGTTACACCCCTCCTGGCTCCCCCCAGCTGTCAGTGCCCCTCAATCCTCACCCGCAGATCCCCAGTTACACCCCTCCTGACTCCCCCCAGCTGTCAGTGCCCCTCAATCCCCACCCACATATCCCCAGTTACACCCCTCCTGGCTCCCCCCAGCTGTCAGTGTCCCTCAATCCTCACCCGCAGATCCCCAGTTACACCCCTCCTGGCTCCCCCCAGCTGTCAGTGCCCCTCAATCCCCACCCGCAGATCCCTAGTTACACCTGTCCTGGCTCCCCCCAGCTGTCAGTGCCCCTCAATCCCCACCCGCAGATCCCCAGTTACACCCCTCCTGGCTCCCCCCAGCTGTCAGTGCCCCTCAATCCCCACCCGCAGAACCCCAGTTACACTATCCTGGGCTCCCAGCCAGCTCTGCTGATGCTGTTCAGTTTTCCCCCACAGCATCTCCCCCTCTGCCACTTCTGTAGTGTTGACTCCTCACTGCTGACCAGTGGCATTTCTGCTATCTCAGACCTACCCGCTTCCTCCCCTGCGCTGCCCGCGTCCCTCTGTCCTGTCCTGCAGCCCCCAGAGCTAATGCAGCTGACTGGATGCTCTTTGGTGCTGATCAACAATCCCTGGGAGGGGAGCATGAAAGGGAACCCAGACTGACCCTCACGCTCAGTTCACTGGTGAACTTCTCAAGGGGGAGCTTTGCTCCCCAGAGCTGCTGGCCTTCAGCACTCCCTCCAACTGCCCCCAGAGCTCCCTGGGGTCCAGCCCTCACCTGCCCTCCTGCTCCCGAGTTATTTGCTTCAGGTGGTAAGCTCTCCTCCTAGCCCCAATGCAATGCACCCTGGCTAGGGACATGCACTGGCTCTCCGCAAACATTCCACCATCAGCACCACAAGGAGAACATGCATGATGGGGACTCCGCTTTGGGCCAGACTCCAGCATGGCCAGTGGATAGGCAGCAGTTAATGCTGGGCTGAGCAGGCACAGAGGGGGGAGGAAGCCAGCAAAGCCCACTCCCCTGCTGAACTTCTCCATGGTCCCTGGGCAGGGCCTGGATTTCTCTCTGTGCCAGACGCCAGGATCCCTCTCTCTGGCTGGCTCAAAGGAGCAGGACAGGTGAAAGCAGAGGTGACCACACAAGGCATGCGACATGACTGGATCCCCGCAGTCCCCGGGCAGGGCATGTGCAGGGCAAGCAGCCTGGGGGCAGGGGAGGCCCTGGCACCCGCATGGACGACACAGAGCAGGCAATGGCAGTCACACTTATCTGAGCACCTCAATTTTCCGTCCCTCTACGATTGTGCCATTCAGCTTCTCTCGTGCCCGGTCGGCATCTGTGCTAGTTTCAAAAGTTACAAACCCAAAACCCTGTGAGCAGAGGAGAAAGGGGGGAGGGAGAGAGCAAGAGCGAGAGAGAAGGGGAATGGGGACAGAGAGAGCAGGTGAATCAGGAGAGCTGGCACAGGAGGCTCAGGCAATGTGCTTCAGGGCCAGGTCCTGCATGGAGAGGTCCCCCAAGTCACCCCAGTACATGGGGGGAGAGGAACAGAGAGGCAGGGAAGATCCAACAGAAACAACCACACGCACAGGCACATGGGCTGCCCTCTACTAGTGCGGGACGGGGGGACCGAGCCAAGCCCCTCGGCATGGGATGGGGAGACCGAGACACCCCCCTTGGCATGGGACGGGGGGACCCAGCCACCCGCCTCGGCGTGGGATGGGGGGATCCAGCCACCCCCTCTCCGTGGGACAGGGGGACCGAGCCACCCCCCTCTTCGTGGGACAGGGGACCGACCCCCCCGCCTCAGCGTGGGATGGGGGAACCGACCCCCCCCTCGGCATGGGATGGGGGGACTGACCCATCCCTCAGTGAAATCCCTTCTGCTCAGATGAGGGTGAACAGTGGCTACTCCCCTCTGGTCAGGGGCTGGCATTAGGCCAGTACCCTCTGTCCCCGTCGCTGTGTTTGAGCTGTTGCCAGCGGGGAGGCACCTGAGTGCAGGCGAGAGGCAGGGGGACTGGAGTGTGGGGCAGGGCCCCTGGCCGCAGAGTGGGAGGGAGCAAGAGAAAGAAGCAGCAGCACACAGACAGCTGGGGCAGGACAGGAGCGAGTCAGGAAGAGCAGGGAAGACGAGCCCCTGAGCCCCTCCCTGAGTGGAGCCTTTGCCAGGAGAAACGCACATGTCACAGGTCAGCCTGGCCTGCTCCTGGGGCTGCTGTAATGATGCCGGCCTCGGGCAGCACCCACCTTGGAGCCCCGCTCATTGAAAATAATCTCCACGTCGAGAATCTTCCCGAATTGCTGCAATCAGAGAGAGCAGAGGGGTGAGAACAGCGCCCAGGATCTGCAGAGGGGCCTGCCTCATCCCCCAGGCATGCAGGGAGCAGGCCTGCTGCAAAGCTCCCACCAGCAGAGCAGGCAGGGTCCCAGCCTGCACAGCGCTGGCCATGTTCACACAGGCTGAGCGAATCCCCAAGCAACATGACTGCCAGCTTAATTCTCTGCTGTGCAACCCTTCGAGGAGAGCCCGGGGGCCCCGCTAACCTGCCGGGCTGGAGCTCCAGAGCCCAGGGGCCCAGCTAACCTGCCGGGCCAGAGCTCCAGAGCCTGGGGTCCCCAGCTAACCTGCCAGGCTGGAGCTCCAGAGCCCGGGGCAAAGCTAACCTGCCAGGCCGGAGCTCCAGAGCCCAGGGGCCCAGCTAACCCACCAGGCTGGAGCTCCAGAGCCCAGGGGCAAATCTAACCTGCCCGGCTGGAGCTCCAGAGCCCAGGGGCAAAGCTAACCCGCCGGGCTGGAGCTCCAGAGTCCAGGAGCCCAGCTAACCTGCCATGCTGGAGCTCCAGAGCCTGGGTCCCCAGCTAACCTGCCAGGCTGGAGCTCCAGAGCCCAGGGGCAAAGCTAACCCGCTAGGCCGGAGCCCCAGAGCCCAGGGGCCCAGCTAACCTGCCAGGCTGGAGCTCCAGAGCCCGGGGCCCAGTTAAACTGCTGGGCTAGAATGAGAGGCTCCCAGTCACTCTGCCTGGGATGTGCCATGGGGCAAGGGGCAGAGCCTGGCATACAGACAAGAGGCAAGATAAGGCGAGCACTTGGCACTGTGAGAATCCATTCGTTCTATGTTTGCAATGTCAAGTCCCCTGCCCTGCCTCTTCCTGGGCCCTGGGCCCACTGGGGACGACGGGGCTGGTGCACATGCTGGCCGTACGCACCCCAAACATTTGCCGCAGGTCTGGATCCCGGAACCGGAAGGGGATGTTGGAGACGTGTAACCTCTTGGGCTGCTGCTTGTCTGTGTTCTCTGAGGAATGGAGCTGTTGGCTCTCTGTCTGCGCAGCTTCATCTGTCTGCTGGAAAACAGGACCCCACAACCATCAGCCCACTGCAGCACTCATGCTGGGAAGGGGACATGCCGCCAACGGCCACTGCCCCCGAGGGGCCCCATGCAGCATCACTAACCCCCTACCTGGCATTATGGTCTAAGCCAGGCTCTTCCTGCTGCAGTGTCTGATCCCCAGACAGGGCGTGCAAGGGAGAGCGGGTGAGCGAGCTCCTCCTGCTGTGGGGGTGGAGACATCTTGTGAAAAGTGCAGGGTGAAGCTGTGCCTGACTCCAGCGAGAAGAGCTGGCCTGTCACTGCAGAGCAGCCTGCCAGCGGGTCAGCACTGGCACTATGGCAAATGGACCCAGGGATCAAAGCCCTGACAGTACATGGCCCTCTCCCACAGCCCCCCTGGGCCCCATCTCCTTTTACACTTTGGTAGCACATGTCTAGCTTGTCACCAACACAGCTCCAATAGATTGAATTAAGGGAGGGTGTGCAAGTGTGTGCATGTGTATGTGTAAGAGAGTTATGTGAGAGGGTGAGTGTGCAAGTGTGAGAGCATGTCCAAGGTGAGTGGGGATGCGCGTGTATGTGCAGTGTGTGTGCAAGAGTGTGCACACATGCAGCATGGATATGTGTGCATGCATATGTGCAGAATGCAGATGAGTGTGTGTGCGCGTCATAAGTTTAAATGAGTGTGTGCAACGTGAGTGTGGACAAGTGTGTGCGTATGCAGTGTGTGTGTGGATGAGCATTTGCATATGTAGCATGCATGTGCAGTGTGCACATGGATGTGTGTGTGTGCATGCAGTGCACAGCGTGAGCACGGACGAGCGTGCCTATACAGTGAGTGTGGATGAGCGTGTGTGTGTGCAGTGTGAGCACGGATGAGCGTGCCTGTGCAGTGAGTGTGGATGAGCGTGCTGCGTGTGGACGAGTGTGCCTGTGGAGTGTGGACGAGCATTTGTGTGTGCAGTGAGAGCATGGATGAGTGTGCCTGTGCAGTGAGTGTGGACGAGCGTTCTGTGTGTGGACGAGTGTGCCTGTGGAGTGTGGACGAGCATTTGTGTGTGCAGTGAGAGCATGGATGAGTGTGCCTGTGCAGTGAGTGTGGATGAGCGTGTGTGTGTGCAGTGTGAGCACGGATGAGCGTGCCTGTGCAGTGAGTGTGGATGAGCGTGCTGCGTGTGGACGAGTGTGCCTGTGGAGTGTGGACGAGCATTTGTGTGTGCAGTGAGAGCATGGATGAGTGTGCCTGTGCAGTGAGTGTGGACGAGCGTTCTGTGTGTGGACGAGTGTGCCTGTGGAGTGTGGACGAGCATTTGTGTGTGCAGTGAGAGCATGGATGAGTGTGCCTGTACAGTGAATGTGGACGAGCATGTGTGTGTGCAACGTGAGCACGGACGAGCGTGCCTGTGCAGTGAGTGTGGATGAGGGTGTGTGTGTGCAGCGTGAGCATGGACGAGCATGCCTGTGCAGTGAGTGTGGACGAGCGTTCTGCGTGTGGACAAGTGTGCCTGTACAGTGAATGTGGACGAGCATGTGTGTGTGCAGCGTGAGCACGGATGAGCACGCCTGTGCAGTGAGTGTGGACGAGGGTGTGCGTGCGCCGCGTGCCTGGACGAGCGTGCCTGTGCAGTGAGTGTTGTCACGAAGTGTGGGGGAGTCTGGCCCTGCACCCTCTTCCTGGGACTCACAGTGACTCTCAGCCAGCCAGTAAAACAGAAGGTTTATTGGACAACAGGAATGCAGGTTACAGCAGAGCTTGTAGGCACAACCAGGACCCCTCCATCGAGTCCTTCTCGGAGTTCAGGGTGCTTGGATCCCAGCTTAGGATACCCTGAATTCCCACCACCCAGCCCCAAAATGAAACTGAACTAACTCCCCTAGAGCCGGTCCCTTCCTTTTGTCCAGCTTCCCGGGCAAAAGGTGCTGACACCCCTCCCCGCCTACCTGGCTCAGGTTACAGGCCTAGGTCCAGTCCCTCACCTAAAGTCCTCCCTGGCTCTCTCACCCCCACACAAACAGTCCCTATCTCAGCCCCCCATCACAGTGTGGACAAGGGTGTGCATGCACAGCGTGCATGGACGAACGTGCTTGTGCAGTGAGTGTGGATGAGCATGCTGCGTGTGGATGAGTGTGCCTGTGCAGTGAGTGTGGATGAGGGTGCGCGTGCGCAGCCTGCATGGACGAGCGTGCCTGTGCAGTGAGTGTGGATGAACGTGCTGCGTGTGGATGAGTTTGCCTGTGCAGTGAGTGTGGATGAGGGTGCGCGTGCGCAGCCTGCATGGACGAGTGTGCCTGTGCAGTGAGCGTGGATGAACGTGCTGCGTGTGGATGAGTGTGTCTGTGCAGTGTGTGTGGACGAGCATGCCGCGTGTGGAGCGTGTGGATGAGCATGTCTGTGCAGTGAGCGTGGATGAGCGTGTCATGTGTGGATGAGCGTGCCTGTGCAGTGTGTGTGGATGAGCGTGTGTGTGGACGAGCGTGCTTGTGCAGTGAGCGTGGATGAGCATGCCACGTGTGGACGAGCGTGCCTGTGCAGTGAGTGTGGACGAGCGTGTCGCGTGTGGAGCATGCAGATGAGCGTGCCTGCAGTGAGTGTGGACTAGCGTGCCACGTGTGGACGACCGTACCTGTGCACTGAGCGTGTACGAGGATGCTGCATATGGACGAGCGTGCTTGTGCAGTGAGTGTGGACGAGCGTGCCTGTGCAGTGCATGTGGATGAGCGTGCTGTGTGTGGACGAGCGTGCTTGTGCAGTGAGTGTGGACGAGTGTGCTGCGTGTGGAGGGAAGGCAGAGCTGTGCAAGGGAGCGGGCCCAGCTGTGCTCCGTGGGGCGCCGGGTGCGGGCTGGGAAGTGACAGCTCAGCAGTTTCCGCTGGGAGCTGCATTACAACCAGCTAATTGAAGCTATCTGATTGGAAAGTAGCCAAGCAGGTAGATTACAAGTGATTAGAAATGACAGGGGAGCCCGTAAACTGGGAGAGGAACTGGCAACCGCCAACTGCTGCTGCCCGTGCTGTGGGCACAGCAGCCACCAGGGGTGCTGGAGCTTCAGGCTCAGCCTATGGCTCTTCCTTTGTAGCCACATGTTGCTCAGCTCCGGGCAGGGGCCCAGGCTAAAGCTGGGAATGGGGGGGCAGGGGCTGCGTGACCCACCTGCCTCCTGGTGGGCAAGGCGGTTACTCCAGCCCGGGCCTCGCGCACCCCACCTTCCTGACAACTCTGCCATGCCCCTCAGTCCTGACCCACAGCCCCCTGCAGCCAGGCAGGTGACTCCAGGATTCCCAGGTCACTCTGCTTCATACACACGTTCTCAGAGCACTTGCTACCGTCTCCCTCTCTTCCCCAAGCCCTGCCCCCCCAAGAGAAACTGACTGCACTGCCCCAAGCTCCAGCCTGTGGCCAAAGGCCCCCGAGTCCCTTCGTGGCCCATCACTGCTCCTCTCACCTGAAAGGCCCTGCTGCCCACCTGGGGCTCCACGGGGGCTCTTACCGATACCGTCTGCGTCCCCGCTATGGACTGCGTGCTGCCGTCAGCGCCCGGATGCTCGGCGTGGCTCTGTGCTGGTGTGTAGAGGGTCATGGGGTGCTCCGGTACTGTGCTCTGCCCCGAGTAGTCCTGTGTGGGGTGGGGGTGCGGGGGTGCGTACTCTGCAGGGATTCCATTCTGGGGAGGCGGAGGATACTGGGCGGGGGGGTAGGGCTGAGCCATTGCTTCAGGAGGAGCCGTGGCGTCCTGATTACCCTGCAGAGAGAGAGAGAGAAAAAGGCTGCTGACTGTCCAGCCCCACTCAGGGCCTGAGAAGAGCCCAGAGCCGGTGCTGAGGCCATACTGTCCATGGGCCAAGGCAGGGCAGGGGGAGGGGACCCCACTGGAGACAGGGGTCCGCAAGGGCTTGTAACTCTATTGACAGGACCATAGGAAGGGCAGAGAGGGTCACAAGTGGGTGTTCACCTAGTCCAGTCCCTTGGGGTGAGCCCCCACAGACAAGTGGCTTGCTCATGGCCCTGGCTATAGAAATGTCTGAGTGGAAGAGCCATCCTGATCTCGGCTGGCAAAGGTGCAGATGGATGACTGCCACTATTGCCAGCGACACTCATGTCACCAGGGCCACTAGCAACTCCTAAGTGACTTGGCCCCAAAACTCATGGAGCCAGGAGACCAAGCAATAGCTGTTTTGAAAATACTTGCCCTATAACACAGACTTGAGCAGACGCCTACACCCACAAACTCATCCAAACGAATTATCTAAGTCCACAGATTCTTGCTGCTTTAGGAAGAATCTGAGAAGCGCGAAGCCTCCCCTTCATGTGACCGTGAGAACAGCCAGGGCACCGAACACAGCAGAACGGACTCAGAGGGAACTGGACATACCCAGCGCCACAGAAGAGTCCCTGAAATGGCTTGCGGACCTATTGCTGAAACTAGAGAGTGTTGCTCTGCACAGCCCTGGTCTGGACCTCACTGGCTCCATCAGCCCTCTGGCCCCTGCTTTCCTGAGCCAGCAGTGTGGTAGCACCGGGAACTGGCCTCAGACTCACCAGGGGCCACTGAATAGGGGGAGAGTGGTGACCCACAAGCTTTGGGGCAACTCTGAATCTGGTGAAGGTCAGCAGCCCCTGGCTCCTACTGAGCAGGGTTCCTCAGAGAAGTCAGTGTGCACATTCCAGAGAGAGAAACTAGGGCAGGCATCAACTTGGGAGCAAGGGAGAAAGCCCAGCCGCTGTGGCATCATCGCTCCAAAGAGGACTGCAGACCATCATTACCCATGATTAGCAACCACACTGCCCGGTGAGTCAGGCACCCGGGGGCGGGGGGGGGGGGGAAGGGTGGAGAAGAGGAGAGGAGAGCCAGTGTGATGGAGAGAGCAGGGAGGGGAGGAAGGGGAGAGATGTCAAAGGGCATCTTGGCACGCAAGGCAGATATCAAAGAACTGATTAGTCCCTTTGCTTTAACTTACCCAATTTACCCTCATTCCTGGGGCAGGCAGGGGGAATTCTCCGTCCTGTGGGGCCAAGCCCTAGCCTGACAGATGCAATGACTGACCACGAGGGGCTAGAGGCTGGAGGAAGGGGTGGGAGAAGGCCTGCTGAGAGTGGGAGGCAGGGGGCACCAGGCTGGCCCCAGGGAGAGGGAATGGAGGTGATAAGTGCCGGCCCTGGGGGTGTGCTTCCCTTGCTGCTCTTGGAGGGTGGGTGTGTCCGTCACTGGGGAATCCTCTACCTGGGGTGGAATCTTCCCAGTGCGGGGGGCTCTGCTGAAGCTCATCCCCTTAGCCGCCCTCCCTGCACCCAGGGCGTGCCTGGGGCCAGCTGGGGTCCTCCTGGGCAAGCTGCACTGGGGCAGGGCTCCATAGCTCTCCCTGCCTGGGCTAGTCCTGGGCCCTAGGATGGGGTGGGGGTCCTGTGGTGCCTGCCCAGCTGCAAATGTATTGGGAAGCATAAATAAATGCAGCAGCCACTGAGTCTGTACCCTGCCTGCGGGTCTGCTCTATTATCCAGATGAGGAGTTCAGTGCAGGGGCGGAGCAGGGGCCATAATGCAGGCGCTTGGGGGGGCAGGGGGGAGGCGTCGGGCTGGGGAGAAAGGAGCATACTCCTAGGGATCTTATCATCAGTTCCTGCTGGAGTGGAAAGAGCCCTTCGCAACAGGCGCTGCGCTGTGCTCCTCACTCAGGGCTGCCCAGGTGATGGTGCTCCCCAGACCCCATCCCATGCTCGGAGGCTGTAAGTTAACACACCTGCCTGTCCCGCCCTTCTGTCCCAGCTCCCAGCCATGGGACCCAGCAGGTTCCTTGTAGAGTGGGACCTGAGATGGGAAGGGGGGCTCTGGGCTCCAGGCCACTCTTAGTATTGATTCCTGGACAACAAAACTACTTGACCAGCTGTGCTAGTGCACCCAGAACCCAAGGCCCACCTTCGCCAAGGGCCTCTCCGCCATGGTCCAACACCCGCTCCCCTGCCCTCTGCACACACATTCCTCTGTCCCCCCATGTCAATAACCCCATGCTGACAACAAACGCGCCAAAGCCTTTAGCCAGCAAGCAGGACACAGCTTTAGCACCCCAGCCAGCAGTCTCTCTGCTGCTGGGTGCCTGGCTTGGACTGCGGACACAAGCTCCGTCATTGTGTGTGTGATCCATTTACGATGCAGACAAGATGTTGGGGAGGGGATTCATAGATTCCAGGACTGGAAGGGACCTCGAGAAGTCAGCGAGTCCAGTCCCCTGCCCTCCTGGCAGGACCAAATACTGTCTAGACCAGTGGGAGGCAGGTGGGTGGGCAGGGGAAACTTTAGCTGAGGCTTCCCCATTACTGGGACCTTGCACTGGCAACTGAATCATTAATGGAGGAAGTTGAGACCTATAACCCAGGGCATTGTAGGTAATGATATGCAAATCCAGTCTGACTAAAGATCTGCAAGTCATTCAGATGCTTAGGGCTTCTTCCTCCGCTGACTCAGCCACTCGCAGCTTCCTAGGGATGCAGCCAGACCCTTGCCAGAGTGGCCTGAGTTTCAGGCTGGCAGCACCGAGGCATCTTGGAACCTGCCAACAACAGCCCTAACATCAAGCTCCAGGCTACACTGTGACCCTCCGGTGCATCTTCAGAGGTGTCCTTGGCAAAGACTCTGCTCCCTGGCTGCTGAGAGCTGCTGGCACTCCCGTGCTGCATACACAGGGCACATGCCATGCTTGGGGAGAGATGGCTCTGTGAAGTGTAGACTATTACCTGTGGGCCTAGGACAAAGGGCCACCTCCGAACACTGGAAGATTCTGCTCAGGGAAGCAGGCTCCCGAAGCAGGAAGCAGAGCGGGGAGTGGAGTGAGGGACTGTAGAGCTTGCAGGCACTTTGCTCTAAGAATACCCTGCCATGGAGGGCTGGGACTAGCCTGCGGAGTCTTTCATCTTGGGATTAGGCAGCCAGTTACCACACTCAGCTGATGCCAGATCCTCCCACAAACCTGTCTCAGATGGGACCGACGCACATTTCGGATCTAGTTATATACCAAATACCAACTAGTGTGTCCGTCAAAAGAAGCAATGGCCATGCAGTTAGTTAGGACTGAAAATCCAGACCTTGCCCTCACTTGTGCCCCTGCACTGCTGGGCAGCAGGATGGCCAGTGAGTTAATTGCACTGCTGAATACCTTCCAACACAAAGAGCTAGCCAAGAGCCACATGGTTTTCAGGACAAAACCAAGAGAATCACAAAGTCCTTTGCCATTACCAGATTCAAGAGTAAATCAGATCGCACCAGAGTTTCCTCACCTTCCTCCTAAGTAACATGCAGAGAAAACTGCCACAGTTCAAGCCCAGGGCTTGTAGGTCATTGCTCCAGATGGAGCAGATGGAAATGGGATGCCCCTGACTGGGGCAGGGCTCTGTCTCACTGGGGAGTCTGTCTTCCCCTACCAGCTAGGAGCCTTGTATGCAGCGAGGAAGAGCTGTGAGCAGTGTCTGGAGGAATACCAACACTACCAAGTGCGCAGGGCTCTCAGGAGGGGCAATGGGGCCTCTGGCACAGCACAGTCCCATGGGCCCCAACAATGTGGCCCAGGCCAGGAGCACAGTGCACTGCCCGGGGAGCGAAGCAGACTCCAGAGCCTGCTCCCCGCTGGAGGTGCAGCAGATTCTGTGAGCTCGGAGAACACTGCCAGACATTCGAGACAGCTGGCAGGGGCCAGTGAAAAGAAAAAATAGTGTCTCGCTTCCTGAGCGGAGTGGGGCTCATGCTAACATAGTCTCCGTGACCCCGTCTGACAACGCCTGGGTCCCAACATGGGGGGACATGGGGCCTGTGTCATCATCTCAGGCCCAGCAGAACAAATCCAGCACCACTCTGCACTACGCCCCATCTACCAATAACTGGGCACATTACTACAACCAGCAGCTGGGGCACAACCCAGTGCTGGTAGCTGCTAAACCTGCCAATGAGGGGGTGTAGGCCTGGCCAGATTGCCAGGCAGGTGCCCTGAAGATACCAACCCGAGAAGCCTTCAGTCACCTTCCCCGCGGGACAAGCAACTCACACATCACAGCCTCCGCACACAGGAAGGGGAGCAGGCTCAGCAAACCCTACAGTCCTGCTGGCCCCTGACATGCCCTGGGCCCTTGAGGAAGAAGCCCAGGCAGCCGGCCCCTTCCTACCTTGTTTGTCAGGTCCTTGCAGTGGTTGGACCAGCCGGAGGCCCTGTGCCCTGAATCAGCAGCAGTTCTGTGGCCTCAGGGTGGTGGCAGGGCTTCACCAGCAACCTGCTTTCCTTTCCCCATCCCAGCATCACTTCCCAGCACCTGCTGGGCCAAGCCGTTGCTCAGGCTGCTCCTCACCACAGCTGCCATGAAAGGCCAGCTCAGCCCCACGATAGGGTCCAGGCTTGGCTCTCCAAGGGCTTTCCAGGTGGTACTTCCATGTTGGGCCAGACTCACTCAGCCCAGAGCATCTTGTTCAGCGGAGATAATGCAGCCAGCATAGCTCAGAGCAGGGTCTGGGCCCTGGCAGTGCCACACCCAGAGCCCCTGAGGTGAGGAACCTTCTGGTCCCTGAAGGGCACTGGAGAGCATGATGAATTCTCTGCCAGGGACATGGCAAGGGCAGGGCAAGCTGAGGGGCAGAGAGCGAGCTGGGATGCGTGGAGCAGGGGAAGCACAGGAGTGTGCAGAGCACAGATTGGGAAGCGGCCCCACCTCGGCAGGTCCCCAAGGCTGGCGTCCAGCCAGCCTGTCTCCTGACAGCCGCATTCATATTGGTTATTAATTAGGGCTGTCGCAGTGCTTGTCATCCCAAGTATTATTTCATTCAGGGCCCATTAGGTTCCCCTGTTTTGCTGCTTGCTGTCTCTGGTGCTGCAGCAGCGCTGATCTATGGTTCCTCTGCGATCCCTCCCACCATTCATCCCCAGGCACCTGACAGACAGAAGGATGGGGAGTCACACACCTGCTCAGTGAGCTCTGAACAGAGGAGGGGGCTCCCTCACTCAGGGATAGAAACACAGGGGCCTGCAGAAAGAGGGAGGCTGGGGGATCCCAGAGGGGAGAGACTTGCAGGAGGGTGGGAGGGGAGGGACTCATAAAGGGTGAGTGGGGGGTCCTGGGTAGGAGGAGCGGCCTCACAGGGGATGGGTGGAGGTCCTGGGTGGAAGGGGTGACCTCACAGGGGATGGGTGGGGAGGGGGTTTCAGGTGGGAGGGGAGGAACTCACAGGGGATGGGTGAGAGTCATGGGTGGGAGGGGCGACCTCACAGGGGATGGGTGGGGAGGGGGTTTCAGGTGGGAGGGGAGGAACTCACAGGGGATGGGTGAGGGTCATGGGTGGGAGGGGTGACCTCACGGGGGATAGGTGGGGGTCCTAGGTGGGAGGGGAGACCTCACAGGGGATGGGTGGGGAGGGGGCTTCAGGTGGGAGTGGAGGAACTCACAGGGGATGGGTGAGGGTGATGCGTGGGAGGGGAGACCCTCACAGGGGATGGGTGGGGAGGGGGTTTCAGGTGGGAGGGGAGGAACTCACAGGGGATGGGTGAGGGTCATGGGTGGGAGGGGTGACCTCACAGGGGATAGGTGGGGGTCCTAGGTGGGAGGGGAAACCTCACAGGGGATGGGTGGGGAGGGGGCTTCAGGTGGGAGGGGAGGAACTCACAGGGGATGGGTGAGGGTGATGCGTGGGAGGGGAGACCTCACAGGGGATGGGTGGGGAGGGGGCTTCAGGTGGGAGGGGAGGAACTAACAGGGGATGGGTGAGGGTCATGGGTAGGAGAAGTGGCCTCACAGGGGATGGGTGGGGGTCCTAGGTGGGAGGGGAGACCTCACAGGGGATGAGTGGGAGGGGGCTCCAGGTGGGAGGGGAGGAATTCACAGGGGATGGGTGGGGGCTTCAGGTGGGAGGGGGGGAACTCACAGGGGATGGATGAGGGTGATGCGTGGGAGGGGAGACCTCACAGGGGATGGGTGGGGAGGGGGCTTCAGGTGGGAGGGGAGGAACTCACAGGGGATGGGTGAGGGTCATGGGTAGGAGAAGTGGCCTCACAGGGGATGGGTGGGGGTCCTAGGTGGGAGGGGAGACCTCACAGGGGATTAGTGGGAGGGGGCTCCAGGTGGGAGGGGAGGAATTCACAGGGGATGGGTGGGGGCTTCAGGTGGGAGGGGGGGAACTCACAGGGGATGGGTGAGGGTCATGGGTGGGAGGGGCGACCTCACAGGGGATGGGTGGGGAGGGGGTTCCAGGTGGGAGGGGAGGAACTCACAGGGGAGGGGCGGTCCTGGGTGGGAGGGGAGACCTCACAGACGGTGGGGGAGGTCCTGGGTGGGAGAGGCGGCCTCACAGGGGATGGGGGAGGTCCCAGGACAGAAGTGAGACAAGTGACAGTTTAGCTAAGCGATGCCCATTCACATCACTGGGAACCTGGCCACTCCTCTGCTCCCCATCGGCTGCACTAAAAGTTTCCCTCCACACAAACTGCTTTGCACAGGCTGTGCTCCAGGAAAGGCCCCATCCCACAGGAAACCCAGAGCTTTCACCCGGCTTCATCCAGAACTCTGCAGTCCCTTCCTGCCCCCCAACACCCTCAGTGTCTCCTCCAGACCCCCCAAAGCACTACACAGATCACTTTCCTGAGCTGAGCACAGCACCCCTCTCTGCCCATGCTGCCAAGGGCACCCCGTATCTGCTTCCCCCAGGACACAGAGTTCGTCCACATGGCCCTAGCACGTCTCTCCTCTGCCCATGGCTGGCTCCAGATTTTTTGTCACCCCAAAGAAAAAAAAAAAAAGGCCGGAGTGCCGCCCCTTGAAAAGTGCTGCCCCAAGCACTGCCTCTGCCTGCTGCCTGTAAGACCCCAACAGGCTGCTTGTGGCCAGGGCATGGGGCTGGGAGCTCAAGCCATTAGCACTGGGTTAGTCAACGGTCCATATGCAACACCCTGGGTGTTAGAGCAGGGCTTGCCCTTCTCAGCTCCTGGCACACAGCAGTGATAGCAGTGCCCTGGTCTGTATGCTGCATATGAGCACTCTCTGTGCCAGCCCCTAGCACAGAGCAGGCAGCCCTAGCACCACAAACGCATTTTAAGATTAAAACACTTCTGGAAAACAAAGGGTTCACAAGCCCATTTTCACACCTGCCTGGAGCAGAGCTGAGGTCCTGACTTGCCAAGAGGGGCGAGATGGGGTGTCCGTATGTGTAGGGGTAGATAGAAATGGAGGAGGGCATGCATTCCAGGCACTGAGCCCACGGGATCTGGGCCAGGAAAAGAGCAAGAGAAGGTGGTAGGGTGGGGAGAGACAAGTGAGGGCAATAGGTAGGGTGAGCTGGGAGTTTAACAGGGAGGAAGTAGGGAGGGGCGTGACGGACAGTGAGCCAACTGTGACAGCCCAGGGGATGGGCCTGACTTCCGTACTGTATGGTTTGCAGAGAACCCGCTGTGCAATAAACCGACCACTCCTGCAAGGAGCTCCTTCACAGGCCAAAGAGACAGTGCTGTGGAGTGTGCATCCAAAGAAAGACACAAGGTGATCCAGGCGAGGAAAGAGGAAGGAAGCCAGAGAGAGCAGGAAAAGCACAAGGCACTCGAACAGCAGCAGGCCCATGTGTCAGGGGCTAATGTGAACAGAGCAGAACCCAGCTCTAGGGGGAAAGTCTGGGAGCTGGACACCCAGAGAGGCCTGAGATCTGGAGCTGGGGTGATAACACAGCTCCAGCCATCCCTGTCCTTCAGCTCCCAGCTCAGGGCTGCGCAGTGCTCTGAGCTCGACGTCACCTTTACGGGCTGAGCCTCAGGGCTTTGCTGAGCCATGAGACAGACAGACACACCAAGACTCAGCAGGAGGCTGTCCCCAGTATCACGGGGCGCTGCGCCTCTCTAATAAGCAGGTTGGACTGCACCCGGCACGTCCCTCTCCTGGTGTGAGCGCAGGGGATGCTCCCAGATGGCAGCTTGGATGGTGATTTTCTGCATTTTCATTAAAAGATATTCTGATTATTAATGGCCCATGGCCCTCATTTAATAAATGAGACAGGAGATTAAACACATCACCTGAGACAGAGCTCAGAGACCTAGCTAGAACTGAGAGCCAACAGCTATCAATTCATCTTACCACTCAGCCAAGAGAGGGCTCCCAGAGGGGCTTGGGGTCATGCCCAGGGCAGCAGGGCGATAGAGCCCTGGAGTGCTGGGCAGGTCTGGGCAACATTTGGCTGTCAAGAGGATGCCCAGGGGCATGCCCAACAGCGCACAAGCTCTCATGCACACTGGTTGTGCCATAGTGGGCGTTCACCCCCACACAGTGGGCTTCTCACTCATCTTCAAACACAATTTTTGGGAGACACTGCCGGGGCTCGAGCCCTGCCCTCCAAGTGAGCAGCCATGTTTGGAAAGGCTGGCTGGGTCGGCTGGAGCAGAGTCATGCAGAGGTTGAGATCTCCTCACAAGGGGACAAGAAGCCCCTGAAGGACACAGCCCGTTGGGCCTTGCTCAGCTCTGCCTCCCCTGTATCCTTGCTTGACATCACGGAGTACCAGGGCTGGGACAGGAGAGCCATGTGGCACAAGAACCCCTCCTGAGGTGCAACCTGGTGGTTAGGAAGCCAGCAGAGCCAGCAGCACCTCCTGGGCACTGCTATGGCTGGCGGGTGAGACAGCATCCAGCCCAGGGGCAGCCCCCAGCACCACAGAGGGGAATAGGTCCCTCGTCCTTCTCCCACACCTCCTGGCAGATGGGCGATCCTTCAAGGCCCTTCTGCACCAGGCCGGTGGCCAGGCTATCTCCCAGCTATCTCCCAGCACCACAGAGCATTCGCCTTAGAATCAGGGTTCTCAAACTGGGGGTCGGGACCTCTCAGGGATTGCGAGGTTATTACATGGGGGCTCACGAGTGTCAACCTCCACCCCCAATCCCGCTTTGCCTCCAGCAGTTATAATGGTGTTAAATATAAAAAAGTGTTTTTAATTTATAAGGGGGGTGGTCGCACTGAGGCTCGCTATGTAAAAGGGGTCACCAGTACAAAAGTTTGAGAGCCACTGCCTTAGAACAACAGGGCCCTGGGCTGGGGACACGAGGCCAGCTGGGAACAGGGGCCCAGTTCCAAGGAGCAGGCCAATGAGAGGGTGGGGCAGCTTGGGTGAACCATCGCAGGCACCGAGGGCAGCGCAGAGGGAAGCTGGGGCAGGGGGAAAGTTCCAACCACAGTGCTGCTTACTTCCCAGCCCTTCAGGCTCAGGACAAGTCTCTGCACTCCCCACTCCCATTCTCTCCCCACTACCTGAACAAACACAACATGCCCTCCACTCCCATGTCTGGCCTGGGCAGTTTCTCCCCACCCACTGTGGGCTCCCTTCCCCCATCGAGTCCGTGAGCCCGCTACTATGGGCAGAGGAGTGCCAGCTATGAGAACTGGGTGTGTGGGGAGGGGAGGAAGGTGAGAACCCCAGAGGCTGGCTAGGAACACAGGTAATGGGTTGAGAGGCTGCCATGCACGACCCACGCGGGGGCAGGAGGATGCCCCTCATGGGTAGGGCTTTTATCCATAGTTCTCTTGGCAGCACGCTGGGTCCCAAGCTCTGGGAAACACTCTGCCCTGCGTTGGAGAGGAATAGTATGGGGGTTGGTGAAAGGTCTGTGATGCCCCATAATGGTGTGGGCACTCCCACACACAGGCAAGCCCTGTTGTAACCCAGCCTGGCTGGCAGGTACGTGGAACAACAGGAAAAATAGAGATCAGACTTGTTCCCGCGGACCCCTAAGACCACGCTCCACTTAGATTCAAGAACAGACACAGCCGCTGGACCCAGGAGAATTGAGAGGAAGCAGCTTCTCCCTAGCACAGCCCCCTGCACTCATCCCCTGCCGGGCCTCCACTTCCCCCAGAGCACGGTGCTGCACCGGGGAGCCCTGTGGAGCTGTATTGCCGTGGAGCTCACAGTCCTACCGCCACCTATTACCCTTTGTCTTCCCTACATTACATCTGGAGCTGCATGCGGCCCCTGCCCAGACTGCTGCGCGGCAAGGCGGTCTCCCTGCCCCCGCTCACTGCAAGGTGAGAAGTGGATCTAATCTTTAGCTGATTAAATGTCCCTCATTAACGAGTTTCTTTAATTAATGAAGTTCTTGTGTTTGCTCCACTTGCTTTATCCCTGCTACAGTCTGCCTCCTCAGCACAATCCAGGGCCATTGCCTTTCCAGGAATTTAGCGCGTGGGGCCGGTTCCTGCTGATGGCGCACTTTGCTGATGATTCCTGACAGCGTGGGGCTGACGATTCCATTTTAAACCTTTTCTCGTTTTTCAAAAATCACCCTCCACAAGTGGAGAAAGGGCCTGTGCCATTAGCTCCATGGCAATGCCAACAGGAACAAGGGGGCAGGCCTGGGCACTTTCGGCGGCTGCTCAGGGCTCATCCCCAGGGATGCAGTTTTGGGTCCTTTGAATGGTGCCTGCCAGGCATGTCACCACTTGGTACTAGGCAGCTCTGCAGATGCTGCTGGGTGTGACGAACTGGGAAAGTTCTTAATGTTTTCTCTGAGTACTGTGTTGGTGCCTCAGTGTCCCCATGTCAGTTCTTAAGTCTCTGGCAGAGCCAAGGGCCAGTGCACCTAAATGCCTGACCCTCTGTCTCCTAGCAACTGATGGCCTGGGCCCCTCCCCTGCAAAGGTGCCAGCTGAAGGTGTTGGAGACAAAGGGATCAGGTGACCTCCTGGCCCCGGAAAGGAGCTGAGCAGAGAGGAGGGGCTGGGAGGGGTTGTGAGTCTGAAGCTGGCTGGGGTCGAGGGTGGAGGGCAGACCTGGGGGTCTGGCTCACTGGCCCCAGAATGGACCCAGCCGAGGGGTCCGGTTCGCTGTATCTACAAGCTCTGTTTTAGACCCTGTTCCTGTCATCGAATAAACCTCTGGTTTACTGGCTGGCTGAGAGTCACGTCTGACTGCAAAGTGGGGGTGCAGGACCCGGTGGCTTCCCCAGGACCCCGCTGGGGTGGATTCGCTGTGGGAAGCACACGGAGGGGCAGAGGATGCTGAATGCTCCAAGGAGAGACCCAGGAGGTGAAGCTGTGTGAGCTTCTTGCCCTGAACAAGTCTGCTCCAAAGGAGAGGAGGCTCCCCAAAGTCCTGACTGGCTTGGTGGGGAGCAGTTCCAGAGCATCGCCCGGTGACTCCGTGACAACTGGTGGCAGCGGCGGGACGTACTGCACCCCATGAATGGCGCTGCTTGCAGTAAGTGACTGGGGAGCAGTAAAACAAAGGAGGGATAATGAGGACCAGGCGTGCTGAAGGCTCAGAGAGGGACAGTTTCAGGGGGCAGTTAACCTCTGGGAGCGTGTGACCAGCGAGAAGGACTGTTGGAGTAACAGGGTCCCCCTGAGGACTGCAGTGAGCAGTCTCAGGGGCGGAGGAGCTTGCCGCTCGACCCTGGGAGAGAGAAGGATTTTGCAGTAGCAGGGTTCCCCGGGGGATTGCAGGAGCAGTCCCAGGGGCGGAGGAGTCTGCAGCTCGACCCTGGCAAAGAGGTGGTGATCACGAGAAGGGCTGGCACACCCGAGGTTCTTCCTGGAAACCATGGGGGAGCCAAGAGCACACAGGCCTGTGAGTCCAGAGCCACTTGGGAACGATGAAGTGATGGCCTATCACCATCTCCTTGAGAAGGACATTGTGTTCCTGTGCACAAAGAGAGGGTTACGCATGGGGAAATTCACCAAGGCACAGTTAATCGTGCAGTTGGAGGAGAAGCACCGCTCTGAGGAGCAGATTCCTGGCCCAGATGGGGCTACAAGAGGATCTGAGAGCAGCTGGAGCATCAGCCAGGCATCCCCGGGAGTCTGGTCCCCAATCAGACGAGGGTCTTCACGATTGGGTTCCCCATCAGGAGATTGGAGACGGATGGGATGGGAGCAGAGCCCGAGAGAGCGAGAGGACCATGAGAGAAAGGAAGAGCCCGAGGAAAAGCTGCAGAAGAAGCAGCAGCAGCGTGGACTGGTGATGGTGGAGCAGAGAGACATAGGGGGCTGCCCAGGGGTCAGTGGGGAAACACGCCTGCGGGGGCGAGACCCTGGGACAGAGAGAACTGTGGTGGTGCAGCCCCAGATGCTGAGGGACTGTGGGACCTGGGTGAAGTTCCCTGGGGTGAGGCCCCTCGGCCTGCCTATGGCCCAGATCCCTGTGCAGACCCAGGAGGGTTCGGGCTGGCTGGTAGTTGGGGTTCTCCAGGATATCGGCTGGGAGGCCCTGTTGGGGGGTGACTGTCTCCCCATGGGACAGGATCCAGGCCCTGCTCCTGTAACGGCCGAGGGTTTGAATTCAAATCCAGGGAACCAATTGGCTAGGATGGAAATGGTCAGTGAAAATGCAAATGACCTGGCTGGCAGGGGGGAGGGGCTGCTGGGCTCAGGATACCTGCCTACCTGTAACCAGCCCCCTGGGGCTGAGTGGGAGGGAGAGATGCTCCCTGCCCCCCTGCACACCGGAGAGGGGGCTCACGCTGGCTCTGATGCTGTGACCAGAGCAGAGAGCTCGCTGCCTGCCCCCACTGGGACAGCAAGGGCAGTGCTGAGCACGGGGGGAGCTGAGATCCTAGCTGAGTGGGGAAACACCCTGGCAGGGCAGGTCAGCTGCCAAACAGGTTTGCCTGGTCCAGACGTGCTGCTGGGAAGTGATTACACAGCAGGGAGGGAGCTGCCAGGGACAGGGCTCAGGGGGGCTGTGACCCCAGGTCCAGCCAGCGAGAGGGAGCAGGTCCCACTCCCTGCCCTAGCCGCTGAATCCCAGACTGAGCTGCAGAGGGATCCCTCCTTGGAGAAGCTGAAGGAACTTGCTGGCCACAGCGCTGCAAACCCCCTTGGGGAAGGCTGCAGGGACAGAGTCCTGCAGGAGAAGGGATTCCTGTACCGGGAATGGGCTCCCCAAGGGGAAGTAGAACTGGGGGAAATCGGGAGGCAGCTGGTGGTGCTCCAGGAATGCACAGGGCTCTTCCCATTTGAGCTGCTGGATGGGAGGAGAGTGAGGGGACCCCTGGACCTGAAGAGGGAGGATTGGATGGAGAAGGGGGAAGACCCCCGGGGGGATCTCTTCCCTAAGGTGGGAGCCAATCTCCCCATCAGGTGTTCCCCATTCAGAGTCATTGGGAAAGCAATCCAGATCCTGGAGAGAGAGATCAGGAACATCCTGGCTTTAGATGGGATCCAGCCGTTTTACAGCCCATGGGCCTCACCCATGGGGCTGATCCCCAAGGGAGACAGGAAGGTCTGGTTTTATGGGGGCTATCAGAATCTTAAAGCCATCCCAGTGTCCGATTCTGACCCCAAGCCTAGGCCTGGGGAGATTCTAGACAAGCTGAGAGGGATGGAGAACTTGGCCCTGGCAGACACTGATAACATGTGCATCTTTAGCCAGACCTGGGAGGAACAGGTGTCCCAGGTGAAGAGGGGGCTGGGCTGCCTCAAGAAGGTGGGACTGACGGTAAAAGCTAAAAAATGCAAGGGGGGACGGCAGAGGTGTTGTGTCTGGGCCACAAAGTGGGAAGTGGCTGCCCAAGCCCAGAACTGGCAAAGGTCAAGATGGGGGCTCTTAACCGAGGGAGCCCAAATCACAGACCAGAGTGCTGGGAAAAGACCCAATCCCAGCTTGAAGCCCAGGGATACTGGGGTGGCAAAGGGTGTGGGCTGCATAAACCTTCCCACATGCGGCCTGCAAGTGCCATCAAGCACACCCGACCTAAGGGAGGGCGTAAGACTGGACTGTCCTGGTGTAACTCACACCAAGGGATGGGAGAGATGCTGGGGCATCCATGGGAACCTTGGTGGGTTCGAACTTCCCCAGGTCACTGGCTGGAGTGACCTCGCTCAGTTCGGTCTCGAAGGGGGGAGAGATGTGACGAACTGGGAAAGTTCTTAATGTTTTCTCTGAGTACTGTGTTGGTGCCTCAGTGTCCCCATGTCAGTTCTTAAGTCTCTGGCAGAGCCAAGGGCCAGTGCACCTAAATGCCTGACCCTCTGTCTCCTAGCAACTGATGGCCTGGGCCCCTCCCCTGCAAAGGTGCCAGCTGAAGGTGTTGGAGACAAAGGGATCAGGTGACCTCCTGGCCCCGGAAAGGAGCTGAGCAGAGAGGAGGGGCTGGGAGGGGTTGTGAGTCTGAAGCTGGCTGGGGTCGAGGGTGGAGGGCAGACCTGGGGGTCTGGCTCACTGGCCCCAGAATGGACCCAGCCGAGGGGTCCGGTTCGCTGTATCTACAAGCTCTGTTTTAGACCCTGTTCCTGTCATCGAATAAACCTCTGGTTTACTGGCTGGCTGAGAGTCACGTCTGACTGCAAAGTGGGGGTGCAGGACCCGGTGGCTTCCCCAGGACCCCGCTGGGGTGGATTCGCTGTGGGAAGCACACGGAGGGGCAGAGGATGCTGAATGCTCCAAGGAGAGACCCAGGAGGTGAAGCTGTGTGAGCTTCTTGCCCTGAACAAGTCTGCTCCAAGGGAGAGGAGGTTCCCCAAAGTCCTGACTGGCTTGGTGGGGTGCAGTTCCAGAGCATCGCCCGGTGACTCCGTGACACTGGGGCCTGAAGGGATAAGCAGCCCAATGGAGCTCTGAATTAGCCCATCGCAGCCCTGGTCCCCAGCTGCTGCAGCTCTCTGACCCAGAGACTGTGCTGTGCTCCCCAGAGACAGGCCCATTTCCAGCTCCGCAGCTAATGAACGGCATCGCACCTTGGGCTCGACCAGTGAAAAGCCAACATTGGGCAGTGTGCAAGTGCCCCTCTCCTTTCTGCTATGCTGTCTTAGGGGTGAGGCTCTGCGGCTCCCGGGGGCAGGGCACTGCTCCATACATGAGCAGCTTCTTGGAAACCCACTCCCTTCTGAGTTCCTACGCAGAGCTTGATCCTTCCTGGCCCAGACAGGGTTAAAGTGGGAGCAGTGAGGGGGGCACAGCTAGTGGCAGGGGCAGCTAGCTCCCCACTGCTTTTCCTGGCTTGGTCAGTGAGACAAACTGGGAATGTTCTTAATGTTTGCTCTGAATACTGTGCTGGTGCCTCAGTGTCCCCATGGCAGTTCTTATGTATCTGGCAGAGCAAAGGGCCAGTGCACCTAAATGCCTGACACTCTGTCTCCTAGCAACTGATGGCCTGGGTCCCTCCCCTGCAAAGGTGCCAGCTGAAGGTGTTGGAGACAAAGGGATCAGGTGACCTCCTGGCCCGGGAAAGGAGCTGAGGAGAGAGGAGGGGCTGAGGGAGGGGTTGTTAGTCTGGAGCTGGCTGGGGTCGAGGAGTGAAGTGCAGACGTGGGGGGTCTGGTTCACTGCCCTCCAGAATGGACCCGGCCGAGGGGTCCAGTTCGCTGTATCTACAAGCTCTGGGTTAGACCCCGTTCCTGTCATCGAATAAACCTCTGTTTTACTGGCTGGCTGAGAGTCATGTCTGACTGCAAAGTGGGGGTGCAGAACCTGGTGGCTTCCCCAGGACCCCGCTGGGGTGGACTCGCTGTGGGAAGCACATGGAGGGGCAGAGGATCCTGAATGCTCCAAGGAGAGACCCAGGAGGTGAAGCCGTGTGAGCTTCTTGCCCTGAACAAGTCTGCTCCAAGGGAGAGGAGGCTCCCCAGAGTCCTGCCTGGCTTGGTGGGGGGCAGTTCCGGAGCATCGCCCGGGGACTCCGTGACAGTCAGCAGTGTCCTGCCCCTGCGAAAGCTCCTTCTGCAGGTCAGCAGCAGTAAGAGGGCACCGTTGCCCTGGGATTGGTTGCTGAGTGCCACTCCCTGCCTGGCTCTCTAACATGCTCACGTGACTTTTCGAGGGCAGGACAGGTGGTCCCCTTTTGATGCCTGTGGCTGTGCCTGGCCCAGCCTGGGAGCTCTGCTGGATTACAAAGCTGCTCATCAGAATGCTCCATTCACTGGCCACCTGCCTCTAACCTCAAAGGACAGGCAGCAAGCAAAGCACAGGCCTAAAGCTTCCTCCCTGCCTTTGCCAATATCCCAGTCTCAGGCGGCTCCTTGCATTGCCTGGCCTGCCCTATGCTATGCAGGGAAATGCTGAACCTCCTCCGGAGACTTAGGGCCAGTGCCAGGGCCGGGAGCGCAGCCCAGCACACCCCTACATGCCCTCAGAGCCAGCGCTGGTGAATGCTGCGGGCTCCATGCACACAGGGGTTCACAAGCTGAATCCATAGGCCTCCTGGCTGCCCAAGGCCCTGGATGGCACTCAGCTCAGGAGCCCAATAGCCCAGGAGTTCACTGTGTGTGGAGGGGAGAGGGGGGTGCCAGGCACAGCACTCCCCTTCCCCACTACTGAAAGCTCTGCCCATGAGACCCACCTCAGAGGGGACATGGCCTATCCCATGCCAAGGCAGACAGCATGAGCCTGGCTGTGTCCCAGTGACGAACAGCCTGCCAAATTAATACCTGCTGGGAGAGGTTGAGCAGGCAAACTCCGCAGCGTCCCAGCATTTGGAATCAGACCTCTGCCAGGTCTATCCACTGCTCTAACCTGTCCCATTTCCCTCAGTGTGACCAGAAATGCCAACACTCCCTGTACAGCCTGCTGGGCAAGGCTGGGACTGCCCTGGCTATGGGGATTGGGGACCCAGCAGCCTGCATTCCCTCCCATCCCTAGAGTGCCTCCTTCTGAGCTATGCCCCGTGCTGTTTCCTTTCAGGCTCAGGAGCAGAGATGAGACAGGAGGTTTGGAGAAGTCTATTCTGATCGTTAGGAGCATGGTGGATAAAATCTGATTAAACAAAAACTTTGATTTTTTAATTAAAATTAAATACAATTTTATTTTTTAAAAATAAATCTATTTAAAATTACATTTGAAATTGACAACCTATGTTGAGTCCTAAACTTATTATAATCTAGTAAAATGTAAATTGTATACAAAGTAGTATTATGCAGTCCATGTTTGCTGCTGACGTTTTAAAGAAAGTCAGATGCTGAACTGGTGGAAGCCACTGGCTAAGAACCTGGAACCTGAGTTTGCTAAAGGGCTAACCCACGTTTTAACAGCAGTAGCCGCTTCTGCAGGTGCTGAGGGAATATTTTCTTCATTTCAGTTTATTTAACTAGATCAGTACAATGAGTAGTTCATTCAAAGTTAAGAAACCAGTTGGGAGCTGAAAGAGCAGGGAGGCTTGTGTTCCTCATCCAAGCTGTGAATGAAAACTAGGTGTGAGAAAAGACGGTTACTCACCTTTGTAACTGCTGTTCTTCGAGATGTGTTGCTCATACCCATTCCAGTTAGGTGTGCGTGCGCTGCGTGCACGTTCATCGGAGATTTTTACCCTAGCAACACTCGGTGGGTCGGCTGGGCGCCCCCTGGAGTGGCACCGCTATGGCGCCCAATATATACCCCAGCTGACCCGACCGCTCCTCAGTTCCTTCTTGCCGGCTACTCCGATAGTGGGGAAGGAGGGCGGGTGTGGAATGGATATGAGCAACACATCTCGAAGAACAACAGTTACAAAGGTGAGTAATCGTCTTTTCTTCTTCGAGTGCTTGCTCATATCCATTCCAGTTAGGTGATTCTCAAGCCTTACCTAGGCGGTGGGGTCGGAGTGAGATGTGGCAGAATGCAAAACCGCTGAGCCAAACGCTGCATCATCTCGACTGTTGAACCAGAGCATAATGAGAGGCAAAAGTGTGGACCAAGGACCAGGTAGCTGCACGACATATCTCCTGGATGGGTACATGAGCCAGGAAGGTGGCAGATGAAGCCTGAGCCCTGGTAGAACGTGCTGTGAGGTGGCTCGAGGGAACATGAGCCAAGTCACAACAAGTATGGATGCACGCCATCACCCAAGATGAGATCCTTTGTGAGGAGACAGACAGGCTCTTCATTCGGTCTGCCACAGCGACAAAGAGTTGGGGCGATTTATGAAAGGGTTTTGTCCACTCAATATAAAATGCGAGCACCCTACGGACATCTAGGGAGTGCAACTGTTGTTCCCGTCGTGATGAGTGGGGCTTCGGGAAGAAGAGCGGAAGGGAGATATCCTGGTTGACATGAAAGGCGGATACCACTTTAGGGAGGAACGCCGGGTGTGGTCGCAACTGCACCTTGTCCTTGTGAAACACAGTATACAGTGGATCCACCGTGAGAGCCCGAAGCTCAGAAACTCGTCTGCCTGATGTAATGGCTACGAGGAAAGCTGTCTTCCAGGACAGGTATAGTAGCGAGCAGGTTGCTAACGGCTCGAACGGGGCAGACATGAGTCTGGTTAGAACCAGGTTGAGGTCCCAGGCTGGGGCGGGGCGTCGTACTTGGGGGTATAGGCGCTCCAAGCCCTTGAGGAACCTAGAAACCATAGCGTGAGAGAACACGGAGCGGCCACTCTCCCCTGGGTGGAAGGTTGCCAAGTGTGCCCTCAACGATGATACCGCTAGGCTCTGCTGTTTGAGAGACCAGAGGTAGTCCAAGATGGTGGGGATCGAGACCTCGGTGGGAGTGACATTCTGCGTTTCGCACCAGCAGGAGAAACACTTCTACTTGGCCAGATATGTTGACCGAGTGGAAGGCTTCCTGCTACCCAGGAGTACTTGTTGTACTGAGGCAGAGCAACGTAACTCTGACCGGCTTAACCACGCAGCAGCCATGCCGGAGGTGAAGAGACTGCAGGTCTGGGTGGTGAAGTCTGCCATGGTTCTGAGTTATGAGGTCTGGGTGAAGAGGCAGGGTAATTAGGTTGTCTATAGAGAGGTCGAGCAACATGGTGTACAAGTGTTGCCTGGGCCATGCTGGAGCGATCATGATCAAGCGAGCTCCATCCCTGCAGAGCTTTAGCAGGACCCTGTGAACCAGCGGGAACAGTGGGAAGGCGTAAAGCAGTTGGCTTGTCCACGGCATCAGGAAAGCGTCCGAGATCGAGCCCTGGAAGAGGCCTTGGAAGGAGCAGAACATCTGGCATTTCCTGTTCTTGCAGGAAGGGAAGAGGTCTATGCGGGAAATCCCCACTTCTGGAAAACAGAATAAATAACGTTCGGACGAATCGACCACTCGTGAGACAGGAAGGATCTGCTGAGTTGATCCGCCAGAGTGTTCCGAACCCCTGGGAGAACGGATGCTACCAGGTCTAACGAGTGGGCTATACAAAAGACAAAGAGTTGGATGGCCTCCTGACAAAGGGGGGAGGACCATGCCCCTCCCTGCTTGTTTATGTAATACATGGCTGTTGTGTTGTCTGTGAACACTGAGATACAATGGCCTTGTAAGCGCTGTTGAAATGCCTGGCACGCAAGGCAGACTGCTGTCAGCTCTCGAACATCGATGTGCAAGGCCAGCTCCTGAGATGACCAAAGGCCTTGAGTGAGAAGATGTCCGAGGTGAGCACCCCAGCCGAGATATGACGCGTCCGTTGTCAGGGACATAGAAGGCTGGGGCGGATGGAACGGCATTCCTGCACACACCATGGAAGGTGTCAGCCACCAGTCGAGGGAGCCTAGGATGCTGGGGGAATGGTGACTATCATGTCTATGGCGTCTCTGCCCGGTGGTATACCGAGTTGAGCCAAGATTGGAGAGGACGGAGGCGTAGCCTGGCCTGTTTGGTTACGAACGTGCAGGCAGCCATGTGACCCAAGAGACCGAGACAAGTGCGAGCCGAAGTCGTTGGAAAGTTCTGTAGGCTTTGGATAATTGTTACCATCGCCTGAAACCGAGTCGGTGGCAAGCAGGCTCTGGCGAGACTGGAGTCCAGGATGGCCCCAATGAAGTCTATCCTCTGTGCGGGAACCAGAGTGGATTTCTCTGTATTGATCATCAGGCCTAGATGTGTGAATAGGTCCTTGACGATGCCTACATGATGGGTGACTTGTGTCTCGGAGGTCCCTTGGATGAGCCAATCGTCCAGATACAGAAGGACGTGTATCCGGCGGCGGCGGAGGGAGGCGGCGACTACAGCCATGCACTTTGTGAATACTCTTGGTGCTGTAGTGAGGCCAAACAGTAGGACCGTAAACTGGAAATGCTGACGGTTGGCTACAAACTGGAGATACTGCCTGTGTGGAGGATAAATAGTGATGTGAAAATACACGTCCTTCATGTTGAGGGCGGCATACCAGTCTCTGGGATCCAAGGATGGGATGATGGTCGCCAGGGATACCATGCAGAACTTCAACTTTATCATGAATTTGTTGAGTTCTCTCAGGTCTAGGATAGGTCTGAGACCTCCCTTCGCCTTGGGGATTAGGAAATAGCGGGAGTAGAACCCCTTCCTCCTTTCGTCTTCTGGTACTTACTTTATGGCTCCCATGGTAAGGAGCATCCGCACCTCTTATACAAGGAATTGCTTGTGAGAGCGGTCCCTGAAGAGGGACGGGTGGTGGTGGAAGGGGGGGGGAAATAAACTGGAGGTGGTACCCAAGTTCCACCGTGCGTAGGACCCAACGATCTGAAGTTAGCTGGGACCACGCAGGGAGGAAAAAGGAGAGGCGGTTGGAAAAAGGAGGGAAAGGATCCTGGAAAGGAACTGGTACGTCGTCCTCAGGTGCACCTTCAAAAGTCTGGCTTTGGCCCCGTAGGTGGTTTGGAGGGACCCTGATTCTGGCCCCCTTGGGGTCCAGACCGCTGTCTATGATTGCCTCGGCCGCGCCCTCTGCTGAAGTCCTCGTCTTGGTCTAGGCGGGGAATAAGGGCGGTGAGGCTGGGGACGGAAGGACCTGTGCTGAGTTACCGGGGTGTGCATCCCGAGGGAGCGCATGATGACCCTGTTGTCCTTAAGGCTCTGTAGCCTGGGGTCAGTCTTTTCAGAGAATAGGCCTTGACCGTCAAAGGGCAGGTCTTCTATGGTGGTTTGTAACTCAGGTGGAAGGCCTGACACCTGAAGCCATGATATCCGCCTCATGGCGACACCTGAAGCCAGGGTCCTGGCTGCAGAGTCAGCTGCGTCCAGGGAGGCCTGGAGAGAAGTTCTCGCCACCTTCTTCCCTTCTTCCAAAAGGGCAGCAAACTCTGGGCGGGAGTCTTGGGGAATTAACTCCTTGAATTTCTCAACCGCTGTCCAGGTGTTATAATTGTACCGGCTGAGCAGGGCTTGCTGGCTTGCCATCCTGAGTTGGAGGCCCCAGTAGAGTATATCTTGCGGCCCAATAAGTCCATGCGCCTAGCCTCCTTTGATTTTGGAGCAGGAGCTTGCTAGCCATGGCGTTCCCTTTCACTGACTGATTGCACGACAAGGGAGCAGGGTGCACGTACAGGTACTCATACCCCTTAGAGAGTACCATGTACTTCCGCTCATCTCCCCTGGCCATGGGCGTAATAGAGGCTGGAGATTGCCAGATGGCATCGGCGTTTGCTTGTATCGTACGGATAAACGGCAAGCCCACTCTTGTGGGGGTGCCAGCTGACAGGATATCCACCACCGGGTCCTCTATCTCTGGGACCTCCTCCACCTGAAGATTCATATTCAGGGCCAACTGTCTCAGGAGGTCCTGATGTGCCCGCAGGTCAATTGGAGGAGGGCCCGAGGAGGATGTCCCTGCCACTGCCTCATCTGGAGAGGAGGAAGAGGAAAGGCCAGGGACAAGAGGGTCCTGCGTGGGCTCCTGTTCTTGAGTAACATCAAGTATATATCCAGCGCCATAGCGGCGCCACTCCAGGTGGCGCCCAGCTGACCCACCGAGTGTTGCTAGGGTAAAAATCTTCCGACGAACGTGCACACGGTGTGCACACCTAATTGGAATCGATATGAGCAAGCACTCAAAGAAGATGAGCTTTACTATTTCTAAAATCTTTAATGACATGGTGACTGGGAACAGTCAGTTCAGTGCACTAACTACAGATGATACTGCCTCTGTTTAATGCATCAGATAGTTTTAGATGCAAAACTTGTGTTGATAAACTTTTTTCTTATGTATCCAACACATTTAAGGTAGTTTTATTTAATAAAAAAATAAAATACTGTTTTTGTGCTTTTCTAATTGAATTCGAATGTCCATCTGTGATAGGACATGCCCCCACACCGCTGATAGACAGGCTAACAAGGCTTCCTGCACCAGGCAGCGCAATTAGGCGCATCTGCAGAACATGCACCCCTGGAAAGGGGAGCTTAAAAAGGTGATGCTCGCTACTGCAAGGAGAGGCTGCCAGTGAGCTCCAGTAACCCAGCCTGGGATAGTGGCTGGCCTTACCTCCCCTGTGCCCTTGTTGGGGGGCAGACTGGCTCTGCAAGCTGGGTATCGGCAAGGGGCCCTGGCAGGCTGCTCCCCGGGACTAGAGGTAATTAGTCTCAAAAGAGACCCCAGGAATTAACTGAACTTCTGCTAGGAATGCCCAGGTGTGGAGAGCGTCCTGTACAGTAACTCCTCACTTAAAGTTGTCCCAGTTAACATTTCATTGTTAAGTTGCTGATCAGTTGGAGAACATGCTCGTTTAAAGTTGTGCAATGCTCCCTTACAGCCGCCTGCTTTGTCCACTGCTTGCAGGAGGAGCAGCCTGTTGCAGCTAGCAGGTGGGACTGGCAGCCCCCTTATCAGCTCCCTGCTCCTCTAAGTTCCCTGCACAGCAGCCGCCCAGCAGACTAGTCCCTCCCCCACTGCTGTGTGCTGCTCCTGCCCTCTGCCTTGGAGCTGATCCCCGGAGACTCCTGTTTGCTGTGGGAGGGAGGGAGAGGAGGGGGGCTAATGTCAGGGTGTCCCCCTCCCCCCTGCTCCTGCACCCCACTTATCCCCATCTCCCTAGAGCTGGCGGGGGGGACACACAACAGGGCTCAGGACAGAGGGAGCTTCCTGGCAGCTGCTGTCTCAACTTGCCGATCTACTTAAAGAGGCAGTGTACTTAGAGTGGGGTCAGCCTAGTTAAAGGGGCAATGCACATCTCTCTCTTTCTCTCTCTCACACACACACGGTATGTGTCTCTGTCTGTCTGCCATGCTGTCTCCTCTCCCTCCATTTGTGCTGCCTTGTGGAGTATGAGGCTACATTAACAACGAGTTAACCCTTGAGGGCCTCAGCCGAGTGCTAGTTTATCCTTTAGCAGCTAGGCATTCCCTGGGAAATATCCCACCCTCTTCCACCCTCTGACTGCACCACCTCAGCCAAGCTTCACAATCATCATCGCTGTGTACCAGTATTAAATTGTTTGTTTAAAACTTATACTGTGTGCACACACACACACACACACACACACACACACACACACACACACACACACACACACACACACTTGGTCAAGCCCACGCTGAGGGTTGGCCAACTACATTAGCCACACAGAGCTCAACACAAATTGGAAGTAAAAAACCAATCATCCACTAGTAAAAAGTGAAGTTACATAATTCCTTAAATAGATGATACAGATACACTGTACTCTCTGCTTAGCAACAAGCACCATATTCAGTGCAAAGGCTGTGTAATTAGTTGCAAATCAACATGTTTGAGTAGTTCCACCCTTTCTTTAGGACAGGGGTCTCAAACTTCCTTGGCCCCCTTCTGAGAAAAAAAATATTTCCCAACCTCAGGAGGGGAGACCGAAGCCTGAGCCTGCCCAAGCCCAACCACCCTGTGCAGGGGGGGGTGAAAGCCAAAGGCCAAGGGCTTCAGCCCAGGCAGGGGGCCTGTAACCTGAGCCCCACTGCCCAGGGCTAAAGCCCTCAGGCTTCAGCTTCCACCCCAGTGGTGGGGCACAGGCTTCAGCCCCAGTGTTGGCGGTCGGGCTTCAGCCCCGGGCCCCAGAAAGTCTAATGCCAGACCTGGCAACCCTATTAAAATGGGGTCGGGACCCACTTTGGGATCCTGTCCAACAGTTTGAGAACTGCTGCTTCAGGAAAATAACTAAAAAGTACAAATGCAAAACAGGATTAAAATCAATCGTTTAAATTCAGATTTCCTCCTTGACGACTTACATCATGATTAAAATCAGTGGTTTAACTTGCTGCACTCAGGATGAATCTAGAGTGGCTTTTCCAGGGTCTCCACTGACCCAGCCCATAGAGCTCCTGCTTGTAAAGGTTTGGGTCCTTCCCATTAAACCTGTTCTCATCTGATGAGCATTTGAAATACTCTCTGGATCCAGGAGGACTGACTATTGCAGCTTTTCACCAGAGCCTCGCAGAAAACACAACCATGCAGTAAATAAAAACACGATTTACCCTGTGACACTTCCATTGAACAACCCCCTCGGCTTCTCGGTAATGATTCCCCCCAGTCCCTGTGCCTGGGGGGCGGGGGTAATGAATGGGCAGTTTGGGAAGGGGTGGCAGGAGACGGCCGGAAGAGTCGCACCGTGGTACATCATGACTGAGACTAAAGGGAAAAATCAATGTTTAATTGAATATCTTCTGTGAGCAGCTCCTGCTGCCCCTCATTGCTCACTAATAGAATCTCCTGCCGTGCTCCCCCTCCCCCCACTGATGGAGGTGGATCATCCCAAAGGTGAAATCACTTCCCTTCCCCAGCTTCGGGGCAGAAATTAACCTGTTCCTACCCCTCCCCTGGGGTGCTTCCCAGGAGCAGGGCTGCCCTCCCAGCGCTCATGGGAGCTATTCGGAGGTGGGACGGGGTGGTGTCCTTGAGGGTGAGATGCCATGGGGTGTTTAGAAGGGCATTGGCAGCAGCACCCAGAGCTGTTTCGATCTGTATGTCTCCAGTTAAACGGGATCACACATTCACTGAGTCAGAGAAAACAGCCCCCCCTGCCCAGGTCCCTTCCTTGCAAAGAGGGCTAACCAATGGCAAAGCAAATGGTAAAGGGGTCTCCATCTGCCTCGAGCCAGCCCTGCCAGCAGCGACTTGCCCTGCAAGGTGGCCTCGCGGTGTGCAGAGCAGGACCCCTTCCCAGCGATTAGCTTCCCAGGTACTAGCTGTGCACAGCAGCTCCCAGTGCAGGAGCCCGAGGAACAGGACGGGAGGCCTCCGCCCAAGCCAGCCATGGGTGTGACCAACAGTCGCTATGCGCAGGCCTGAAGCCCAGGAGGCCAGACAATAGTTGCACACTCTAGCCTATAAATGCCTCAGTCCATAAGCACTCAGAGGTTCCTGGCTCCGAGGCCTGTGCTCAGGCACCACACTGCATTGCCTCCCTCCCAGCAGAATATCGTGAACGGCAGCACTGAACGGAGACAAGGAAATCAGGAATTCAGCCCTAGAGCGGAGTGCGGGAGAGAGAGGGATGGGGTGAATGTGCAGGCAGTCCAAACCCACCACAGCTAAGCCACACACCACAATGACAGGGTTATTTGGGATTTATATCTACAGGACCTGTTCGCTGCACTGCCATCACATGCCAGACAACTGCTGACAGCAAAGCAGGAGCACCCAGTGGCTCCCAGCATGCGGCCTGCCAAGGAGAGGCAGGGAGACCTGGGCCAGAGGCATCAGAAGTGCATTAAATGGTGAACCAAGCAATGCTGAAACTGGCCACCACAGGCTCAACTGCTTGGGCAGTGAAGCCTAAAAATATACAACCCAGCCAGGGGCAACCACAGGCACCGGTGGAGTAGACAGACTCCTCTACCTACACCTACACACACACACAGCCACGGCTGTAGGTTCAGCACAGACACACACAACATTACTATATAAACCCTCCGCAGGGACAGCCCCCGCCCCCATAGCAGTGTCGATACAGATGATAGGAAGAGTGGTCGTGGGATTCTGGAGGCCTGGGTTCAATTTCTGGCTCTTCCACCAACTCTCTATGTGTGGTCTGAGCAAGTCCCAGATCCCCGTGTCTTGGCTCTGCACGTGTACAGAGCTGACCAGCTCCTCCGAGTGCCAGGAGATAAGCTCAGTGTCTGGGAGGTCATCAGATGCTGTGGGGATGGTACGTAGCTAGATGCACACCACACGCGCATACCCTGCACGGCTATGGGACACTGCAGGAGAACCTGCTGGAGCCCATATGCAACCAGGCACAGCATAGTGTCCGCAAGGGACTTCCCATCACCCAGCCCTGAGAGCCGCAGACAAACATCCAGGGGCAATGCCCCACTCAGCCCTAACTCTCCCATTGTACTGATATTTCCCTGTGGATAAAACACAGGGCACAATGATCAGCACCGAGAGATCCCACTCCCGCTGAAAGGGAAGACAGGTGGATTGTCTCCAGAAGGCTCTAGGGAACATCCCCCCAGGAGAAAGGAACCACTGGTCCTGTGCTCTCCTGCTTCTCCCTGCCCGGGTCTGAGTAACCCAAGAGTGAGATGAGTCAAGCTGGCACAGTGGAGGGATATATTATCCTGTAGAGTCCAGGAGGCCAGGTGCCATCGGTTGAATTAGTCAGGGCCCTGGCTAAGGAGGGGGAAAAGAGAGCATAACAGATAGCATAGCTCTGAGAACCAGGCCCCTCAGCCAGCAGCGTCTTCTGACCGAAGCCAGGAGAGCAATCACTGAATGTTCTCACAGAATTCCCAACATCTCTTGGACAAAACACCTTCAGCATTTTCACCCTCATCACACGTTCCCTAAACATCTGCTACTGTAGCTAGGTTCCACTCCGGAGAGCTTTGTAATAAACACATCCCCTGCTGGGGCACCCAGTGTATCCGAGCCCTCAGCAACCATCTTTGATAGCATGGCTCAGGGGCTCTCCCGTGAACATTTCTCTCGGCCCACCCAGGCTACACCACACACTGTTCCAATTTCCTACCAGTCACTTGACAGCTGCTGTTGGCACCTCCTTATCTTTCGGGGGCTGTCTGCACCAAGGATGTGCCCAGCGCTCTGCTCAGCACTCAAGGGTCCATACTGCAGGAGCAGGGAAAGTTCTCCTGTGACCACTCAGGGCACATCTGCACTGCAAAAACCCTGTGGCAGTGAGTCTCAGAGCCCAGGTGACGTGAGTCCAGCTGGCGCTATGAGGCTAAGAATAGCAGTGTAACGTTACTGCTCAGGCTGCAGTCTGGGCTCTGAACCTGGAGTGGGGATGTGGGGGTGTGTCTCAGAGCCCAGGCTCCAGCCCGAGTGGGAGCATCTGACACTTGTTTCAGGCTCTGAAACTCGTTGTCACGGGTCTGTTTTGCAGCCTAGATGCACCCTCAGGGGCCTGCTGCTTAGTGGAGCTGGTCTCCCAGCAGGGGGAAGTGCTGTGGGCTCGCTGACTGCCATTTTCTTGGTGGGTTCTCTTCCCAGTGTCACCCCCCAGGCCTTAGGATGGGAAGTGGGGAGACAGTCAGGACTGCACGGCACCCTTTTCCCAGCCCCAGGTGCTGCAGGACTGTGGGCATAGGTTCTCCCTTTTCTTTGCTGCCATACTTGGGCACATGCTGGACAGAGGGCAGGGCACTGCCATTGGCATGGCTGGCTGCACAGGCATGGCACACAGACCGCATGGTGGTGTCCATGCTTTACATGCTCTGACTCAGCCTGCCCCAGAAACATCTATGATTCCTGCTGTGTTTGACCCACAGTGAAGCTACAGGTGAGGTTTGTATGCCCAGCACAAAATCAATTAACTACAGAACTTGGTCCAAAATGTCATGGGCGATTTAAAGGTGGGGGGGAGTTTGCTTCCCTCACTTGACCCTTCTCTTCCCCACTCAGGCGCCCCGTCCAGCAGCCGAATCCCCTGCCTCAGGAGCCCCTCCAGCCACCCTCTCCAAATCTGAGTGAGTGGTATTGCAAGCTGGTGAATGGGGCTGCAGTGCCACTCAGATTGGGCCATACCTGAATGGCACTGTGACCCCGCATGCCAGAACACATGGTTACTCAATCAAATTTGGCCCAGCTGCCCCTCTGTCATAATGGAAGGGTGGCTGGGCCAAAACTGAATGGCATTACAGCCTCATGCTCTGGGTTGCAACACCACTCACTCAGACTTGGGCTGGCCACCATTCTCTCAGCGGCTGAGTCAAATCTGAGTGGTGCTGTTGCCATCTGGCACATGGGGTTGCAGCGCCACACAGGTCTGGCCTGGCCTAAAAGTGATCAGGTCCTGGCCCTGGCCCTGGATCTGGCTCTGGCTCTGCAGCCAATGCAAAAGGTTAATTTTCTTCCTGACAGGCAGACTGTGCTCAGTTCTCTGCCCTCCTTAGGAAGACGTGATTTGGTACGTGCTGCCTCCCAGGCAAACCTGGGACAAACCAGGAATGCGCATCCACGGGCCTCTGGAAGCTGCCAGTGGGAATGCAATGAGAGCAGTGCCCTGTGAGGCTGTGGGCTTCTCTGGGCTCAGCCAGCTCAGGAGAGGAGAGACCTACTCCAGTCCTGCCCTTGCCAGAGGGAAGCTGCCTCCCAGCACCCCAAAGCCTTCTGCTGCCAGGTGACAGTGCGCTGTGCCACTGCGAGTGGGGTGACCAGATAGCAAGTGTGAAAAATTGGGACAGAGATTGGGAGGGTAATAGGAGCCTATATAAGAAAAAGCCCCAAATATGGGGCCTGTCCCTATAAAATCGGGACATCTGGTCACCCTAATCGCAAGTGTTACCACAACAGGAACTGACCAGGCTCCTCAGCCCTGAGGATGGGGCAGAAAACAGCAGAGAGCAACTGGATCCCCAGGGAGGGAGGGCCAGAGTGCGTCTGATGGTGAGGCTGAGCGGAGATGAGCGCAAGGGTGAGCCAGGAGACAGAGACACCTGGGAGTGGCACAGAGACACTCATATTATCAAGGCTAAAATCTAGCGCTGGGTCCTAAGCCCCATGCAGCACAGGAGACAGGAGCATAGAAAATTCCTATGCAAGCTGCAAAAACAAGTGTTGAGAAGGAGGCCTAGGCAGCCAGATACAGATCACATGTGTGATGAGCACTGTGCACACCACCCTTCTCCTGGCTAATTCCTGCTTCCTTGTCAGCTGTCGCACTGTGCCCCCATCTCCTGCAGCCAGGTGCTTTTGCATGGACTAGTCGGCCTGGCACCAGCTTCCAGCTAGGAGAAGTGATTCTGAGAGGCTGAATTGAGCCCAAGTCTGCTCTCTCTCAGCACCAGGGCAGCCCCTCTTTACTGCAACAGGTTTGCTGTGAGTCAAGGAGGGCTGAGTACAGCACTGCCCCACAGGGAACCGGGGAGCAGGCCTGGGGAGGAAAAGCCTAGTCTGCCCTCAGGGATACCCGTGTTGCCCAGGGACCTTCACAGAGAGTCTGGCTGCTGTATGTACAGTGCTGCCCCTTCTGTGCAGCTCCTCAGATTCAATCTGAGGGGAGTGTATTTACAGCTACAGGCTACAGTCAGTTCACGGGAGCATGGGTGTAACTGCGGAAAGAACAGAGCCTGTGTGTGTTAGTGAACTCCCATCAACCCTACCCTAACTGCCATGCACTCCCACATGCGCATGCCACGCACCCCGTGTCCTGCTGAGCTCTCCCGGTGGGTGAAGGCTGTGAGAAGTCTCTGCGTGACAAGTGAAATGCCTCCCATTTGACCCAGCCTCTCTCTCATGCTAATGACTGTCAAAGAGAAACAGTCTGTGAAGGAGAAGAAAATTACTCCCTGCTAAGGAACTGACTGATCCCCGCCATTTCTCAAGGAATCACTGACCTGCAACTATTGCATTACCCACAATGCTGTGCCAGTCATACAAAGCAGTGCTCCAAGGCCACTGGGAACTTGTGCGAACCACAACCCTGGGCTGGTGAGGGGGAATGTGGCCTTGTGGGGGCGCGGGGCAGGGTGCAGGCTTGCTCATGGGTTGGTGAGCACGTGGGAAGGGACTCTCCAAAATGAGCAGCCCTCGACCCTGCCTGTGAGAAAAGGCAGATGAGGGTTGGAGCTGAGGATCCCAGCCAAGAGCCCAGGCACTCACCTGAAAAACACACTGCAGAAGGGTCGTCAAAGCAGGTACTGCCAGGCCCATGTGCCTCAATCCCAGTGGCCAAGACTTTCAACCAGGGCCATACAGCACCAGCCGTGAGGTCTGTCCACTCTCCTCTCTGCAACTCTCAATGTCCACATTGTGCCCAGCTCCTGGACATCTAGGTCCTGTGAGGAGCACATTCTCTGCCCCTATTCTGGGGTAATTTATCCCTAGCAGGGCCGGCTCCAGACCCCAGCGCGCCAAGCGCGTGCTTGGGGCGGCATGCCGCGGGGGGTGCTCTGCTGGTTGCTGGGAAGGCGGCAGGTGGCTCCGGTGGACCTTCCGCAGGGACGCCTGAGGGAGGTCCACCAAAGCCGCGCGACCGGCGAGTGGCAGAGCGCCCCCCGCAGGGTGCTGCCGTGCTTGGGGTGGCGAAATGGCTAAAGCAGGCCCTGATCCCCAGGGGAGCATGATGGCCCCATCTGCCAGGGCAGTGAGTCTCATCCTGCATTCTAGCTCTGAGGTAGAGGCCCTGTCAGGCCTGTGCTATTGGAGACAGCAGAGGGAGCAGGCAGCCAGCCGCAGAGTGCTCCCTTGCCCGGGTTCGCCGAACAGCATGGAAGTGTGGCTGCACAGCTGAGCAATGAGCAGTAACAGCAAAGCTAGAGTGAAAATCCTGCCTGGAGAGCAGGCTGGGCTGCCCAACGAAGCCGGAATCTCTCCGGGCTGCGGAGTCTCACTCAGCCCTGCAGGGCGCTGGCTGGGACAGGAAGGCATTTCCCAAAGGTAAAGGAGTGAGAGGCAGCAAAGGCCAGAGCTGGGGAGCTGCAGAGGCTGGAGCTCGGTGTGGCTGTATTAACATCTTCTCTAAGGATCTGGAAGGGGCAGAGCAGCCCTGCTGAGGGTGCTCCATTGGCAGGTCCTGTACAGAGCAGTGCCAAGGGGCAGCTGAGAGAAAGGGACCTGGATGGGCACGAACAGGAGCAGGAGAATCCGCCTGGAGAAGTACAGCCAAATCCAAACCCCACAGTCTGTGGGGAGAGGCCTGGAGAACCAGGACAGGCCATGGGAAGGCAGCAGTGTGGATGGGAGTTTGCCATGGGCAATGGACGCAAAAAGACCAGTGCTTTGGGTGGGGTCTCTCCCATCTCTACCCGGCCCTGGGGAGAGACCCCCCTGGGCCCAGCTCTGGTGGGGTGGGTAGTGTCCAGCTCCACAGGGCCCTGGGAGAGAGACCCCTCCTTGACTCTCATGCAAACATCGGGCCCTACCTTCCTCTGCAGAGTCTGGAAAGGAGGCTGCCCAGAGAGGAGCCTCACGAGAGCTGGGGGCTTGAGGGAGGGAGAGGTCTGTCGGGGCGGGTGTTCAGCTTGTGCAGTAACCACAATGAGAACTTCTCACCCCCCACAGCTTCTCCTGGGGGGAGGGCCAAAGACGGGGCCAACAGGCAGAAGGAGGTGCGCAGGGTGCAGAGAGGAAAGAAAGGCAGCGTTAGCCTGATCCTCAAGGATGCTGTCCTGACAGGCGCATCGGGGGGAATTGGTCCCTCCAGGGGACAGGCCGGGAGCCCCATCGCTTCCCACCAGGGGACTGATCTAACCAGGGCTCATCCCAAGTGGAGAGGGCAGGTGGGAGCTGCAGCAGTGGCGGATTAATGATTTTGCCGCCCCTAGGCCCTGAAATAATTGCCGCCAAAGGCCCCATATGAACTTGTTCTATTTTTTTTACAAATTTGTTTGAACTAAAATGAATCTAAATATCATTAAAATAACTGAACATTTACAAGTTTTATTATAAACAAAATTACTAGTACAGCGGACCCTCGCTGGAACACGATTTCGTTTACAGCGCAGGACTGCGCATGGATCCAAAACCCTGCGTTCAAGGGGGGTCCGGTGCAGTTTAGGATTCTTGCGAGTATGTTTGGTGGTTTCAATATGCGCTAGGATTGGTAGAATAGCGGTGTCACTGATGCTGCGATTATAAATGTGCTGCCCCTGCAAATTCACCACCCTAGGCCTCGGCCTTGTCAGCCTAGACGATAATACGCCACTGGGCTGCAGTGCCTGAACCCAGAGGGGTAAGATACAACTTCTAATGACCCCTGTAAGCCCCGCACAGCCTGATACACCCCATGGTCCTCTGCGCCGCCCCCCCCCGTCATGGCCCTCTGCACTGCCCCTCACAGACATGATCTGCTGAACCCCTGCCCCCACACAGACACGGCCCTCTGTGCCATCCATGTGGCCCTCGGCACCGTTCCCCCCCAGACACGGCCCTCTGCGCCACCCCCACCCCCCTGACATGGCCCTCTGCGCCATCCATGTGGCCCTCTGCACCGCCCCCCCGACACGGCCCTCTGCGCCATCCATACGGTCCTCTGCACTGCCCCCCCGACATGGCCCTCTGCGCCATCCATGTGGCCCTCTGCACCGCCCCCCCGACACGGCCCTCTGTGCCACTCCCACCCCTCCGACATGGCCCTCTGCGCCGTCCATACGGCCCTCTGCACCGTCCCCCCACATGGCTCTCTGTGCCATCCATATGGCCCTCTGCACTGCCCCCCCGACACGGCCCTCTGTGCCGCCCCCCCCGACAGCCCTCTGTGCCATCCATACGGCCCTCTGCACTGCTCCCCCACAGACACAGCCCTCTGCACCACTCCCCGCCCCAGACACGGCCCTCTGTGTCCCCCTCCCTCCCCTGACATGGCCCTCTGCACTGCTCCCCCACAGACACAGCTCTCTGCACCGCTCCCCCAGATTTGGCCCTCCTGTTTATGAGCTCCACAGCTCGTGCGCAAGCGATCCTTGGAAACCTCCCCCTCTGCTGGTGGCTGTGTCCTGCACAGCCTAGAGAATGGCATTCTCATTTCACAATTCTCTGCAATATACATGAAGTTGGCTGAATGTAGATGACATTGCACCGTTTACTGCATGAATATTTCATGCTTCCTCAGCTCCTAGGTTTCCAGCTGATGGAGCCACAAGCCCTTTGCTGCTGGATCCCATTCCCTTCCTGCCCAGAGAACCAACACAGCCTGGTCTTATCCCCTTCGGACTGGGAGCAAGAGTGCAGGCTAGACAGGAGCACTCTGCCCAGCGGAGGCCCCCATATCCCCAGGGGTGAGCTGAGGGTCTGACTAACCCCTGCTGAGGGAGCTCTGCAGTCTGGGAAATGCCAGGATTTTCAGAGGAGCTCAGCTCCAATTAGCCACAAACGAGTGGGCAGATTTTCAGAAAAGCTAGAAGGTCGGATGCAGAGCTCCGTCAAAAATCTCTCCTTCGTCGTGGGTGCTGAGCCCCTGAGCCTTTGTGACCACTGCAGGGTTTGATACTCTCTAGTCAGCCTCGCTCCACACTCAGCCCCGGGGAGCTGGGTGGAGTATCTCCATGAGCAGCACAGCATAGCTGGGTCCCACTGCATTCCTGGCTCCAGTGCCAGCAGTGCTCAAGCCAACCTGAGTTTTTACAGCCCCAGTGAACTAGCGCTAGAGACGTGTGCACGGGCAGCAAGGGCGGCTCCAGGCCCCAGCATGCCAAGCACTAGCTTGGGGTGGCAAGCCGCGGGGGGCGCTCTGCCAGTGCCACGGGGGCAGCAGGCAGGGTGCCTTCGGCGACTTGCCTGCGGGAGGTCCGCTGGCCCCGCAGCTTCAGTGGACCTCCTGCAGGCACGGCTACAGGAGGTCCGCTGAAGCCACGGGACCAGCAGACCTCCTGCAGGCAAGCAGCCGAACGCAGCCTGCCTGCCTTGCTTGGGGTGGCAAAATGCGTAGAGCCGCCCCTGGTGGGCAGGAGTCAGGATAAGGGCAACACTCGAGTCATACCTATGCTAACACTGCAGTGAAGACAAGCCCTAAGCTTTACTGTCACTGCTGGAGGAACGACCCCTTCGTCCAGGCACATGCTGGGAGCCGTGCCCAGTGCAGCACCTACTGCCCGACACCACACTGCTCCATGTCCTGTCCTCTGCCCACCAGGAACTGCACCTGCGAAGCACCTAGGCACCAGGCAACCGGGTGGCCATGCCCCTGGCCAGCACACTGGAATATGACAATATGCAGCGGCGGCTCCAAGCACCAGCGCTCCAAGCACGTGCCTGGGGTGGCAAGCTGCGGGGGGTGCCCTGCCGGTCCCTGTGAGGGTGGCAGTCAGGTAGCCTTCGGTGGCTTGCCTGCGGGAGGTCCGTCGGTCTCGTGGATTCAGCGGCAATTCAACGGCGGGTACACCGAAGCCACGAGACCAGCAGACCTCCCGCAGGCAAACCACCAAATCTGTGGGACCGGGGACCTCCCACAGACAAGCCGCCGAAGGCTTCCTGACTGCCACGCTTGGGGCAGCAAAAAAGTTAGAGCCGCCCCTGACAATATGGCAGGAGTATATGCCCTGCTTGTACAGCACCTAGCACAACAGGACCCTGGCCCGTGACTGGGGCTCCCAGGCACTGCAACACCACGAATAAATATGACTAACTGGCTGTTCATCCACAGAACCACTAGCTGCACAGCGAGGGCATGCCTGCACCACAGTTCTAAACCCAAGCCTGGCCTGGACCGCTGCCTCGGGTTGCCATGTAGATGTTCAGGCTTGGGCTGCATCACGAGCTCTCAGGCCCACCCCCTCCACGGGTCCCAGAGTCCACTGTGACACCAAACATCTACACCGTAATTGAACAGCCCTGCAGCCTGAGCCCTGGGAGCCCGAGTCCTCTGGCACGAGCCAGCTGCAGGAGTCCAGCTGCAGTTTAGACATACCCTGAGACATACGGCTGTTGCTGACCACAGCACTCAAGAGGGAAACCAGTGGAGAGAAGCTGGGACTTGAGGGAGGGAGCTGCCACTCCGAAGGCAAGGCTGTGGGCACACTAACTGCCAGGGGGAGGGAAGAGGGTCGCTGCACACATGCCAAGAAGGTAGAGAAGGGCCATCTAGCCAAGGGAGAGAAGCTCCAGGCCATCCCTGGCTGGGTGTCTGGACACCAGGCTGACAGGCTGGCAGAGGCACTGTAGGGAAAGCAGCATTTTACGTGCCGGTGACCACGGGGTGCCCATGCACCCTTCCCCATTGTGCCAGCCCCATGCATGTCAGAAACAGAGCCCACCAGGATGATTATGTATGCACAGGCAGGGACTTGGGAAGGACCTACACTGAGAAAGGGGGACTCCCTGTCTTACCTCAGCACAGCGCCTCTCCCTGGCCAAGGCAGGGTCCCGCCAGGGCACAGTGGTTTCTAATAAGCCCCTCTGCACGTCCACTGCGAGGACAGGAGAGGCTTATTACTAATGCATGAAGGCATGGCTGGCTTGGGTTTCCAAGAGTGACTGCACATTCAGCACTGGGCTCCCTGCCCCAGCCTCTCAGCTCCGGCTCACTGCCTGAGCCCTGCTCCTGCCAAAGGCGCTGCATGTGGACACTAACTAGCACTTTGCATTGCTCAAGCAGGACTGCCCCCACCTCCCTGCACTGACTTCATTCCCACCACAGGCCTTGGAGCTCGGCGGGCTTCAGTCAAATGCATCTGCATGGACAGCAGGGATGAAATTGCTTCTTCCTGCAGCCAGATTGTGAGAGCAGGCTCCCAGGCTGCCAATGGCTGTGGCTGTGGCTGTGGATCTCCCATTCCTGGCCCAAACCCTTGGGCCCTCCAAGGTGACTCACACGCAAAGGGACAGGAGAGTCTATGCTTTCTCCCAATGACAGATGCCAGGGTCAGATACTGGCTTCTCACATGCCTCAGCTCTTGGCCCCTCTGCCCTTTTGGGGAGGAACGCCGTATTAGACAGGGCAGGAGGCTGTTAACAAGGGCCAGCTGTAGACTGTGTCCTGTGTTTTCCTTTTACCTGTAACCCTGTGTTTCCAAACCCTGTCACTAGCATTTATTTGACACTCTAGCTCAAGCTCTGTTAACTCAGCTTCTCTTTGGTTTTACTACAGACCCGGAAAAGTGCCTGGTATTAAGGAGAGTGCTGAGCCGAGCTGACACCAGAGACCTGGGGTGCACTGCTTCCACAGAGGCAGCGAGCAGGTCGCTGTGCACTGAGAGCTTCTACAAGATAGCGGAAGGGGCCTTGAGAGTAACAACATGGGGTGTGTAACTTGGTAGCCTGCAGAGGGAAATAGCCAGCTCGTGGAACCCAGAGTGGGCGCCTGTGCTGCCAGCAGCCGGAGGCTGAGGAGCGCTTCCCCTGGCGGGCACAGACAGGGCTCCCTCCTGCTGTGAGCACAGGGCAGTGATTCACCCCAGGCAACTCAGGAACCCTGAAAGGTGTCACCCCCAGCAAATAACCTGCCATTGATCACAGCTCCTCCAGCCTCCCCCCCATAATAGGTTGCAATAGATCACGGTTCCACCAATCACGATAGCCCACCATGGACAATGGCTCCCCCTCTTCCTCACACACAACAGCCCACCATTGATCATAGCTCTCCCCAATTCCCAAGATAGTCTGCTATAGATCATGACTCCCCCCCAGATCTCAGTTCCTCTCCCCACTTATAGTCCACCAGTGACCACAGCTCCCCTGACAACAACCTGGCACTAATTACAGCTCCCTGCCATGACAGCCTGTCATGGATCACAGCTCCCCTGACAACAACCTACCACTAATCACAGCTCCCTGCCCCAAACGGCTTGCCATGGATCACAGCTCCTCCCTACAACAGCCTGCCATGGATCACAGCTCCCCCTGGACAACCTACCACTAATCACAGCTCCCTGCCACGACAGCCTGTAATGGATCACAGCT
Organism: Gopherus evgoodei; assembly: GCF_007399415.2. Lineage (NCBI taxonomy): Eukaryota > Metazoa > Chordata > Testudines > Testudinidae > Gopherus > Gopherus evgoodei. The sequence goes on along the minus strand of NC_044336.1, from coordinate 28,493,412 downwards.
CCCCCCTCCCCAACAACCTACCACTAATCACAGCTCCCTGCCCCACAACAGCTTGCCATGGATCACAGCTCCCCTGACAACAACCTACCACTAATCACAGCTCCCCATCACGACAGCCTGCCATGGATCACAGCTCCCCTGACAACAACCTACCACTAATCACAGCTCCCTGCCACGACAGCCTGTCATGGATCACAGCTCCTCCTGAACAACCTACCACTAATCACAGCTCCCCATCACGACAGCCTGCCATGGATCACAGCTCCCCTGACAACAACCTACCACTAATCACAGCTCCCTGCCCCACAACAGCTTGCCATGGATCACAGCTCCTCCCTGCAACAGCCTGCCATGGATCACAGCTCTCCCTGAACAACCTACCACTAATCACAGCTCCCCGCCACGACAGCCTGTCATGGATCACAGCTCCCCCCTCCCCAACAACCTACCACTAATCACAGCTCCCTGCCCCACAACAGCTTGCCATGGATCACAGCTCTCCCCTCCCCAACAACCTACCACTAATCACAGCTCCTCGCCACGACAGCCTGCCATGGATCACAGCTCCCCTGACAACAACCTACCACTAATCACAGCTCCCTGCCCCACAACAGCCTGCCATGGATCACAGCTCCTCCGGAACAACCTACCACTAATCACAGCTCCCAATCACGACAGCCTGCCATGGATCACAGCTCCCCTGACAACAACCTACCACTAATCACAGCTCCCTGCCCCACAACAGCTTGCCATGGATCACAGCTCTCCTATCCCCAACAACCTACAACTAATCACAGCTCCACGACAGCCTGCCATGGATCACAGCTCCCCCTCCCCAACAACCTACCAATAATCACAGCTCCACAACAGCCTGCCATGGATCACAGCTCCCCCACTTCTCTCATGACAGGATGTGGTGGATCACAGATCCTCACCACCATGACAGCAGCCATGGATCATAGCTCCCCCCAGCCATGACAGTTTTGGACTCCCACTACAAGGAAGATGTGGAAAAAGTGGAAAGAGTCCAGTGGAGGGCAACAAAAATGATTAGGGGCCTGGAGCACATGACTTATGAGGAGAGGCTGAGGGAACTGGGATTGTTTAGTCTGCAGAAGAGAAGAATGAGGGGGGATTTGACGGCTGCTTTCAACTACCTGAAAGGGGGTTCCAAAGAGGATGGATCTAGTCTGTTCTCAGTGGTACCAGATGACAGAAGAAGGAGTAATGGTCTCAAGTTGCAGTGGGGGAGGTTTAGTTTGAATATTAGGAAAAACTGTTTCACTAGGAGGGTGGTGAAGCACTGGAATGGGTTACCTAGGGAGGTGCTGGAATCTCCTTCCTTAGAGGTTTTTAAGGTCAGGCTTGACAAAGCCCTGGCTGGGATGATTTAGTTGGGATTGGTCCTGCTTTGAGCAAGGGGTGGGACTAGATACCTCCTGAGGTCCCTTCCAACCCTGATATTCTATGATTCTATGACAGCCTGCCATGGATCACGGCCCCCATCCCCAACAACTTGCCACCAATCACAGCTCCCCCCTCGCCCATGACAGCCTGCCATGGATCACAGCTCCCAGCGTAAGTGCACACATACACACCCAGGAGTGCGCACACTCACATGTGCCCAGGCTGGTTCATGCCATGGCAAGAAGAGGAGGACGTGGCCCAGCAGGATGCCCCGGCTGGTTGTGCGCACTGGGGGCAGTGGATAGCTGAGAGCAGATTGCAAAACAACACTTGAGTGATAAGTGAGAGTATCTGGTGTGGTCCGGGGTGAGGAGGAGGTTGCAACCAGGAGAGTGCGGAGCTAATGCTCGGGATTAGGAAGCTCTGGTACCTCCTGCAGAAGGGGCTCAGTCTGGTGCTTCTCCAGGCACCGCTGCTCATTGCAATTGACAGGGCAGCCTCAGCGAGGGGCTGAGCGTGGCCAGGCACTCGCTCCTGGAGCACGAGAAACACCCAGTGGCTCTGCACTGGGCACAAGTCAAGAGTTTAACAGAGCGTTGCATTCAAATTCCCAAAGGGCACAGGCACTCAACCCCCCAACACTCACAGCTTCCCCCAGCCCTGCTCCATACAGACACCTCAACCTGCCACTCACCCACAGCCCCCACACACAGCGCCTGTCCTCCACTCCCCATACACATAGTCCATGCACCTTCCCCCTACAGCCCCCTCTACATAGCCTGTCCCCTGCCCTCATACACCCACGGCCTGTCCCCTTTCCCCTTTCCCCTCATACATCCACGGTCTGCTCCCCAGCCCGCCATACACCCACAGCCTGTCCCCTTGCCCCCATACACCCACGGCCTGTCCCCCGCCCCCATACACCCACAGCCTGTAGCCCACCCCAATACACACAGACCCTGTCCCCTTGCCCCCATACACCCACAGCCTGTCCCTCGCCCCACCATACACCCACAGCCTGTCCCTCGCCCCAATACACACAGACCCTGTCCCCTTGCCCCCCATACATCCACGGCCTGCTCCCCAGCCCGCCATACACCCACAGCCTGTCCCCTTGCCCCCATACACCCACAGCCTGTAGCCCACCCCAATACACACAGACCCTGTCCCCTTGCCCCCATACACCCACGGCCTGTCCCCCAGCCCGCCATACACCCACAGCCTGTCCCCCGCCCCAATACACACAGACCCTGTCCCCTTGCCCCCCATACATCCACGGCCTGCTCCCCAGCCCGCCATACGCCCACAGCCTGTCCCCTTGCCCCCATACACCCACAGCCTGTAGCCCACCCCATACACACAGACCCTGTCCCCTTGCCCCCATACACCCACGGCCTGTCCCCCAGCCCGCCATACACCCACAGCCTGTCCCTCGCCCCAATACACACAGACCCTGTCCCCTTGCCCCCCATACATCCACGGCCTGCTCCCCAGCCCGCCATACACCCACAGCCTGTCCCCTTGCCCCCATACACCCACAGCCTGTAGCCCACCCGAATACACACAGACCCTGTCCCCTTGCCCCCATACACCCACAGCCCGTCCCCTGCCCCAATACACACAGACCCTGTCCCCTTGCCCCCATACACCCACGGCCTGTCCCCCAGCCCGCCATACACCCACGGCCTGTCCCTCGCCCCAATACACACAGACCCTGTCCCCTTGTCCCCCATACATCCACGGCCTGCTCCCCAGCCAGCCATACACCCACAGCCTGTCCCCTTGCCCCCATACACCCACGGCCTGCTCCCCGCCCCCATACACCCACAACCTGCCCCCCATACACACAGAGCCTATCCCCCAGTCCCCATACATCCATAGCCTGTCCCCTGCCTCCATACACACACAAAGCCTGTCCCCAGCCCCCCATGCTCCCACAGCCTGTCCCCAGCCCCCCATACACACACAGTCCATGCACCTCCCCCCAGAGCCCCACCCGGTCAATGGCAACATACAGTTAGGTTGGTCAGACAACGGAGCAATTTGCTGGGAGGGTTGAATTGGCCCCCTAGAGTAGACGCCTGCCACCATGGTACCCCACTGCCTGAACTGGGGCAGCATTTCACCCTCAGATGGCAGAGGGCCTTTCTTGTCCTCTGAGCTGGGGTTTGATTGCTTTGCCTTGGCAGTGCGGCACATGCCATGTGCTGCACGCACACACACACAGACGTGTTCCCAGCCTGCTGCAAAGAGCTGGCAATGTGAAAAGAGACAACCCAAAGGAAGGGCCAGGATACAGCAAACACCAGGGACAGGGGAAAGCAGACAGGGCAGGGCAGGGCAAGCCAGGTGTTTGCTTTCTAAAACACAGGAACTAGCCTCAACTGCCCAGGCACCTGGCAAGTTAGCTCCTGCCCTCTGTCCCACTCTCCTTCTCGCACGCATGCACAGAGCTCTGCTGATGCCCCCAAAACCCCAACATCCCATGGGCATTATTTCTGTTCTGGGTTCCCCCACTCCTCCAGCTCTGCCAGTGTCATTCAATCCTGGTCTGCAGTTCCCCTGCTGTTCCAGCCCTGGGAATCTCCCAAGCAGGGACTGTAGTTAGCCCTTCGCTGTGCAATACTTCGCCACTCAGACACTTCTTTCTCTTGGGAACCGAGGGGATGGACAGGCTAGCTGGGCTATCAGAACTAGGACTCGACTCACAGAAACCCACTGACACAAGAGCTCTTCTGCTCTGGCAGAGTCCTATATAAAAGGACCCAGTAAGAGAGCTGAGCAGGTTGCTACTGGACTGCTGTGCCTAGATCAGAGGAAAGAGCCCATTGTTTTATCTGCACGGGGCTGGCACCTTTAACAAATACACAGCATCCAGGCTCACCCCTGCCTCACCAGCCCTTGCACAATGACTCAGCCCCTGAACAGCAGCTGTGCTGGGGAGGTCTCATTACTCTACAGGCTCTATCTGTGACCAGTTGCTAGAATCTGCAATGATGGAGCCTCAAAAAACCATCCAAACTAACCAGCAATGGGCCAAAGAAGGGAATCGGGTCTGATTTGTGTTGTCCAAACCTTGCTTTGGAGTGTGTGTTCACCTGTCCACTCCTCGCAGAGGGGCCAGCCCATGACCTAGGCCTCGCTTTTGCCTCATGTGGTTCAGAAAGTGTCCCAGGCCTGGAGTGGTGCCCAGGCCCTGCCCAGCACAGAGGTGCATTTCCCTTGTTTGCTCATCACATCGGGGGTCCCAGTTATTAGTGAGGTTCAGCTGTGTGTGTGACAGGGAGGGTGTTTGTGACAGCTGTGTGTGTGACAGGGAGGGTGTTTGTGATGGGGGGTGTTTGTGACAGCTTGTGTTTGTGACAGCTTGTGTTTGTGACAGGGAGGGTGTTTGTGACAGCTGTGTTTGTGACAGGGAAGGTGTTTGCGACAGCTGTGTTTGTGACAGGGAGGGTGTTTGTGACAAGGGGGGTGTTTGTGACAGGGAGGGTGTTTGTGACAGGGAAAGTGTTTGTGACAGCTGTGTTTGTGACAGGGAGGGTGTTTGTGACAGCTGTGTTTGTGACAGGGAGGGTGTTTGCGACAGGGAGGGTGTTTGCGACAGGGAAGGTGTTTGCGACAAGGGGGGTGTTTGTGACAGCTTGTGTTTGTGACAGGGAGGGTGTTTGTGACAGGAGGGTGTATTTTTTCTTGTACCCTGACAGCAGGGCTCCCAGCGGCAAATGTGGGAAGCTCTGGCTGAGGTGCAAGGTGGAGCTGTCCGCATCCTAGCCCATGGCATGGAAGCCAAGTGCAGAGGCAAGGCTGAAATCCTGTCTCCAGTTAAGTCAATGGGAGTCACAGGCTGTCCCCAGTGCTTCCCCAGGCCGAGAGAGGGGAAGGGCACTTGGGAGAAACAAGCTGCTTCTTGTCTCCACTGGACAGTGATTTTAAAAAAAGCAAATTCTCCAAGATTGCCAGTGTGTTCCCATGGCTCTGAACAGGCAGGTTGCAGTTGGAGGGGCCAAATTCTGCTTTCACTGATAGTGCTGTGAATCCAGTCACTAGCCCCCTTGGAATAGCCCTGGGGATACCCTGGTGCAAAGGAGAGCAGAATGTGATGCATTCACATGGGCTGAGAGTCACAGCTGATGAGGCACTGCTGGGAGCAAGAGTCTTTCCCATATAAATCCTGTGAAGAAAAAGGACAATTTCTTGGGCTGTTCATTTCCACTTCTAAACTCAGCTCCTGCTGCATTTGTTTGGTAGAAGCTGGTGTTACCTCTGGGGACCAAGTACAAAGGTTTGGAACAGACTTGAATTTCCCTTTAGTATAGAGGTCCACACATATTAATTTCTGATTTGAGTGTTAAAGTGATTTCCATTTTGCAATCACTACACTGTAAATGCATGTGAAATGTGTCCGCGCACACACACGCACACATGGGTCACTACATGCATGCTCACACACAAGCTACCATATGCACGTATGTAATCACACACAGACAAGCTTTCTCACACACAAACCACCCTAATACGCAGTCAGGAGCATAATTTTTCCTCTAATTACATATTCAGCACTTCTGAGAAAATGAGATTTTGGTAATTCAATTGGATTGAGAAGCAGGGCTATAATAAAATGAAATTTGCAACAATTGCACAGTTAAATTAGTTAAATGGAGAGGAAGGAGCTGTGGAAAATTGACCCCTCGATCTCCTAAAGACTAATCAGACATTTGAACTGAGTTGTGCTAACAAAGCCCTCGGGCTGTTGCAGAGACAGTGTGAATGAGAGAGAATCACAGGGACAAGGAGTGCGTGGGGAAAAGAGGTTGAAAAAAACAACAGCGCCTGATGGGTCCTGGAGCCCAATGCAGGGCTGAGGAGGGAATTTCACTGTTTTACATAAGGGGGCAGTTTCCTTCCATCCTGTCCTTCGGTCACTGCTTTATCCAGTCCCCTCTGGCCCGGTGGTGCCCACATTCTGCCCTGGCTGCAGGGTTCTCAGGAACCAGGATTAGTCATGCTCTTGAGCCTGGGCAGTGAGCATTGCTAACCCATGTGAAGTGACTGCGGGGTGAGAAGGGCTAGGTTCAAACGGGGCTCTTCCGGGAGCAGAGGGGAGCTGTTGCAGGGACCATTCCAAGAGCACGACTGGGGGAACCGCAGTCACAGCCATTCGGGAAGGATGCTCTCTCAATACAGCTGAGCTCCGTGGAGCCAGGAGCCAGCCTGTCAGGCAGAGTAGCAGGGACAAGTTGTGTGCACAACAGGCCTTTCCTTCAGTCTCTTGCCTGCTTTCTGCCTGCCCTGGCCCCTCCGGAGCCCAAGGCTCCTGGCTCTGGGGGGCTCGGTCCATTTCCTTCCCAGGCTCCCAAACTTTCCAGCGAGTCAGCAGTGAGGGGAGGTGCAGGGCTGTGGCTCCCAGAGCAGCAGCTCCGATTCATCACCATGGCAGCCCTGACTGGGATGGAGAGATGATCAATAAGTAGCGAGAAGGTGTCAGCGTCAGGGATTCTTCCATGTCAAGATTTATGAAGGGAAAGGCGTGGGGTTTGAGGAGAGCGGGCTCTGAAAGTGCTGAGGTTGGAGCTGGCCAATTCACTCTATTAATGTGATCAAATTACAGCGGCAGCAGCCAGACACAGGTGAGCAGGGAGGGGCCAGGCAGGCCACACTCTCTGTGTCCTTGCTGCTGAGGCTGAAGGGGCTGGGTGGAGGGAGAGGCCTCTCAGCTTTGGCACATGTCCTGACAGAGAGCAGACGTGCCCTGAGTCAGGCATGCTAAGGAGGGCACCCTCGAGCATGCAGGTAACACCCCCATTCCCCGTCTAGCCTCCTGGCCTGTGCATGGTCCATGGGTCTGAGTTCAGAGAGCCGCATCCCTGCCTACTGTGGCAGGAACCAGTGGGTGTAACTGGGGGACAAAATGAAGAGACTGTGGGGACAGTCACAACTATAGACAATTCAAATTGCTAATGCACCCCTGCAACCAGAAACAACCCCACAGTCACAATCACAAACACAGAAGCTCACTAACAGTCAGACTCACATTGAAACACAATTCCAGCCACAGCTGCGGTCAGACACAACCACACACGCAGTCTTATCTATGCACTGATGCCTATTATCACTCTCCAGAGTCTTTGCCTGAGTTGAGGGGTAGAGAAAGACAGTAGGAACAGGGGCCACCCTGAGAAGAAATCCCTGCTGGCAGAAAGGGACCTGCTGATGGCAGTGCAGAGGCCACTGGCATGGGATCAGATACAAAATAATTAGTTTAAATATTTGTCTTGCTATTTTTTTAAACAAGAAAGAGAAAGGCAAGTTTCTCATTTGCAAGTTAATTAGCCTAACCAGCGTTAATTAAGAGCTCCCCATATAATGCAGATCACAAATTAACTGCCACCATCGCCTGCTCCTTCCCGTTTTTTGGTTTAATACAGCGCAGTACAGATACGGTGACAGAGAGAAACCAAGAGAGGGTATCAGTCTGAAGGGGCCTGCCTGCCAAGCCCCTTAAAGCAGCCCCAGGCTCGCTCAGACCAGCCAGCTCCGTGTACAGCCAGAGTCCAGGGTTCCCCATACCCTGATTTTGCCCTTTCCCACTGTTTCCGTTAAACACCGACAGATAAACCCTGTCCCGAGCTCCCAGCTCCTCTCAGCCTGGCTGCTCTATACACAGACTTCGGACTGATTTCCTGGTATCGGGTTTGAAACCTTCTTGGACTGGAGTGCAGGGCTGCTGCAACCATTTAGGCGACCGACTGGCATTTGGGGGGCGCCATTTTCTTCGGCAGTGACCGCGTCGGCTGGATCTTCGGCTACCCTGGTTGCCGCCAGCATTTAGGCGGAGGGAGCTAGGGCAAGGGAGAGCAGGGATGGCCGCCTGCAGCAAGTAAAGGGGAGGGCGGCCCTTACTTGCTGCAGGTGGCCCTCCCCACCCCAGCTCACCCCTGCCCTGCCTCCTCCCCGAGCATGCCACCCTGCTTCACTTCTGCCGGCTCCCAGGCTTGCGGCGCTAATCAGCTTAGGCGCTGCAAGCCGAGGAGGCGGGAGAAGTGAAGCAGCCACGGCCTGCTCGTGGTGCTCGTGCGTGGAGCAGGGGTGAGCTGGGGCCGGGGGGGAGCTGCCGCAAGGGGGGTGCCTCAGGGCAGAGGGAGGGGAGCTGCTGCGGGGGGGGCGTCTCAGGGCAAAGGGCGGGGAGCTGCTGCGGGGGGGGTGCGTCTCAGGGCAGAGGGAGGGGAACTGCTGCGGGGGGGGTGTCTCAGGACAGGGGCGTTGGGGGGAGGGTGCAAGGTGGAAGTTTCGCCTAGGGCGCGAAACATCTTTGCACCAGCCCTGCTGGAGTAGGGTGCAACGTGAGCCCAGTGCTTCAGTCTGAGGGATGCAAGGGTTTGGCCTCTCTTGCTGAGACATGGTGTCACGGAGCGTGGGGGAGTCCGGTCCTGCACCCCTCTTCCTGGGACCCACAGTGACTCTTAGCCAGCCAGTAAAACAGAAGGTTTATTGGACAACAGGAACACAGGTTACAGCAGAGCTTGCAGGCACAGTCAGGACCCCTCCACCGAGTCCTTCTGGGCTTTCAGGGTGCTTGGATCCTAGCTAGGATACCCTGAATTCCGCCCATCCAGCCCCAATCCCAAACTCAAACTGCTTCCCTCCTGCCACTCCCTTCCTTTGTCCCCTTCCCGGGTAAAGGTGTTGACCTTTCCCCTCCCTTACCTAGCTCAGGTTACAGGCTCCAGTACTGTCCATCCCCTAAAGTCCTCCCCTGCTCTCCCACTCCCCACACAGACAGCCCCTACTCCATCACACATGGACTCACACAGCGAGGAGACTGTAGGGAAGGAAACCAACCCAAGTCACCTCAACCTGTAGGTCAGTCCTCAGGTTCAGGGGAATGAGTGAACAAGTGATGGGCAGGTGGGGAAGGGTTCTCCCCCAACCTGAGCCGGACGGAGAAGCGAGCATGTCAGCAGCACAGCGGAAGAGCAGCAATTCCTGTACCTGATGCTCCAAATGACCACCTCCCTGCCCACTGTGAATCCATCAGCAAAGAGGTGGCTCCTCCATCCCCCAACAGAAGATGATGGTGGCTTCCTGCTCCAGCATGGGGGTCTCCCTGCAAGGTTTCTTTGCCTGTATATTCTCAATTAACCCTCTGACTGGAGGCCTCTTGTCACCCATCCCTGGCATCCCTTGGTCAGCCCAGCAGCTGGGAGATATATTGGTGAGGCCACCGCCGTGTCTGGAAGCAGCCTGCACAGTCTCAACCAGCAGCCAGAGCTCTGCAGCCTATATCTGGATGCTGTTCTGAGCAGCAGGGTCCAGACTGACAGCTCTGCAGCCAGAGCGGGTGGGGGGCCGGGAGATGAATGAAAGTCCTGTCAGTAAACCCAGAATTTATAGGTGCCTTAAAGCAGTGGAGCAGCTGTTGATGGATGGAGAAGGACACACTACCGAAGACTCTCCAGCCCCTTCAGTAAATGACAGCCAGCCAGGGGAGATTCATGGGGTGCCAACAGCCCCTCCCCATCATTTCCAGCTGCTCACAGCTGGACAGAGGATCAGGAGGGCAGCAGCAGTGGGAGTGAAGCAGCCAGGACAGAACTCCCGTGCCCTAGACTAGAGACCGAACGGAGCTGGGCTTCTCTGCTGGCTGGGGTTAAATTCTTTCCACTGGCCCCATCGAGGCCCCACTCTGATTTTGTTCTAACCAATGTTGGTTAGAGCTCCAGTGAGCATCCCGGGGGGAGTGCAGGGCTGCACTGGTTGGGCAGATATTCTCTGGAGTGACTCAGGTTTCACTCTTCTCACCGCAAGTGGGGCAGGGGCTTGTGTGGCTGAGGGGGCTGGAGGAGGGCCCTGGGTCCCTGGAGGGGATAAGTGCAGCCCTTCAGAACTTCACCCTCACTTCCCTGCGCTTATCCAGGGCTCACATCCCCAAGGCCAGCAGGGCTACAGAGGCTCATGCAAAGCCTCACACACGCAGTCCCGTCACCCCGCAAACGTGCCCCCAGCCTCTCACAGTGTCACACACAGTCCCTCATGACTGTGGTACTGTATTTACAAAGCAGGCAGTTGCCCTAGGGGCAGGAAATGCCCCTGGAATGGGTGGGAAGAATTTCCCAGTTTGCCTAGGGCAGTCAATTCCTAGCCCTGGGCAGAGTCACAGCTACCCCTAACTGCAGTCACATCATCTTTGCTGGGTTGCACAGTAACCAGCCAATCCCCAGCCCCTGCCCACCTTCCACCATGCAATAAAGAAAACAGATGTTGCACGGCGCTGAGAAACAGCAGCAATCATGTCAGTTTATGTGTCATTTTCTACTTGGGTAATGTGAGCAGTGACGGATCGCTGCTCGCAGACAAGAGGAAAATCATGACAAAGTGCTGCAAGGGGAGACGGAGTGGCCAGGCCTGCTCCCCACCCCGTCCACCAACAAGCCTCCAGCGGGGAGAAAGAAACACCACTAATCAAACCCTGCCGTGAGCCTCCTGTGGGATCCCAGGGCTGCGGGAGGGCAGCCGGGCAGGGGATGGGAGCCTGTTATGGTACTAAAGCTGCCAGGAGTCCTATGCGGTTCTTGAGGACCCTCTTCCTCTTGCCTCCCAGGACCTTGCCAGAGGCTTGAGGTGATTGTCTTCCATCAGTGAGGAGTGAGAACGAGCGGCCAGCAGCAGGGCAGGAACGGGCGCCAAAGCCTGAGCTTCCCCAGGGCAGAGGGCAGGCCCCAATCCAGGCACTGGACTCTCCCTTGGAATCCAAGCCAGGCTCCAGCCCTGCGCCATAGGGCTTGGCGTTCTACACAACCAGAGGAGGCAGCCTGGGCTCTATCCCTATTTCCCTTTCATTTACGCCTGAGGCCAGTGAGGATGGGAGGCCTCAGGGCTCCAGAGGGACATCTGAAGGAGCAGCATGTAGAGGCTTCAAAAGGAATCTCTGGGTGGCTGGAAGGACGATGGCTGTGACTCAGCATCTCCATGCCTCAGGTTCAACAGGAAACAGGAATATCCTGAAGGCTGCCTCAGGAATGTGGAGGAACTATCAGGCAGTGGTGCTCGGCAATGCTAGCAGACAGGATGGGTCCCCAGCCCTCTCCATCTGCACCCTACTGGGCCTTCTACTGTGTAAAAACTGAACACATAAGTCGGGCTCTAAAAGCAAAAGCTCTTGCAGCATCAGCCTGGCACTGGTGGGGCTGTCAGAGCATCCTGATACCGCCTCTGTGAACTCCTTCCTCAGGCTGGCTCTCATTCCTGTACTTGCCTCACTCTAGTTAATAGGTTCTTGGTGCCAGGGCTTGCATTTCAGCAGCGCTGCTTACACAAAGGCCTGGAGTGAATCCTGCTGATGCTATGCAAACCCAATTTGTAATGTATGTGCCGCTCCGGCAGAGCGAAAGGCCCTTTGGGTTGCCAGGCCCTGGCTCTGAGCTGGAAGGGGATCTCCAGGAGCCAGATGCGCCAGCTGGAAGCTACCAGAGAGACAAAGAATATGCAGGTCTGGGGTGGGCAGGGGCTCGGAATGGGCTTTAGGAAATGCCTCCCACTCCCCTGCAGTCAGCCTCAGAAATAAATTCCTACAGCAGGCTCTTATGCAACCCCTCCCTCCCACTGAGCCTGATGCTCCTGCTTTTCTGGGGCCAGTGGCAGATGTAGAGTTAGTGGGGCCCCCCAGCCCTGTGCTCAGCTTCATGTTTGGGGCTCCTCCTTGGGCCCCAGCCAAGAAAAAGAACATTCTCCCTTATCTCCCCCTGCCCCAGTTTTTCATTTTTTTTTCTTCATCCTCCTCCTATAAGTAATAGGAAGTAAATGAAAATAAAGTGAGGTACCTTGACTGGTTTTGTAATCTAACTTATTTTTTCACAAACCACTTGGAAACCGCTGAGGGTCTCAGCAGACCACTTAATGATTTTTCTAAACATTGTTTATATCGTTAGCTAACTATTGTAAAGTACTTTGGATAAGAACGCTTTATAAAAAAAAATGTAAAAAAACGTTGGGGTGCCGGGTCTGGCCAGGACTTAAGGTAAGGGAGGGGGCTCAGGGCTGGGCAGGAGGTAGAGGTGTGGAGCTCTTATCTGGGGCAGCTTCCGTTTGGAGCGAGGGGTGCAGGTTGGGACGTGGGGGAGTGTAGGAGTCAGGGAGGGCAAGGGGCTGGGGGCGTGTGAGGGGGGTGCAGGAGTCAGGTCAGGAGGTGTGGGCTGGGGTTGTGGGGGTGCTCCCAGCCCCCTATCCCACCCCAGCCCCCTGCCCTGAGTGGCTCATGGCAGAGGGTAGTGGGGGTATGTGTAGGAGGAGTGCAGGGGCCCTGCCCTGCACCCTGCACCCGATTCCGCCCTGCCCCGATTCCATCCCCTTCTCCAAGGCCCCGCTCCCACCTCCCACAGTGCACTGAGACCCTGATCCTCCCCCTCCCTCCTGGAGGGCTGGGAGGGGCGGGAACCTGGCACGCTCAGGGGAGGAGGCAGGGAAGAGGCGGGGGAGGGGGAGCTAGGCTGCCAGTGGGTGCGGAGCCTGAAGCAGGAGCCCCAGGAGCCGGCAGGACCAAACTTCTGCCCCCACAGCTGCCCAGCCCTGGGCCCCCTGTGTTTTACCATAGTAAATCCACCTCTGTCTGTGGCTGGGTGTTACCTGGAGTTAACTCGAGTGTTGCCCCAAGCTCAAGCCCTGTCCACACACAAACCCCTGAGTGCAGGGGTGGGGGGAATGCTTTTACCTCATGCTGTCTAGGCTCCAGCTCACGGTGGCTGCTAGCGCAATCATTCCGAGCACTAATCCAGCGGGTCACATAACCCTGCTGTGCGGTCGCTCTCGCTAGGTAACCTCAGCGCCTCAGCTCAAGTGCAGACAACCCAGTTAACTCGACAGTGAAAATACAGTCTCAGACACATCCTAGGTGCTCAGAGGCCTCCAAGGCCTGAATCACATTTCAGGTCCCTTGCTGCCTCCTTTTCCCATTTCCCACTCACCCTGCTTGAGTGGCCTAGGTCTCAAGCCCTGCCGCAGACCTTTAATTCCAGCTGCTGCCTGTGCTCTCCTAGAGCCGTTCTCCTGACATGCTCAACAAGGCATGGGACTCCACTTGCTCCCCATCTCTGGCACGCTTTATTAAACACCAACATGCTGGAATGGCAGCAAGACATGTTCATGGTCCCAGCTGGGACACCCTTCCCTCCTGGAGTCCAGCTCACTCATTTGTCTTGCGCCTCCATTAGTGTCACAGACCCACCATGCACTTAGCAACGTTCAGCTCTGCCTGCACATGCCCATCCCTGATCCATGTACTCACCCATTTGCATACACTCTTATGCACAGACCTGCCTCAGACAAACTTCCTATGCACATACACATCTGTGTTCATTTACACAGCCGCCTCCTGTGTACACCCCCCCACGCTCAAGTACACATATACGCACGCTGCTTTTCACACACAAGTTCACATCGAGACCCCACACTAGAGATGTGCTAAGAGTTGTTGTTATTCATGAGCATGGACACAGTTCAGACTGAACGCTAAGCGCGCTATCACTCTTCCAGGTCCTCAGAACACTGGCCTGGCCATTCTGGGGCAGAGCTGGCCCATCTAGCCCAGGATCCTGTATTGGACAATGACCAGCACCACACACCTGAGGAAAGGCAAGAAACCCCTCAGCAGCAGAGGTGGTGAAACCTGCACACACAGAAGTCTCTTCTTAACCCCGTTAGAGATTGGCTGAACCTTGAGCTTTAATATCCCTTCCAAGACTTTCAGCATTAGCTATGCTAACTCCAGATAAACTGGATATCCATATTACTGTCCAATCTCATATTGAATCTTGCTAAATTGCTGGACTCAACAACATCCTGTGGCAGTGAGTTCCATAGCCTAACTGTGTTATGGAAAAAGTATTTTCTTTTATCAGTTTTGAATCAGCCACCTTCCCCATCACAGACTGTCCCCTTGGTCTTGTGTCATAAGACTGGGAGAGCAGCAGCTCCCAGTCCCCCCTCTCTAGACCAGTCCTCCACCTATACACTTTCATCATGTCCCTCTGTATTCATCTCCTTTCTAAAGGAAATAATCTGAATTTACTATTCTCATCTCCCTTCTCTGAGCTCTCCGCATTGTCCTTCCTGGGCAGGGCTGCCAGCACTACACAGAGTATCCAGAAGAGGTCTGCACCATTGATTTATGGAAGGGCAGGCATTAGGATACTTCCCGGATTACTCCATCCCATTCCTTGTGCATCTGAACATCTCGTTTGCTTTTTGGCTGCAGCTCTACCCTGAGCAGGTCACCACTGAGCTGTCTGCAGTGATGCCCAGGTTCCTCTCCTGAGCTGATACAGCTACTTTGGGCCCTGTCAGGTTTTCTTGCACTGCAAGCCGTTTTGACCCAGGGTATGGCTACACTTGAAATTTCAAAGTGCAGCCGCGGCAGCGCTTTGAAGTGTGAGTGTGGTCGCAGCACCAGCGCTGCACGTAAACCACATCCTCTACGGGTGTAGCTTGCAGCGCTGGGAGCCGCGCTCCCAGCGCTGCTGCCCTGATTACACTGAGGCTTTACTGCGCTGTATCTTGCAGCGCTCAGGGGGGTGTTTTTTCATACCCCTGAGCGCGAAAGTTGCAACGCTGTAAAGTGCCAGTGTAGCCATGGCCCAGAGGGGAGGCGCATCTCTGGTACCTCTCCTTCCCCCTGCAGAGTCTTCTGCTGGCCTTGTGGATGGAGCAGTTCTGTGCAGCTTGGCCTGGACAGGGAGCAGTTATTTGTTTGGCCAAAGATACTTAAAGCCCAACAAGCCCTGTGTGTTAAATCACCAGAATCCCATTTGCAGCTGTCAGCAGGAATTGGGGGAGGGAGGAAGCAGGAGGATTCACAGACCCCACATAGCAGAATTAACTAGGAAGCCTCAGTGTCCCTGTGGTTTTGGTAATCCCCCTGGAGGAGACAGAAATATGCTGAGTTCGAGACCCCACCCAAACCAACAGGCTATGCACGTCTGTGCCGGACCAGGATGGCTGCTCAGCTAGCGCCGCCAAACTGAACACCCTGGCCCACTCCACTCCCAAAACCAACACTGCAGCCAAGCAATGTGATAAATTGTTTGTTTTGATACTGTACCTTCTGTTTTAGCATCAAGATCTGAGTGGCGGGTGGGGAGGAGAGTGGGCAGGTGGTGTGTGGCGAGAGGCTGGGTGGGCATGCTGAGTTTGCTATCACAATTACCCTTTTGGCTTTGTTAAAACATATCCCTCCACTGACCAACTAGAATACCGGAAAGAGTTCCAGAGTTATGAAATCGAATCTGGTCACCCAGCACCACAGTATTAAAATACAAGTGCACCTATGACAGGGATATTGCCAGGCAGCAGAGGCCGAAAATGTCATTGTTCGGGGGAAATTGGTTTTATAAATGCTAACATTAATATAAATATTTTATTTTTTTTAATATAACATTTTCTTTGGCTTGAGCTTTCCCCTGCTGTGTTTGGAGCCCAAGCACTGCAGCATCGGGCTAGGGCTTAGAACCAGGAAGTAGGACCAAAGAGTCAGCTGTTGGTTTGCAGACATAAGTCAAATAGAAGCAGCAAACAAATGGCACAAAGGCTGGAAAGGCAATGAGATTTAACAAGAAACGATCCAGTGGCTAAGATGTTGCTAGTAATAATGGAACTTCTTCTCTCTAAAAATACGAGATTTTTAACCTGACAGCAACCCTCCAGGACAGGGTTTTCTAAACAGCCTGTCGCTATAGCTGCTCCAGTGAGCACCCTGAGCTGATGCCCAGTGTGAGAATGCACAGTGACTCACACAGTCAGGTCACTTTTAAAAAGGGAGGCACCTTCTAATGCTTAAACAATCCCTGGGGGTTATTCAGCAGTTAGTTTAGCCCAGGGGTTTTCAAACTGGGGGCCAGGACCCCTCGGGGGCCACATTATTACATGGGAGGTCGCAACGGTCAGCCTCCCCCCAAAACCCACTTCACCTCCAGCATTTATAATGCTGTTAAATATATAAAAATGTGTTTTTAATTTACAAGGGAGGGTCACGCTCAGAGGCTTGCCGTGTGAAAGGGGTCACCAATACAAATGTTTGAGAACCACTGGCTTAGCCCTTCTGTCAATTAACTCCGTTAGCCTCTCCAGACAGCGCAGAGAGGAGTTACTGCACTCCATGCCCTGAGCCCAGATTTCCAGAGCTTTATAATGGTGACCATGAGGCCCGGAGCCCAGTCTGCACCCCCAGGCCAGCGAGAGGGCTGTTAAGTGTTCTTTTGTCATGATGCTTAAGACACTTTTTGACAGTGACTGACTCCTCTGTGTAACTTGGCTGAACAATCAGTCTCTCTCCCTATAGCACTTAGGTTCCCACTGACCAAATTATTATAACCCAGCCTCACTGGAACTCTTGCTCCTACCTTTCCTCATGCTGTCTGCTCTGGGAGAACTCCTCAGACCTGTGTCCAGCTAGTCTGGTTCCTGCACACAATCCTGCACTCAACCAGGGCCCCCGCATGCACTCTATCAGCCCCTCTTCTCCCAACTTGATCCTGAAACCCCACCTTGCTGCAATCCCAGCCTGGGGAAGTGTGGTTGAGGATTGTGACCCGGAGCCCACGCAGCGCATCAGATGGCTTTGCACCATGCAGAGAGCTGTGTAACAAGGCTACCAGCTGCTGGGAGTGAGGAAGGACAGCACAGCTGCTCCCCAGGAGCTAATCTGAGTGAACCACAAGAAGCATGCAGCTGCCTTTGATGAGCTATTCACAAACACCAAAGACCACACTGCAGCTGGATTTTCCCTGGCATTTGGTTAATACACGTTTTGCAGACAACTTCCTTTTCTGGCTTTCCCATGAAATGTTAGCACGAGAAAAAACATTGGTGCTAAGAAGCCAGAGAAGCGCGGTAGGGCGTCTTTATACCAAACCCCCCAAGAAACTGAGTAGTTTTCTGGCTGATATGTGTGTCCTGTTCCTAGGGATTTAAGCAAGGAATGCAAGGCTTAGTTCAAATGATTCTCGTGATATGACAGACATGTTTACAGTATGTGCATCTCTGTCTGTGTATAGAGAGCACACACCTTAATGATCCATGCGCATTAGCAACACACCCTAGGAATAGTCGCACCCATATGCACAATGACTGATTTTCAGAACTGTGGAGCATCTTCAAAATCAAGTCAGTCCAAAAGTCCCATATATCTTCTCTCTCTCTCTCTCTTTACACACATACACTATGAGATATACACACGTGTACATATATACACACGTATTATAAACAAGTTAGATCTATCACAGAAACATTAAGAATATCTATGTTATCTTCACTTTCCATGTCCAGCCTTTATGCAAAGATACATTTAAAAAAGAAAACGAAGTTTAAGCTAAATTAATTCCATTGTTTCTGGGTTATGTGCAGGTGAAATATGTCCAGTCTGCCCCTGTAAAGCATAGTTCCATGGCTACGGATGGCATATACACTGGTAGATAGTATTCTTATCGTAAGGGTGCTTTGTTCACAGGATTCTTGATGTAATTCACATGTAAAATCCATCATGAATTTAAGAAACAAACTAGTGATGCACAATAAATGAACCACTCTGTGGTCAGTATCCACAGTGTGCCACACACAGTAGATCCATTACTATGGACCCAAGTATGGCACAGCTGTGTGCTATGAATAGTACTGAGGTGACCTCTGGCTCTTTGGTCCCTTTTCACATGCTTCTTGGGCTATTTGCTGTCTCTTTGCCTGGCTTCTTGTTGCTACGTTTACCAAAGAGTCCATCCCAACCCTGAACACAGCCTCTCACCACAGCCAAACACAAGGGAAGAAGAAAGAGGTTTGGGCTTGTAGCTCACTATTCGGGTAAAATACCAGCGCCAAATCCTCCTTTCTGACCAACATTTCCAAACTGCTGCCAAAGAGAAAGGGTCTTCTGGGAGAGCAAAGAGAGAGAATGCCAATTCAAACAAACAGGGTGATGAAAGGAGCAAGAACTCACTGGGAGCAAATGAGAGGGAGTGACGGAGCCGCAAATGAGGTGAAAAGCTCTCCTTCTGCCAGACCCTACATTTCACTTCTGTGCGCTCTTCAGCCATGGCCAGGCAGCAAATCCACCCTACCCAAACCACCTGTTTCCAGTGCATCCTGCACATGTGATGGATGGTGATAGCCACCCCAGATTCTGGGCAGCTCAGCACAGGCAGCCCAGCGTAGAGGTTGACAGACTACACAGCTCTAAAATATGAGCGAAAGCAGCAGTGCCGTTTGTGAAAGGGAGTGAGGAAAAAAGGAATTATATTTAGAAACCAAAAACTCCCATGGCCCTGAAACTAGCTGCAGGTTCAAAGCCTGAGAATTCCCCAGGGTGCTGCCCTCAGACATTGAACTAAGCTCTCCAGTGACCAGTGGGAATTTTGGGACATTTTTCGCTTGATGCCAAATGCCCAAGCTTCACGCCTGGAGAGCAGAGCAGGAAGTCCCATGGAGTCTCCTGGACGAGGAAGGAGAGGTTGAGATTTAAATACAACGCCCCTCAGGCTCTCCCTAAGCCCCTCTCTTCAGGAAGGCGCTGTCCAGTCCGAAGAGCAGCTCCTGTCGCTTGGCCCCTCATGGCTTTCTAGTATGCGCACACAGTCACAGTTCAGAGCTTTGCCTGAAGCACGTATCCTTCTTTCACCAGCAGTAATCCCACGTTTTTCAGAATCCCCCCTTTCTAATGAATGCTGGAATTAGAAGCCAGGCTCTAATGCTGCTCCACTCTCTAGCCTGGGCACATTTTGGTACTGAGCCAACTCAGACCAAGTCTTTACAATTTTTTAAAGAAATGAAACAAATGCAACCTCCCCATACAAGAGCTTAAGTCCAACAAATGGAGCCCCCGGCCCTAGGTGCCAGCTTGCAGGTGAAATGCGCAGGCCACGCAGAGAGGGCAGGTAGGACGTTATGAATTTAAGTACTCGAAGCATAAAGGGAAGGTTAGCCTGGCTGGGACACAGGGTTTTGGACACAGCAAAGAGGCTTTTGAAGAGAACACTTCCTCTCCCGAGCAGCGGTTCCCAGGGATCACCAGGTGGGGAACTCACAGCACCAGGACCAACAGACAAGCTGAGAACAGAACTGAGACACAGAAAACCCCAGTGAGAAGTTAAGAAACTAACTAATGCACAGGGGAATTCTCCAGCTCTGAGATGGTATCAGGAGATGCCCAAAGTCCTGGCATTCTCCTGAATAAACTAGACCTATTGAGATGCATCTGTGAGCCTCTGTATGAGCACCTGAAACACCCTGATGTATAGTTAATGTTATTTGTGTCTCATGTACACATATATGTGTACGGCACCTGTGTGTAATAGATTTCTCTCTTTCCCTGCTTCTCCCTGTATGTCATCCACACTATGCAGATCCTGTATTTCTAAAAGTTGAGTGTAAATGATTTCTCCTCATTGCTGATGCTGAATAGCAGCTGCGAGGAAGCGAAAGTGCTGGATTCTGCATTTCGCACTGTGCCAGCAGCTCAGCCCCTGGTCAGGCACAGAACCCTGGCACGCAGCAGAAACCTCAACAGAATAACTAGAGAACCAAAAAATGACACTCCCAACCAAAGAACAAAGCAAGGAAACAGCCCGGGTGCCAACCCCGGTGTGGTTGAGTTGGAAATGGCCTATCATGGGCTGGGAGGAAGAGATTCAGCTCTGACCTTTAGCTCAGTGGGTGCTGGCCAGAGAGCACGTGCAAGCGTCCCAGCAAAAACCCAAGAAGGGGGTCACTTACCTGCGGGAGGTAGAGAAAGGCTGGAGGGCAGGGGAGGGAGTGAGGAAGCATGCCTGAGTTGGAGATAAGGAGGCAGCCCGAGTTAGCCATGGAGCACAGCATGTGTTGACAGGTAGCCGTGGAGCTGCTTGCAGTCAGTTTTGTCCTCTTCTATCCACTCTGCTTATTCTCCTTTTTCCTTTCTCTCTCTCCCACTCGGTGCTTTTCCTCTTCCTCTGTCCCCTCCCCTCCCCTGGTGCTATTTGAGAGGCTACATCTGAGGAACACTTGCCTTGCCCTCTGCTCTGACACTGAAGGAACAATGCTCGGCTATTTACTTTGGTGCCATTAGACACTGGCACTGAATGAATGGTCTGCACAGGAGGGGGGGCTGAAAGGGCGGGGAGGAGAGAGGGAGGGTGAGGGAGTGACAGAGAAAGGGGCGGGAGGTGGAGTAGGAGGGGGAGTCCCCTGTGCATTCAGACATCAGACTGAGCTCTGTATAAAATGAAGAGAATCCATAATGACATGAGAACAGCTGATCCTGCACTTAACTCCTCGGATGCTGCAGCACATTTGCAGACTGTTCTCCCCACCTCCTCCTCATCCTCCTTCCCAGATCTGAGACAAATACGCTGCCGGGCTGGTTTTCTGCTTGGCTGGGGAATCGGGTGGGAAGGAGCTGGCCTCCTTTCCAGATACCAACTCAGAAGAAAAGAAAGCTCTTACCAGGAGTTTCGGTGATGTAATCCAGGCACATACGCCATGGGAAGGCTGCTGCTGCTGCTGCTGCTGCTGGGAAGCCTGCACTTCCAAACTGAGTGCAGCCAGCCCCTGGAAGAGAAACCTCACGAACACGCCGCACAGCCCTGGGCTTCGGGATTCTCCAGACCAACCCAGGTAGAGAAACACAACCAGATGTGCACACAGCATCACCCCTCGCCCCTAAAATGCACATGTGCAAACACAGTCCCACGCTGCTTACACAGACACACACAGATCTGCATGCATGCACATGGCAACATGCATTGTACACACAGAAACTCATCTCCCCACCCAGAGACACACCCATCTGCTCCCATGTGCACATACACACAGACAGGCAGCCATGCATTGTGCACACACAGCCGCACACTCCCGCAGACATCCACGCACAAACACCAGGTCGCACACCCACACAGATGGAAGCCAGCCGACCTTGAAAGACGAGTTGTGTTTGGCAGGGTCTGTGGTGACCGCATTACTCTCAAGTGCTGGATGGCTTGTCCCAAATAAGTGTAAATAAATCTAAGCTCCCCAGGTAGGGCTAGTTCCCAGCACTTTGATGTAATGGGCCCTGGCACAGGATGTGCTGCCTCCTGCAGGGCAGGATCCCTGAGGAACTGGCCAATGCATCGGTGCAGTATAGACAGGGAACTTTACCTTGACGCTCAGGAAAGGCTATCAGATTTTCCCATTACATGGCTCTCTCCAAGAACCATTCCTGCTCACAAAGAGCCACCCCAGACTGCTCCCAAGACACCATCGAGACGTCCCATAGGCTGTGCAATGAGCCCATGAATCAAGGCAACCAGCAGGGGTCACTGAAGCAGCAGCAGAAGCTCATGACTAAGGCTAAGATTTTGTCACAGCTATTTTTAGTAAAAGTCAGGGACAGGATGTGGGCAAGAAACAATAGATCACAGAAGCCCAATCCTGCCATCCGGGGCTGAAGTCTCAGTTGTCATGTAAAATCATGGAATCCATGACCTCCGTGAGCAACTCACAGCCTTATTCACGACTTTTAGGTTCACCCCAGCAATGTTCCCACCCTCTCCCAGTCTGGATCAAAACACAGAGTTTGAATCTTGTACTAGTGCACAATTGGTCAGAGGCACACTCCTAGGGAATTACTAATGTGTGCGTCTATCCTAGCTACCTCAGTGATACGCCCGTATGTCTGTGTGGGAGAGAGACAGCTACCACACGGAGGGACCATGCTTGTGGCTTTGTCATTACTTTGGTCCTTCCATCCCTCCTTCTTTCCTCAAGCTTCACTGCAGTTACTTCCCTTCAAAGTCTAACCACTGAAGTGCTTGTCACTTCTCGCCATGTGGCCCTAGCACTCATGCAGCCATACAAATTCCAGGCCACATTTTCAAAGAGCGTCAGGGCGGGGTGCATACAGAGCTGCTGCGTGTGCAGAGCGGGATCTCTGCCTGAGCTGCCCATGCCAATGCAGTGCCACTAGTGTTGTCTGGCCATGTTTCAGGGGCCTGCACCACATGGATCTTAGCTCTGGTCACGGCCAGCTACAAAGCAGCCTGGACTGGTTTGTGCTCATATATTTGGGAAACTGAGTCCTGGGTTGGATTCAATTTCCATCTTGGCTGAACAGGATGCCCAAAGGTTTGTTTCTGTCAGCAGCTGCTGATTCCATGTGTCCTTTGGCACCTCCAGCACATGGACAGCTCTGCTCGGAAGCTGGGATTTTCCACATCCCCCTCCCACAAAGCGCCACGCTGCAGCATCCTGGGCATTTGCAGCGGTTCCAGTTTATGCTGCAGATACATGGCAGGCAATGCACAATTCCACAGCCCTCCCAAAGCCGCTGACCTCAATCTCATGGGGCTGACAGGTTGTTAAGCAGCACCAATAAAAGCAATGACTGTGCAGGCCTGGGGCCACTGAGCAAAGGGAAAATCAAAGCACAAGTGGGCTGCCTTTCTTCTGGGGTGAAAGCCACTGGGAGAGTCACAGAAGAGGAATGCCGAACAGGCGCTCAGCAAACAGGTCCAATGCAAGAGGCAGACGGCTTCTGAAAATGGCTATCGCTGTCCCTACTTTGCCCTCTGGTAACTGCAGGGGATCACACAGCAGTGAAGGTGCCTCCATCCAAGCTCCTGCCATGGGGATCTGGCTGCAGGAAACCTCATCTCCAGGCTAGATGCCTGCTACTCCCCCTGCCTCTGTACCCAGATAAGGAAACGACCGCAGCAGCCTGCCCCCTACAGCTGCAGAGCTCTTACACATGCACTGGCTCCCCCTGCACTCCCAGCTCCAAGTCGATACAGGCTCTCTCACAAGAGCTAAGATTGCAATATATCCTGTGCTTATCAGAGTCCAGATGCAGTTTCGGGGGAGCTGGAGGCCCAGGACTCTCGAAGATCCTTCCAAAGGGGGTGAGGGAGACCCGGGTGTTCCCTTATTGTCTTTGGGTTGTGCTGCAAGACTCACCTCTGCCCCAGAGAGCCTGGAAAGAAGTGAACTATGATGGGACATACGCTCTAATGGCCCAAGATTAAACCTATGGCAGGGAGGAGGAGTGACCTGGGCCTCACACTGGGGACTCATGAACCCTACAGTTGGAGAACTGCGTGACACTCAGGGTGCTTAACCCAGATCCCGTGGCTTGATGCTGTGGTGAGATATGCTTTATATATGCAGAGGCAGGCAGGCAATTCTTTTGGTGAGTAAAGGGGGAGTTCTCTGAATTCCATACTTGCCTGTACACCCCACCTCTAAGGCCCCAGTGACTTTTGCACTGTCTTCAGTCAGCCAGAGGGGAACAGTGGAGGGCAATGCTTGGTGCTTCCCACCTGGGAGGCGGTGAAATGCTACATACGTGTGAGCTAACACAGATGAGACCAGATGGCTCAAGGGTCAGCACACAGAGCCTTTCCCCTCAGCATCGCTGGCTTGATTGCGATCCAGGATGGCAGAGACTCAAAAGATGTTCCCATCTGGTGGCCAGTGGGAGCAAGCTAAGGGGACTTCTGCCAGAGTAACAGCCCATGTCACAAAATGCATCCATACACAGCTGGCAAGAAAGGAAGGCAGAGTGGGCCCTGGAGCTGTGAGCTGCCCTCTGAGCTGCAGGGTCAAGGCATGGGATGGGGCTGGTCATGGATGAGCTTACCTGCCCTGTTGTCCTCCATTTTGAGGCTAGGAGCTCCTGGCCTCCAAGGCTCTCAATCCACACCACTTTCACCAGCGTAACATACACTCGCATTTACATTCACACACAGCTAGGCCTCTTCCCCAGCTTGGTTATGAGATGGAAGCAGTAAACACGCAGAATATCAAACCACAGAAGACTCACGGAGCTGTGGTGCTCTGCGGTCCCCTCTCTCCCAGTATTTGGACTCTTGCAGAGATGTCTCCATTACAGGAAGGGACCCACAAGCAAATACTGCCCGGGACACAGGTCGGGGAGTCCCCTCTGGCTCTAGGGCTATTCAGAATCCATGGAGGTGGCTTGACAGGTGGGATCACACTCACCAATGGTCTATAGAGCTCAGCACTCCCCTTTTCTCTCTGCTGTTCTCAGCGGCTTTGTGCAGGAACTGGGATGGGGAGGGAATGACAGACCCACCTGGGGAATAACTGCCACTTCAGCTACAATTGCCACAACACGGGCTTCCAGCAGACGGCACAATCACTCCCAGAAGTTAGCTCCTTCGTTCGGCGTAGAGATGGTGGTGCGTGTTGGTGACAATTTACTAAGGCTACGGCTCCACTTCAGCTTAGGGCAGTGTGACTAAACCACCCCCTGAGCGACATAAGTTACACCGACCTGAACACTGGTGTGCACCGCTGTCACGGAGTCCCCGGGCGATGCTCTGGAACTGCTCCCCACCAACCCAGGCAGGACTTTGAGGAGCCTCCTCTCCCTTGGAGCAGACTTGTTCAGGGCAAGAAGCTCACACAGCTTCACCTCCTGGGTCTCTCCTTGGAGCATTCAGCATCCTCTGCCTCTCCGTGCGCTTCCCACAGCGAGTCCGCCTCAGTGGGGTCTTGGGGAAGCCACTGGGTTCTGCACCCCCACTTTGCAGTCAGACATGACTCTTAGCCAGCCAGTAAAACAGAGGTTTATTCGATGACAGGAACAGGGTCTAACCCAGAGCTTGTAGAGACAGTGAACCGGACCCCTCGGCTGGGTCCATTCTGGGGGGCAGTGAACCAGACCCCCCACGTCTTCACTTCACTCCTTGTCCCCAGCCAGCTCCAGACTAACAACCCCTGCCAGCCCCTCCTCTCTCCTCAGCCCCTTTCCTGGGCCAGGAGGTCACCTGATCCCTTTGTCTCCAACACCTTCAGCTGGCACCTTTGCAGGGGAGGGGCCCAGGCTATCAGTTGCTAGGAGACAGAGTGCCAGGCATTTAGGTGCACTGGCCCTTTGCTCTGCCAGATACTTAAGAACTGCCATGGGGACACTGAGGCACCAACACAGTATTGAGAGAAAACATTAAGAACATTCCCAGTTCCTCACAACCGCGCTATGTCGGCAGGAAAGCTTCTCTCACTGACACGGCAGCCATCGCTTGTTGGGGGTGGATCCATGAAGCCGAGGGAAGTGCTCTCTCCTGTTGGCTTAGAGCAGCTCAGCCGTAAGGTCTCTAGTGCAGCTCCAAGTTTGCACTGGGAATGCAGGAGCCTCCGAACACTGGGGCCAGATTGCAAATGGAACCTGGTCTCCAGAACTTCCCATAGGCATCCTGCTCAGCTTTATGGAGCCTGTGCTGCAGCCCCAGCGGAAACCCCGGAAAACGGAAAATCTCTCTGGAAGGGAAGCTTATTTATCTGTTTAATTAAGATGTGTTCACCAAGCGCACAGATTCTGTTCCATCTGTCTCACTTACAGCCATGTCCCAGGAAAATTAAACATAATAAATATCTGAAGAAGGAAAGCAAAGGGCACATGTGGGCTACGTGATCAAAGGCAGAAGTTGCACAGGGTTGCAGTTCTAAGCAAATCTTTCTTTCTGCCCTCTGGGGATGGGCGGCAATGCGCTCACATGCACAGGATGGGGCTGGCATTCTCTCCAGTCAGCACTATTTTATTTTTTTATTTATTTTAAGTAAACTCTTGAGATTTCTCAATTTTGTTTCCTGCAACAGGAAGACAGATTCCTCATGGGGAAAGAAGGAAACGCCTTCACTCACTGATTCCAAGCCTCAGCAAGCTGGCACCCTCAAGGGAGAGTCACTTCCAAGCTGGAAGGATTATGGGCTGACAGCACCGTAGTCCTTTGGGCTCCTAAAAGGCAGCTCTGCTAGCCTGTTACATACTTGTGGCAGCCTAGATATTCAGGAGCTGGATCTGAAAATCCATGAAAAGTTAATTTACTAATTTTCTTTCTGCACCAATTGGCTCAAAGACAGCAGAATTTTGCTGGCTTTTGAACCCAGGTGCTGAAAGGCTTTGAGGTGCCCTTTGTGCTACTGAGAGTTTCATCATTGCCAGGGGAACACTCGCCCTCCCACCCTTATCAAACATCCAACAGTGTGTCAGGTGCTAGCGTGGAACTTGGTAGACCTCTGCCACAGACTCCCCGTCCCATCTGTGTGGGCCTCAGTACCCATCTATACAATGTAGAATCATAGGACTGGAAGGGACCTCCAGAGGTCAACTAGTCCTGTCCCCTGCTCTTCAGGCAGGACTAAGTATAATCTACCGTCCCTGACAGGTGTTTGTCCAACCTGCTCTTAAAGATCCCCAATGATGGAGATTCCACAGCCTCCCTAGGCAATTTATTCCAGTGCTTAACCACCCCAAGAGTTAGGAAGTTTTTCCTCATGTCCAACCTAAACCTCCCTTGCTGCAATTTAAGCCCATTGCTTCTTGTCCTATCCTCAGAGGTTAAGAGGAACAGTTTTTCTCTCTCCTCCATGTGACAAGGGACAAACGCCCTGCTCTGCTGCATAGGGGGCTGGGGGACAAATACATTCAAGTTTGTGAGGAGTTCAGCTGCTGTGGTTGTGGGGGCCAGAAATGTACCTTCGACAGAACAGGGAGATGGAATGACAGCAGCAAATGTGATTAGGCTGCAAATGAAAGATTCCACCTAGCTCTCTCTCTTGGACATTCTTCCACCCCTCGAAACAAGAGCACAAATTGTCAAAAGTCTCTATGCATGAGAGGCACAAAGCTGAGTAATTAAGGCTGGGAAGTCTGGGCCAAGCTGCATGTGGACCCTGCATAGGATTAGCAGGGGGCGGGGTGGGTCAGACCTAAGGAGCATTGGCAGAGCTAACATGAGGCAGGAATAATCTGAAGACTGTGGTCCCAGTAATGGGCATTCAGTACTCAGAAGAAATCAAAACCCAAAGGAGGAGACTCCAAAAGAGAGACATGGAGATGGACAGAGGTGCTCCCATTAACTCCAGGCAGCAAAGCACATGCCTCGCCTACTCCAGGGCCCCGACAGTTACAGCATCCATGAATTACAAGCGAAGCAGTAGTTAGTCACAGATGTAAAGAAATTCAGTGAACACTGGTGAGGGGTCTGCACTCACCAATGAGCTGCCCTGCAACAACGGCAGCAGTAACAATGACACCCCTCAGCCAGGGGTGAGGGGAAAGGTTTCTCAGGTCCCTTCGGGCTGGAGTCTGCTGCTCTCCCAACTCAGCGTGCTACCCAGAGCCTGAGCCACAAGCCTGCTCCCCTGGGAAACAGCTGTCCAGCTGCTGTTCCCCAGGGAACAGGGGCTGAGGAACCCTCTCTCAGTACGGGTACGTCTGCACTGCAGTTAGAGGTGTGACTGCAGCTTGGCTAGGCAGACCCACCATAGCATTAGTCTAGCTACCGTGGCTAAAAAGAGCAGTGAAAAGGTAATGGCATAGGCTGTACAAGCCAGCCCAGGACCCTGGAGATGTATTCACGTTGCTAGCCCAGAGCAGGGTCTGCACGCTGCATTTTCATTGCTCTCTCTACCTGTGCTAAGGAGATTAAAGTTAGTGCGCGTATGCCTGCCTGAGCTGCCATCACGCCTTTGACTGCAGCAAAGACAGTGCAGATGGAGGGTGTACGAAGGCAGAACAGGGGATGGCACAGCAGGGCCCCCCTCAAATATTACACACACGGAAATGGAGGATATTCTTACTCTGACCCAGTCCTAGTTCCCTTTGCTCTGCCCAAGCCTCCTTGGCAGTAGGGGTCACCCTTGCTCTGCTCGCAAAGCAATCCCTGCACCAACTAATCACTTTGGGAACTAATGTCCTTTTGGGGCCTGTCTCTGCTGCCCTGCCCTGGTGCACTCATCCACAGCAGCACAATCGGGTGTACGCTCTAATCAGACCCCAGTGGGACAGGGCGACGTAGGACCAGGCAGCCAGACCTATCTTACAAGGAGTTAAAAAACTCCAGGGAGCAGATCCTTCCACGAGAAGCCAATACACCATCCTCCCAGATGAGCCGTGCCCGTCCTGCTGGCAGTGCAGGACGTGCTGGTCGGGGTTGCTGGGCACGGTGCATTGAGAGACGCAGGTGCCCAGAGTTTAGGAACAGAAGGAAACAAAGTGCGTGAGCTCCAGCTCCAGTGCAATCTGCTCACACTGCTCTCTACCTGTGCCTGCTGCTCGTTCACAGGCCCCCCCCCCCCCAGGCCAAGGATGTATTTCTTTGGGATCCCCATATAATCAGGATAGATTGCTGATGTATTCCTTTGGCTCCAGCAGGCAGACACAGGGGTTAAACATTGACAGCAAATGTATTGGCCTCCCACCGGGCAATGACAGCGTTGTCCTGAGGGAGTGAGCACCTGGCCAGGCCAGCAGCAGGGGAGGCTTGGTTCTTCATAGCTTTTCACCGGAGGCCTAGCAGTACCACCTCCACCCCCTCAGCCACAAGCTGCCCTAGTGCCACTCAGTGGGCTGGCTGCAGGATCCATGGCTCCTGGGGTCAGGATTCTGCTCCAGGGAGCCTGTGGCTCTGACCCAGCCTGTAACTCAGGGACTCAGTGCTGGGCTTGACTTTCGAATGAAAAGAGTGCAGTGTCTTCTGGGACCCTTCCATATCTCGGCCAGATACTAGACAGGGATGGGGGTGCTCCAAGGGACTCTTCCCTACTGTAGGATCCTGCAGTGAAGCCAGGATCCTGGCCCAGGAATTCAGCCTCTGCCCACACCCCTGTTTGTTCAGGCCTGGGCCGCTCAGCAATGCATTCCCACCTCCAGTAAATTACTGGGCATTAGCAGTTAGCTGGGTTCAAACCCATGCCTGGCACATTTCCAAATGCTCCCCTGGATTTCCATGGCTTTGGTCCTTTCCCTCAAAGCCAACTAGGGACTTTGTCTAAAAAGCCCTACTCAGCCGAGCACCTCTTCTCCCCCTTCTCCCCCCCATTCCTGGAGGGTGCCTTGGGGCATGCACAGAACATGGAGACAAAGCAACAGGGCTTGTTTGCTATTGTCAACACAAGCTGCAAGGATGTGCACCCAGCCTGCATGCCTGGCTGGGGAGATGGTGCTGCTCAGGCGTTGCCCTGCTCACCCCTCATCTACCAGCTGGATGCTGGGATGGGGAACAAAGAGAAAATCCACCCCACAATCAGGAAACCATGTGCTGCCCCCAGGATTGGGGTAGTCATGGCGCTGGAGATACACACCAGAGCCAGGCTGGGACAGTAAGAACTGACTAGCTGCACGGTCAATGGGAGAAACGGCAGCATACTGCGAGAAATTCCCTCCTCCGCTTGGTACAGACACAGTCACTAGGAGAGCTCCATAACCCATACCCTGCCAGCCCTGGCACACCTCCTCTCCCTGCTGCAGAGCACAACTCCCCTGCCCCCCGGGGGTCCTGGATGGACTAGAGGGGGTGTGGGAGCTGAAATCTGGGACTGAGGGACACTGGGAATACGGGCAGAGGGGCATCAGGGCTACAGGTTAGGATGGAGGGTATCACTGGCAGAACTGGTGGGGTGGAGTCCAGGGCTGGCAAAGCAGTGGGCTGTCGGCGAGGAGGAAGGGACTTTGGCAGAGCTGTGTGGAATAGCTGGGGGCTGCAGGGCAGCATTACATAGCAGTGGAAAAGCCTGGGGGGCTGAATCTTGGATAGCATCCGTCTACAGTGCCAGGCTCCAGCTAGCACTATCAGGGTTTCCCTGTGCTGAGCCCTGTCTACAAACACAATGTTGGGAATGGATCTAGTATGTCCCTCCCAAGCACCTGTGAGAACAGGCTCCATGAGGCTTGGCTGAAGCCAGTTCTGGGCCCCCCGTTGCCATTTGCTGGCACCACCCTTCAGCAGGAGTGCACACTCTGCCCGGAGAGCGACACCACTGTGTTCGCGCTCTCTGAAAAAGCAGCAAAGAGTCCTGTGGCACCTTATCGACTAACAGATGTTTTGGAGCATGAGCTTTCGTGGGTGAATACCCACTTCGTCAGATGCATGAAAGTGTCTGAAAGTGTCTTCTGGAGAATGACCCTGAGGAGACGGAGCGCTTCAGTTGGGGAAGAGAGGAGAAATGCCTGCAGCTAGGAGCTGTACTTTCTCTGGCTGGGTCTAGTCTGAAGCCTGCAGGAAAGCCCACTGATGCACATGGCATTGCGAAAAGGAAATCAACAGTGCATGCATTTGAACAACACGGCGCGGGTGCTTTATTGCCAGCAGTGGGACCTTCTGCTTTCTGAGTCAGACACAGATGGAGCCGGAGGTGCTTAGCTCTAGGCAGCATGTCCAGCAGATGCAAGCTGCACCTTCCAGTACAGCAGGCTTACTCCAGGGGCTTTTGTTGTGTTGGAAACACTATTGCAGGGGAATGTGCCTGCTCTCACGGGTCCGCTACCACTGCCCTTACAGCCTGCTGTGGTAACAGGCTCTCTGTGCTACAGAGCACCTTTCATCCCAGGGCGTCCCCAAATAATAAAGAGCAGCAGCAGTCTGACAGAGAAATCCAGAGGCAATGAGAATGTTTAAGCAGGGATGGAGAATCACCGAGACAGGAAAATGGGAGAATGTGGCCCACATCGCGGGAGCTGCAGAGGAGATGGCTCTTGCACCCACAGTGGCCAATTTTTGGTTTTGGGTGGAGGGGGGCTGATTTTCTAGTAAAGTGCCTGAGTAGAGGAATATTTGGAAGGGGTGGAGAGGGAAGGGATGAAAGTGACATGGTGTCCTGAGACATTGAGCTTTTCAAAGCTGCTGGATAGGGGGCAAAGTGCGGGATTCTGCATTCCCTGTTGTGCATGACACCCCTGCTTCTGCAGGAGCAGAACCTTCCTTCCACCCAGAGCCAAGCCCTCTTTCCTTCCTTCCTTCCTCTGTGCCTGTGGCTCCCAGCAGCTGAGTGAGCCACTGGCACTCTCCAGCCAACTCTAGAAATACCCAGAAGATTTTACTAACATTCACAGGCGACTTTTTTGCTGCTTCCCTGGAATTACTGCCCACTCGCTCCTGCTGACCCAGATATCGGCATCTGTCACGGAGTGTGGGGGAGTCCGGCCCTGCACCCCTCTTCCTGGGACCCACAGTGACTCTCGGCCAGCCAGTAAAACAGAAGGTTTATTGGACAACAGGAACACAGGTTACAGCAGGGCTTGCAGGCACAGTCAGGACCCCTCCACCGAGTCCTTCTGGGCTTTCAGGGTGCTTGGATCCTAGCTAGGATACCCTGAATTCCGCCCATCCAGCCCCAAGCCCAAACTCAAACTGCTTCCCTCCTGCCACTCCCTTCCTTTGTCCCCTTCCCGGGCAAAGCTGTTGACCTTTCCCCTCCCTTACCTAGCTCAGGTTACAGCCCTGGCATCGTCCATCCCCTAAAGTCCTCCCCTGCTCTCCCACTCCCCACACAGACAGTCCCTACTGCATCACAGCATCCAGCTGCAGCTTCCTCCTTGGCCGCTGGCCCCTCCTCCTGATGCCCGATCCATTCAGTGAGGTGACAATCCAGTAGCAGTGTCACCACATGGAAGTAGCAGTGATGTCACCAGCACTGGAATGTGACCTCATGGAATGAGCAGAAAGGAGGCACCTGCAGTCTGCTGCAAACAGCTGGGGCTGGGGCACCAGCTGCAGCGGGAGAGAGGGGAGCAGGAACGCAGGGAAAGTACATGAATGTTTAATGGGAACCAGAGAAAATAACATCCCATTTACAGTGGCTTGTACATTGCAAGAGAGCTTTTCGAGATACTTCCCTCTCCTGAACTGGCTTGGGGTTTGGGGATAGTCTGACTGGAAACAGAAACACACACACACGCACAGAATACGGCAAAGCGAAGATACATTTAAAAGGACTCATACAATGTCTCAAGACACATGTAAAGCTGAGCCTGGAAGATTCTTTGGTTTTGCAGACCTGCCCCTGCCAACTCACTCTAACCTTATTCAGCGACTCCAGGGCACATGCAGTATCTCAGCGCCTGTCTACATGTGACACTAACCTGCAATAAGAGCATCCACACATGGAGTTGATCAGAAACAGTTAATGAACAGCAGCTATTCTGGCATTGCTCCATGTGGAGAGTAGCCCCTGGGAGCTGAGAGGTAGGTCTAGGCAGGAACACTCCGAACTGGAGGAATTTCTTTGCTGGGCCACAGGGCGATGGTTTTACTAGGGAGCATACGCCTACAAAATCTAGGCAGTAACAACTATCCCAGCATGCCCATGGGCTAGCCCCTGTGGGTGCCTATACAGGAGCTCCCCTGCTATGTCGGACCTGCCCTGCCCTGCCCTGCCCTCCTGCAAAGACTTTTGATTCTGGGGAGCTGGATTAAAATCCTGAAATTTGTCATAT
Source organism: Gopherus evgoodei (assembly GCF_007399415.2). Classification (NCBI taxonomy): domain Eukaryota; kingdom Metazoa; phylum Chordata; order Testudines; family Testudinidae; genus Gopherus; species Gopherus evgoodei. Next base: position 28,460,780 of record NC_044336.1, on the reverse strand, counting down.
CTGTAAACTTGCTTTTATTTTCTTTTGAAATATTAAACACAAGCATCTCAGATCTTTCCCAGCATAATGGCTACTTTGCTGGGACCCCACAGAGATTCACACACTAGGGCAATCCAAAGGAGAGAAAAAATAACTCACTCTCTCACCCATTATCACAAAGCTAGGGGCGATGATGCATTTCAAACAGATGCTCTGGCTGTTTCTTGGTGCTCCCAGTGTCAAACCATTCAACAGCTTTTTCAGGGCCAACTACACATAATCCAGAGCACCAGAGAAAGGGGTGATGGGCTGCAAGAATTCACGCTCTCTCTCCTCGAAGGGGCAGGTTTCTAGCTGTGTGTGGCCAGACCCCGAAGAGTGTAGGGACCCTTCACTGGGATGTCTGAGGGGGCAAGGGGCAATTAGCACAGTTCTTCCCCCTCCTCTGAGTCTATGTCAGCTCCTCCCTCTGCACAGAACCGCCAAAAGCAAGTCAATGTTTATGCTACAGTAAAAGTCTTACTGACATGCACAGCCAAAATGTCCTGACCTCTGCTGGTACAAATGCAAAATAAATACAGGTACATGCACGTTAGTGCTAAAAATTCCCACTAGTACCCAATGGGCATAGCACCTGCACCTGCTCTGCCCCAGCGATCCACCCCTGCACCTGCTGTGGGCACTCTACAGGCACGGCCCCAGCACCATCCCTGCTCCCATTCTAGGCCCAGCACAACCCAGGGGCACAACACCTGCTATGCTCGGGGAACTGGGCACAGCACTCCCACACGGAAAAGTAAGAGAAGACTGCCTGAGCCCATGGGCTTTTGTGAAACTCTGGAGAGCAGTCTCCATGAATTTCCCCTCCATGCCTGTCTCACCCAAAAAGCCCCTTGGTGCAGAGAGAAGGAAGCAGCCTTAGGGCCTCTTGTCCCAATCCAGCCTGTGCCCTCTGAGCTCCTGACTCTGCCTTGCACTGCAGCCATCCCAAATGGGGATTTCCCATGGCGTTGGGCAGGGAAGGTTTCCTACTGGGAGGGAAGGCCCATTGGGCAGCATAGGCTTGGGCATCTGGAGGGAGTTTGCTCCCAAAGTGAGATCCTGGGCTAATGCCAAAACCCTCACAAAGAATCCAACGTTAAACACATTGTAAGGTCAACTGATCCTGGGATGTACTTCTGGTCCACCAAAGAATGTCATGTGAGGTCTTGAATGAATGCTGGGGTCACAAGATAGTGAAACGCATGTACAGACACTAAGGATGGAGTTACAGTTGTATACAGGGAATATATGTCCCAAAGGCTGCATCCAGGCAGAGGTGACAAACAGGTTTTCTGTCAGACAAAACGGGTATTCACCCATCTCTGTCAGCATGCAAATTAAGCACTGGAAGACAACATCAGGTAAGTTCCATTTAAATACGAAGTGAAGGGGAGGCAGGGAGTGTGAAATCAACAGGGAGGCAGCACACCAGAGAATAAGCCATAGTGAGAGGGTAAACTGAGTCTGGGTACCAGGGCCGGATTAACTTTTTGTGGGCCTGGCACCAAACATATTTGTGGGCCCCTGGGGGAAAGATTGCAAAAGGGGCCAGGGTAAAAGCACAGTGGAGCGGGAGCTAGGGTTGGTCTCCGGAGCAAGGGAGGGGTCAGGGGTAAACTGTAAGCACAGCAGGGCTGGAGAGGGGATAAATAGGATCCCCCCCTGCCCCTGCCCACATAAAGCAGGTACCTACCTGGTTCTAGCCCATTCTCTTTGTCTCTCTCTGCCCTGAGCTGCCCCTCCTCCCGCAGCAGCAGGACAGGTTCTCTTCCAGCCCTCGGGGGTGGATGTTGGGAGCGGACGCTAATATGGTTACTCCTATAACCGGACATTCAATTTCCACTCAGCACTGCTAACCAGACACTCAGGTCCTGTTTTCTACTGGAGTTTCCAGTCTAAAACTGGATACCTGGCAACAGGGCTGCCAGAAAAGCCTGAGGGGGGAGAGGGGCAAGCAGCAATTTTTAAAAGTAAGAGGGCAAAGCCTTAAGCGGGGGGTGGGGGGTGGGAAGTGGTGGGTGGGCTGGGGAGTGGAGAGGAGCTAGTGGGCACGGCCATGTCTGCTGTACTGCCCAGGTGGGTTGGAGATTGTGGGGATCAGCTGATACAGTATCCAGGGCAGGTGCAAGGATATTTTGCATCCTAGGAGAAACTTCCAGCTTGCGCCCCCGTCCTCCTGGAGCATCACTTATTGTAAATTTTCAAAAATGAATACAGTGGAGTCAGATCTTAAGCGAGGGTTAGGTTCTAAGGTCAGCGCGTCAGAGGAAAATCGCATATAGTGAAAATTACCATAAACTACAGTATACACAGTATACACTAGAACAGGGATCCTCAACCTATGGCACACGTGCCAAAGGTGGCACGCGAGCTGATTTTTTTTTTTTTAATGGCAGGCTGCAGGTCCCAGCCACTGCTGAGCCTGCTGCCAGCCTGGGGTTCCGTTCACTCAGCTGCCAGCCGGGGTCTCAGCCAGCGACTCCGCTCAGCCTCCTGTCGTTCACCCAAGCTGGCAGGAGGCTGAGCGGGGCCAGTGGTCGAGACCCTGGCTGGCAAGGGGCCGGCAGCCGGAACCCCAGATTGTCAGTGTGCTGAGCAGGGCCGGCAGCCAGGACCCCGACTGGCAGGGTCGGCCCACTGCTGGCCCTGCTCAGCCTGCTGCCGGCTGAGTGAACAGAACCCCAGGTTGGCAGCAGGCTCAGGGGCAGCTGGGACCCGCAGCCTGCCATTAAAAAACAAACAAACAAACAAAATCAGCTTGCGTGACACCTTTGGGATGCGTGCCGTAGCTTGAGGACCCCTGTTCTAGTGTGTATTGTACTTTATGGTAATTTTCACTATACGCGATTTTCCTCTTACGCAGTGACTTTAGAACCTAACCCCTGTGTAAGACGTGACTCCACTGTAGTGTAAAAAAATTTTTTGGGCACTGCTTTTTGGCACCTCCAAATCTCAGCGAACTAGGCGACCTCCTAGGGCGCCTAGTGTTTACACTGGCCCTGACACTATCCCCAGTCCAAGTGACGTGATAGCCAGTGGTGGATTCAGAGTTAGTGGGGTCCCCAGCCCTGTCCTCAGCTTCATGTTTGGGGCTCCTCCTTGGGCCCCAGCCAAGAAAAAGAACATTCTCCCTTATCTCCCCCTGCCCCCGTTTTTCATTCTTTTTTCTTCATCCTCCTCCTATAAGTAATAGCAAGGAAATGAAAATAAAGTGAGGTACCTTGATTGTTCTTGCAGTCTAACTTATTTTTCCACAGACCACTTGCAAATCACAGAGGGTCTCAACAGACCACTTAATGATCTTTCCAAATATTGTAAAAAATGTTCGGGTGCGGGGTCTGGCCAGAAGCTAGGGTGAGGGAGGGGGCTCAGGGTTGGGGCAGGAGGTTGGGATATGGAGCGCTAACGTGGGGCAGCTCCTGTTTGGTTCTCAGGATGAGGGTGGGGATGTGGGGAGGTGCAGGAGTCAGGGCAGGGGGCTGGGTGTGTGTGAGAGGGTGCAGGTTTCAGGGAAGGGGCTGGGGGGGGTGATGCAGGAGTCAGGGCTAGGGAGGTGTGGGGGTATAGGGGTCAGGGCTGGGGAGGTGTGAGGGGAGTGCAGGGGTCAGGACAGGGGGCTGGATGTGTGTGAGGGGGTGCAGGAGTCAGGGGTATGTGAGGGGGTGCAGGGGGCTTTAGGTGTGCGAGGGGGTGCAGTGGTAAGGGTCAGCAAAGGACTGGGGGTGTGTACACTGTTCCCTAGGAGACAGTAGGCCAGGTATTTCTGTCAGGGTTCAGTGGGGCTGGGGAATGCTTCAAGGGGGCGCAGGGACAGGGGTGCCCCTATTGTTAACCTGCAAGGAAAAGTAAGGGATGGCAGAGCCCAGAGGAGGTTGTTTGGGCAGCTGACAGGCTGGTGGCATCACAAAGCTGACACACAGCTAAGCACAAGCAGAGGAGGCTGAGGGGTAACAAGATGACTCCCAGTCCTGGGTATCCCAAGAACCGTCATAGGGTTCAAAACCCTGGGCTGTCATCCACACCCTGCCCCACTGCAACAGGATCTGCACTCTCTGCCAGATCCTAATCACCCAAAACAGCCGTGAACAGCAGCAAACTGCCCCCTACCCCGCAGGAAACAGCCATGTGCTCAGGGCCGGCTCCAGGCACCAGCTTAGCAAGCAGGTACTTGGGATGGCCACTCCGGAGTGGGGCGGCACATTCAGGGATTTGACGGCAATTTGACGGAGGGTCCCTCACTCCCGCTTGGAGCGAAGGACCTCCTGCTGAATTGCCGCAGATCGTGATCGTGGCTTTTTTTATTTTTTTTTTGGCTGCATGGTGTGGCAAAACCCCTGGAGCCAGCCCTGCATGTGCTTTCACCCTCTTGCCTTGGGATAATTAAGTTTTCAGTCATGATATAGCGAGCTGCTCTTCCAGCATGGGAACCAAAGATCCCAAACAGCCAAAGGCAAAGGCAGAGATCAGAAACAGGAGCCTCATGAAATCCAAGATACCCACCTGCCAACACAAGCAGCAAATATGCAGATAGATAACTGCTCTCTCCTTCTAACGCATCAACAGCCACAAAACCACCAGCCCCTGCCCCCCTTCACAGCAAGCCTCCCATCCCAGAGAATGCCTCTCTTCCAGCAAGAGAGCCCCGCTGGGGGTTTCAGCCATTTGTGCTAGGAAGGATCACAGCACTAGCCCTGGCTGCAGGGGGGAATTCTGTCTCCACAGCTCTTTTGGCCCCTGCCTGACTGCCCTGACGACCAAGTAGGGACGTCTCTGGTAGGATATGGACTGGAAACCCAACTGCTTAGCTGGGCTAGAGAGAAGCTAACAGCCGCCAAGATACGAGAGGTGCTGACTCCTTATCCAGACCCAGCAATTTAGTCACTTTGTAATAAGGAAGTGACTCTCCCAAATGCAGCGTGTCATGAGGGAAGGGATTGAGGCTTCTCCTGCGCAGAGTGTCCAGTAGTGAGGAAGGAACCTGGGCCATGAGAGGGAAGCCAGCTCCTAACTCATGCTGCTGCAGGCTCAGGAGACAGCAGAACAACCAAATCTCTTCAAAGCCAATTATTCTGCAGGGGAAGGGGGTGTGTGCACGTGTCAAATAACCTACATGTCCTGTAACAGGCCAGGACCTACTGAAGATTCATCACTTTCATCCCACCAATCGCTGCTAGGAATATATGCCACATTCTCACCACAGAATGAGAATCCCCAGTTACCCCCATGAGCCAGGAGCTGGTGAAGAGGAGATGATGCATGTGAATCACATGGGCCAAAACCAGGAGGCAATGAGATTCTCTTGGCCCTAGCCTTGGGCTCCTGGCCTCTGCAGAGTGGGTGCTGGGTATTCAGGATCTCACCCAGTTTACACTTTTCATTAAGTAGAGCAGGCATGGCCTTGCCCTGGTGCCAGCGAGAATCCCTGGCTTTTCTCTTTCAATCAATACAATCCTTCCTGAAGCCCTTCGTTCAACGCAATATTTATAGGAAATAACAATTTGACACCGTGAATTTAATGGGACTGAACACACAGGCAGCGGAACCAGGACAGAACCGATGCTCGGGAATGACTCCGTCTCCCAGCGTCAGGGGAGCAGCACAGGTGAACAGCCGCAGTGTCACAAGGAGCAGTTCCCCAAGCCAGGGCTCTGACACCTCCCGCTCTGGTTCCCCTCTGCCTGGGCTCCAATCTCAGACTCTGCAGCAATTGTTCTCATGCAGGAGTACGAATAGCCTTGGGGGTATGCACAGGCCTTCCGAGGGTACATCAATTCATCCAGATATTTGCCTAGTTTTACAACAGGCTACATAAAAAGCACTAGCGAAGCCAGTACAAGCTAAAATTTCATACGGACAATGACTTGTTTATTCTGCTCTATAGACTATACACTGAAATGTAAGTACAATATTTATGTTCCAACTGATTTATTTTATAATGATATGGTAGAAATGAGAAAGGCAGCAATTTGTCAGTAATAGTGCGCTGGGACACTTTTGTATTCTGATGTCTGATTTTGCAAGCAAGTAGTTTTTACGTCAGGTGTAACTTGGGGGTATGCAAGACAATTCAGCTCCTGAAAGGGGGACAGTTGGCTGAAAGGCTGAGACCCATTGCTCTGCAGTATTTCCTACTGGGAAAAGCCAAGACACCGCCGATGAAATGTCATTGCAGAAGCCACAGAAGTGATGGTGAGAAAGTTCGGAGCATCTTTCTGATGGCCCACCAGGGAGTGTGAATGTGCTGGTCACTGGGGCAGATCACTCTCTTCTTCTCCCACCAGCCCTTCGCCACGGAGCTAAGCATGCAGATAATGAAACACCTCAGCAGTGCACAGTGCCTTCCGGTCTGCCAGAGGCATGAGCAGGCCCTTCCCGGGCAGCTTAAGGAAATCCAAAGTGCCTCAACAACACCAGCCCTTGGGAGAAGATGGGAAGGGGCTCTGGAGCTTGTGGGGCTTAGTAAAGGGGTCGGCTTGACACCACCATACACCAGCATCACCCCGGCATGTTTTCTCCCCTGAAAACGCTGCTGCAGTGTGCTCACCTCTCCTCCCATGCAGCACTGGCTCTCCCACAGGCAGATCCCATCTGGGGATCAGCACTACCGGAAACCTGCCGCAGAGCGACAATCTGGTAACTAGTTCTAGTAAACCCTAGGATCCTTCTGCAAGTTCTCTGCTGATGGGGGGCGTCTGGTGAAGAGGTCAGACAGCAAATGGCAGAACAGAGTGCCCAGGGGGTTGGGACCGGACTATAAAATGTGTTACTCCTTGGCTGTCTGTTCAAACCCATCCCTGCTGGGCAGCAGCCAAACCTCGAGAGTCACTTGGTGCCCACATTGCAAACCCATTGTCACAACTGGCAGTCTGAGCAAAGTGCACGGTCCATGGAGTCTGCACTCTCTCTGACCCGGAGGTGGGCTCCCAGGGGAGGTGGAGCTCTGCATACTGCGCTCCATGTCTCTTCCCTCCCCTTGTCTAGTGGTGGACTCCTCTCTGCATCTCCGCACAATCTCCCTACACTCAGCACCAGAGCTTTCTCGTCTGCAGCTCCCTCTCCCTCTCACCCCTGGCAGCTTCTCCTCACCATCCCAAGGCTCAGCTGAAGGCACCGCTGCTCTCTCCCTGCACTGAGGATTTGAGAGTTTGTATGAAAGGGGCGACACAAACAAAAAAGTGTCACTGTCACGGAGTGTGGGGGAGTCCGGCCCTGCACCCCTCCACTCCCTTTCTTTGTTCCCTTCCCCTCCCTTACCTAGCTCAGGTTACAGGCTCTGGCATCGTCCATCCCCTAAAGTCCTCCCCTGCTCTCCCACTCCCCACACAGACAGTCCCTACTGCATCACATCTCTCCCCCCTTCGAGACTGAACTGAGCAGGGTCACTCTGCCCAGTGACCTGGGGAAGTTCAGGGCCCCCTCTCTGGGACAACGCATCCGCTGTCAGGTTGGCACTTCCCTTCACATGGACCACGTCCATGTCATAGTCCTGCAGGAGCAGGCTCCACCTCAGGAGCTTGGCGTTGGCTCCTTTCATCTGGTGCAGCCAGGTCAGGGGAGAGTGGTCGGTGTATACGGTGAAGTGTCGCCCAAAGAGATATGGCTCTAGCTTCTTAAGGGCCCACACCATGGCCAGGCATTCCTTCTCGATGGCCGCGTAGCTTTGTTCCTGGGGTAGCAGCTTCTTACTCAGGTACACGATGGGGTGTCTCTCCCCCTTTTCATCCTCCTGCATTAACACTGCCCCCAGTCCCGTGTCTGAGGCATCGGTGAACACCATAAAGGGTTTGTTAAAATCTGGGTTTGCCAGAACTGGGCCACTAACCAGAGCCTCCTTCAGCGCCCGGAAAGCCTCCTGGCACTGCTCAGTCCAGATCACCTTGTCTGGCTTCCCCTTTTTGCACAGTTCAGTGATGGGGCCGGCTATGGCACTAAAGTGGGGCACGAACCTTCGATAGTACCCCGCCATCCCAATAAAGGCCTGGACCTGCTTTTTGGTTTGGGGAGCAGGCCAGTCTCTGATCACCTCCACCTTGGCTGGTTCCGGCTTCAGGCAGCCGCTCCCCACCCCGATGGCCCAGGTAAGATACTTCAGCCATCCCCACCTTGCACTTCTCAGCCTTTACTGTTAACCCAGCCTTTCGGAGGCGGTCCAGGACTTGTTTAACCTGGGACATGTGGTCCTCCCAGGTCTGGCTGAAGACGCAGATGTCGTCAATATACGCCACGGCCAAACTCTCCATCCCCCTCAGTAGCTGATCCACAAGGCGCTGGAAGATGGCCGGCTGCTCCCTTGAAGCCGAAAGGGCAGGGTCAGAAACTCATAGAGCCCCAGAGGGGTGATAAAGGCCGATTTCAGCCTGGCATCTGCGTCCAGCGGCACTTGCCAGTAGCCTTTAGTAAGATCCATAGTGATGAGGTACCGAGCACCTCCCAGCTTGTCTAGGAGCTCGTCAGGCCTGGGCATAGGGTAGGCATCAGATACGGTGACGGCATTGAGCTTTCGATAGTCCACACAGAATCGGATTGACCCATCCTTCTTGGGGACCAGCACCACCGGCGAGGCCCAAGGGCTGGAAGACGGCTGGATCACCCCCAAAGCCAGCATGTCCCTGACCTCTCTTTCAAGATCCTGGGCAGTTTTACCAGTGACCCGAAAAGGGGAGCATCTTATAGGGGCATGTGACCCGGTCTCCACCCGGTGGACAGTCAAATTAGTGTGTCCAGGCTGGTTGGAAAACAGCTGTCGGTATAGATGCAGCACCCCCCTGATCTCAGCGTGCTGGCCCGGGGTCAGCTGATCAGAGAGGGGAATTGCCTCCAGGGGGGAACCAGCCTTTGTCCCAGGGAATAGATCTACTAAGGGGTCATCTCCCTGCCCCTCCCAATGTCCACACACGGCCAACACCACATTCCCCCTGTCATAGTATGGTTTCATCATGTTCACATGGTACACCCGACGGTGATGTGCCCGGTTTGACAGCTCCACCACATAGTTTACCTCATTCAGTTGCTTGATAACCTTGAAGGGCTCTTCCCAGGCGGCCTGGAGTTTGTTTCTCCTCACGGGGATGAGAACCATCACCTGATCTCCGGTGGCGAAGGCACGGGCTCGTGCTGTGTGGTCATACCAGACCTTCTGCCTCCTCTGGGCTCGGGCCAGATTCTCCCTGGCCAGGCCCATGAGCTCGGCCAGTCTTTCCCGGAAGGTCAGGACATACTCCACCACTGACTCTCCCTCGGGAGCAGCCTTCCACTCCCATTCGTCCCTCATCAGGTCTAGGGGCCCCCTTACCCGCCTTCCATACAACAGTTCGAAAGGTGAAAACCCGGTAGATTCCTGGGGCACCTCCCTGTATGCAAACAGCAGGTGAGGTAAGTACTTGTCCCAATCCTGCAGGTGCTGGTTCATAAATGTTTTTAGCACCATCTTCAGCGTCCCGTTGAACCTTTCTACCAGCCCGTTGGACTGGGGGTGATACGCTGAGGCCCAGTTGTGCTGGACCCCACATTTCTGCCATAAGGACCGGAGCAGGGCCGACATGAAGTTGGACCCCTGGTCCGTTAAGACCTCCTTGGGGAACCCCACCCGGCTGAAAATTGTCAGCAGCGCATCTGCCACTGTGTCTGCTTCAATAGAGGACAAGGCCACCGCCTCGGGGTAGCGAGTGGCAAAATCCACCACCACCAGGATGTATTTCTTCCCTGACCGGGTCCTCTTGCTGAGGGGTCCCACTATGTCCATGGCCACCTTCTGGAAAGGTTCTTCTATGATGGGTAAAGGCCTCAAAGCCGCTTTCCCCTTGTCCCGGGCCTTCCCCACCCTCTGGCAGGGGTCACAGGATTGGCAGTACTGTCGGACATGGGTAAAGACCCCAGGCCAGTAAAAGTTCTGTAGCAGCCTCTGCCTGGTGCGTCGGATTCCCTGGTGCCCTGCGAGAGGGATGTCATGGGCCAGGTACAGCAGCTTGTGACGGAACTTCTGGGGGACCACCAGCTGCCTCCTGATCCCCCATGACTCTACTTCCCCTGGGGGAGCCCATTCTCGGTACAGGAACCCCTTCTCCCACAGGAACCTCTCCTTGCAACCTCTCCTCATGCTCTGTACCACACTAAGGTCAGCCCGGTCCCTGTGCTTCCGCAAGGAGGGATCTTTCTGCAACTCGGCCTGGAACTCAGCAGCTGGGACAGGGATGGGGACCGGCTCTCTCTTGCTGGCTGGGTCTGAGGCCACAGCCTCTCTGAACCGTGCCCCTGGGTGTTCCCCGCTCCCTGGGTTAGGGTCCTGCACCTTGGGTCGAGTACCTTCCCCGTTGTCGGGGTGCAGTGCCCTTTGCCGACTCTGACTACGAGTCACGACCAGGGCACTCTGGGTGCTACTAGGCCAGTCCTCAAGGTCCCCTCCCATTAACATGTCTGTGGGCAAATATTGGTGTACCCCCACATCCTTGGGGCCCTCCTTGGCCCCCCATTTCAGGTGTACCCTTGCCATGGGTACCTTGAATGGGGTCCCGCCCACGCCCATCAGGGTCAGGTAGGTGTCGGGCACCATCCGATCTGAGGCCACCACCTCGGGCCGGGCCAGCGTCACCTCTGCGCCCATGTCCCAGTACCCAGTGACCTTCCTCCCATCTACTTCCAGGGAAACAATGCACTCTTTCCGGAGGGGCAGCCCCGCGCCCACCCGGTAAACCAAAAACCCAGAACCTGGAGCATCTACAGGTGGTATGTTGCCAGCCCCCCTTTCCTGGGAATGTAGCCCCTCCTCCGATTGGGTTTTTACCCAGTCCACCCTCTGCGGGTTGGGTCTGCTTGGTCTGTCCCTGAGCTTGGGGCACTGGGCCCATATGTGACCTTGTTGGCCACAGCGATAGCAGCCCATATCTCGTGGATCCCCTTGAGTGGGCCGGAGGGACCTGATACTGGATGTTCCCCTTTTGGGGGGGTTCTCCATAGGCCCCCTTTGGGAGGTCCCATGACGACTCTCTCTCTGCGTTGAGGCAGGCCTGCTCCTTCGAGACTCCTCCCTGCCATCCCCTGCCCGACTGTCCACAAATTGGTCGGCCAGCTGGCCTGCATGCTGCGGGTTCTGCGGCTTCTGGTCCATCAATCACAGCCTCAGGTCAGACGGGCACTGCTCGTACAGGTGCTCCAGTATGAATAGGTCAAGCAGGTCCTCTTTAGTTTGGGCCCCAGCTGTCCACTTGCGGGCATACCCCTGCGCCCGGTTGACCAGTTGTAGGTATGTGACCTCATGGGTTTTACACTGGCTCCGGAACTTTTTCCGGTACATCTCCGGAGTCAGCCCAAACTCGCAGAGCAGGGCCTGCTTGAACAGTTCGTAGTCCCCTGCCTCCGCCCCTTTCAGTCGGCTGTACACCTCCACAGCGGTGGAGTCCAGTAAAGGGGTGAGAACTGCGATCCTGTCTGCAGGGTCAACCCTGTGCAGCTCGCAGGCATTCTCAAAGGCCCTCAGGAAGGTATCTATGTCCTCCCCCTCCTTACGCCGGGGCAGCAAGTGCTTATCAAAGCTCTTTGTAGGCTTGGGTCCCCCCTCACTCACCGCAGCCGGGGCCTCACTGCTCCTCAGCTGGGCCAGGTCCAGCTCATGTTCACGCTGTTTCGCCTTCTCCTCCAGCTCTTGCCTCTTTAACTCGAACTCCTCCCATCTCAGCTCCCTTTCATATTCCAGCCGCCTCCGCTCCACGGATGCTGAGCGTCGCCGGGAGGATCCTCTGCTGGCCGGGGGTGTCACGGTGCCCTCGGTATACACTGGGCTCCTCCCCGCCCTTCCCCTACGCCTAGGAGGGGGGGGTCTCGGGAAGCCCTCGTCTGCCGGCTGACCACTCCCAGCGGGGACAGACACTGGTGCCTGCGCTGCATCTGCCCGGCTGCTTCCCTCAGAGACAGGGCTCTGTTCATTCATGCGGTCTCCCTGCTCCAGCTGGGCAATCAGCTGGTCCTTGCTGAGCCTCCCTGGGTGCAGCCCCCTGTGCTTGCACAGCTCCAGCAGGTCGCACTTGCGCCGCTTGGCATACATCTTCCTGCTGGCCACTCACAGGCCGGGGTGCTCGCCGCTCCCCACGGTTTCCAGGGGGACCCCTAGTTCACCAGCCCTTTGTGAGGTCACCACCTCTCTGCCAGGGTCGAGCTGCAGACTCCTCCGCCCCTGGGACCGCTCGCTGCAATCCCCCGGGGGACCCTGTTACTGCAAAGTCCTTCTCACTGGGCACACACTCCCAGGGGTTAATCACCCCTTCGTTTTACTGCTTCCCAGTCACTTACTGCAGGAAGCGCCATCCACGGGGTGCAGTATATCCTGCCGCTGCCACCAGTTGTCACGGAGTGTGGGGGAGTCCGGCCCTGCACCCCTCTTCCTGGGACCCACAGTGACTCTCAGGCCAGCCAGTAAAACAGAAGGTTTATTGGACAACAGGAACACAGGTTACAGCAGGGCTTGCAGGCACAGTCAGGACCCCTCCACCGAGTCCTTCTGGGCTTTCAGGGTGCTTGGATCCTAGCTAGGATCCCCTGAATCCCGCCCACACAGCCCCAAGCCCAAACTCAAACTGCTTCCCTCCTGCCACTGCCTTCCTTTGTCCCCTTCCCGGGCAAAGGTGTTGACCTTTCCCCTCCCTTACCTAGCTCAGGTTACAGGCCCTGGCATCGTCCATCCCCTAAAGTCCTCCCCTGCTCTCCCACTCCCCACACAGACAGTCCCTACTGCATCACAGTCACAAAGAAAAGAACATGAAAAACGTTGATGGCAATAAACACCTGACTTAAGTTATTCTGGGGAGTTTCTGGACTGATTCTTTTTCAGACTTTAAGGCAGATAATTCTCCTGGTTCTGGGAAAGCCACCACTGGCCTTCCTCTACGGCCAGGCACCCTGTGAACTTCATTGACGACAGCCCCAAGGGAGGTAAAAAGCCACTGAACCAGAACGGTGGCATTTTCCATCCACTCCACACACTTTGCACTAGGTGAATGACGACACGAGGGACAGGGTAAGGGAGAAGTTGGCCCTAACAGCCAATTTTCAGAAACACTGAGCCTCCACAACTCTCCCCTGCTGGAGTGCCGAGTGCTCAGCCTCTCTGAAAAACAGGCCTCTGAGGTCTCAACTTGGGCTCCAAGGAAAGAAGGTTGCCAAAATCAGGTGCAATTTTGGAAATTTTAGGTCTGAGTGTTTTTGCATGAGACTCAGTTATTACCCAAAAGCCAGGATGGGGGAAAGGGCTGCTGAGCCAGCAGGAGAGTGAAAGGGGGCTGGAACATCCCTGCGTGTGTGAGATGATGCCAGTCACATGGCTTAGCCCAGGCAGGAAAGCCAATCAGGACAGAAGACAGGTGGCATGTGAGCGCGTGGAAACACGAGGCAGGAGGTGCTCCAAAAGGCGACACTAAATCCTCATTATAAGGCTTTTTAAATGCACAGACAGGGTATTAGCGTTTAAAGAGCTTCTAGGACTCCAGGGCAAACTTTAATAATCATAATCTTTATAGAAGCCTTCCTTTCATTCGCCCCCCATGCTCTTTATTTCTCCTGCAATCGCGGCTAATTTGAAGATGTTTTGCTTTGGCATCCCAGCCTGTTGTGTGTCAATTACTGAGCTGCCCGCTGGTAGCTGCCAACAGTGACCACAATGCCGCAGGCGGAAACCAAATCCCTACGCTTCCCTCCACAGCGGAGACTGAGAAACTTCGGCCATGCCCAAGCTGGGGACGACACTCAAGCTATTACCTCATTGCCCTTGGGAGCTGAGCCCTCCTTCTGCACAGCCTGGGGAGGCCCACCTCTCCCCAGACTCTCTGGCAGAGCCAGCAGAGAGCTGCCTGTGCTGTGCTAGGTGTTATTGGGAGGACAGAAAGAACTATTTCGTGGTTAGACTTGGGGTTAGGAGTCATGAGAGCCAAAGCGCTACTCCCTGAGCCCGGCTCCACAGCCCTGGGGCTGCACACAGGGCTCTGCAAAACTCTACCTGGGGCCTACGGAGTTGCTGCACAGACATCCACTGCAGCCCTGCCCTGTATCCAGGCAGTTTGCTTCCCTAGCTGCACCAAATCTCATCCTTAATCAAGGTCCTTTTACCCCAACCCAGCTAGCCCACAGCTTCCCCTTCAGAAAGACGTTCTCCAAATGCACTGTGTCCCTCCTCGGACAGCCACACTCAGGAACCTCCCATCCCAGCTGTGGCCTCCTGGCCTTGACCCAGTGTCAGGCATCTGGAGCAGAAACACGAGCTGAGCGCTGGGAAACCCTGAGTCCTGTCCTGACAGAAAGGGGCTCCTGGGCCCTCCGAAAGGGGCTGCACAAAGACTTCAGAAAGCAAAGCACCTTCAGACCAAAAGTTGCTTCCCTGAGAAAGCCTAAATTCACACTAGCCCCTTCTCTGCCGAGCGCCTTTCCTCCACCTCCTCCCTTCAGCTGCCCTAGTGCCCTCTCCATAATTCTGGAAGCCTGCAGCAGGCTAGGAAAGGGGAATCCTAATCTACAGACTGTGCTTCCAAATGGAGTGAGCCCCCAGTGGGCCTGTCCCATTGAGGAGTTGTAGGTCTCATTTCTTTCTGGTTTCAGAGTAGCAGCCGTGTTAGTCTGGATCTGCAAAAAGAACAGGAGTCCTTGTGGCACCTTAGAGACTAACAAATTTATTTGAGCATAAGCTTTCGTAGGCTACAGCATCCGATGAAGTGGGCTGTAGCCCACAAAAGCCTATGCTCAGACAAACTTGTTAGTCTCTAAGGTGCCACAAGGACTCCTGTTCTCTTTTCTTTCTGTGGCTCTGAAAGCAAAACAGTCACTGGAAAACATCACAAATGTCTGTTGAACGCTTACCCTGTGCCAGAGTGCAGAGCAGAGATGGGCACCCCTTCACTAGCCACTCAGGAGAGCCCCAGAGCGCTACAGCAAGGCAGTGGGGAGAGCCCCAGAGCTGCCTGGCCTCTGGACACGGGCAGGTTTAGCTGCTGTATTCTGCCGGGGGAAAGGGGCACGAACACTGGTCGGACTGTTTTAGGTCCAGACTGCGTCTGTGGCACTGTTACACTAATGGGTAATTGGGTTTACACCCCAGCACAGCCTTGCAGAAGTCCAGGTACAGCTCAGCACTGTGGCTATCAGGAAAGGGAATTCTGTGGTTTTATGTATTTACTTTCAGACATATAAAAATGAGCTCTACTACTTGGGTACAGGAATGACATGTCGCCCATTGACATGATCCTCTTTTATCAGAGTCACTCCCCAAAACACTAACCAGGCCAGGGGACCCCACACTGGGAACACCCCGGGCACTTAAACCAGTGCCTGATAGCTCAGGAGTCTCACATGTGACAGAAACATGTAAGGAAAGAGGCACTTTCTAAGGGCATGTCTTCATGACTGCAGCAGCCTGGACATACAGTGGTATAAGAGCTCAGAGCTAGCTCCGGAAATAACCACAGTGAAGCCACGGCTAACGCCACCGCCCATGACTCTGGGTATGTATTCCAGTGGCCCCCATACTGCTGCTGTTTCTCAAGCTAACCCCTCAACTTCCCTGGACTGGGCTGATAGCCAGTGCAGATTATGGGGGAGAGATGGGAGATGTTGGGAAACCCTGCTGGAGACGGGATCTGGCACACCGCACCTTTCTACAATGACTGTAACTCAGCACACAGCATTACCGTAATGCCACCTCTTCATGAAAAGGTTGTAATCTCCTTACTGAGTGCAGATGATAAAAAGCTGCATTGGCCATTGCTGCTACCTCAGCATCCAGGACCAGGCCTTGGGCTGCATCCCATACAGCAAATGGCAGACATTCACCTGCTTCCGGCACTGAAAGAATCTTCCCTGCAGCATCTCAGTCTTGTCTGGATTGAACCCAGCAAGCCCTCAGTCAGATCCCAACCTGTTAGACACCAAGTAAGTCATGCCACTGCCCTAACCAGCTCAGGAGAGGTGGAGACATGCAGTGAGCTGGGTTTCCTCCACATATGAAGACACTGCAGCCCATACTTAATTAACTGAGTAGCCCCATACATACTTTAGCTGGAGAACAGGGCTCTGTGGAGCCGCCTGTAAGATTTTTGGGGCCAATGAGCAGGGCTCCGTGCTCTGGGCTCTCTTAGAAAGAAAGGAATGGAGTCACTCATGAGAAACCCCTGCGACAGCCCCACCACAACAACGCACAGTCAATAGAATAGAAGGTTGCTGGAAGATCTAAGAAAACCACGCTGGAGGAGATCACGGGAACTGCATTCAGCCAATCTGGATTATGTGGTGAGACCCAGATCAAAAAGAAATAGTCAAAAACATCTGGCTAGGAGCAGGCGAAAACGGCATTCCTGGTCACTGATGCCACTTGTGATTCCAGGAACAGCCATGATTCCAGAGGCATCCCCAACTGCAAACTGCTTAGACAAAGGATGAGTAAGTGCCATCAAAAACAGGGGCAAGAACCACCCAGTCATATGCTCCCCCAGTCCACTAGCATCACCTCCATGTTATTCAGCCTGGCATCAGACAGCTTGATCTCAGCCAGGCTGCTACTGTGGCTTGGCACAAAACCCACAAAGATGCCCCTCCATACAGCTCTGATGAGACACAGAGCTGGGTATCTTTCACAGATGGATGACAACACTTGGCAATTTCTCCAGTGACATCACATGCATGTTCAACAGGAGGGTTGGCAAAACAGAACCATGCAGATGAGCAGTTGCGTCAAACCTTCCCTTCTGCTCCCTCCCAGACAAACAAACAGAATCATTCCAACAGGACTGCAGGGGATTAACAACCTTGGAGGCTGCTCGACAGTCTTCGAGGCTGCTTGCACACCAGTCCATGGCCCAGTATTAGCAGCAGAACATCAACCCACAAGAGCAGCAGAGTCACTGCACCAGACCCAAACTGAAAGAGGCAAGGACTTCCGAGGAGTCCAGATGGTACCAGTTTCCTTTGTCATAACTGCCTCTCTAAGCTTCCCCAGGAAGACGGACTCAGAGGCAGGGCAATAACTGGTGAGACTGCTAAGACAGGGCTTCTAGAGTAGCATTCTCTGGAGCAGGTTCTGCTCAGTTACACAGGTGCTGCCCTGCACACTCAAGGAGACCATTTGTATCTATTCTCCCATCTCCCCCTTGCTGTGCCACGTGTCACAGTCTCTCGCTGCCCTTGTTTTCTTCTCTCCTCTCTGTTATGTTATTTAAATCATGTCTTCGCATTTTTCTTACTCTCTCTCCCAAAACAGCACCTGAGCCCAGTAACGTGAGAGTCTGCATTGAGTGTCAGCCCACGAGGGCATGCCTGCCTTTGAGCTGAGGTGAGTCCCAGCTCCAGGAGACATCTCTGTGCTAGCTCTAATGGAACTGGTGGGCCAAAGCAAGGATGCAGCCATGGCAGCACAAGTATGGGAGAAGCAGCAGCCCTGAGGATGTAGCTGCCAAAAAGCCTAGGCCCCAGGGTGGCTGGCTGTCCTGCTCCTTGCGCCACTGCACCTACATTCTGTTTTTGTCGAGCTCGTGTGAATACGTCTCCTCGAGCTGGGACTCACCCTCAGCTTGATGTGCAGAACTCCCCCCCCCCCATTCAGCTTGAAATGTGATTAAAAGAATTTGCCTCCTACTACTTAAAATGGCTTAAAACATCCTGGAGAACAGGTGCCATGGCTCACTGCAGCCCAGGGAGATCAGGATGGGCACAGAGGGTGACAGCACCTGGAGCATGGCCAGTGAGCCTGTTTCCAATGCCACCACTATGCAGAGCAGTGAACTGGGGACCCTGGCTGTGCTAGAGACTCAGAGAACTAAACAGCCTTTGCAGAGCCCTCGGGCTGGGATGCTGGCGCTTCTAAAGATAGTAAGGTGGGGAGTGGGGGTGGGAAGGAAGCACTAACTACAGCCAAGTATACTATGTGAAATAAACAGGAGATTACGCCCAGAGAACCAAGAACCCCCTGCCCTCCACCCTGACAGCCCTATCTCATGGGAAATCTGAGAGGCAGGCTCAGGGCAAGTCTACACTACAGTGCTACATTGGCGCAGCAGCATGCTGCTATAGCATGTCTGGTGAAGACGCGCGATGTCGAGGGGAGAGTGCTCTCTTGTTGGCATAATTGCTCCACCCTGGCGAGGAGTGGAAGCTGTCAGTGGGAGAGTGTCTCCTGCCAACATAGCACCATTGTGGACAGCGCAAAATGTGCGTTGCTCGGGAGGCAGTTTTTTCACACCCTTGAGCGATGTAAGTTAGATTGACTTAGGCCGTAGTGTGGACATGTTCTGAAAGAGGGAGACAGCAGTGTAAAAAGCCAGGCGCCACGCCGCTGAGCTCCCAGAGGCCCCAGCCCCCCAGGCAAGTGCATGGCACTCCTGGAGAAGTGCAGCCCTGGCAGACACAAGAATGCTGTCTGCTGCTCTTGTCTCAAGCCCATTTGCTTCTTCATCTTGTCACATCATTCTCTCCTGAATGTGGCCAGACTGCCTGGCTTTAACCTCTGGCTGTCTGGCCTTGGAAGCTCCCAGTGAAGGTGCTTACAGGTCAGTTCACATGCCCTTTCAATACCTGCTCCCACTGTTCACATGCCCCTCCTTTGTGCTCTATAGGACAAGCTACATTTCAAGTCTCTTGTCCAGGGCATTGAGGACAAGGCCTCGTCCACGTCCCTGCAGCTGCTCACTAGGCTGCTGCCTGAACACCACGGACTCATAACTGAGAGGCCTCTTTTCTTATTTCCAGCAGGACTTGCTGCCAGTCAAGCTGAGCTGTTTGAAAGGAGCATGGGAAACTCAGATGTGCTGGGTACAGATGAAGGAGGAATTTCCCAGCACCAGGCCAAACAAGCGGTAGCAGATGCCCTTTTCTCGAGGACACACTCACCTTGGGCCACGTTCTCTAGGGTTCCACCCCTGGGTAAGTGATTCTGGCATTTCACCCACAGCACAAGCCTCTTCTGAGCAAAGCAAAGCAAACAACAAAGCAACTTCTCTTGAGCAGCCAAAGATTTGCGGCTTCTGTTAACTGTCCTCCACTCCTCTTCCAGAGAGTGATGTGAGGGGAGATTGGATGGATCAGGTGCAGAAAGATTTCCTAGTGGAGGGAATATGCCTCTGAGCAGGACCTCCTGCTCCCCTGGCCTGTTACCTGGTGATCTGCAGAGAGCTCTCTGCTGAATCTAAGAGTCCCCAGGGCTGTGCTGGAGAAAGCTCTCAGTGAGTCTGGGGCTCAGATGGGGTAGATGCAGGAAGAGGCAGAACTTTGGGTCAGGATTTGTCCAGAAAGCTTTCCTAGCAGGGAGTAGGGAGGGGTCACCATGCCTTTCACTAGTTGAATTCAAACCAGGAAGCTCTGCCCTGCTCAAGTTGCCCTTTCTGGGAGGGGGAAGACAGCTCTCATCTCCTCGCTCTTGGGGGCCTGTCTCCATCAGGCAAACACCTGATCCCTTCTGGCTGTATGGAAGCCAGGAAGCAGAGAGATCCTTGCTGGAAGAAGAAAGCATCTCCCTGGCAGGCAGCAGAGCTCCAGAAGCTGGAAGCAAGCACAGTGTAAAACAAACCAGTCCCCAGCCCCCAGTAAAGAAAGGGGAAAATCCTGTGTTTGGTACCTACCCAGAAATACATCATCATGTCGGCAGTGGGGATGCACAGCACCAGAGAGGAGCAATCGGGTGAGCTGGCCTAGCAGCGCAATGAGAGGGTGTGGGGTTCCCCTTCCGCTCCCCGTGCAGCTGGCTGAGGCGCCCCGCACTGTGCTCCCTCGCAGTCTCTCTGTCCCCGGTGCTGGTGGGAGGCTTGGCAGCAGTGCCCTATCAGCTCGGGTCCCTCGCCGGCACAGCGCGGTCACTCGCCACAGGCCGCCATGCACGTCAGAGCTGGCCATCAGTGTCCATCCTGCTGGCGCTCGGCTGCTCGTGGTGCGAGGGTCGCAGAAAGGATTCCAACTTGGGCAGGGGAAAGAGCGAGCCCCCAGATCCCCAGCACGAGTCACAGCGCGAGGAAGGGTGGGGGTGAGGGGAGCTGATTCGATATTAAAAACAGGGGGAGGGACCAAAAAGAAATCCTCTTGGGTGTCCTTAGGAGAAAAAGGAAGAGAGGAAAAGTGAGCGAGGCTGGACCTGCTTCTCCTGCGGAGCTAGAGTACAGCTGGCTGGGAGTGCAGGGGCTGCTGGACTCAGGCTGGGAGCGCAGCGCGAGGAGCCAGGCTGAAGGACTGGGGGCCAAGTTGCCAGGTTTGTTGTAGGGGGCTGGATGGGCTGCTGGGGAAGGGAGGGGAAGGTGTGGCGGGGAGAGCGAGTGCGTGCACGGCAGAGCTGGGAGTGTGGGCTCCTGCTCTGACACGCTGTGTAACGGATGTCCTGCCTCAGCATTTTTCAAGCTACCCTGTCAATAAGGGAATCGGCTGCTCTCACAATTAACCTGCGAGGTGCCAGCCAGCTCCGACTGCACTTGCTCCCTGGCAGGAGTGCTTTCTCCTTTCCGTTTCCTCTCCTGTTCCTGGGTCAGGCTCAGCAGCATTCATGGCTGAGAGCCTGAGCTAGGCCCGGTTCATGGCTTCTCATGGGCCAGGATGGACTAGTGGCTGCCCCACCCCTGGCCAAGGGAGAGAGGTCATTGCAGGAGCCCCCGGCCCTCTCGTTCTCATGGCTATGGCCTCAGTCACTTCTGCACAAGCCCCTTCCTCCAAGGCTTCTTAGGGAGTAAAAGTTCTTGGAATGATTATTATTGTCTGGCTTAGGGTAGCACCTCGAGGCCCCCTTGTGCTGGGCACTGCACACAGTGGGCAAGTCCTTGTCCCGAAGCGCTTACAATCTAACTAGATCAGGCGGACGTGTGGCGGGAAACAGGAAGAAGAAGCAGGAACAGCCTTGGGAGAGCCTGATCCCAGAGGCTGGGGGCACCTGAGATTAGTGAGCCTAACGAAGGGAAGGGGCAACCCTTGAACAATGCTTTACTCTGAGATCTTAAACAACCATGATGCCCCAGGGCAAACCAAGGGGGGCTGAGTTCAAAGGGCTGCCCACAGCCACAGAGTACAAGGCAAAGCTGGGAACCCAGGCAAAGCATGCATCTGCCCCGGGCGTGTGCTGTGAGCCCAGGTTAGCCCTGCCGCTCGGACTCCATCACTGCACCCCAATCGTTCATTCACCTGCCCCGGGTGTGTGCTGTGAGCACAGGTTAGCCCTGCCGCTCGGACTCCGTCACTGCACCCCAATCACTCATTCACCTGCCCCGGGTGTGTGCTGTGAGCCCAGGTTATCCCCGCTGCTCAGACTTCGTCACTGCACCCCAATCACTCATTCACCTGCCCCGGGTGTGTGCTGTGAGCCCAGGTTAGCCCTGCCTCTCGGACTCCGTCACTGCACCCCAATCGCTCATTCACCTGCCCCGGGTGTGTGCTGTGAGCCCAGGTTAGCCCTGCCGCTCGGACTCCGTCACTGCACCCCAATCGCTCATTCACCTGCCCCGGGTGTGTGCTGTGAGCCCAGGTTAGCCCTGCCGCTCGGACTCCGTCACTGCACCCCAATCACTCATTCACCTGCCCCGGGTGTGTGCTGTGAGCCCAGGTTAGCCCTGCCGCTCGGACTTCGTCACTGCACCCCAATCGCTCATTCACCTGCCCCGGGTCTGTGCTGTGAGCACAGGTTAGCCCTGCCGCTCGGACTTCGTCACTGCACCCCAATCGCTCATTCCCCTGCCCCGGGTGTGTGCTGTGAGCACAGGTTAGCCCTGCCGCTCGGACTCCGTCACTGCACCCCAATCGCTCATTCCCCTGCCCTGGGCGTGTGCTGTGAGCCCAGGTTAGCCCTGCCTCTCGGACTCCGTCACTGCACCCCAATCGCTCATTCACCTGCCCCGGGTGTGTGCTGTGAGCCCAGGTTATCCCTGCCTCTCGGACTCCGTCACTGCACCCCAATCGTTCATTCCCCTGCCCCAGGCGTGTGCTGTGAGCCCAGGTTAGCCCTGCCGCTCGGACTCCGTCACTGCACCCCAATCACTCATTCACCTGCCCCGGGTGTGTGCTGTGAGCCCAGGTTATCCCTGCCTCTCAGACTCCGTCACTGCACCCCAATCACTCATTCACCTGCCCCGGGTGTGTGCTGTGAGCCCAGGTTAGCCCTGCCGCTCGGACTCCGTCACTGCACCCCAATCGCTCATTCCCCTGCCCCAGGCGTGTGCTGTGAGCCCAGATTAGCCCTGCCGCTTGGACTCCGTCACTGCACTCCAATCGCTCATTCATCTGCCCCGGGCGTGTGCTGTGAGCCCAGGTTAGCCCTGCCGCTCAGACTCCGTCACTGCACCCCAATCACTCATTCACCTGCCCCGGGTCTGTGCTGTGAGCCCAGGTTATCCCTGCCGCTCGGACTCCGTCACTGCACCCCAATCGCTCATTCACCTGCCCCGGGCGTGTGCTGTGAGCCCAGGTTAGCCCTGCCTCTCGGACTCCGTCACTGCACCCCAATCGCTCATTCATCTGCCCCAGGTGTGTGCTGTGAGCCCAGGTTAGCCCTGCCGCTCGGACTCCGTCACTGCACCCCAATCGCTCATTCACCTGCCCCGGGTGTGTGCTGTGAGCCCAGGTTAGCCCTGCCGCTCGGACTCCGTCACTGCACCCCAATCGCTCATTCACTTGCCGTGGGTGTGTGCTGTGAGCAGCCCAGCCCTGTCGCTCAGCCAGTTCTAAGTCCAGGCAATGGCTAGAGCCCAGCAGCTGTGCCCCATCCAGTGATTTGTGAGGGAGAGGCACTGGTTAGGCTGGGGGCATGCAGTGGCAAAGGAATGGGCTTGCTCTGGCAAGAGGGGTGCAAACAAACGGATCAGGTGGAAGCACATCGGTTCTCCTTCGGGATGGCTCTGGGGACATTCTGACGGGCTGACGGACAGGACGACTGGGAGCATCCAGCTGCACTGGGGACTTGACAAGGTCTCTCTGTGTTAGCTTTTCATATTGCACAGGGCTCTTGTAGGATAGGCCAGGGAAGGGCAGAATCATGACATTCTAGCTCTGCTGCCAAGGGGCTATTACAAGAAAATAATCATCCCATGCTGTGCTTCTACGGCTCCTGCGTGCTGCTCTGCCCCCCGACCACGCCTGCAACTCCCCTCCAAGCCAGAGATGGGCCTGGACCCCCAGGAATGCCCTGCTGCCCCAATGAGAGGCTCTGGAGAGTTACCACGTGCCTGCCTGAGCCCTACTGCTGCCCCGTTTCTCCGGAGGAGGAGAAATCCCAGCTATGGCTCTCGCGCTGTCCCGCAGAGGAAAGAAGCAGAATCCTCAGGGTAAGATAAACAGTCCCTGCACGGAGCAGGCCCTGGGCAGGCTACAGCCAAGGCAACAGGTGCAGCAGACACTAAATCTCCCGTCCTCCGAGGGACCCGCTGTGCTGCGGAGAGCTGAGCCAGACACAGGAGCAAGCAAAGAAATAAGAGCAAGGGAAGGCGAAGGCATGTGAGGGCTGGAAGATAGTTCTGTGGGGCCCGGCTGGCGCTGACAGCCCCCCCCAGCACACAGCTGGTGTGAGGCAGTTCTCCTCCAGCACAGCAATAAAAGAAAACAACAAGCTTAATAATTCAGCACCAGGAGAGGGTGATCACCGCGGCAGGCCGGGAAAAGAACCCAGGCTTTCACTCAGTCCTACCTTGGTGTCCAAGGCCTCCCCTGCTCCCCCCAGAGCCCTGCAAGCACAGCCCCACCCCTCGCCTTGGTCCAACTGCTGCTCCCCCCACCACACACACACACACACATTGAGGAGGCCATAGGACAGCCTAGATATAAACCTCTCTCCCCTTAACAAGACTCCCCAGGTCAGAAAGGGGAGCCCGTGCGGGAAAGGGAGATTTGGGGCTGTCCTGCTGGGGAGAAGAGGCTAAGACACAGGCAGGTCACTGTTTGGCTGTGTGTTTATCTCTCTTCCTAGCTATCCCATGGCCAGCATTACCAGCAGGGATTTGCCTCCCCTTCCTCCCCCTTCCTCCCTTCCTGTCTAAGCTGTGTGATATTGAACAGGGAGGTAGCTGGCTCTCAGTGAGCATTAGAAGGGATCCCTGGGTATGACTCTACATCACTTTGGGACCCTTTGACACAAATCACCATAATAAACTTGACCACAAAACCACTGTTCCTTCCTGATTGACAGTGTTTACCTTGCTCTTCCCAACTCAGTTTGTGCCTTGCCTGGCCCGGGCTCTCCTGCTGCTCCCTCTGTTCGAGGTAGGGCATTATGGAGCCGTGGAATCAATGACAATCTCCCCAACCCAGCATCTTGACTTCTCTACAGGAAGAAACAGGCCAGATGCCTTGTGCTGGGAACCTAGCACATCTCAGCAGGTACGGGCTAGACCTGTGCTTGGATGCAAGACCTCGGTAATTTAATAGGTAGTGCTCTTCACATGTGAGCCAGTCCTGGACCTGTATCCCAGAATAGCCCTAGAGGGATACTGAGCAGCAAAAGATTGAATTGTGGCTGAGACAGAGACCAGACCAGCACTTACTAAGAGCCACGTATTCTACAAAGGAGACCCACTGGTGCATGCCACATTGCATACCTATCTTTGTGGGACTAGCCTGCATAGACAGACAGGAATTGGGTATATGCATATGCAAATATCTGAACAAGAATGGCCGTATTGAGTCAGACCAAAGGTCCATCTAGCCCAGTGTCCTGCCTGCCGACAGTGGCCAGTGTCAGGTGCCCCAGAGGAGTGAACCTAACAGGCAATGATCAAGTGATCTCTCTCCTACCATCCATCTCCACCCTCTGACAAACAGAGGCTAGGGACACCATTCCTTACCCATCCTGGTTAATAGCCATTAATGGACGTAACCTCCATGGATTTATCCAGTTCTCTTTTAAACTCTATTCTAGTCCTAGCCTTCATCTAAGCATCTAAACACCTGATGTGTGCACACAATTCCACTTTTTATAGCTTTTTTTTTGCAACTCTAAAAATCTGCCCCTAAAAATCTCCTGGCAATTTTTGCTAGTGTCGTGGACTCTAAAGTCCCAAGCAAACATCCTGCCTTCCCTCAATTCCCTCTGTTGCATTTGTTGTTTTGAAATATTGTTGTTGTAGAAATGGCTGGTACATTCCACCCCAGAGATGGCTACATTTGAGGGATGAGGGGAGAGATTGGTGAGTATACTGCTTGCACAGTTTAGGGTCCCTTGGTACAAAGGGCACTATATCAATGTAGATGAGTGTTATTTATAGACACAGCTGAACTGGACTAAGAATTTTCCCAGGACGGGAAATCGGAGGAGGCAGGACAATCACACTCATGGTTAGTGGGTTTTAGCCACCAGCCTACAGACCTGAAAGTTGGCTTTCACACAGGAGCTCTTTTCAAAATGCACTCTGCAAAAGGTCCAGCCACTGAAGCCATTACCCGAGCTCCTGATTGCATCAGGCTCTGAGCAGATCTGGGAACTATCCTTGCAGGGCAGCATGGGGAATGATTGCTCAGGGGACTGGGAACAGGAGTGGGAGCCAGGTCACTGGCTCAGACCTGCCCCAGGCCAGGCCAGCCAAACGGTGTTCGCCTCTGATACATGTGACACCACTTGGGGTGAGAACATTCTTCCCATGGGGCAGGTGTCTACTTCATAACACTGTCACTGACGTGTGTCTGAGCAAAGAATGGGCTGGAGAGGCTGAAGTGTGGGGAGGTCCGGGTGCTCTGCCTGCTTGGGGGTATATTAGGGGCATGATCAGGACTGGTGCTAGAGTTTTTTGTGCCCTAGGCGCACGGCCATTCCGCCACCCCACGTGCCGCTCCCGCGGCTCCGGTGGAGCTGCCGCAGCCATTTCTGTGGAGGGTCTGTTGGTCCGCGGCTCTGGTGGAGCTGCCACAGCCATTTCTGCGGAGGGTCCATTGGTCCGTGGTTCCGGTGGAGCTGCCACAGGCATGCCTGCAGGAGGTCCACCGGAGCCGCATGGGACCAGTGGACCGTCCGCAGGTACGACTGCGGCAGGTCCACCAGAGCCGCCTGCCGCTCCCTCCCTGGCAAAATGCCGCCCCCTGAAAATCCTGGTGCCCTAGGCGATTGCCTAGTTCACCTCAATGGAAGCACCGGCCCTGGGCCTGACCTCGTTGGGGCTGTCCGTCTGGATGTTAATGAGCCGGTGCCTTGACCCTGCCTGTCAGCACTGCTAAGCCCTTCTTCCAGCCCTGTCTTTATTAGAAATTGCGCTTGTCACTGGAGCCAACGTCCACTCTCATTGCCTCACTCATTTCTTTTTTTGAAGCCGGTTATACTTTTGGCCTTCAAAGCATCCCCTGGCAACAGTTCCATAGGTTGACTGTGTGTTGTATGAAGAAGTACTTTCTTATGGTTGTTTTAAACCTGCTGCCTATTAATTTAATCAGGTGACCCCTGGTTCCTGTGCTACTTGAAGGGGTAAACAACACTTCCTTATTCACTTTCTCCATGCCAGTCACGATTTTATAGAGTTCTAGTGTATCCCCCCCTTAGTCGTCTCTTTTCCAAATTGAACAAGTCACCATTTTTTAAATTTCTCCTTCTATGGAAGCTGTTCCAGACCACTGATCATTTTTGTTGCCCTTCTCTGAACCTTTTCCAATTCCAATAGATCTTTTTTGAGATGCAGCGATCACATCTGCACGTGGTTTTCAAGATGTGGACATACCATGGATTTATATAGAGGCAATGTGATATTTTCTGTCTTATTAGCTATACCTTTCTTAACGATTCCCAACATTCTGTTCGCTTTGTTGACTGCTGCTGCTCATTGAGTGGATGTTTCCAGAGAACTATCCACGGTGATTCCCAGATCTCCTTGAGTGGTAACAGCTAATTTAGACCCCATCATTTTGTATATATAGTTGGGATTATGTTTGCCAATATTCATTGCTTTGCATTTATCAACATTGAATTTCATCTGCCATTTTGTTGCCCAGTCACCCAGTTTAGTGATATTCTTTTGTAACTCTTGCAGTGAGTCTGCTTTATCTTGGGTAATTTTGTATCATCTGCAGACTTTGCCACCTCACTGTTTACCCCTTTTTCCAGATCATTTATGAATATGTTGAACAGCACTGGTCCCAGTGCAGATCCTTGGGGATACCACTAGCTACTTCTCTCCATTCTGAAAACTGACCATTTATTCCTACCTTTTGTTTCCTGCCTTGTAACCAGTTACTGATCCATGAGAGGACCTTCCCTCTTATCCCATGACTGCCTACTTTGCTTAAGAGCCTTTGCTGAGGGACCTTGTCAAAGGCTTTCTGAAATTCCAAGTACATTATATTCACTGGATCACCCTTGTCCACATGCTTGTTGATCCACTCAAAGAATTCTAATAGATTGGTGAGGCATAATTACCCTGTACAAAAGTGACGTTGACTCTTAATGTTGAACCCAAATTGTATTCATCTATGTGTCTGATAATACTATAGTTTCAACCAGTTTGCTTGGTACTGAAGTTAGTTTACTGGCCTGTGAGCTGGTTTACACTACGGGGGGAAATCGATCTTAGATACGTAACTTCAGCGTCTAGATGAGACGCGATACATCGATCCCCGAGCAATTGATTTTAACCCGCCGATACAGCGGGTAGTCTAGACATAGTCTGTAATTGCCAGGATCACCTCTGAAGCCTTTTTTAAAAATTAGCATCACATTAGCTATTCGCCCTCACGTAGTACAGAAGCCATTTAAGTGATAGGTTACATACCACTGGGTACACAAAGCAGGGGCCTCCCTGAAAAGCAGACGTTGCCCCAGCGCTGAGCTTGATGAAGATATACGATATCCCCACTTCTCCAGCGCTCTAAACAAATCCCTGCATAGCTCATTCTCGATAGCCGTACACAGCACAAAGAGTCAGCAATGTCAGCACGCACAAAGAAACTCATGGGCACAACATCCCTAACCCATGCCAGCTGCCAAGCCTCCTCTCCAGAGACCCATCCCCCAGTCAGCTCCCTGCACTGGCATGCACCATTCCAGAAAGTCTCAGCCTCCTGCCACTGGCTGGAGCCATGGAAAGCTACTTGTCTATATCCAGCAGCAGTAACAGACAGAAGGGAACCGAGCAGGCCACCCACCTTGCTTTCCCCAGCTGGCAGATCCCCAGTCCACACGTGTGATCCAGCTGCTTAACCCATAACCTGTGGAGCAACGGAGTGGATTGTGCCAGTGAAGCACAGACACAACAGCTGGTATCAGTCCAACACAGCTGGCCTGGCGATCAGAGTGCACTGGCACATGCCGCACAGAGGAGCAATTGGGGACCCCAGATGCAGCTTGAGACACCAAAGCATTCTTATCTCAATGTCTATTCAGAAAAGTAAAGTGTCTTTGTACCTTTTATTCAGCCAAGTTTCCCCTGTGGTGCTCACACTGGACTCTCTAAGAAAAGAAAGAAAGAAAGAAGAAAAATTAAAATCAATGATCATTATCGCTAACTTGCTTACAGTCAATGCCATTTTCTCATTGACTGGCAAAATTTTTGAATACATAGTATTATCTCCCTAGGAGATCCGGGAAACCTGCCCTGGTTAAAAGCTTGCTGCTCTCCACGTTTCAAATAAAGGGTGAACGAGACATTTTAGTTCTTTCTAAAGAACACCAAGGAACCAGCAGTCAGACTGCTCAGCTTCATTCCTGGGCCGGCTGAAGTCCATGCTATATGGGCACATTCCATGTCGTATATTTCACTACCAGAAGCAGCATCTTCTCAGTCTAGTTTTTGGTGGATTTTCGCACTCACAGCAGTGAGGGGCTGAAAGAACTATGTGGAGCCAGATGTGATGCAGACTGGTGCTACATGTCTCCCATTTGTCACTTCCAGCCTGGTCTGCGAGTCCAGAGCCCCCAGTCTATGCTACCAACACACCTTAAGCCTGACTTGCAGCACCTGCACCTACCATGCTCTATTCTGGCCTTCCCATAGCTCTGCAAGTGCACTTCAGTCTCTCCCTGCAGCCCTGTCTCTCCCCATACTAGTTCTGTACAGTACTGTCTGCTGGTTTAAAAGTTAAGATGTGCTTAAGAATAGCCAGACTTGGTCAGACCAATGGTCCATTAGCCAGTATCCTGCCTGCCGACAGTGGCCAATGCCAGGTGCCCCAGAGGGAATGAACAGAACAGGGAATCACCAAGTGATCCTTCCTGTCGCCCATGCCCAGCTTCTGGCAAACAGAGGCTAGGGACACCATCCCTGCCCATCCTGGCTAATAGCTATGGATGGACCGATCCCTAATGAACTTATCTAGTACTTTATGAACCCTGTTATAATAGTCTTGGCCTTCACAGAATCTTCTAGCAAGGAGTTCCACAGGTTGACTGTGCATTGTGTGAAGAAATACTTCCTTTTGTTTGTTTTAAACCTGCTGCCTGTTAATTTCATATGGTGACCTGTAGTTCTTGTGCTATGCGGAGTAAATAACACTTCCTTATTTACTTTCTCCACACTAGTCTATCCTATCCCCCTTAGTCTCTTTTCCAAGCTGAAAAGTCCCAGTCTTATTAATCTTTCCTCATATGGAAGCTGTTCCATACCCCTAATTATTTCTGTTGCCCTCTTCTGAACTTTTTCCAATTCCAATATATTTTTTTTGAGATGGGGAGATCACATCTGCACGCAGTATTCAAGATGTGGGTGTACCATGGATTTATATAGCGTCAATAAGAAATTTTCTGTCTTACTATCTATCCTTTTCTTAATGATTCCTAACATTCTGTTCACTTTTTTGAGTGCATAAGAAAAGTGGGGACAGAACATACTCCAGAGGGGAGGAGTTGTATGGCTTGCTGCTTCATCGGTATATAAGTACAGAATGTAGCCATTCTGCAGCGCTGCCAATGCCCCTCAGCCCAGACCCACAGCATCCCCAGTACTCTACTGGTCTGTACTGGTCCCAGCACAGTGCTGCCAATGCCCCTCAGCCCAGACCCACAGCGCCCACAGCCTCTACACTGGCTGGGTCCCAACATAGCTCTGCCAATGCCCCTCAGTCCCACTCCCCCCCCAAATCATGAGATTTTAAAAATAAAAAAGGTGAGATCTTTCTGTGCCTTCTGGCTTTTGAGCCCTTAGGGGTCACATTTTGCAGCTCGCTGGAAAACTAAAGCTGAGGTTCTCACATAAACACCTGACTCCAGAAGCAGGAGCTTTGAGAAGAACACCTCCATTGGGAGACTTGCAATACAGTCACAAGATCAGCCACACACTTCTTCAAGGTACACAGCGGGGAAGGGCTGTGAGCAGGGAGGAGGCCAGAAGAGAAAGGAAATGGATTCGGGTAGGTGCATGCCTGACAGCTGCCATCTTGCTCAACATCCAGGACTGAGCTGGCGACCTGCAGAGCAGAAAGCCTGGCTTGAGAAAGGATCCAGGTTCACTAGCCAGTGACTACAGGAGACTCCCATTCTCTATGAGTTGGGTACAGAGGGTGCCACAGGGCACAAGCCAGTGACGTGACACATGCAGAGCCAAGGGCTGAAGCACTGTGCTTGCTCACACCGGGATCGCTCCAGGACTACGTGCTGCACCAGGGATGACTACTTAGATCCACTCGAGAACTTTGGCCCCACAGATTATGCAAATGTGCATACGCCCTGTATGGAGCATGCGGAGGGCTCCCCTGTTGCACTAGAGGAATGGAAAAGCAGCAAAGAATCCTGTGGCACCTTATAGACTAACAGACGTTTTGGAGCATGAGCTTTCGTGGGTGAATACCCACTTCCTCAGATGCATGTAATGGAAATATCCAGGGGCAGGTATATATATGTGTGCTAGCAAGCAAGCTAGAGATAACGAGGTCAGTTCAATCAAGGAGGATGAGGCCCTGTTCTAGCAGTTGAGGTGTGAAAACCAAGAGAGGAGAAACTGGTTCTGTAATTGGCAAATCATTCACAGTCTTTGTTCAATCCTGAGCTGATGGTGTCAAATTTGCAGATGAACTGAAGCTCAGCAGTTTCTCTTTGAAGTCTGGTCCTGAAGTTTTTTTGCTGCAGGATGGCCACCTTAAGGTCTGCTATAGTGTGGCCAGGGAGGTTGAAGTGTTCTCCTACAGGTTTTTGTATATTGCCATTCCTAATGTCTGATTTGTGTCCATTTATCCTTTTCCGTAGAGACTGTCCAGTTTGGCCGATGTACATAGCAGAGGGGCATTGCTGGCATATGATGGTGTATATTACATTGGTGGATGTGCAGGTGAATGAACCGGTGATGGTGTGGCTGATCTGGTTAGGTCCTGTGATGGTGTCGCTGGTGTAGATATGTGGGCAGAGTTGGCATCGAGGTTTGTTGCATGGATTGGTTCCTGAGCTAGAGTTATTATGGTGTGGTGTGCAGTTACTGGTGAGAATATGTTTCAGGTTGGCAGGTTGTCTGTGGGCAAGGATTGGCCTGCCACCCAAGGCCTGTGAAAGTGTGGGATCATTGTCCAGGATGGGTTGTAGATCCTTGATGATGCGTTGGAGGGGTTTTAGCTGGGGGCTGTATGTGATGGCCAGTGGAGTCCTGTGGGTTTCTCTCTTGGGTTTGTCTTGCAACAACAGGACTCCACTGGCCATCACATACAGCCCCCAGCTAAAACCTCTCCAACGCATCATCAAGGATCTACAACCCATCCTGGACAATGATCCCACACTTTCACAGGCCTTGGGTGGCAGGCCAATCCTTGCCCACAGACAACCTGCCAACCTGAAACATATTCTCACCAGTAACTGCACACCACACCATAATAACTCTAGCTCAGGAACCAATCCATGCAACAAACCTCGATGCCAACTCTGCCCACATATCTACACCAGCGACACCATCACAGGACCTAACCAGATCAGCCACACCATCACCGGTTCATTCACCTGCACATCCACCAATGTAATATACGCCATCATATGCCAGCAATGCCCCTCTGCTATGTACATCGGCCAAACTGGACAGTCTCTACGGAAAAGGATAAATGGACACAAATCAGACATTAGGAATGGCAATATACAAAAACCTGTAGGAGAACACTTCAACCTCCCTGGCCACACTATAGCAGACCTTAAGGTGGCCATCCTGCAGCAAAAAAACTTCAGGACCAGACTTCAAAGAGAAACTGCTGAGCTTCAGTTCATCTGCAAATTTGACATCATCAGCTCAGGATTGAACAAAGACTGTGAATGATTTGCCAATTACAGAACCAGTTTCTCCTCTCTTGGTTTTCACACCTCAACTGCTAGAACAGGGCCTCATCCTCCTTGATTGAACTGACCTCGTTATCTCTAGCTTGCTTGCTAGCACACATATATATACCTGCCCCTGGATATTTCCATTACATGCATCTGAGGAAGTGGGTATTCACCCACGAAAGCTCATGCTCCAAAACGTCTGTTAGTCTATAAGGTGCCACAGGATTCTTTGCTGCTTTTACAGATCCAGACTAACACGGCTACCCTCTGATACTAGAGGAATGGAAGTGATTTCCAGGCACTTCTGTTAGCAAACAGGGCTTTCAGCCGCACAGCAGGATAATCAGTTATGGTAATTCCTACCTCAATGAATCAGATTCATGGAGGAACACAGCTCATTAGGCTGGGGCTGACTTCCATTAGCCCTCTTAGGATAAAACCCCTCCAAAAAGCTCTAACCCAGCTAGACACCTTCGCCATCCTCCTCCTCCCCAGCACAGCCCGCCAGTAACATGACAAAGTCAGGTTTCAGAGTACAGCCGGTTTAGTCTGTATCCGCAGAAAGAACAGGAGTACTTGTGGCACCTTAGAGACTAACACATTTATTTGAGCATAAGTGTTCGCGGGCTACAGCTCACTTCATTGGATGCACGCAGTGGAAAATACAGTAGGAAAATCTATCTGTACACTGAGAACATGAAACAATGGGTGTTACCATACACACTCTAACGAGAGTGATCAGCTAAGCTGAGCTATTACCAGCAGGAGACGGAAAAAACTTTTTTTGTAGTGGTAATCAAAATGGTCCATTTGCAGCAGTTGACAAGAAGGTGTGAGGAACAGTGTGTGTGTGTGATGGGGGGAGATAAACATGGGGAAATAGTTTTACTTTGTGTAAAGACCCATCCACTCCCAGTCTTTACTCAAGCCTAATTTAATGGTGTCCAGTTTGCAAATTAATTCCAATTCAGCAGTCTCTCGTTGGAGTCTGCTTTTCAAGTTTTTTTGTTGTAATAGTGTGACTTTTAGGTCTGTAATTGACCTGGGAGATTGAAGTGTTCTCCGACTGGTTTTTAATGTTATAATTCTTGATGTCTCATTTGTGTCCATTTATTCCTGTATGTGGAGACTGTCCGGTTTGGACTCAGCGCGGGGAAGCCACGTGGGCAAAGTGTGTTTGCCAGAAACTGTAATTCCCAGTGGAGACAAGATAATCCCCTACTCTGCAGGGCCTTACACAAGGGACTTGGCTGTTGAGCCCCTCGAGCTGCTGTGTCACTGAATATCAAAGCTCCCACTGAACTCCTGTGACGAACTGGGAATGTTCTTAATGTTTGCTCTGAATACTGTGTTGGTGCCTCAGTGTCCCCTATGCAGTTCTTAAGTATCTAGGTGGTGGAATAAGGGCGTGTGATTGCTGCAGAGGAAGGGGCCAGTGCACCTAAATGCCTGACACTCTGTCTCCTAGCAACTGATGGCCTGGGCCCCTCCCCTGCAAAGGTGCCAGCTGAAGGTGTTGGAGACAAAGAGATCACGTGATCTCCTGGCCCAGGAAAGGGGCTGAGCAGAGGAGGAGGGGCTGGAGGCGGTTTAATCTGGAGCTGCCTGGGGACAAGGAGTGAAGTGCAGACGTGGGGGTCTGGCTCACTGGCCCCCAGAATGGACCCGGCCGAGGGGTCTGGTTCGCAGTACCTACAAGCTCTGTTTTAGACCCTGTTCCTGTCATCGAATAAACCTGTTTTACTGGCTGGCTGAGAGTCACGTCTGACTGCAAAGTGGGGGTGCAGGACCCTCTGGCCCCCCCAGGACCCTGCTGGGCAGGCTTGCTGTGGGAAGCACACGGAGGGGCAGAGGATGCTGAATGCTTCAAGGAGAGACCCAGGAGATGAAGCCGTGTGAGCTTCTTGCCCTGAACAAGTCTGCTCCAAGGGAGAGGAGGCTCCCCAGAGTCCTGACTGGCTTGGTGGGGAGCAGTTCCAGACCATCGCCTGGTGACTCCGAGACAAGTGGTGGCAGCACTGGGATGTACTGCACCCCATGAATGGTGCTGCTTGCAGTAAGTGACTGGGGAGCAGTAAAACAAAGGGGGGATAATGAGGACCAGGCATGCTGAAGGCTCAGAGAGGGACGGTTTCAGGGGGCAGTTAACCTCTGGGAGTGTGTGACCAGCGAGAAGGACTGTTGGAGTAACGGGGTCCCCCTGAGGATTGCAGCAAGCAGTCTCAGGGGCGGAGGAGCTTGCCGCTCGACCCTGGGAGAGAGAAGGATTTTTGCAGAAGCAGGGTTCCCCGGGGGATTGCAGCGAGCGGTCCCAGGGGCGGAGGAGTCTGCAGCTCGACCCTGGCAAAGAGGTGGTGACCACGAGAAGGGCTGGCACACCAGGAGTTCTTCCTGGAAACCATGGGGGAGCAAAGGGCACACAGGCCTGTGAGTCCAGAGCCACTTGGGAACGGTGAAGTGATGGCCTATCACCATCTCCTGAAGAAGGACATTGTGATCCTGTGCACAAAGAGAGGGTTACACATGGGGAAGTTCACCAAGGCACAGTTAATCGTGCAGTTGGAGGAGAAGGACCGCTCTGAGGAGCAGATTCCTGACCCAGATGGGGCTACAAGAGGGTCTGCGAGCAGCTGGAGCAGCAGCCAGGCATCCCCGAGAGTCTGGTCCCCAATCCGATGAGGGTCTTCACAATTGGATTCCCATCAGGGGATCGGAGACAGATGGGATTGGAGCAGAGCCCGAGAGAGCGAGAGGACCATGAGAGAGAGCAAGAGCCCGAGGAAAAGCTGCATGAGAAGCAGCAGCAGCGTGGACTGGTGATGGTGGAGCAGAGAGACATAGGGGCCTGCCCAGGGGTCAGTGGGGAAACACGCCTGGGGGGGGCGAGACCCTGAGACAGAGAGAACTGTGGTGGTGCAGCCGCAGATGCTGAGGGACTGTGGGACCTGGGTGAAGTTCCCTGGGGTGAAGCCCCTCGCCCTGCCTACGGCCCAGAGCCCTGTGCAGACCCAGGAGGGGTCGGGCTGGCTGGTAGTTGGGGTTCTCCAGGATATCGGCTGGGAGGCCCTGTTGGGGGGTGACTGTCTCCCCATGGGACAGGATCCAGGCCCTGCTCCTGTAACGGCCGAGGGTTTGAATTCAAATCCAGGGAACCAATTGGCTAGGATGGAAATGGTCAGTGAAAATGCAAATGACCTGGCTGGCAGGGGGGAGGGGCTGCTGGGCTCAGGATACCTGCCTACCTGTAACCAGCCCCCTGGGGCTGAGTGGGAGGGAGAGATGCTCCCCGCCCCCCTGCATACCGGAGAGGGGGCTCATGCTGGCTCTGATGCTGGGACCAGAGCAGAGAGCTCGCTGCCTGCCCCCACTGGGACAGCAAGGGCAGCGCTGAGCACGGGGGGAGCTGAGACCCCAGCTGAGTGGGGGGACACCCAGGCAGGGCAGGTTGGCTGCCAAACAGGTTTGCCTGGTCCAGACGTGCTGCTGGGAAGTGATTACACAGCAGGGAGGGAGCTACCAGGGACAGGGCTCAGGGGGGCTGTGACCCCAGGCCCAGCCAGCGAGAGGGAGCAGGTCCCATTCCCTGCCCCAGCAGCTGAATCCCAGACAGAGCTGGAGAGGGATCCCTCCTTGAAGAAGCTGAGGGAACTTGCTGGCCACAGCGCTGCAAACCCCCTTGGGGAAGGCTGCAAGGACAGAGCCCTGCGGGAGAAGGGATTCCTGTACCGGGAATGGGCTCCCCAAGGGGAAGTAGAAACGGGGGAAATCGGGAGGCAGCTGGTGGCGCCCCAGGAATCCACAGGGTTTTTCCCTTTCAAGCTGCTGGATGGGAGGAGAGTGAGGGGACCTCTGGACCTGAAAGGGGAGGATTGGGAGGAGAAGGGGGAAGACTCCCTGGGGGATCTCTTCCCTGAGGTGGGAGCCAATCTCCCCATCAGGTGTTCCCCATTCAGAGTCACTGGGAAAGCAACCCAGAACCTGGAGAGAGAGGTCAAGGACATGCTGGCTTTAGATGGGATCCAGCCATTTAAGAGCCCATGGGCCTCACCCATGGGTCTGATCCCCAAGCGAGACAGGATGATCTGGTTTTGTGGGGGCCATCAGAAGCTTAAAGCCATCACAGTGTCTGACCCCATGCTGACCCCATGCCTAGGCCTGGGGAGATTCTAGAGAAGCAGAGGGCGATGGAGAACTTAGCCCTGGCAAACACAGATAACATGTGCATCTTTAGTTAGACCTGGGAGGAACAGGTGTCCCAGGTGAAGAGGGGGCTGGGCTGCCTCAAGGAGGTGGGACTGATGGTAAAAGCTGGAAAGTGTAAGGGGGGACGGCAGAGATGTTGTGTCTGGGTCACAAAGTGGCAAGCGGCTGCCCAAGCCCAGAGCTGGCCAAGGCCAAGATGGGGGCTCTTAACCAAGAAAGCCCAAATTGTAAACCAGCGTGCTGGGAGAAGACTCTGTCCCAGTTTAAACCCCAGGGGTATTGGGGTGGCAAAAGGGTACGGGCCGCATTAACCTTCCCACATGCGGCCTGCAAGTGCCATCAAGCACACCCGACCTAAGGGAGGGCGTGAGACTGGACTGTCCTGGTGTAACTCACACCAAGGGATGGGAGAGATGCTGGGGCATCCATGGGAACCTTGGTGGGTTCGAACTTCCCCAGGTCACCGGCTGGAGTGACCTCGCTCAGTTCGGTCTCGAAGGGGGGAGAGATGTGACGAACTGGGAATGTTCTTAATGTTTGCTCTGAATACTGTGTTGGTGCCTCAGTGTCCCCTATGCAGTTCTTAAGTATTTAGGTGGTGGAATAAGGGTGTGTGATTGCTACAGAGCAAAGGGCCAGTGCACCTAAATGCCTGGCACTCTGTCTCCTAGCAACTGATGGCCTGGGCCCTTCCCCTGCAAAGGTGCCAGCTGAAGGTGTTGGAGACAAAGAGATCAGGTGATCTTTGGGCCAGGAAAGGGGCTGAGCAGAGAGGAGGGGTTTGTTAGTCTGAAGCTGGCTGGGGAGGAGGAGTGAGGGCAAACTTGGGGATCTGGCTCACTGCCCCCCCAGAATGGACCCAGCCGAGGGGTCCGGTTCGCAGTACCTACAAGCTCTGTTTTAGACCATGATCCTGCCATCGAATAAACATCTGTTTTCCTGGCTGGCTGAGAGTCACGTCTGACTGCAAAGTGGGGTTGCAGGACCCTGTGGCTTCCCCAGGACCCTGCTGGGCAGGCTCGCTGTGGGAAGCGCACGGAGGGGCAGAGGATGCTGAATGCTCCAAGGAGAGACCCAGGAGGTGAAGCCGTGTGAGCTTCTTGCCCTGAACAAGTCTGCTCCAAGGGAGAGGAGGCTCCTCAAAGTCCTGAATGGCTTGGTGGGGAGCAGTTCCAGAGCATCGCCCGGGGACTCCATGACACCTCCTGATCCAGCCCATTCTCACTTTGCTCCTCCAAACTCCTTCCCGCTTCTCTGAGCTCCCAGACACTTCCCCTGGGTTGTGCCCACTTTCACCAGTAAGCTGGTCACCGGAGACCTCTGGAACAGGGGTGAAGAAAAATCTCCAGTCCGTGACCATCATCCCGAGAGCTGGGGCTTGGATTCGCAGGGCTCTCAGACAGTGTATTTAAAGATGAATAATTGAAAGCTGCTTGTTCTCCTGTGGGAAGTGCAGTGATGGGTAAAATCTCATTTCCCAGACAAGCCTCCCAAGGAAGAAGCCAGCTGAGTCTGCGCCTGCTGGGAACCCCCACAACCAGACCTGAGGCCACAGTGCTCAGGAAACAGCAGATGGGCAGGCAACTCCCCGGGGGACTGCATCAGCCTGAGGACAGTCCAGATACACAATATGATGGGTAGCGACATAGCTTGGCCATGGGCTGCGGGACTGTGACCTGCCACCACTGCAGCATCTGCGGGGCCAGCAGCAGAAAGGCCAAGGCACAGCATTAACTCGGGGCAAACAGTGGCCTGCAGGAGACGTGAGTGCTGCTTTGCAGTTCCAAAGCTGCTGTCCAAGAGCTGCTCTATGCGTTTAGTACCAATGTAAACGGGCCCCCTCAATCTGCTAGAGTGAGGCAGTTAAAGGTGACAAGCACAGCCAGACTTCCAGCAGTGTGGCACATCCCCACTTCCCACCCAGTCGGGCTCTCCACTCTCTCCGGGAGAAGAGGAGTCTCTCCTCTCGCTCCTCTGAAATAGCAGCCAGTGATGGAAGATGCCAGGCTGCAGCAGAGAGGTTTTGGGCTGCCTATCTCAGGCCACGCTCCAGCCCCACTTCCTTGCAGAGGTACCCAGGAGATCTCAGCCCAGGCATGCTCTGGGAAGCAGTGCCTCCGGGGACGTGCTCAGGGCAGGGGTGAATGGGCTTTTGCAAGCCTCGATGGATCCTGGGAGTCCCAGGGGGACAAAAAGAACCACGGAGGTTTATGCAATTGAGGAGGGAGACTGCTAATTTTGAGCAGCTGCATTAGGGTTAGGGCTGCCTGGCCAGGGGCTATGGGGTGACAGGAGCTTGCTTTGCGAGGCTCAGAAATAGCAAGCAGCTCATTATGAACTTAGAAGAGTCAGTCCTGGTGACACTGGTTAAAACAGCTTCCCCTGGCAGAACCCCATGGAAACGAGGTCCATGCAGGGGGGAGGCAGATGGGAGCTCTCTGGGCATCTCCCTAGAACCGCCCGACATGGAGAGGGCTGGCTAATGAGGCCCTGACCTGCAATGGGCTCTGCAAAGGCACAGGGCCACAGCTGCATGCAGCACAGCTTGAGTGACATAGCGTGGTCCTGCCAATCTCATTCCCCTGCCGCCCCTCCTCCTCACTGCCCCACCTCCCTCAGCAGCAAACAGCTGCCAAGCCAGCCCTCTCTTCTAGCCCCACAAGCTGACCCACAGCCATTTGAAAGAGCTTCCCCTCCAATCAGACGGGGGGTTGGCCAGCAAAGGGTCAGGGTTAGGGTATACCCTAGCCACCCTGTGTTTGTCTACTGAGGCTGGCAGCTGTGTGCAGCCTGACAGAGGTGGAACCTTCCCCGCAGTAGTATGGGGCGACCCTGCTGGCTCCTCACTGGGGGAAGGCTCCCACTCAGCCTTGCTGGGAAATTTACCAGCAGCATGCTAGGTGATGTTTTAAAGCCACTTCCCCCCAAAAAATCCTAAATTAATTTTGCTTTTAATCAAATTCATTAGCAAAGATTATCTGGCTCAGGAAAAATAATAATTTGACCCTCCCCGTAGCAAACCTCTCTATTTATATCCCCTATATACATAAGCAGTGGTGAATATTTCTTTATGGGCCATTAAAGTTTTAATGTTTAATTTATAACTGCATTCTCTGGCGGGCAGGATGGCCAGGCACAATGTCAACACTTTTAATTAAATGAGAAGGTTTTTTTTTTAAACAAAGAAAGATTAAAAAAAGCCACATTCCCAGCAGCTAATCAAGGTGGTAGAGGCTCAGCAAGTACAGGGTGCTGACAGAGGAGAGGGCAGGCCTTTGCTTCAGGGGAGCTGTCAGACTGGCACTGCCCAGGGAGTGTGAGAAAGCAGAAGGCTGTCGGGGGAGAGAGCTCACCTGTTTCCTCTACCCACAGGCACTGAGATTCCCACCTCCCCTGCTTCCGAACAGGGAGATTCATCCTTGCCAGATGGCCTGGCGAGATGAGTCAGAGTTTACTGAGTGACCTACACCAGGATTTCTCCTTCTTAGTGTCAGTCCTAGAAAGGCAGAAGTGGAAGCTGCTTGTTCCCCTAGGATCATGGTGGAGGTCTCTATTCAGAACCCACCAACAGGCCTCCCCAAGGCTGTGACCTGCACTGCTTAATGAGAAGGTTCAGCCTGTCCCTCCTACAAATCCCAGCTGAGCTTGGGACAAACTCCCCAGGTGCCTGAAGAAGCCCCAAGTTTGCAGCAGCGCTGCATGAATGTATGCTTGTTCACCCCCCCCCCCCCCGCCCACTGCTCAGAGCTTCTTACTACTCCTGGGGGGATTCTGCACCACTGCGCAAAGCAGAATTTCCTTTCCCCCACAGAAATAGGCTGCAGCGCTGCTAGTCACCACTAGGGGCCACTGGACCCGGCAGAGCCCAGCTCACATATAGAAGACACTGCTGGGGGGGGAGGGGGGAGAGCCAGAGGGATCCTGGCAGCTGCAGTTCCCAGCGCACTTTGAGGGAAGGAGAGGGGGGCACGCAGGAAACTCCATGCAAGCCTGGGACCCAACATCAGGCTGTTTCTCCTTCTGGATTCCTGGGCTCTAGGGTGGAGGGGGGCAGGTGTCTGACCCCTCGGCTGGGCTGGCGGGGGGAAGGAAGGGGCA
The DNA here is from genome assembly GCF_007399415.2 of Gopherus evgoodei. Classification (NCBI taxonomy): domain Eukaryota; kingdom Metazoa; phylum Chordata; order Testudines; family Testudinidae; genus Gopherus; species Gopherus evgoodei. The sequence continues at coordinate 28,420,339 of NC_044336.1, read as the reverse complement.
GAGAAACAGGAGCTGGGTTGTCACAGGGATTTCTTTAACTCTCTGCTCCTGGGGGAATTTGTGTATGTCTACATTTTTACAGACATACTAGCTAACAGATATTTTGTAATAAATTACCAAAATAATTGAAACTGGCATGATTATGTAGTGTTATTTTAGAATGACCAGATGTCCCAATTTTATAGGGATAGTCCCGATATTTGGGGTTTGAAGAGGTGTAGGACTCACCCCTGCAGCACCTCCTGCTGGTCTTTTCCAGGAATTAGCTCATCCAGCCTCCAGAGCACCCTTTGCAGGCCAGTGTCCCACTGCTGCTTGGCCCCCGTGTCCCTCCCAGACCCGGTGCCCCATTATCTGGGGTGCTTTCCTCTGGCCGTACAGTCCCCAGGGAACCCCCACCAACTATCCCCACCTTGCCTCAGTATCAGGCTACTGCCAGTCATTGTCTAGCTCCCACACCCTGGGGCAGACTGCAGTATCAGCCTACTCATCACCAGCAAGGAGGGTTTGGAGCTGCTGCCTTGGCCTACCCCTGGGCTGCCCTCTGCAACCCCCAGTACCTATTAGTCCAATGCTAGGCCACAGTCTGGGGATTTCCAGGCTAGAGCTCCCCAGCTCCCCAGCTCCTCGGGTCGGGTCCCTCCCTCTCAGAAGCTAGAGGGAGTCTGCTAAGATCCTAGCTCCCAGCCTCTTATATAGGGCCAGCTGCGGCCTGATTGGGGTGTGGCCTGGCTGCTTCTCCAATCAGCCTCATAGCTGCTTTCTCCTGCCTCAGCCCTCTCCCAGGGCTGTTTTAAACCCCTCAGGGCAGGAGTGGGTGACCACCCCACTACAGGCTTTTTTTTTAATATGGGCTCCTATTACCCCAATTTTTCACACTTGCTATCTAGTCACAGAATATTATTTTGACAAATAAAACTTGCAGAAGTTGTAATTTTTTCCTGCAGAATGCCCCCAGGAGTATCCCTACACAGTCTGCTCTGGCCATCCCCACAGAAGGGCCTTCAGCTGTAGCCTCTCCAGCCAGGACCATATCAGAGCTCACAAAGAAAGAAGGGCCAGGTCCCTATTTGGATGGGATGAGAGTGGAGCAGGAAATGTGGATTCAACAGGTAATGCTCTTCCTTAATAGCCTTTACTGAGCCCAGGTCCCAGCCTGGTGCCAGGGCATGCTTACGGTACCATCTATCAGATCAGCTATAAAGCCTATGGCATTCAAACTCCCATGGCATTTTTTGCAAGAGTTGTGGATGTTAAATCCAACTAAATTCCAACTTGGGTAATTGCTATGCATCTTGCTGCCTACATTTTCCCTGGCATTTCAATTGGTTACTGTATCATTCACTTTTTGTCCTAAGATGATGTGTAGTGTGGCTATGGGCTTTTAAGCAGCTGCTGCCTTTCCCCTTGGAAGTGGCTGCACTTCAGTGGTGGAAGAAGAGATTGCCAAACGTACAGTCTGTAAAATAGTTAGGAAAGTGGTGTGGGATCTGCTTGGACCGCAGGGTCAATAATGATGTGAAACTGACATTGAGTGCACATGTCGCTATCCACCCCTAGTTCATAGACCTGACATTCCAACATCACCCCAAGCCCTTGGAGCTGGGCTTGGACTGTGTCTTCAAATTATTTATTGCAGCAACTCTAAGCCCCTACCCTGGTCAGGGCACCATAATGGGCCCTGCCCAGAGAGCAAAAGCAGTGCTGCCCTCTTTGCCTCTTCGCAGAGGTGACCCCCTCAGTTCTGTTTGGAACAGAAAGGAAGAGGGGAGAAAGGTGGTTCCCATTCATGGGCTGTTTTATCTCCTGGCAGAGGTTAAATCTCTGTACACGGAAGTGGGAAAGAGATGAGGCAGTTGTGGGGTGGGAATGCGATTTGGCCATAAGCACTTGGCTGAGCGAGGCTGGTTTAGTGGCTCACACAACCGCAGCCAGGCTTTCCCTCCGAGCTGGCAGTTTCAGCAGCTGACTTCAGGTTGGTGACCCCATCTTCCCTGCCTCCACACACATGAGATAGAGGAGCACGGTGGGGTGGGGGTAACTGGCCAAACACCATACATTGAAAGATCCAGCCAATGAGACCAGGGACTTGACCCTACACCCTGACTGTCCAGTTTAGAGGACTACAGAGTCCTAGCCATCTCCTCTCCCATCCTGCCAGGCATCAAGTCAACCTCAGTGACTCATACCAGCACATAGTCTGTTTCCTCTTTGGAAACTCATCTTTCAGAGGGCAGCGACTCTGCCCTCATTGCTGGCACTCCAGGAATCAGCTGGCAGAAGGTACCGCCCAGCACTGCAGTTATCCAATCCCTAGGGGACTCTGCTCCCCGACACTGTGACAGGAGTGCTCCTGACCTTGCTTCTCAACCCAGCATCTCCCATAAGGCAGTGCAGAGCTCTCCCCACGGCCCGGTCACCCCTCAGCCATCTGTGCTGCGCAGACCTACAGCTTCGTGTCGTAGCTCTGTCCTCCAGCACCCTGGGCCTGCATTCCCATCAATGGGGCTCTCATTTCTAACATGGAGCCACTTCAATTACAAAACCCCAAAACCAAGCAGGAAATATTTAAAAAATGTAAAAACCACATACAAAGCAAGTTTGCCTGAGCGGGCCGTGGCTTCTGTGAGCCAGGGAACAGAGTGGTGATGGCACCGTGCCGCTCTCTAAAAGCATGAGTGTCACTAAATCAATAATTCATTTACTTTAATGAGATAAGTACTTTGAAAACTAATTGCAAACCTGCTCCATTTACTCCAACCCGTTATAGCCCTTAATGTAAATGGCAGAAGTGCCGCTGGAGAAAGGGGAAAGGTTTCAGGTGGAAGATAGTGTGTCATCCTTCTCCCTTCTAAGAAAGAGAAATATCAGCCATAAACAAGAGCAAAGGAAGCCTACGTACCCAGCTCAGTCAGTCAAGGAATGTGTCCTGCCACATGCGTGTACAACACTTTGCACTTGCCCCACCGCCCCCAGGAATGCATCATCACATCTCTGATCACCAAAGGACATGCCGTCCTGGTAGAAACGCCCCACTAAGAAATACCTATCAACAGGAGTGCATCAAACCACCATGTGCGAACGGATGAGGATCGCAGCACAGCTAGGCACCTGAGAACAGTACGTTACAGGAGGGAAGGCAGAGCCACTGGATTTACTGTATGAATCTGCTTCAGAATACTCCGTACAATGCACAAGCAGATGGAGATTCATAATAGAGACAGAAACTAAAGCAGGGAATGCATAGCAATAAAGGGATCTACAGCAGGAACTTGCAGATGCCCAAAGTATATCCTGTGCAAGTGACTGAGGGCCAGAAGCTAAACTCTGCACCAGAAAAGACTGGCAAGCGGTCCAGTCAGGTGCCATGGGAACGGACTGCTGTAAGTAACTGAGACCGAGGCCAGGACTAGCTCTGTGTAACGGATGGGCCACCAGACAGGAATCCAGTGACAGAGAAACCAAACTTGCCATGATAACCTACAACATGGGACTCTGCTGCTGCATTGGACAGAATAATAAAAAGAGCTCACAGTTCTCTCACGCCCTTTGTTAAAAGGACCACACCATGCTGTGCCTTTGTCTTATCACCAGTTCTCACTGATGTGGCACTGGCTGCATTTTACATCATTTAATGGAAGGCAAAAGAGTCTTTCCCCTCCAAACAAGAGAATATCTGCATGATCACTGCACTGACAACCAAATACAGCTACCTCTCGTGTGTGGGATGCGGCAGCTGGCTGACAGGCCTAATAGCTCATTGCACTAAGCGAGGCGCTAGAAAAGCCAGAAGTGAAGAATCCCACGCTCAGCTGGCACTGCAGCTGGATTTGTAGAAAGAACATATGCAGCCAGATTGTACTCTGGCCAAGACCAGGGGTTTAAAATCCCTGCCTCACGTGAAAAGCGCTGCGGGATCTTTAATGACTGCACATGGTCACTGCTTCAGTTTTGACCTCATTCAAAAAATGACACCACCAGCAGCAGAGCATCCGTTTTAATCTGGCCCTCGAGCTCCCATTGGGGAGCAGGGTCTGGGGCTTCCCCTGCTTCGGCACTCCAGCCAGGGAGCAGAGTTGGGGGCCACACCATACGCCTCCTGGAAGCAGTGGCATGGCCCCCCCTCTGGCTCCTATGGGTAAGGGCAGCCAGAGGCCTCAGCTCTGCACACTGCCCCCCGCCCCAGGCACTGCCCCTTCAGCTCTCATTGGCCAGGAACCACAGCCAATGGGAGCAGCAGGGGCGGTGCCTGTGGACAGGGCAGCGTGCAGACCCACCTGGCCGCGCCTCTGCATAGGAGCCGGAGAAGGGACATGCTGCTGCTGTTTTCAGGAGCTGTTTGAGGTAAGCGCCACCTGGAACCTCTCCCTATACGCCAACCCTGATCCCCCTCCCACTCTCCAAACCCCTTGATCCCAGCCCAGAGCACCCTCCTGCACCCCATACCCCTCATCCCCAGCCCCACCCCAGAGCCTGCACCCCCAGCTGTAGCCTGCACCCTTTCCTGCACCCCAAACCCCTGCCCTGATCCCTCTCCTGCCCTCTGAACCTCTCAGTCCCAACCCAGAGCACTGTCCTACACCCCAAACTCCTCATCCTCAGCCCCACCCCAGAGCCCACACCCACACATGGAGCATTCATGGCCCGTCATACAATTTCTATTCCCAGATGTGGCCCTCGGGCCAAAAAGTTTGCCCACCCCTGCCCTAGCACTGGACTGACAAACGAGTTCAATACCAAGTCAAAGGGAGACAGGCCCATTATCAACTCACCAGCACCACAGCCTGCAGCAGCCAGAAGTCTCCAACCAAGTCCTGCTGAGATCTGATGGGTGCTCAGCCCAAAGCTTGTCTGCTTCCACACGTCACAGAGGAATTGGGGAGCTGGTGGGCAGGGACGCTAGTTAACTAACAACTTTCACAGGCAGAGGGACACGGAGCAGGGAGGCGCTTCATCCCAGACCCTGGGGATGTTTCCAAAAATGAAGCTCGCAACTCGAAGCAGTGACCCTGACCGGCTTTCTGAGTGAGAGCGTGGCCACCAAGCCCTCTTCCTTTTCACTTGCTGGACCAAATGGCAGGCCATAAAAAGAGAAAATGTTCCAAAGTTCACCAGGACCAGTTGTCACGGAGTCCCCGGGTGATGCTCTGGAACTGCTCCCCACCAAGCCAGTCAGGACTTTGGGGAGCCTCCTCTCCCTTGGAGCAGACTGTTTTTAGGGCAAGAAGCTCACACGGCTTCACCTCTTGGGTCTGACCTTGGAGCATTCAGCATATGCCCCTCTGTGCGCTTCCCACAGTGAGTCCGCCCAGGCGGGGTCCTGGGGAAGCCAGAGGGGCCTGCATGTACCCCCACTTTGCTTTGCAGTCAGACGTGATTTCTAGCCAACCAGTAAAACAGAGGTTTATCAGATGACAGGAACACGGTCTAAAACAGAGCTTGTAGGTACAGCGAATGGAACCCCTCAGCCGGGTCCATTCTGGGGCCCAGCGAGCCAGACAACCCCGTCTGCCCTCACTTCCCGTTCCCAGCCAGCTCCAAACTGAAACCCCCTCCAGCCCCTCCTTTCTGGCCTTTGTCTCTTTCCCAGGCAAGGTCACCTGATCTCTTTGTTCACCTTTCGCAAGGGGGGAAGGGCCCCGGCCATTTGTTGCTAGGATACAAAGTTTCGGCAATTTATGCATGCTGGAGACTTAAGAAATGCATAGGGGAAACTGAGGCACCCACACAGTATTCAGAGGAAACATTAAGAACAGTCCCACTTCGTCACACTAATCCACAGTGACTCCATCTGCTCAGCAATTTGGCTTCCAAACCCTTTCCAGTGCTCCACTCTGGCACAGGGAAGACATTCTGGAAATGGTGTATAATGCCCTGTGGACAGCCTTTCCCCTGGGCCTCATCTTTCACTAGCATGGCCCAAAATCCCATTGGCCATGGAGTCTCCCATTCAGATTCCAAGTGACGGCCTTCCTCTGAAGCAGCTGAACAAGCAGCTTGAGATTCTGTGACTATCAACTGAGCAGTGTGCTGGACACTTTGCAGCCGTGCTAGTGGCCTGAGCAGAGCCAGCAGGCTGCAAACAGCTCTGCCAGTCTTTGCTCCATGGTGGAGAGAAAGGGTGACATGGACTCTGCCTGGAGCGCAGATGCAGCACAGATTGACATGAGAGGGAGGAGCTGAGGGCATTTTGCTATGGCACAACCAGGCTGGCTTTTCACAGCTCCAGGCTCGTGGAGAGAAAGGAAGAAATCAGCTCTGCTCAGCTAGCCACCTGCCCCTCCTGACTAGACTGATCCATGACTCCAGAGATCACTGGTCCTAAGTACAAACTGACATGCATGCTCTGGCAGCAGCACAATGACCCTGGTTCTTGACCCACACTCACAATTCCAGTCCCAACCTTCCTCCCTGGAAGGCAATTTAATCCTGACCTGCAGCCTGCCTGCAATTCAAGTCCTGGGGCCCAGAGAGCTTTGGTGATGCCCCTCAATCCTGAGCCACAATGACCCCTCTTATATTTCTGTGTTGGGCCACACCTCCCTTCCCATCCCTTCTATCCCTGGGGATGCACTGTGGGCCTCTTGAGCTGTCAATTATGCCTCTGTGGCAGTTCCAGGACATATATGCAGGAGGCTAGAGCTGTGATCCGAACACAGGTGCCCTGAAGTGAGCTGACAGTGCCCTGGTCTACTGATACTGACTGGGCACTGCACAAACAGAACAACAGAGTCCCTGGCTCAAGGAACTCTCGATCCAATAAAGCAAGGACTCAACAGGTGGGCAGGCACACCGAACAGGAGGGACGTGGCAGGCAGGCTTGGCGACAGCAATTGAGGGATACAGACACTAAGTGGTTGGAGGGGTCTGACAGCCCTTTTTATAAGCTATTCCAGTTGCTCTTTATTTCCCTAACATTTGCCCAATTCATTTAACGTCTGCCTAGTCCCAAATTTTCAGCAAAAATCATTACAAATAGATGTTTTTAAAATTCTTCCCATTTCCCTTTTTAAAGGATCTACTGTGGATCCTCAGTTGTTCCCTGTCCAGGCCAGAAACGACCTCGGAGACACCCTGCTGGGTGCGACTTGGGAGAGAACAAAGACTCCTGCAAAGGTGAGTAGCTAGAGCACCTGCATGTGTGACCTCCCGAGTGCCAGAGACCTCACTGCTGCCAAGGAGTGTGATTGCTTGGGAAGTAGCAAGGGGGCTGCCTGGTCCTGCAGGAAATCTGGATCCATCTGGACTCCAGAGCAGGCATGGTTCATGCCAGGAGAAAAAGCTATCCCTCCCTCCCCATATATTAAAGAGGGGAGGAATAGCTCAGTGGTTTGAGAATTGGCCTGCTAAACCCAGGGTTGTGAGTTCAATCCTGGAGGGGGCCACTTAGGAATCTGGGGCAAAAATCAGTACTTGGTCCTGCTAGTGAAGGCAGGGGGCTGGACTCAATGACCTTTTAGGCTCCCTTCCAGTTCTAGGAGATAGGGATATCTCCATATATTAAAGACAGAAAGGGGGAAAAACAGCAAGAGCTTCCAGCCTGACCAGAAAAGCAGTTGTGATGGCCAGCTAGGAGAGAGAGACAGATCCCAGTAGCAGGAGAGTGGGTGAATCTCTTCCACACTGAGGGGTGAGGGTGCAGGAGGGGAAACATTGTTCTTTGGATGGACACACTTCTTCAGCCCCTTGGAAAGCTTGGCTGCTTTCAGAGAAAGCCCACCAGAGAACCCTCTGTGCAAGCTGGCTCTCTCAGGGACTCCTAGAGTCCCATTTTCCTCAGGATGGGAGGTACCTGGCTCCAGCAGTGCCACTGGCCAACTACCAGGGATGGAGGGGAGAAGGCCACGTCATTAGACCCTTCAACATAAGCATCTTTTCTTTAGCTCTGCAGGGGAAAAGGGCACTGAAGGGCTGTTTTACTGACCAGAGTGATGGCTCTCCCAGCACACAACTTGTCCTCTATAGCTATCAGCAGAGAAGCAGGGATAACAAACCCTGAGAGCAATGTGGGGCGCTCTCCTGTGAGGGTCACATGAATATCCCGCAATCCTTAGAAAGCTCTGACAAGGAAACATGCCCCCTAGGACTTGGGGGGTTGTGTGGGGTAAGAGGGGACAGTCCCAGGAAGCCCTCTTCTGGGGAGCAGCATGGACAGAGGACCAGGAAAGATGGAGCAAGCTGGCCTGCCCCCAAGTTCTCCAGCATGCAGGGAGCTGAATCTGATGGGCATGTTCGTGCAGACCCATCGAATGCAGTCAAAATCCACCACAGTCTGTGGAGGATGCCTCCTGCAGGTGAAGGGGCTAGGCAGACAGCAGCACACATCATGCTGCCCTCAGCACTTGCACCCTGCCATCAAGCACCCTTGCACCCACGGGTGCTGCATGCTGCCATGTCTATGTTCTGACCCCCAAGGTACGGAGGCTGCCCAGGGCAGGCTGTGGTGCTCTGTAGCGTGTCATATGACTGACCTGCATGCAGGTGCATGTAGACTGTTGTGGGCAACTACTGCCAGCCTTCCTAGAATGGGTGGGAAGGGAAGGCCATAGCCCCAGCCTTCCCTTCTATGCCCACAGGGGAGTGTATGTTGCACCTTCTATCAGTTCTGGGAGGCACTGTTCATCCCTGAGACCAACAGCCCCCAGAACACCTGCTAGGACAGCATGGCTCCCCACAGCTCCCAACACAGAGGCCTGCCAATGACCACAAGTTAGCTCCAGGTCTTCCCCTAGCTCAGTGATACTCAGACCTCAGTGCTTCAGGAGCCAAACTAGAAAACATTACCCAAAAGAGCCACAGGAGTGTGAATTCATTGCTTCATTTACCATAGTGCTGGGTAGTCCCATTTAAACAGCATGCAGGGAACTAGTTAGTTTTTATATCTATTATTCGCACAGCAAAATGACTGACCAAGCATTATTATTTTATCAACTACAATTGGTTAACAACATAGTAAAAACATCCTGATTGGTTAATAACTTAGATTGGTTACTAATGAAATCACGCAGTGATTTAATACCATGTGCTGCAAAGAGCCACAAGAGAGACATTAAAGAGCCACTGGCGGCCCACAAGCCTCAGCCTAGTCACTGCCCTACCACTTGCCACCGCTGTTCTCTTAGGCTAGGAGTACATGGCACCATTTGGGGCAGGGGGTAGTGTAAGTTAAGGCACCACAAGAGACCATGCGCCAGTTTCTTCTGGCCCTACGGTGCTTTGGGTGCTTGCACTGCTGTTCATAGTGTGATAGCCCTCGCTACACGTGCCTTGGTGATGAGCTGTGCTCTCCAGCCCACTGGGTTTTTACCAAGCACCCAGCACTAGAATCACAGAATATCAGGGTTGGAAGGAACCTCAGGAGGTCATCTAGTCCCACCCCCTACTCAAAGCAGGACCAATCCCCAACTAAATCATCCCAGTCAGGGCTTTGTCAAGCCGGGCCTTAAAAGCCTCTAAGGAAGGAGATTCCACCACCTCCGTAGGGAACCCATTCCAGAGCTTCACCACCCTCCTAGTGAAATAGTTTTTCCTAATATCCAACCTAAACCTCCCCCACTGCAACTTGAGACCATTGCTTCTTGTTCTGTGATCTGCTACCACTGAGAACAGTCTAGATCCATCCACTTTGGAACCCCCTTTCAGGTAGTTGAAAGCAGCTGTCAAATCCCCCCTCATTCTTCTCTTCTGCAGACTAAACAATCCCAGTTCCCTCAGCCTCTCCTCATAAGTCATGTGCTCCAGGCCCCTAATCATTTTTGTTGCCCTCCACTGGACTCTTTCCAATTTTTCCACATCCTTCTTGTAGTGTGGGGCCCAAAACTGGACACAGTACTCCAGATGTGGCCTCACCAGTGCCAAATAGAGGGGAATGATCACATCCTTCGATCTGCCGGCAATGCTCCTACTTATACATTCTGAAAACACAGGGGTGAGATGAAGCATAGATGCAAAGCCATCATAGTAACCTCAAGCAACTGGCTAAGCAGGCAGCAGAGAGGGGCTATTCCACTCCTTGGCAGCAAGACTCAGTCTGGCTCAGCCTCTCCCAGCAACACAGACAAACCTGGGGATCTCTCTGCAGGCATCTCTGTGAATCCCACCTTAGCTGCTCCTGTCTCATGGAAAATCAATGCAAAGCATCTCAATTAATCATGCAGGGGGCAAATTGATTAGGATCCTAAATAAAGTCAACATGGCTGTCTGCTTCTAGGGTAAGACCCCTTAATCATCATTTCATCGGCAGTAGGCTGTGGAACCTCCACTCATGCTGTTTCTGGGAGTGTGGAGGGATTTTTTTTTACTCATTATCGCTTGCAATTGCTAGAGCCAGCAGCACAGAAGCTCTTTCTGCTTTAAAGAAGCTAAATTCTACCAGAGAGAAACCACACAGCGGCATGCAACTGTGAGGCCCAACTCAGACCCATGGCCACCTAGTCTGGAAGCCTCCCCTGATTTAGAGGAAGGAGAAACTCCTGAATAACACACCTGGCCAATGATGTGATGCTGCCCTGGGGACAGAACGTTCCTTCCTGACAGTCCTATGGCCCAAAGCCTGAGATTTGATTAGCCTCGTCTTCATTTAAATTGCATACCTGCAAATATCGTTAGTGGTCACAATGGTATTGAACTCTATCTTTGAGAAATGCAGCCACAGTATTGGTCTCCCCTGCCCTTGGCAGCAGGGTATCCCACAGGCTACATAAAGCTCCATGTTCTTTTATTGACTGGACATGTGCTGGCCTTTAACTTCACAAGGGCCCTTTTCCCTGGCATTCTATGGGACACAAGAGCTGGTCAGACCTCATGATCTGACTCTTTCCTCTCTTTTATTGCACTGGGGAGACGTTCTAGATCATCCCAATTCCCCTGCCCTGGAGTTGAAGCATGTGCTGCACTCCCCTGTGGATCTGGGGCTGGGAGCCCTCAGGGCAGTTACACCAGGAAGGACTTTGGCCTATTTCCCCTAACTTTGTGTTTAAATCCTGCCTGGAGTCCTGACCAACTCACTTGCCCTTCTCTGCTGGATTCTCAAGAGAGGTATCTGCCCTGGGCATGCTGCTGCAGACTGGGATGCACCATAGAGCAATGTGATCTCCCAGGGGAGTTTCCCTAGTCTTGTCTATCCTTTGCCTCCTGCATGGCTGGTGTCTGTTGGGCAGGCAGACGCCTCCAGGCAACGTTTCCTCAGAGCTTTGCCACTGGCCATTACTTTCCACTTACCAGCTGCATCCTCCACACTGGCTGAACCATTTGCCCCTTGCATAGCCTCTGGGCTGTGTTAGTGTATTGGAAGAAGGCTTCTACCCCGAAACACTGTTTTCCTCATAATTTCAAACAGTGCCCTTTCCGGGGCCAGCTCCATGGCAGGGAGAGAGCCCTGACTTCGCTGAGAACAAGGGGTAGATTTTCAAAGCACCTAACTGCCTTACAAGCACAAATCCCATTGGAAACCTAACCCTTGACTCTCACTGGGACTTGTGCTCTGAAAGCACAGAGCTGCTTTGAACATTCCCTGCTAGATCGGATCCTTTAAGTGCATTGCCCACATGTTAACCCCCGAGAATCAGCCTCTGTTGCCATATCAAACTTCATGGTGCAGAGAGCCTGCTCCTTGCACCCACGTCTGGGACTAACTCAGGCCTGTACAGAAATCAGGTGGTTCCTCTTCCCCTGCAGGCCCCACAACAAATGGCTGGAAAAAGCAGCTATTGGTGTCATTAATAAATTGGGCCCCAATGTATCATCCAGCCAGTGAATACAGGGGGAGCTCGTCACCCCAAGTTGTTTTTGCACCAGCAGGGCTGGCAATTCCCTGTTTTCTTTTCATGCATTTGGCTCACCTGAGCTGGGGTCTATCAGGCCATGTCTACATCTAAAATTTTGCAGCGCTGGTTGTTACAGCTGTATTAGTACAGCTGTATAGGGCCAGCGCTGCAGAGTGGCCACACTTACAGCAACCAGCGCTGCAAGTGGTGTTAGATGTGGCCACACTGCAGCGCTGTTGGGCGGCTTCAAGGGGGGTTCGGGGAACGCGAGAGCAAACCGGGAAAGGAGACCAGCTTCGCCGCGGTTTGCTCTCGCGTTCCCCGAACCACCCTGCAAACCGCAGGGAAGGAGACCTGCTTGTTCGGGGAACGCGAGAGCAAACCGCGGCGAAGCTGGTCTCCTTTCCCGGTTTGCTCTCTCGTTCCCCGAACCCCCGAGCAAGCAGGTCTCCTTCCCTGCGGTTTGCAGGGTGTTTGGGGTAACGCGAGAGCAAACCGCGGCGAAGCTGATCTCCTTTCCCGGTTTGCTCTCGCGTTCCCCGAACCACCCTGCAAACCTCAGGGAAGGAGACCTGCTTGCTCGGGGTTCGGGGAACGCGATAGCAAACCGGGGAAGGAGACCAGCTTCGCCGCGGTTTGCTCTCGCGTTCCCGGAACCACCCAGCAAACCTCAGGGAAGGAGACCTGCTTGCTCGGGGTTCGGGGAACGCGAGAGCAAGCTGGGGAAGGAGACCAGTTTGATTACCAGAGGCTTCCTCAGGTATGCTGGGATACCTGCTTATTCCACGGAGGTCAAGAAAAGCGCTGGTAAGTGTCTATACTTGATTACCAGCGCTGGATCACCAGCGCTGGATCCTCTACACCCGAGACAAAACGGGAGTACGGCCAGCGCTGCAAACAGGGAGTTGCGGCGCTGGTGGTGCCCTGCAGATGTGTACACCTCCTAAGTTGCAGCGCTGCAACTCCCTCACCAGCGCTGCAACTTTCTGATGTAGACAAGCCCTCAGACACAACAATCTCCCTGTAACCAAAGACAGGCAACTAGCCCTGAGGCTATCATCAGTGCTCTGCTGCCCAGCTGGCCTGTATCTCTGGTGTCCCTGGGACAGGGGAGGGAGTGCAGGATTCCTCCTGCGGGAGGGCGAGGGAGGGGCTGGGTCTGTCTGGAAGGCTTGGCTCCAGGGCTCCTGTGGGCTGCCCTCGAGCAGGTTATCTCAGTAACACTGGAATTAAAGTACCTGTAGCACAAAGAGATTGTCACTTTATTTCTTGCTGACATGTCATGGAACTCGAACTCAAGAGCTGATTGATTCTTTCCTCTGCTAGATAATGAACATAAAGTAGAGAGGGGGTGACGAGCTAGCACTGATTCCCCCCTGGAGACACAGGGGAACCCACGGCCTGATACCACACAGCCAATTTCAGAGGTGAGTCGATTGCCCGAAGCCATGTCAGGGTCTCCATTTCCCACTGAGATGTGTGTGGAACTCTGCTCAGTGCAGTGCGCAGGCACTAGCTATGGAGGAGCGCTGCTTGACCAAGGCCAGACGCCATAGTGGGCACAGTGCTGATGGTCTGTCTAGAGGGGATGTCTGCACTGCAGCTGGGAGGTGGGATTCCCAGCACCTCTGCTCGAGCTAGTGCACTAAAACTAGCAGTGTGGATGCTGTGGCAGCTGCCCACATCCCACGTCCCAGGCTGCCTGAGCTCCTCGGTCCAGTCCAGGGGGCTCAAGGTCCAGACTGCTATTTTTAGCAGGCTGGCTCAAGCAGAGCTAGCATGAGTCTGTCTCCCCATGCTGGGAAGCACACCCCCCATTTGCTGTGCAGACATACCCACTGTCACCCCCTTGAACTTGGTTCGGTGCACTCTTGGTAGCGGACATGTCAGGGAGCCTGTGGGTGCCTCTCAAAGCCCGCTTTGCAGCTACTGCAGAATTTGCCCTGGCTCACGCATGTTATTTTCCACTTTGGATTATTTCACAGCCATCTCTCTGTTCTCTGGGGTGCCCTTCACGCCACCATGCCACTTCCAAACCCTGACCATGTGCAGAGAACAGGGAAACACTGAAGAGTCAGCAGAGCAAACCCCCCAACCCTGAGAGATCCCTGCCCCAGGACTCTTGCCTGGCTCCCTTGTGTACATGGCACAGTGCCAACTGAGGTGGATGTTTCCAGTGCAGTTTTAATTATTCATCCTCTAATTACAGAGATGGTCCTGAGGTTTGTCAGGCACTCACTGAGCTGCCCCGAACTCCTCAGGAGCTCTCCCACATCACTGGCCTCAGCACATTCTCCTCTGCCCATCAGCAAACGCAGTTCCAAGGGGTAGATTTCCACTCACTTGATTGCCCTCTCGGTGGTCACTCTTTCTGTTGTGATTACACTCCCATCACCACGCAGGTTCTGGCAGCCAGCCTCTGCCATGTAGGTCCGAGCTGGCTGGGGTACAGTGCAGTGTGGGACACATCAGGGCTGGGTGAAAGGAATGTGCCCGGGGCTGGATGAGGCCAGGCAGATGAACACAGGCTGCAGAGGGGTGGCGTGGGTTTGGAATGGCGATGGGGGCCTCAGTACTGGCCCAGTCTGGGCGGTGCTAGGCAGTTTTGGAATGCAGGTAAGGGTTGTGCTCCCCCGGCCTGGGACCAGTCTTCCCTGCAGGAACGGAGCACGCGCAAGGCAGAGCGCTTTTATTCCTAGGCCTTGTTTCACCTCTTCCTGGCGGTGTACAGAGGCCACATTAAGCCCGACGGCTCTGGGAGTCTCTCTTGAGCACCCCCACATGGACAGTGCTTGAGGTGCCAGTGGGGGCTACAGGTCCAAGAGGGAGGGAAGAGGGAGATGTGGGGCTCTGGAGGGTAAGGCCAGAGAAGGAAGACAAACGGGGAGAGGAGAACAGCCCTTAGCACAAAATTCCTGCTCCCCTCAGCCTACAGGGGGCTGGAGACCACGGAAGGGCGGCTGAGATCCGCAGCCCCTGGAGCAATGTCCGGATAAGAGCAGGATGCACAAGCAGCACATTTCCCTTTTTCATTCTGATGACACAAGGCCCAGCACAGGGATGGTGTCCCGAGCCTCTGTTTGCCAGAAGCTGGGAATGGATCACTTGGTGATTCTCTGTTCTGTTCATTCCCTCAGGGGCACCTGGCATTGGCCACTGTCGGCAGACAGGACACTGGGCTGGATGGACCTTTGGTCTGATCCAGTGTGGTTGTTCTTATGTTCGTGTGCTAGGGGAAGTGTGACTGGTTAACACAGGCTAGTACCTCCCTGCACCTACTGGCAGGAGTGCAGCCCCCTGATGTGTTCTCCAAAGAAGCCCGTCTTTCAGCTCATTTCAGCTAATAACACAGTGTGCTTTGCCAATAGACTTTCCAACTGTAAGTGAAATCAATTCAATTGGGTATTTTACTCAATTGGGACTCCTGCTAGCACAGCCGATTCCGCTGCCCGTCTCCCCTGAGCTGCTGAGATGGGAGCCAGCGCGTAGATTGCAGTCAGTCAGCCCTTTTGCAGGAATCCAGGGTTTGATCTATTCTCTTGTAAAGCATCCAAGGAGTGAGACTTCCTCCTCCCTGCTCTGCAAAGCCCTCCCCCATCGCTGGGACACAAGCACAAACGCAGGCAGGCAGAGGCACTGGCAGCTCTGGGAGGCAGGAATGGGACAGTGGGCGTTTTCTGTGGTGTTTTTATGAACGAGATGCATGGCAGTGACATACTTGACTGGGGGGGTTAAAAGGGTTAAAAGCTGCGCTTTGAGCAGAACTGGAGACGTGAGGTGCGTGTGTCACAACTGTCTGGGTGGAAGCAATGTGTCATTACAGAGACAAGGGGGGAGGGGATAAGAAGAAGAAGTTAACACATATTTCAAGAAGCCATTCACTTCACCTTGACTGGTCCCTTGAAATATGTGTTACCTAGTTATGCTAAACAGTCTGTACAAATCTTGTATTTAGCAGTGACACCCAGAGGAGCTTTCCCAGACCTGGAGAAGAGCTCTGTGTGGCTCCAAGGGTTCTCTCTCTCACCAGCAGGAGTTGGTCACATAAAATATATGACCTCCCCCACCTTGACTGTCTAATATCCTGGGACTAGCTTGGCTACAACAACACTGCATACAGCACGGAGTCATTAAAGGTCAGGCCATATCAATGGAAGATCCCAGAATTGAACTGGCACCTACCCAGAGAAAGTCCAACAGGTGACACATGTGAACTAAGCATGGGTCTGCAGGAGGACAACAGCTGAAGGTGATGGGAGGTAGGAAAAGAGCTGGCTTTTGGAGAGACAAGAGGGCTCATCTGGGACTGAAAGAAAAAGGAACAGAGACAGAGAGAGGAAACCAACATGGCTTCACCAGGAGCATGGCTCAGGGAGCCATGGCTTGGCCAGCATGGACCATGACTTCACCTTTGCTTTTCTGTACTAACCTAACGACTTCCCAATGCTCTGTTCCAGTTGGCTGATAAACCCCACTCTGTCTGGAAAGAGGCTGCCTGATGCCACTGCAAATTCTTGGTGATATGCATGGATCTCTGAAGAGGGCAAGAAGTCTCTGAACAGAAGTCTAGCTCAGCTGGACCCACTGGGCAGAGCTCACAGCGTGAAACAGGAGAGTCGGAGCCCAGAGACTCAGTCTCAGAGGGGTTGTGGTTGCGTGGCCTGTGTTTAAGGAAGAGTGAGACCTCTTGGGAGTCTGGAACGCCCTCCAAGGGACTGTTTAAAAACTCAGATCCTGGACATCCGTCACAAATGGCCACAGGGGTAAATTGCTAATCCGCCGAGAGAGCAGAATGGAAATGAGAAATGCATTCGGTTGTGCTTGCTACGAGTCAAAGGACCCTCCAACCACTCGTAGGTCTGTGGGGTCAGCACTCTGGGCAATGGAGCTACACGAACTCTGCTCCCATGACACCCACAGTGCCTGGTTACCCCAGTGCTATCCATGGTGTGCAATGCTGCTAGGAAAAGCCCAAAGTGCTAGGAGTAAGAGGGAAGTACTTAGACAGCCTTTCCTGCTCTATCACTAAACCCACTCTCAAAAGCATCTGCCATCAGTTCGCAGCCTTGGTAGCCCAGACAGGCAGCTGGCTGAGACTAGAAATTCCTCCTGAACTGCTAGAAACAAGCGGGGTCTGATCAAACTCCTAGCAAAGAGTTGCACTGTGTCCCAGGGTCCTGCTCCCTAGTCTCTCTCCTGGCACTTGACTCTACTGCAAATTCTTTACTTCTCTCACTGGGGCGGGCGGGGGAACCGCTCCCATTCGTGATCATGGCAGACAGTTCTTTGGACAAAACAGATCATAAAAGGATGACAAGGGTGCGTGGGCGGAACAGGGTGACCAGATATCCTGGGTTTATAGGGACAGTCCCGATTTTTAAGTCTTTTTCTTATATAGGCTCCTGTTATCCCCCATCCCCATTCCAATTTTTCACACTTGCTGTCTGGTCACCCTAGGGTGGAAGACACAAAAAAAGTCCCTTTCTTCTACTCATCTAAGATGTGCTTCCCACTTCTCTTTCCATCTCACCAGCCGTTTCCATGGGCTCTCGCCCACTCCTTTGCTGGCATATGCCAACCTGTCTCACCTGGGCTTGGGCTGCCATTCCCAGATGTTGTGCAGTTGGGCCCCTGCCTCTACAACTTGGCTGTTCCAGTTTGTTGTAAATACAGTTATAAATATTACAATTTGGTTTAATATTTAATATACTCAGGTTAAATAACCATTCCCGGCGCCATAAATAATCATTAACCGAGGGTTCTAATTATGCTGTGGGGATCCTGCTTCATGACTTATTTAAAGGGCAGACATTATTCCCAGCCTCTTCTCCCTTGTACACTGTAAATTAACCTGCAGCTCAACCTCTTTAGTAAGAACCTGATGGGACATGACCAAAAGGGATGATTCCATTTCAAGGGGTCTGCCAACAGAAGCCCACCAACTTGTTCGCTTACCAAGTACAGTGAGGAAGGAACATGACAGCAAGCGAGTGAGGATGAGACAAAACCTACTGTGCAAAAGGGGCTGGGGACGTGGGAGGAGCCCAGAGCAACGCAGCAGTGCGGAGAAGCCAGAAATTGGGTGCTACTCCAGAGAGCCTGTTAATCACTCTGTCAAGCCGCATGGGTAAGGGGGAGCAAACTTTGCACAATGACCGTCCATGGGCACAGCTTGCACACCTGGAACCTCATGTAAACGCAGCACAAGAACCTCGCCCTACATGCTCCGCACCCACAGCTTGGTGAGTCACTCACAGATGTGTGACTCTCTGTCCCGCTCTCTCCGTGCAGCATTCAGGGGTTTGCGCTAGAGAAGTGCAGAACAGGCCCCCAGAAAGGAGAACGGCTGCTCTCACCTGCCATTGATTGAAAAGGGATGAATGGTCACTGAACGAGGTGGCATTCTGTGATCACCACTGACTAGTGGTGTAAACCCACCAGGGGCAGCAAGCCAGGTGGGAAAGGAGCAGTGGGGCTAGTGTCCCACAGTGGAATACTTGGAAGCTGATCTATGTTTCCATCCCTGAGCGTCATTCTTCAGCTAGTTGATCTGCACACTCAGGCTGGGAAAGGCTCCACAGAGGCTGGGGGTGGAGGCAAAACTGGGCAGGAAGTGCTGGAGCAGTTGCTGTGGCACCCAGGATAAGGCCAAGGAGCAGGGAGGAATCGGGGTGATCAGTAGCTGAGTGGCTCCCCTCACTCCCCATGCAGAGCACCCACCCATTCCCCCTCCTATTGAAGACAACACAACTCCCCCTTCTCCCGATATCCTAACTTCCTCCCATTCTCCAACTCGCCCACTTCCCATGCTTAATACAGTGCTTGGTATGTGCAGGGGTCACCATGCGCCTCTGCCCCTCATTCAAAGTGAACGTCCAGTGCCTCTGAAACCCCCAGTAGTCTGGGAGGGGAGGGAGAGAGGAGGAGGCCGTTGTGCGGTAAGGGAGCTATTCTTTTTCTTAGCCTGCAGAAGCACCTTTCGCTCCTCTCTCTCCAACCATCTGTGACAACATAAAGCACAAAGGGCTCCAGTGTTCCCATGGGGCTCTAGGGCCCACCCTTATTAGCACTGGCCGAAGTGCCCATTCCTGCTCTCTGCCTTGAAGCAGGGCATGACAGCAAACAGACAAGAACTTCTAAAGCGTGAGTGCCATGTGCCGGACATACATGGACCCCTCAGATGCACCCCGTTAGGATGGAATCCTACAAACTCTGCTCTCAGGTACAGCCACCCACACGTCACACTGTGTGTTTCCTTTGCTTCAGAGCACACAGTAGCACCAGGCCCCACTAATAAGTATGCAATATACTGCTGCAATGAAAGAGACACTGGGCAGAGGCGCCTCCATGATAGCTGTCCTAGATCTCCACTCACAGCTTCTACAGCAGCCTTTACAAGGAGGAAGTGGCCCTGCAGAATGGGCCTGCTCACAGACTCTGAGCAGTCAGTCCTGAAACTTCTACAGTAAGTCCTGGAGCCCCCTCCATCCCAGAGCAGGACTGTTCCCACAGCACGGGATCGAGGTGTACTGTACTCTGCCTCACCCTAGGCTGAAGGTTTGCTAGGTACAGGCCATATATCCCTATGGGATAGAATGCAGAATTCTGTCAGAAACTGCATTTTTCACACCCCTTGACAGTCTTCCCTTCACTCTGCCCATCAATCCATCATACACATTCTTCTCCCTACCCCTGGGACTTACCCCAAGATTTCAGTCCCGGAGCAGATTCAAACAGCCACCACTAAAACAAACCCATTGCAAACAAACCTACAAAGTAATCAGCTACAGACACAGTTCCTTCTTTCCTCCCAAAACATGGGAGCGCCCCACAAGATAACATGGACAAAGGCAGAGGATAGCAATATTTGGCCTTGCCCCAGTGACAGCTTGAAGGTCTGAGAGCTCATGCCATGCAGCGCTAGAAATGGGAGCACGAAGCCACTAGAAATGAGAACCCCTAGCAGGTCACAGAGCAGATTCTCCCAGGAAAGCCCCAGGAACTGGATTTTAAAGCCTTGATGTTAATGTGCACAGAACATCTCACTTTGCTTATTTTTAATGGTCTCTAACATTGTATTAGGGCTAGTTTTTCTCCAAGCCCTGGGCAGTTGGATTCGTGATGCTCAGGATGACTGGCTTTGCAGGGAGACAGAGGTGAAGAATACTGTCAAAAGCTTTTTAAAAACTGCCTCAAATATTTCCGCAAGCATCTCTCTGTATAATGTGTGCCCTGAACAAAGGAGAGGGCAGCGTGACATGGTATAACCGTTCTGTGGCACTCACTGGAGGTGACTTGTGTCACCCACCCGTGAGTAAGAGGCCCACCCCCAGCACATGCTGATAGAGCCGTTACACCTCACCAACCCTTTGGCCATGTCTTCATCAGGAAAAGGTGCGGTTTTAGCCTGTGGTCATTAAGGCGTGTTATACTCCTGGGGCAGACAGGCAGATATCTTTTGGTTGAGGTGCCCCATAGTGATCACTTTGATCAGCAAGCAAATGTTAAACCAACGCTATCCCCTGCAGGCTTTAACTCAGCCAGTGAGCCTGGGTGGGGGCAGACGCAGCCCTGTCTCCAGCAGACCATTAGCATATGCTGCTTAGCTAGGGTTACCAGATAGCAACTGTGAAAAAACGGACAGGAGGTGGGGGATAATAGGCGACAACATAAGAAAAGGTCTCAAAAAATGGGACATCTGGTCACCCTATGCTTAGCTAATGTTCTAAAATCTCACTGTTAAGTCCTAGTCTAGATAAAGCCAAGTATGGTGAGGCTCTTACAAAGAAGGAATATATATGCATCCAATTCCTAGCGACAGACACTGCATTCACATGCTTAACCCCTAGGAAAGGCAGAGAGGGCAGAGCGTAAATCATGACACACAAGAACATTCAAGTGATCACAAAGCAAAGGTTCCGAGTGAGGAGATTAACAGTTCAGGTATGAGCCACTCGGAACTCTGCCCTCCACCTGTCTCTGCCCAGCCTTTCTACTGTAGTTCGGGATGCCAGTGTTTCTACCATTCATGGTATGAAGGTGCGCTCTGTACCCAAACCCAAACGCTTGGGTACAGAGCGTTTTTAGGGAAGCGCTGCATGGGTGGGGGTGGTGTTGGGGCTTTATAGCCTGGAGTCATGAGGTGAACATGAGAAAGTCAAGGATAGCATAGCTGACCAATGTAGGACACTTCTCCAGAGGGGTGCTGAGCAGGGGGCTGGATAATGGACATGCATGATGTGTGAGATGTTCGAGTCTATGTCCCATACGGACTGGGTGGGGAAGGGAAGGCTGTGGCCACACCCAGCAGGCAAGACTGCAGCTTGACTTTAGACAGAGTTTTTGAGTGGAAGAAGGCATGCCTGTTTATGCTTATAAAACAGCATTCAGCCCTGAGATCTAGTCACTCAGCTCTGCTTCCAGTGTCTGTGTGAAAGAGACACAGAGAGAGCTATTTGCATTTGATTATTTATTTTGTAAGGGAAGAAACGGTGGCCAACACTTTCCAACACGCACTCCCCTTGCTCAGAGCTTTCCCTGTCTGTGACTCACAGGAAGGCAGCTGCAACAGAACTACTATCCTGTGCTCAGTCCCCAGCCCCGCCCTGAGATTTCCACCCCACACTCGAGCAGTGAGAGAGAGCAAGGCCATAGTGTTTTCTTCCTCTTCTTATTTGTTCCCTGAGCTGGTATTAAAAGAGGACTTTCAGCCTCTAACTGGCAGAGAAGGTGATGGGGGGAGCCGGGAAAGGGGAGGGCTTTTATCATAAATACAAGTCTACTCTAAGTCTGATTAGAAACAATAGTAAAAAACAGAGTGTACAGGGAATTGGCCAGGGGCGAGAATTTTGAAAGTGCAGGGGACCTGAAACATGGAGGCTGACTGAAGTGCAAGAAAACGTCCATGTAGAAATGTTCCCCCACAAGGGATTTGCTGATGCATTACATTAAAAAAGGTGGTTTTTGTCCTTTTCTGTAGCTTAATTTCATCTTGGAATGAAAAACTACAAATGTGAATTGAACATCACTCTTCAGCCAGTCTGAGGCACTGCCTCGCAACTGGCATCTGGTTTGCTTAGCTGAAAATGCAACACCTCTCTCCTTGCTCTGAAGAACCGTTACCTTGTTGGTTGCATGGGGAAGTCTTTGAGTGTTCATCTATGGAGACATACACTACAGCAGGTCTGAGGGGATGTGCATATTAGTGGCTTCTCCACTCCTTGCACCCTTCCCCTACCTGGGGTGGAAACACAGAGATGCTTGATACCCAAATGGAGGAAAGTGAGCTCTATATAACAACATCCAGCGCTCCAATTTAGTCTCCGGGCTTGTCTACATCAGAAAGTTGCAGCGCTGGTGAGGGAGTTACAGCGCTGCAACTTTGAAGGTGTACACATCTGCAGGGCACCACCAGCGCTGCAACTCCCTGTTTGCAGCGCTGGCCGTACTCCCGTTTTGTCTCGGGTGTAGAGGATCCAGCGCTGGTAATCCAATGTAGACAGTTACCAGCGCTTTTCTTGACCTCCGTGGAAGGAGGAAGCCTCTGGTAATCAAGCTGGTTTCCTTTCCCGGTTTGCTCTCTCGGTCCCGGAGCCACCCAGCAAACCGCAGGGAAGGAGACCTGCTTGCTCGGGGTTCCGGGACCGAGAGAGCAAACCGGGAACGCCGCGGTTTGCTCTCTCGGTCCCGGAGCCACCCAGCAAACCGCAGGGAAGGAGACCTGCTTGCTCGGGGTTCCGGGACCGAGAGAGCAAACCGGGAAAGGAAACCAGCTTCGCCGCGGTTTGCTCTCTCGGTCCCGGAACCCCGAGCAAGCAGGTCTCCTTCCCTGCGGTTTGCTGGGTGGCTCCGGGAACGCGAGAGCAAACCGCGGCGTTCCCGGTTTGCTCTCTCGGTCCTGGAACCCCGAGCAAGCAGGTCTCCTTCCCTGCGGTTTGCTGGGTGGCTCCGGGACCGAGAGAGCAAACCGCGGCGTTCCCGGTTTGCTCTCTCGGTCCCGGAACCCCGAGCAAGCAGGTCTCCTTCCCTGCGGTTTGCTGGGTGGCTCCGGGACCGAGAGAGCAAACCGCGGCGAAGCTGGTTTCCTTTCCCGGTTTGCTCTCTCGGTCCCGGAACCCCCCTTGAAGCCGCCCAACAGCGCTGCAGTGTGGCCACATCTAACACCACTTGCAGCGCTGGTTGCTGTAAGTGTGGCCACTTTGCAGCGCTGGCCCTATACAGCTGTACTAATACAGCTGTAACAACCAGCGCTGCAAAATTTTAGATGTAGACATGGCCTCCTAGGATAACCCTGACTTGCATAGGCTGGGACTGAAGTAGCTGTGAGCTCACACCCATTCCCCAGAGCCACTCCTTATTTGAGTGCAGGATGCAGGACCACATCCTGGGGGCCCACTTTCCCAACTTACATTCCACATAGGCCAATAGACAGCAGCTATTTCTTGCTCCCTCTCAGTCATGCAGTGGCCACTGTGAGACATGGTCACATGTAGCCTGGGCTCCATGGCACAGAATGCATTTGCAGGGGGCCAGTTGCATTGGTGTAGGGATTGGGGGGTGTATGGACAAGTGACCTTTCTCCAGGAGGATCTCCCTGAATAGCAATATTTCCAACATGCCTCTGGAACTGTGCAGTGAGGGGAGGAACTGGATTAGCATCGATCCCTGCTCCCTGAGATTAGGTTTCTATCGAGTGAGGGGGCTAGGGCAGGGGGAGCTGTGCTGGAAGGAAGTATGGAATTTGCATTTCATTTCAGCACCGGCTTCTCCTGCTCAACTCAAAGCATTAATCAAAGAGATTGGCCAAAACCAGAGTTAAAGAAAAGGCAGCTGAGACAACGCTGTCCTGAGTAGGAGGGGGACTGTCACCATGGCACGAGTGACAATACCAAATGACAGACAGAGAGGGGACAAAGAGCTGGGAGAGCTCAAGCAGGAGACCCACCAGCAAGGACAGCATGGAGGCAGTGCCAACCTAAAGCAGTGACATGTGGGCTCTGAGAGCTCATTGGCATGAGCAAATCTCACAGTTGGGGACTAGCTAATGAAAACACCAGTCAGTGTCCTGTGGGGTCAGCCCAGGAGCCCAAAACCCAAAGCTCTCCCAGAGATAGAGCAGGTGGTGAGGGGCAACCCCTGAGATTTAAGGCTTTACAGATAATAACCAACACCCAGCAATGCATTGGCAGAGCCCAGCACACTGCTAACCACTGCCCGTCACATTCCGGGAGCTGAACTCCTTCTTAGCTCCAAGGGCAGTGTGACGAACTGGGAATGTTCTTAATGTTTTCTCTGAATACTGTGTTGGTGCCTCAGTGTCCCCATGGCAGTTCTTAAGTATCTGGCAGAGCAAAGGGCCAGTGCACCTAAATGCCTGACACTCTGTCTCCTAGCAACTGATGGCCTGGGCCTCTCCCCTGCAAAGGTGCCAGCTGAAGGTGTTGGAGACAAAGAGATCAGGTGACCTCCTGGCCCGGGAAAGGGGCTGAGCAGAGAGGAGGGGCTGGGAGGGGTTGCTGGTCTGGAGCTGGCTGGGGTCAAGGGTGGAGGGCAGACCTGGGGGTCTGGCTCACTGCCCCCCAGAATGGACCCAGCCGAGGGGTCCGGTTCACTGTACCTACAAGCTCTGTTTTAGACCCTGTTCCTGTCATCGAATAAACCTCTGTTTTACTGGCTGGCTGAGAGTCACGTCTGACTGCAAAGTGGGGGTGCAGAACCCGGTGGCTTCCCCAGGACCCCGCTGGGGTGGACTCGCTGTGGGAAGCGCACGGAGGGGCAGAGGATGCTGAATGCTCCAAGGAGAGACCCAGGAGGTGAAGCTGTGTGAGCTTCTTGCCCTGAACAAGTCTGCTCCAAGGGAGAGGAGGCTCCCCAAAGTCCTGACTGGCTTGGTGGGGAGCAGTTCCGGAGCATCGCCCGGGGACTCCGTGACAGGCAGCTCGAAGGGACAGCTTTGCAGAACAGTGCCAAGCAGTGGCCATGGAAGAAGCAAATACAAGGGACTGTCAGGATCCACTGTTTGGCTGTGCTGTAACTGCAGCATCACAGAGATGGTTCTGCATATCACCTGTGAAAGGTGAGGCATTGCAGGCTGAGCTCTCCTGGGGCTGGGATGCCTGACAGCAAGAAGGGCGCTGCTGAGAATGCCAGCTGAGCTAATCCCGCCTGCTTCTGCCACATCAACCTCCGATCACCTCCCTGGGCTTCTATCCCTGAGCTGCCTTGGTTCCTTTCAGGCTCTGAAGCCCTGGATGCTGGTGCATGAGTGATTCTCACCAGGTTCACATAGGGAGACTTGCCCGGCTGAATTTGTTCCAAAGGGAGCGGAAAGTTTCATGAGTCATCAATGGCAATAATATCCCCAGGAGGTTTTAGAGGGCGGCAGCAGAAAAGAGGTGGCTTCACCACTGTTGGGTTAAAACCACCCAAGAGCAGCCTATTCAAACTGGTTTTTCAATCTGTCTCTAGCACGTATCAGTGTTTACTCCAGGCCCTCCCTCATCCACCCCATGCGGAGCCATGTCACGTTTATACCGGACACAGACCACCCCCAAATATTTATTCATGCACATACAACTTGGCATGGGGCAGAGCCAGCCCCTCTGAGTCTGGGCTAGAGCACCACAGAAAGTGGCATATTTTATCTTGATGTGTCAGGATTTATATAAAAGGGGATAGTTCAGCTCTAAATGTAATGAGTTGGAAGAATAGCCCTCCACTGGCTTCCTCCAGCTAGCACATCATCAATAGCATTGATTGCTAAAACTAACTAATAACCCAGGACTGGCATGGCTGAGGACTGCTCCGAGTAGATAATAAAAACCAGCTCCACACTGATATAGGCAGTTACTGCAAACAGGTGAGCTGAGTGAGTGCAGAGTGCCAGGACTAACAGGACCGCACAAGTGAGAGGCCTCAGCTAGTGCAAGGGAGGCTATTACAGGAGCCAAGGCAGGCAGCATGCAGCAATCTCCTTTGTGCATGAAGACTAGGATGGGCACAGGAGCACAAAGCACAGGGCTGAAAAGACTTCAGCTAGTTTCCCAAGGGCAGCCAGGTGGCCATGTCCTGTTGAAACCCTGGATGAAATGGATGAAGGAAGTTAGGAGAATGTGACAAAAAGGAAAGGAAGAATTTAGATCCCTGGAAAAGGGACAAAAATCAACATCAGCAAAGGTGATCTTGGAGACGCTTTGGGCACAAAGGGTTACCAGAAGGGGATGCTGCGAAAGTTCTGGATTCATGAGGCACTGGGGTACTGACCTTGAGTAAAGCCAGTGTGCAAGAGAGAAAGGACTATCCCCTTCGCTCAGAAAATCTGACCTGTGTTTCCAGTTGTTTGTTTAGAGGTCTTTCTAGCCAGGTCTTCTGGCCCCACTGCAATACCTTAACCACCCACCATTCTTCCTCTTTCTCTGAATGATAAAGACAGTGATGATGCTTCAGCAGAAGATGGCCAGCATGAGCATTACTGTTTATGAGTGTTTGTACACTGCTACAAGGCACATGAGTCTGCTGGGCTGTAGAATGGTCTCCCAAGGACAGTACTGAAAACCCATCATTCAAGACATGTAAAGGTGAAGAGCCTGGAAGGCAGAATGTAAGAGACAACCCAGCCTGGGAATGGACTAGATGGGGACTGGCATGGCTTTTCCAGCTCTGATTTCTCTGATTCTCCTTCTCTAATTACATCATGTTTTCTAAAAAAGGACACACTTCTTTCTTCTCAAGAGATGCAGTGAGAGCCATCCATCTCTGTGATACATCAGGAATTAACCAGATAGACAACTCCCTTGCAACACAGTACTTCTGACTGCAGCTCAGCCTGACTGCCATCAGCAAATGCTCCTGATGCCAAGTATCCCAGCCCCTGGGAAGTCCCACGGAGCGAGGCCTAGCCATGATCATTACTAAAGGCAGGCTGTCACGGAGTGTGGGTGAATCCGGCCCTGCACCCCTCTTCCTGGGACCCACAGTGACTCTCGGCCAGCCAGTAAAACAGAAGGTTTATTGGACAACAGGAACACAGGTTACAGCAGGGCTTGCAGGCACAGTCAGGACCCCTCCACCGAGTCCTTCTGGGCTTTCAGGGTGCTTGGATCCTAGCTAGGATACCCTGAATTCCGCCCATCCAGCCCCAAGCCCAAACTCAAACTGCTTCCCTCCTGCCACTGCCTTCCTTTGTCCCCTTCCCGGGTAAAGGTGTTGACCTTTCCCCTCCCTTACCTAGCTCAGGTTACAGGCCCTGGCATCGTCCATCCCCTAAAGTCCTCCCCTGCTCTCCCACTCCCCACACAGACAGTCCCTACTGCATCACATCTCTCCCCCCTTCGAGACTGAACTGAGCGGGGTCACTCTGCCCAGTGACTTGGGGAAGTTCAGGGTCCCCTCTCCGGGACAACGCATCCGCTGTCAGGTTGGCACTTCCCTTCACATGGACCACGTCCATGTCATAGTCCTGCAGGAGCAGGCTCCACCTCAGGAGCTTGGCGTTGGCTCCTTTCATCTGGTGCAGCCAGGTCAGGGGAGAGTGGTCGGTGTACACGGTGAAGTGTCGCCCAAAGAGATATGGCTCTAGCTTCTTAAGGGTCCACACCATGGCCAGGCATTCCTTCTCGATGGCCGCGTAGCTTTGTTCCTGGGGTAGCAGCTTCTTACTCAGGTACACAATGGGGTGTCTCTCCCCCTTTTCATCCTCCTGCATTAACACTGCCCCCAGTCCCGTGTCTGAGGCATCAGTGAACACCATAAAGGGTTTGTCAAAATCTGGGTTTGCCAGAACTGGGCCGCTAACCAGAGCCTCCTTCAGCGCCCGGAAAGCCTCCTGGCACTGCTCAGTCCAGATCACCTTGTCTGTGTCACGGAGTGTGGGGGAGTCCGGCCCTGCACCCCTCTTCCTGGGACCCACAGTGACTCTCAGCCAGCCAGTAAAACAGAAGGTTTATTGGACAACAGGAACACAGGTCACAGCAGAGCTTGCAGGCACAGTCAGGACCCCTCCACCGAGTCCTTCTGGGCTTTCAGGGTGCTTGGATCCTAGCTAGGATACCCTGAATTCCACCCACACAGCCCCAAGCCCAAACTCAAACTGCTTCCCTCCTGCCACTCCCTTCTTTTGTCCCCTTCCCGGGCAAAGGTGTTGACCTTTCCCCTCCCTTACCTAGCTCAGGTTACAGGCTCTGGCATCGTCCATCCCCTAAAGTCCTCCCCTGCTCTCCCACTCCCCACACAGACAGTCCCTACTCCATCACATCTCTCCCCCCTTCGAGACTGAACTGAGCAGGGTCACTCTGCCCAGTGACCTGGGGAAGTTCAGGGTCCCCTCTCCGGGACAACGCATCCGCTGTCAGGTTGGCACTTCCCTTCACATGGACCACGTCCATGTCAAAGTCCTGCAGGAGCAGGCTCCACCTCAGGAACTTGGCGTTGGCTCCTTTCATCTGGTGCAGCCAGGTCAGGGGAGAGTGGTCGGTGTACACGGTGAAGTGTCGCCCAAAGAGATAAGGCTCTAGTTTCTTAAGGGCCCACACCATGGCCAGGCATTCCTTCTCGATGGCCGCGTAGCTTTGTTCCCGGGGTAGCAGCTTCTTACTCAGGTACACGATGGGGTGTCTCTCCCCCTTTTCATCCTCCTGCATTAACACTGCCCCCAGTCCCGTGTCTGAGGCATCAGTGAACACCATAAAGGGCTTGTCAAAATCTGGGTTTGCCAGAACGGGGCCACTAACCAGAGCCTCCTTCAGCGCCCGGAAAGCCTCCTGGCACTGCTCAGTCCAGATCACCTTGTCTGGCTTCCCCTTTTTGCACAGTTCGGTGATGGGGCCGGCTATGGCACTAAAGTGGGGCACGAACCTTCGATAGTACCCCGCCATCCCAACAAAGGCCTGGACCTGCTTTTTGGTTTGGGGAGCAGGCCAGTCTCTGATCACCTCCACCTTGGCTGGTTCCGGCTTCAGGCAGCCGCTCCCCACCCGATGGCCCAGGTAAGATACTTCAGCCATCCCCACCTTGCACTTCTCCGCCTTTACTGTTAACCCAGCCTTTCGGAGTCGGTCTAGGACTTGTTTAACATGGGATATGTGGTCCTCCCAGGTCTGGCTGAAGACGCAGATGTCGTCAATATACGCCACGGCAAAACTCTCCATCCCCCTCAGTAGCTGATCCACCAGGCGCTGGAAGGTGGCCGGCGCTCCCTTGAGGCCGAAAGGCAGGGTCAGAAACTCATAGAGCCCCAGAGGGGTGATAAAGGCCGATTTCAGCCTGGCATCTGCGTCCAGCGGCACTTGCCAGTAGCCTTTGGTAAGATCCATAGTGGTGAGGTACCGAGCACCTCCCAGCTTGTCTAGGAGCTCGTCAGGCCTGGGCATAGGGTAGGCATCAGATACGGTGATGGCATTGAGCTTTCGATAGTCCACACAGAACCGGATTGACCCATCCTTCTTGGGGACTAGCACCACTGGCGAGGCCCAAGGGCTGGAAGACGGCTGGATCACCCCCAAAGCCAGCATGTCCCTGACCTCTCTTTCAAGATCCTGGGCAGTTTTCCCAGTGACCCGAAAAGGGGAGCATCTTATAGGGGCATGTGACCCGGTCTCCACCCGGTGGACAGTCAAATTAGTGCGTCCAGGCTGGTTGGAAAACAGCTGTCGGTACAGATGCAGCACCCCGCTGATCTCAGCGTGCTGGCCCGGGGTCAGTTGCTCAGAGAGGGGAATCGCCTCCAGGGGGGAACCAGCTTTTGTCCCAGGGAATAGATCCACTAAGGGGTCATCTCCCTGCCCCTCCCAATGTCCACACACGGCCAACACCACATTCTCCCTGTCATAGTACGGTTTCATCATGTTCACATGGTACACCCGACAGTGATGTGCCCGGTTTGACAGCTCCACCACATAGTTTACCTCATTCAGTTGCTTGATAACCTTGAAGGGCTCTTCCCAGGCGGCCTGGAGTTTGTTTCTCCTCACGGGGATGAGAACCATCACCTGATCCCCGGTGACAAAGGCACGGGCTCGTGCTGTGCGGTCATACCAGACCTTCTGCCTCCTCTGGGCTCGGGCCAGATTCTCCCTGGCCAGGCCCATGAGCTCGGCCAGTCTTTCCCGGAAGGTCAGGACATACTCCACCACTGACTCTCCCTCGGGAGCGGCCTTCCCCTCCCATTCGTCCCTCATCAGGTCTAGGGGCCCCCTCACCCGCCTTCCATACAACAGTTCGAAAGGTGAAAACCCGGTAGATTCCTGGGGCACCTCCCTGTACGCAAACAGCAGGTGAGGTAAGTACTTGTCCCAATCTTGCGGATGCTGGTTCATAAATGTTTTTAGCATCATCTTCAGCGTCCCGTTGAACCTTTCTACCAGCCCGTTGGACTGGGGTGATACGCTGAGGCCCAGTTGTGCTGGACCCCACATTTCTGCCATAAGGACCGGAGCAGGGCCGACATGAAGTTGGACCCCTGGTCCGTTAAGACCTCCTTGGGGAACCCCACCCGGCTGAAAATTGTCAGCAGCGCATCTGCCACTGTGTCTGCTTCAATAGAGGACAAGGCCACCGCCTCGGGGTAGCGAGTGGCAAAATCCACCACCACCAGGATGTATCTCTTCCCTGACCGGGTCGTCTTGCTGAGGGGTCCCACTATGTCCATGGCCACCTTCTGGAAAGGTTCTTCTATGATGGGTAAAGGCCTCAAAGCCGCTTTCCCCTTGTCCCGGGCCTTCCCCACCCTCTGGCAGGGGTCACAGGATTGGCAGTACTGGCGGACATGGGTAAAGACCCCAGGCCAGTAAAAGTTCTGTAGCAGCCTCTGCCTGGTGCGCCGGATTCCCTGGTGCCCTGCGAGA
Source organism: Gopherus evgoodei (assembly GCF_007399415.2). Lineage (NCBI taxonomy): Eukaryota > Metazoa > Chordata > Testudines > Testudinidae > Gopherus > Gopherus evgoodei. The sequence continues at coordinate 28,389,735 of NC_044336.1, read as the reverse complement.
GGGATGTCATGGGCCAGGTACAACAGCTTGCGACGGAACTTCTGGGGAACTACCAGCTGCCTCCTGATCCCCCATGACTCTACTTCCCCTGGGGGAGCCCATTCTCGGTACAGGAACCCTTCTCCCACAGGAACCTCTCCTTGCAACCTCTCCTCATGGTCTGTACCGCACTAAGGTCAGCTCGGTTCCTGTGCTTCCGCAAGGAGGGATCTTTCTGTAACTCGGCCTGGAACTCAGCAGCTGGGACAGGAATGGGGACCGGCTCTCTCTTGCTGGCTGGGTCTGAGGCCGCAGCCTCTCTGCACCGTGCCCCTGGGCGTTCCCCGTTACCTGAGTTAGGGTCCTGCACCTCAGGTCGAGTACCTTCCCCGTTGTCGGGGAGCAGTGCCATTTGCCGACTCTGACTACGAGTCACGACCAGGGCACTCTGGGTGTTACTAGGCCAGTCCTCAAGGTCCCCTCCCATTAACACGTCAGTGGGCAAATATTGGTGTACCCCCACATCCTCGGGGCCCTCCTTGGCCCCCCATTTCAGGTGTACTCTTGCCACGGGTACCTTGAATGGGGTCCCGCCCACGCCCATCAGGGTCAGGTAGGTGTCGGGAACCATCCGATCTGAGGCCACCACCTCGGGCCGGGCCAGCGTCACCTCTGAGCCCGTGTCCCAGTACCCAGTGACCTTCCTCCCATCCACTTCCAGGGAAACAATGCACTCTTTCCGGAGGGGCAGCCCCGCGCCCACCCGGTAAACCAAAAACCCGGAACCTGGAGCATCCACAGGTGGTATGTTGCCAACCCCCCTTTCCTGGGAATGTAGCCCCTCCTCCGATTGGGTTTTTACCCAGTCCACCCTCTGTGGGCTGGGTCTGCTTGGTCTGTCCCTGAGCTTGGGGCACTGGGCCCGTATGTGACCTCGTTGGCCACAGCGATAGCAGCCCATATCTCGTGGGTCCCCTTGAGTGGGTCGGAGGGACCTGCCACTGGATGTTCCCCTTTTGGGGGGGTTCTCCATAGGCCCCCTTTGGGAGGTCCCAGGATGACTCTCTCTCTGCGTTGAGGCAGGCCTGCTCCTTCGAGACTCCTCCCTGCCATCCCCTGCCCGACTGTCCACAAATTGGTCGGCCAGCTGGCCTGCATGCTGCGGGTTCTCCGGCTTCTGGTCCATCAACCACAGCCTCAGGTCGGACGGGCACTGCTCGTACAGGTGCTCCAGTATGAATAGGTCAAGCAGGTCCTCTTTAGTTTGGGCCCCAGCCGTCCACTTGCGGGCATACCCCTGCGCCCGGTTGACCAGTTGTAGGTATGTGACCTCACGGGTTTTACGCTGGCTCCGGAACTTTTTCCGGTACATCTCAGGAGTCAGCCCAAACTCGCGGAGCAGGGCCTGTTTGAACAGTTCATAGTCCCCTGCCTCCGCCCCTTTCAGTCGGCTGTACACCTCCACGGCTGTGGAGTCCAGTAAGGGGGTGAGAACTGCGATCCTGTCTGCAAGGTCAACCCTGTGCAGCTCGCAGGCATTCTCAAAGGCCGTCAGGAAGGTATCTATGTCCTCCCCCTCCTTACACCGGGGCAGCAAGTGCTTATCAAAGCTCTTTGTAGGCTTGGGTCCCCCCTCACTCACCGCAGCCGGAGCCTCACTGCTCCTCAGCCGGGCCAGGTCCAGCTCATGTTTACGCTGTTTCTCCTTCTCCTCCCGCTCATGTTTACGCTGGTTCTCCTTTTCCTCCCACTCACGCTGGCGCTGGTTCTCCTCATGTTCACGCTGTTTCGCCTTCTCCTCCAGCTCTTTCCTCTTTAACTCGAGCTCCTCCCGTCTCAGCTCCCTTTCATATTCCAGCCGCCTCCGCTCCACAGATGCTGAGCGTCGCCGGGAGGATCCCCTGCTGGGGGGTGAGCTTCGCCGGGCGGATCCCCTGCTGGCCAGGGGTGTCACGGTGCCCTCGGTATACACTGGGCTCCTCCCCGCCCTTCCCCTAGGCCTAGGAAGGGGGGGTCTCGGGAAGCCCTCGTCCGCCGGCTGACCGCTCCCAGTGGGGACAGACACTGGTGCCTGATCTGCATCTGCCCGGCTGCTTCCCTCAGAGACAGGGCTCCATTCATTCATGCGGTCTCCCTGCTCCAGCTGGGCAATCAGCTGGTCCTTGGTGCGTCTCCCCGGGCGCAGCCCCCTCTGCTTGCACAGCTCCACCAGGTCACACTTGCGCCGCTTGGCATACATCTTCCTGCTGACCACTCACAGGCCGGGGTGCTCGCTGCTCCCCACGGTTTCCAGGGGGACCCCTAGTGCACCAGCCCTTCGTGAGGTCACCACCTCTCTGCCAGGGTCGAGCTGCAGACTCCTCCGCCCCTGGGACCGCTCGCTGCAATCCCCCGGGGGACCCTGTTACTGCAAAGTCATTCTCACTGGGCACACACTCCCAGGGGTTAATCACCCCTTCGTTTTACTGCTCCCCAGTCACTTACTGCAGGAAGCGCCGTCCACGGGGTGCAGTATCTCCCGCTGCTGCCACCAGTTGTCACGGAGTGTGGGGGAGTCCGGCCCTGCACCCCTCTTCCTGGGACCCACAGTGACTCTCGGCCAGCCAGTAAAACAGAAGGTTTAGTGGACAACAGGAACACAGGTTACAGCAGAGCTTGCAGGCACAGTCAGGACCCCTCCACCGAGTCCTTCTGGGCTTTCAGGGTGCTTGGATCCTAGCTAGGATACCCTGAATTCCGCCCATCCAGCCCCAAGCCCAAACTCAAACTGCTTCCCTCCTGCCACTCCCTTCTTTTGTCCCCTTCCCGGGCAAAGGTGTTGACCTTTCCCCTCCCTTACCTAGCTCAGGTTACAGGCTCTGGCATCGTCCATCCCCTAAAGTCCTCCCCTGCTCTCCCACTCCCCACACAGACAGTCCCTACTCCATCACAGTCTGGCTTCCCCTTTTTGCACAGTTCAGTGATGGGGCCGGCTATGGCACTAAAGTGGGGCATGAACCTTCGATAGTACCCTGCCATCCCAATAAAGGCCTGGACCTGCTTTTTGGTTTGGGGAGCAGGCCAGTCTCTGATCACCTCCACCTTGGCTGGTTCCGGCTTCAGGCAGCCGCTCCCCACCCGATGGCCCAGGTAAGATACTTCAGCCATCCCCACCTTGCACTTCTCAGCCTTTACTGTTAACCCAGCCTTTCGGAGTTGGTCCAGGACTTGTTTAACCTGGGACATATGGTCCTCCCAGGTCTGGCTGAAGACGCAGATGTCGTCAATATACGCCACGGCAAAACTCTCCATCCCCCTCAGTAGCTGATCCACCAGGCGCTGGAAGGTGGCCGGTGCTCCCTTGAGGCCGAAGGGCAGGGTCAGAAACTCAAAGGCCGATTTCAGCCTGGCATCTGCGTCCAGCGGTACTTGCCAGTAGCCTTTGGTAAGATCCATAGTGGTGAGGTACCGAGCACCTCCCAGCTTGTCTAGGAGCTCGTCAGGCCTGGGCATAATGTAGGCATCAGATATGGTGATGGCATTGAGCTTTCGATAGTCCACACAGAACCGGATTGACCCATCCTTCTTGGGAACCAGCACCACTGGCGAGGCCCAAGGGCTGGAAGACGGCTGGATCACCCCCAAGCCAGCATGTCCCTGACCTCTCTTTCAAGATCCTGGGCAGTTTTACCAGTGACCCGAAAAGGGGAGCATCTTATAGGGGGATGTGACCCGGTCTCCACCCGGTGGACAGTCAAATTAGTGCGTCAAGGCTGGTTGGAAAACAGCTGTCGGTATAGATGCAGCACCCCCCTGATCTCAGCGTGCTGGCCCGGGGTCAGCTGATCAGAGAGGGGAATCGCCTCCAGGGGGGAACCCGCTTTGGTCCCAGGGAATAGATCTACTAAGGGGTCATCTCCCTGCCCCTCCCAATTTCCACACACGGCCAACACCACATTCCCCGTCATAGTATGGTTTCATCATGTTCACATGGTACACCCGACGGTGATGTGCCCGGTTTGACAGCTCCACCACATAGTTTACCTCATTCAGTTGCTTGATAACCTTGAAGGGCCCTTCCCAGGCGGCCTGGAGTTTGTTTCTCCTCACGGGGATGAGAACCATCACCTGATCTCCGGTGGCAAAGGCACGGGCCTGTGCCGTGTGGTCATACCAGACCTTCTGCCTCCTCTGGGCTCGGGCCAGATTCTCCGTGGCCAGGCCCATGAGCTCGGCCACTCTTTCCCGGAAGGTCAGGACATACTCCACCACTGACTCTCCCTCGGGAGCGGCCTTCCCCTCCCATTCGTCCCTCATCAGGTCCACGGCCCCCTTACCCGCCTTCCATACAACAGTTCGAAAGGTGAAAACCCGGTAGATTCCTGGGGTACCTCCCTGTACGCGAACAGCAGGTGAGGTAAGTACTTGTCCCAATCCTGCGGGTGCTGGTTCATAAATGTTTTTAGCATCATCTTCAGCGTCCCGTTGAACCTTTCCACCAGCCCGTTGGACTGGGGGTGATACGCTGAGGCCCAGTTGTGCTGGACCCCACATTTCTGCCATAAGGACCGGAGCAGGGCCGACATGAAGTTGGACCCCTGGTCCATTAAGCCCTTCTTGGGGAACCCCACCCGGCTGAAAATTGTCAGCAGCGCATCTGCCACTGTGTCTGCTTTAATAGAGGACAAGGCCACCGCCTCGGGGTAGCGAGTGGCAAAATCCACCACCACCAGGATGTATTTCTTCCCTGACCGGGTCGTCTTGCTGAGGGGTCCCACTATGTCCATGGCCACCTTCTGGAAAGGTTCTTCTATGATGGGTAAAGGCCTCAAAGCTGCTTTCCCCTTGTCCCGGGCCTTCCCCACTCTCTGGCAGGGGTCACAGGATTGGCAGTACTGTCGGACATGGGTAAAGACCCCAGGCCAGTAAAAGTTCTGTAGCAGCCTCTGCCTGGTGCGCCGGATTCCCTGGTGCCCTGCGAGAGGGATGTCATGGGCCAGGTACAGTAACTTGTGGCAAAATGTCTGGGGAACCACCAGCTGCCTCCTGATCCCCCACGACTCTACTTCCCCTGGGGGAGCCCATTCTCGGTACAGGAACCCTTCTCCCACAGGAACCTCTCCTTGCAACCTCTCCTCATGGTCTGTACCGCACTAAGGTCAGCCCGGTCCTGGTGCTTCCGTAAGGAGGGATCTTTCTGCAACTCGGCCTGGAACTCAGCATCTGGGACAGGGATGGGGACCGGCTCTCTCTTGCTGGCTGGGTCTGAGGCCGCAGCCTCTCTGAACCGTGCCCCTGAGCGTTCCCCGCTCCCTGGGTTAGGGTCCTGCACCTCGGGTCGAGTACCTTCCCTGTTGTCGGGGTGCAGTGCCCTTTGCCGACTCTGACTATGAGTCACGACTAGGGCACTCTGGCTGTTACTAGGCCAGTCCTCAAGGTCCCCTCCCATTAACACGTCAGTGGGCAAATATCAGTGTACCCCCACATCCTTGGGGCCCTCCTTGGCCCCTCATTTCAGGTGTACCCTTGCCACGGGCACCTTGAATGGGGTCCCGCCCACGCCCATCAGGGTCAGGTAGGTGTTGGGCACCATCCGATCTGAGGCCACCACCTCGGGCCGGGCCAGCGTCACCTCTGCGCCCGTGTCTCAGTACCCAGTGACCTTCCTCCCATCTACCTCCAGGGAAACAATGCACTCCTTCCGGAGAGGCAGCCCCGTCTGCTTGCATAGCTCCAGCAGGTCACACTTGCGCCGCTTGGCATACATCTTCCTGCTGACCACTCACAGGCTGGGGTGCTCGCCGCTCCCCACGGTTTCCAGGGGGACCCCTAGTGCACCAGCCCTTCGTGAGGTCACCACCTCTCTGCCAGGGTCGAGCTGCAGACTCCTCCGCCCCTGGGACCGCTCGCTGCAATCCCCCGGGGGACCCTGTTACTGCAAAGTCCTTCTCACTGGGCACACACTCCCAGGGGTTAATCACCCCTTCGTTTTACTGCTCCCCAGTCACTTACTGCAGGAAGCGCCGTCCACGGGGTGCAGTATCTCCCGCTGCTGCCACCAGTTGTCACGGAGTGTGGGGGAGTCCGGCCCTGCACCCCTCTTCCTGGGACCCACAGGGACTCTTAGCCAGCCAGTAAAACAGAAGGTTTATTGGACAACAGGAACACCGGTTACAGCAGAGCTTGCAGGCACAGTCAGGACCCCTCCACCGAGTCCTTCTGGGCTTTCAGGGTGCTTGGATCCTAGCTAGGATCCCCTGAATTCCGCCCACACAGGCCCAAGCCCAAACTCAAACTGCTTCCCTCCTGCCACTCCCTTCCTTTGTCCCCTTCCCGGGCAAAGGTGTTGACCTTTCCCCTCCCTTACCTAGCTCAGGTTACAGGCCCTGGCATCATCCATCCCCTAAAGTCCTCCCCTGCTCTCCCACTCCCCACACAGACAGTCCCTACTGCATCACACAGGCATAGGCTGCCAACACCTTCCATCATAACCGTTAGTTTTCAGTCACTTACAGATGTCAGTTTTGAACCCTATGGAGAAGCACTTGAAGACCCTAGCCCAGATCAGGGCCGCACTGTACTGGGTATGGCTCCTGCCCTGAAGAACTCAGTCTTGGCACCAAATTCCAGCCAAGGCATTCTTGAGAGGCTGCTCCTACAGTGGAAACTGCTAAGCAGACATTTCCCTTCCAAATGAGGGGCTGACAGCAGGGACTAGTATCTGGCACAGTGTACAGCCCCCTCCCACCCCCATCCCATGGGGACTTCACTCAGCCCACAGTAGGGATGAACTTAGCCCAGAGAGTGAAGGGAACACAACACAAACTCAAAAGAGAGATGGCAGCTAGTGCCAGTGGGACACAGAATGGTTGGCTCTCCACAGGCCCCCAGAGTGCTCCTCACTCCAGGGTGGACATGGCACAGACATGGAAGCCTTCAGTGTAGAAGTACAGACCTCTGTGCATGGGGAGAGCCCCAGGGAGGACAGTGTCCCCAATCTCTCCCACACCTTTTCTGGACCTACTGCAAAGAGAACAGGGTGGTTACTGTGTGGCAGGCACCATCCTGCTCTAGTCACAATGGCCATCCTGCTCAGACCACTCCTGGACTGACAGTCACTCTGGTCAGTTTTCCCCCCACCACTCATTGCAATCAGCTTTCCAGCCCTCTCACCCCCACCTCCTCTGCCCTGTCATCTCTCCAACATTCACAGAAAGAGAACAAAAATTAAAGAGGGGAAAAAAACAACGAGAAAGTGCCAACCTGCAGTTAGAGTGAAAGCCATTTAGTCTGTTGAAAATAAGTAACTGCATAGAGAAGAAATAAAGTGGTTTAAAGTTAACGACCTAGATGTCAGCCCTGACGGCTGGGGTATTGAGCTAGAAGGCTATCGGAGAACTTCTACACAGTTACTTTCTCTCGCATATCCTCAGAGGCAGAGCAAAGAAAGCAAGAGCTCTGCTCTGCGACGCGAACCTGCTCAATCTTCCTGTGCACTTGTGACTGAATGCAGAGCTGTGTGGCACATTCAGCCACCAGCGCATCACACCTCGATCGACAGAGCTCTTGGGAGGCAGCCTCTCCTTACACCAAGGACACAGTTTCTTTAGGAGCCTCTCCCCATCTTGGGGCTTGTCTCAGGAGTTTCTCAGCTCCATGGCTTTAGAATGCAAGCAGCACTGGAAGGGCTGTGTAGGAGCGAGAGAACCTGCCCATGTGACTAGGAGCACTTGCGGCTGGGAGGAGGAAGCAGGGCAAGTGGGAGATTGCAGTTATTTGTAAATAATCCTTAATTAATGAGTTGGTTTGGCGCAAGGCCGGTCAGGGATGAAGGCAATCTCCATTCTTCCACTCTTCAATTACATCTTCGGGGATCGAGGCAGAACTAGGCAGGGTGAATTAGAGAAACGTTTGTCACGTTTAATATCAATTCATTTTGCAGAATGCTGACACAGCAGAATTTCACAGCTCAGAATTTATGGTTCTCTCAAGAGCGCATGAGCAAAAAAAGGAGAAAAATGTTCTGCCATCAGCACAAAAATATCAACAATCCTGGAAAGGAGAGGCAGTCCCTAGGGAGAACCCAGCAGGAGCATTGCCTTACTGTGGAGATGTGCAGAGCTGGGGCACTGAGTCAGGTGCCATTCCCTAGGCTGCATTCCCTTCAGAGGGAGCAGACCAAGCATCTCTCCCAGCAGGCACAGAGGTGCTGTGAAAGTAGAATGAATTATATTGTGAAAATAGAAAGGATTAAAGAAATGCTGTCTGTACCTTTAAGCAAAACTGTTGGAATGCTGCAATCCAGTGTCAGGAATACAGACATTCACATAGAACAATTGCACCATTTAAGGGCAATTGGTGAAGTATTAGCCTTAGATCGATAAGAGTTAGTAAGGAAATAGGATATGCATGCTATGCCCCTGGTGAATTTTACTGTTTTGCTTTCTTTGTCCCTTTGTCTAATTCCTGCTCTTTTATCTGTATAAATGAGACTGTTTGGGTCTTGCATGGCCACTCACATTATCTGGGTGTTATTGGCGGAGCGCTGCGCTAATAAAACAGAGTGGTCTGACAAATTGTGAGTCCTGATTCTAACTTTGACAGTGCCAATCTGCATGAACAGGTTGTGGACAGGCCCATAGGCAGGTGGAGTGCCCACTGCATTCCCAGACCCTTCTTGCCATTAGTTCATCAGACAGCCCAGCCCCCCTGGGAGAGGGGAGGGCACACTCATGTGATTTGTTCACTGTGCCTATGCTAGTCCTCCCTGTATCACATGGAGAGTCACCCTGGGGTTCCCATCCCTCCCCTCAGCCTCTGCTTTTAGCGGGTAGGCACTTCTGCCTCAGGCCACACTTCAGGGAGCTCATGGGCTTCCCCTGCCCTGAGCAGCCTCATCCCAAAGCATTGGATGGTGGTAGCATGTTATTCAGAACCTCCTTGGAGCAGCCTGGCCCTACTCAGGGGCTTGATCTGGCCATGGTTTCAGTGGGAGCATCTCTGCTGAAACAGACAGAGTTGCACCTGTTCACACCAGCTTTGAACACCATCTGTCCTTAACATGGCTCCCACTTGCAGGGGGGTGAGCCATGGGCTGATATAAATGCTGCAGGGCTCCTGTCCAACAGCGGCGTGTCTCGACCCAGAGGCTTGCCCTGCTTTCTGTTGAAAGGGTAGAAACAGGCCAAGCAATGACAGGATAACAGTGTGTGAGGACGGCTCAGAGGTTATGGTCCAGAACTGGTAGGCCAGTCCCTCTCTCTGTGCCACTAACTCACCAGATAACTTCAGACAAGCCACTTCTCCTCGCTGTGCCTTGATTTCTCTACCTCCTGGGCTAGGGAGGGCAGCTTCCTAGATGTTTACAGCAGGTGCTAATGGTGAGGCTGTTACTGAGCCCTGGGTGGAGAGCCTGGCAGTTCACACTCTACCCCATGGTTTCCTACATGGCTGTAAAATACCTACTGCTACACAGCTCCCCCAATCCACTCCCCCTGGAGCCCCATCAAGAGCCAGGAACATGCTTTGCAGGAGTACAAATGAGACAGAGTTGGGGCTGGCCAGTGACTTTGCAGAATATTAACTGGAAATGTGGCTGGGGGGGGAGGGGTGGATTTGAAAGACACCAATTCTCACTGGTAGCAGATTCACAGCTGGAGGAGGGTTGGACACAATAATCCCTTGTGGGGTTCACCATCACAGACACTGAATCCACAGTCCCCTAATACACCAGCATGGCTAATGGGGCAAACACCGCATGCCCTACATGGCACTGAATGTGTGTGTGGTCATCTGAGCTAACCCTGAGCATGCTGGAGTTGGGAGATCAAAGATGGGTCAAGCTCCTGGGCTACATGGGTAGCTGGGGCTTGGCTGCCACTGGCTCAGAAGCCATCAGTCAGGCTGTGGCTTTGCAGCGACACGCTAAGGGTATGTCTATGCTGCAGCTAGAAGCAGGCCTCCCATCCCAGGCAGACAGACTCGTGCTAGGTCTGCTTGAGGCAGCATGCCAAAACTAGCAGTGTGGGCACTGGTGGCAGCTCACGCTAGTTGCCAGAGTCCAAGCCTGCCCAGCCCTCCAGGTCTGAGCTCGAGTGGTCAGCCTGAGCTGGGACCCTTGCCACAAAGCCCTCCCTACTCTTTGTAACATGCTAGCTGGGAAGCAGACTATCAGCTGCAGTGTAGACATACTCCAGAGTGCCAGAAGTGTAGCCGATCAGTTTTGTTCACACTGAGCAGAGTGCCACATTCATGCCCGGCACAAGCTTCAGCAAGGAGTGACAGATACCTACTGCCTGCAGGGTGCAAGTCTGAGTGACACACACATGCACACACAGGCTGATGGGTGCATACCTCCAGCAGAATGCTTGTCTTTCTCCCCAGTCGAAGCGATTACATCCCGCATCTTGTCTCTCTAATACCCTGGGACCGACACGGCATCCATCAGAAGAGACATCTCTGTGTAACAAGGCAATGGCTCTGATTAGGTAGTTAAGATTTTGCTAGTGAGTTCCAACTTCAAGTGGCTAACACCGCTCAGCTCAGAGGCAGCATCAGTCTGCCCAAGCTCTCCTTCGGTGGCAGACACTGGGTCCAGTCTGCAGACCCCCAGCAATGTGCAAATGAAGCCCGTCAGCTGGAGAGTGCCAGCACTTCGATGGATCTGAAGTTTCCTCTGGGTGTTTGCTCTCTGTCCTGTGCAGTACTTAGAGCTCCCGGAAATGTAGAGCCGCAGGGCCCTGCCAAGGCAGACTATCCCCCGCTGCTTCTGATAAGATGACTCAATTAGTGGAAGATGCTGGCAGCTTTTGCTCCATGTGCTTTCTCTTCATGGGACACAGCTGCAGGAGGACTCCAGGAAGGCTCTCCATGTCCCCTGGGCGTAAAGGTGCTGCAGCCTGAGCAGCAGAGGGGAAAGCTGCTCATAGGGACGGCAGCTGGCATTCAGCACATGCAAGCTCCTTTCCACAGGTGTTTACACAGGACAGCTGATCCAGATTTCCTCCCTGCCAGGGCCAGAAGCCACATGCTTGGCATCTCTTTCCCCTTGCCCAGGTGTCAAACCCCACTAGCTGAGCTCTCTTTTCCCCTCTCCCAGGCCTTGTCCTCTGTTGGTAGGCAGAGAGCTCAGGGGTCAGAGACTGGAAATGGTCTGGGGGAGACTATTGTACTACAAATACAGGATTGAGCTTATTTCAGCTATAGCTCCCGGAAAAGCCTCGCCTTACCTCTGGCTTCTACCACAAACACAGAGAAGCTGGGGTTCGAACTGCAGGCAAAGTGCTTCTCTCACAGTCTCTACCTGGACTAAGAAGCATCAGAGAGCTTGGGGGACTGAAGACTGGAAGGGCAGGGAGGCTAGTGGTCGGGAGTGAGGAGCAGCATGTAAACATGCCTGGGAAAGGAGTCTCATCAGCATTTGGCTGCATTTATTCAGCCTTGGCCAGACATCCCCTCCTTTGCAGGCACCAAAATTCATCTCTACACTTACAAAGAGCCCTAGAAAAGGCAGAGGCTAATGGGGAAGGGAGGCAGAAACTAACTTCTAGTCTCACTTCCTTCTTCCACTTGTTGGCCCAGAAGAGAGCTCATTAAAACAGGCAGCGCTGAAGCCCCTGCAGCATCTGCTTCAATGGCCGGGGTTGGGCAGCGGCAGAGCTAACCCGCAGGGAATTACTGCAGTACGTTCTGCTCTCAGTAAAACCCCGAAAGAGCTTTGCATCCCCAGTCCAGCTTCTGTCCCTCCATCGCCTGACAAACTCAGCCCACTTGTTGCAGTGTCCTCACTGATTTTACCCTGAATGTTCTGCTGACAGGGTGTTCCCAGCATCCTCTGGTTGAGAGCTCTGAATGGCAAAGTTCCCTGCAGAACAGGCCAGTGGACACAGGCCAGTGCAGACTTTCACAGGCACCGAACAGGTCGATCTCTTGGGCTTTAACTCCACCAGCCTAGCCCATGCTAATGGCCAGTGGCCTTGTCTACAATAGGCGATTAGAACATGTGCTACCATAACATCTCAAGTCCTAGTGTAGACGAGGCCCTGGACGGCTGGCTTGGAAGGAAGCTGGGTCTGGATTTCCTGATGTGAACTTGGTGCTTTTTTTGCCCTCCCCCGACCCCAGCTCTGCTGATGCCCAGCCGACTTCACACCCAGGGGCGGCTCTAGGCACTTTGCTGCCCCAAGCCTGGCAGGCAGGCTGCCTTCGGCGGCACGCCTGCGGGAGGTCTGCCAAAGCCGCGGGATCAGTGGACCCTCCGCAGGCATGTCGCCGAAGGCAACTTGCCTGCTGCCCTCGCGGTGACCGGCCCCCCGCGCCCCCCGACCCCTCGGTTTGCCGCCCCAGGCATGCGCTTGATGTGCTGGTGCCTGGAGCCGCCCTTGATCACACCAAAGGCAATCTGGCCTATCTGGGTGCCGGGCTTGGAAAGGCTGCAAGCCAGACTGCTCCTTCAGAGCAGGGTGGGATCAGGCTGCAAGTTGCTGATGGCTGCTTGGCACAAATGGTTTAATGTCCTCTAGTACCTCGTCACCCTCCATCCGTCTCCCCTGCCAGCCAAGCCAAGGAGCAGGCAACAGACCAAAGCAAACCAATCCATCCTGTGCCTGGCCCCGTGGACAGGCAGTTGGTCATTTTTGGAGGAGATAAGGGAGATCCCCAATCTGTCCACCTGGGAATCAATCACTCGCAGTCAGTCCCCAGGCCTTTCCAGAGAGATTTTCCTTTACAGCAGCCCAAATTCAGTGTGACATCCAGTGCAATAAAGAGAAACTTCAGTCAAGGGCATTAATAGGCTCAGGCCGTCGCTGGGGAGTGGAATGAAAATCCTGCCTAACGTACAAGGCCTAAGTGTAATACAGATGTTTGAGATTGACCTAAATACAGGCCGCTGCCCCCACCCGCCTGGGGAACTGAGTAGAACCCTAGGGCGCCTGCCTGCTGTGCCCTGCGCTGCTCTGACAGCTCTTCAGTACCTGCTCTCAAGAAGAGGAGACGGCAAGAATGGAGCAGTTATTACACAGTGTTATTTGACCCCAAGGGGGTTTTATGCAAAATGACACACAATATAAATGACTGTTGTAAACAGAGAGTTTAATAAAGGGCTGTGTGCGAATTTACAGCCTCCCCAAGGATAATTAAAATTATTTATCTACTTACCTAGCTAGCCGTCTAAGCAGTCTATTAATTATTATCTATTATACACAGCCCGCTTTGCTTGCTGCCAGAGGATTGGCTAATAACAGTCTTCAGTACTGATATGCTACAGCAAAGGCAAGGCTCAAGACAATTCCGGCCAAGCCCTGAGAGAAGCTGGAATATGTCTACACTGCACACTAAGCCCCGGCTCTGACTCAGGTTTGAGCCCAAGCCCCGCTTCCATCCATTCACAAATCCAGCAAGTGCTCAGGAGCCAGATCCTAGGACCCTCTTTGGGGGATGGGGCAGAGCCTGAGTCCTGCAGTGACTCAGGTCCAAGCCCTGTCATTTTGCACTGTGGATGCAGCTCAAGCCGCAGAGCCAAGTCAGAAGGTCTGAGCGGGGCAGTATGGACCTTAGCTCGGCTGCGAGACCTGGGTCTAGCACTCGTAAACCCAGGTGTACAATGAAGTGTGGACAGTCAAGCTGGGAAACAGTGAGTCCACGAGCTTAGTATGCAGTGTACACATACCCGGAGTCTCCCCAGTTCCTCTGCCAGCACAGGGTGCACTGTTGGTTCACAGTGGGAGAAATGGTTATGCTCCTCCACCCCTGTGCAGGGAGGGGCATTCAGAAGTTGATTCAGCACTTCCCCAGCTGGAGATGCAAGGTGGGCCAGCACTGGCCCTGGTGAAGGGTTTGTGGAGCCTCCCCGCAGTTCAGCCCGAGCACTGTGTGAGCTATTTGCAAGTTACAATGTGGCGGCGTGTGTGGTTGTGGGAGGAGGAGAGACATGGAGTCCCTGATGCTAAGGCTCCAGCTCAGACCCCCCTCTTAGTACAGGCCTCTCTCTCCACAATATCACGCACCCCAGTTAGAGTGGGAGGCTTGCTCTCAGGCCAAGGGCAGCTGCTGCAGCTCAGCTCCCCTCCCCCTTAAGTCCCATTATAATCCCCACTGTCAGAGTAGCCTTGAGGACCTTCTCCTGTAGATGGAAGAGGGTCTAAATGCAAAGGTGGCCATGCAATACCCAGAACCCCTTTCCTAGGGCTGTTTGTTAAGGACAAAGGCGCTGAACCCCCAGCAGGTATGGGATACACCAGGATGGACAACAGGCAGCATAGAAACCTGCACCACTGGGTGGGTTAGGCGAAAAGGGGTACACCACATACTCCTGGTCAGTGAGGAGCATGGTGTGTAGGTAGGTAGCTATGAGCAACATCACATGTGTAATTACAGGAGCAACAGATTTCTAAAGACCCTCTGCTTTCCTGATCCTCCAACTTTTTGCAAACTGGCCTGGAACAGGCTGGAGTTCTGGCTCCATTGTGTCACTTACCAACTCATTCTGCTGCTGAGAGACTCTTATAGCATAACGTGGGTGTGGGTGTGTGTCCAACCCTCTGCTACACCTACATCCCACCCCAGGCAGGAACGGCCTCCCTCTCATACAGCGTCTGGCAGCAGGTACATCCCAAAGTGTTTTACAGACTGGTGATGCAAACTACACATAGGCATCACTCTTCTTACCAGGCCTCACTAGGGCAGAAGGCAACAGGTTATGCTAACAGTTCAGAACCTCTTATTCATGCCGGACTGCAGGGAAGCTGAGCCCAGCCAGATGCCATTCCCTAGGCTGTAATCTGGGCAACAGACAGTCTCACTATCCCCTGCAGCTGAATAACACACCAGGGTTCCCTGTAGGCCAAGCAATCTCAGTGGGGCTCCTGTCTGTGCTTGGGGAGAACTCCCCAAGACATGACAGCATGTGCCATTACTGTGCGTGTTCCCACCCAGTCTCTTGGGCAGTCAAAAAAGGCCCAGGCTGTGGGAGCCAGTGCTGCCACCCCTCCTCCCCACGCTGAGCAGATAGCAGGAAGCCGGCTGCTGGGTGCCTGGCTTCACAAGGCTGCGGTGCTGTGACTAATCACACTCCCATCAACTCTCAGAGGCCGGTGCCAGGAGAAGAACAGGGGGTCTGCCTAACTCACCCAGCGAAGCAGAGGACACGGAGCAGGAGGCTGCTGTGACAAGGCCCAGGAATACCACCTACTCCCAAGGGAGTTATGGACCAGAGCAATGGAGATTAATAGCCAGAGAAGGTTCTAGGACTGGGGTAATTGACTTAATAGCAACTCACTGAAGAGAGGAGGAGAGAGGAAGAGGCCTGTAGAGCAGCTCCTGCTGGTGCCGGATGCTCCTGCTCTCTCCCCCCCCCCCCAACGTTTGCTTGGCTAGGAACTTTGTTAGGGGCCCAGGGGAGGGAGGCAGCAGCTCTCCTGCAGCCTGTCGCAGTGCTACCTGTTCCTCTCTATTTATTAGCACTACAAAACAATCATCAGTTCAGAGGCGTCAGGATCCTCTGGCTCCTCTCAGCACATAAAGAGACGTCAGGGGCCTCCAGTGAGTGGATACTTAACATTGTTTTATTAGCTTAATAAACCCGGCAGCTGCTGCCAGAACCTCCTCGCTGGCCTCAAGCCCTCCCCATTTGGGAAAGTGGCTGGGACAGGGAGAATGCCAGGGCTGGAGCTGCCCTCACAGCCACTAGCCAGCACAAGGGCTGGTACCTCCTGGACAGAGTCAGCCAGTGCAGGGGCTTTTGGGCTAGCACAGGACCTAAAGGCTGGGAGTTGTTCTGGCAGAAGTTTGTCAAACAGCTGGTCAGGAGAAGGGAATCCAGTTGCTTGTATCCACTGCAGGCAAAGTGAGGTGCCAGCTCCCACCAACCTGCCCAATAACCACCCCTGGGTTTGCTGCCCCTGCCCTGCTCCTCTGCCACGGCAAGTTCCCAGTTCCGCCGTTGTTCTCAGCAGCCATGCCCTCCAATGCCAAGCAGATCTGCTGCTCTCCTGTGCAGGACAGGCAGTGCAGCGACATCTGGCAATGTCAGCACGCTAGGCCCATGGCTCTGGAGCCACTGAGATTCCTATTCAAACCCACATTCCCCAGTGCCTGTTACACACCAAAATCGAAGAGCAGGATCCACTGCCAAACAGGCCCACCCCAGCCAACTAGACAGCACTGGCACATGGTGCAAACCCAGGTGTCCCACAGTAAAACTAGAAACGTACATGGCCTCTGTGCAGATCTCTGCAGAGGTGTGCACAGATGCCCTGCCAACAGGCCCTGAATGAGAACCCAGCCATACCGACAGTCCCACATTGGGTGCTGCTCTTGGCACAGCCAAATGACAAATACAGATGAAAGAGATTCACCAAACTGGCATGCACCACAGGAATTTCCTTTCTTGAAATCCTGCCTCCTCCCCACACAGACATGTCCTGGCCTCCCCACACCCACATGGGTTCTCCTCTCCTGCATCTCTCCCCAACCCAGGCATTCCTGACCTCCACTCCTGTGCCTCAGTCCTGATAATCCTGAGCCCTGCACCTCCACCGCCTCACACAAACATACTCTCCTCTGCCACCTGGGCTTCTCCTGTCATTCCTGACTTCTGAGTTGTGCCCCAGCCACAATAAACCTGACCCTGGCACCTACCCAGTGCTGTCCTCCGCACCTCCAATGCCACCCGTGTTCTCTACCCCTGCATCCATGTCACCACCTAGATCTCTCCACCACTACCTGCCACACACATACACCTGACAGCGACACCACCCCTCACTGGCTCAGCCCCCTGTGGCTACTGTCAGTCCCCGGGGCCTGTTTCCAGGCAATGGATATGTCTGCCCTGCAATCAGCATGACTGCAACTTGTTTAGACACACCCGAGCTAGATCAAAGCTAGCGCGAGTAACAGCAGCAGTGTGGCCATGGCACCACAGGTGAGCATCCCAAGGACAATCCTGCCCAGAACCCTGGGTACACACGTGATCAAACCGTGTGCCCATTGCACCACCCCTGCCACCACAGCTACCCTGCTATTGGTACTCAAGCTTTGATCTAGCTGGACGGAAGGTAGCTGGGGCATGCCTCCATGCGCTGCAATCACACCACCCGATTGCAGTGCAGACATACCCAGTATCCCTAAGAAGTCATTGCTACAGCCAGAGCCTCTCACTGACTAAGGAAAGCGACTCTCTTCTGTGCAGCTGGTCCAGCAGGAGCCAGCAGGCCAGCTAACTCCCTT
Organism: Gopherus evgoodei; assembly: GCF_007399415.2. NCBI lineage: Eukaryota > Metazoa > Chordata > Testudines > Testudinidae > Gopherus > Gopherus evgoodei. The sequence continues at coordinate 28,372,551 of NC_044336.1, read as the reverse complement.
GTCAAGGTGCCCAGCACAGGCACAGCCAGGCTGACAGCTGGATTCAGCAAGGAGAGTCATTCTCAGTGAAAGGACATGACGAGGCACCCCAGTGGCACAGGAAGGCCAGGCAGTGCCAGAGGAGGAAGTCTGAATGCAGGTGACAGAGTGCAGAGCTCTAGGTCTGACAGGATTCACGGCTGGAATCAAAGCTGCCAGAGATGGGAATGGAATCTTCCCCCAGAGCGCCCTGCAGGATTGCTCCCTAGGGCGTATTTATCTTTAAATGGCTCCAGTGAAGGAGCTTTCCCTGCTTCCCCAGGAGACTAGAACGTGCTCTGACAGACTGAGCACTGGAACATGGTTCAGCCTAGATGCTCTTTAGGAAATGATTACCAGAATGCCAGCAGGCACAGGGTCTGCAAAGAGCACTACGGACCTGCCAACCATATGGGCACTGGGAGAGGCATAGATCCATGGCAAAGTGGGCTTTGCCCCATGGAACAGGGAGGATCTCTCAGGATGGGAAGGGTCAACCTGTGCAGCAGAGGCTGGAGTTCTTCCACACTGTGGAGGCAGCTGGGCTGCTCTCACAGCATGTGCCTGCTCATGTGAGAGCAGCACCATCATTAGGAGCTCAATTCCTTTAACAGGATGCTGGGTTGTTTTAATTTGCCAGGGCGGCTGGCAGTGAGAGCCACTCTCCCCTCCAGCCCTGTGGTTCTCAGCACATGCCAGAGCCTGCCTTGCTTTGATTCCATACACTTACACTTCTAGTATTACAAGCTAATAAAAGCCGCTTGATCAAATTCCAGGTCATTACTCAAGGAAAGAGACCCCTCCACGGCCAGCAGCAAGAGCTTCAAACCAATTAAAGCAACCTAGCGTTTCTGCAGGCTGCCTGCTGCCTGCCACATGAGGGTCTCTGTAGGCCCAGGCCTGCAATGAGCAAAATGCACACTGTTAATAGAGGCACTTAAATGCCACGCCAGGGAGACTCTTGTAAATAAGGCCACTCAGCAGAGGTGGGTGCATCCTCCTGAGCTCACCCTGGAGGCAGCGCCAATAAAAAGGAGAGTGAATTGAATACAGCTTGGTTGGCACCAGGAACAGAAGAATGGCCAGACTGGGTCAGACCAATGATCTGTCTAGCCCAGCAGCCTGTCTTCCGACAAAGGCCAGTGGCCAGGGGCTTCAGATGGAGTGAATAGAACTGGGCAATGTATTCAGTGATCCATCCCCTGTCATCCAGTCCCAGCTTCTGGCAGTCAGAGGTTTAGTAGAGGGTTCCTTGGAGGAAAGCTCTGATACTTCCTATTAGTGCCACTTGCTGCCTGCCAGGCAAACGATGGGCCCCGTTTCCCGCTTGAGGCTATTGCAAAGTTTTCTGTGCAGATCAGGCTGGCAGCCGGAATGTGCCATCTACCATTTCTTCATGGGGGAGCAGAGGAGACAATTAACCCAAATAAACTGGAATGGGATTGCCTCAGACAAAGCCATACCATAAGCTGCAGTTTAGCACTTGGGTCGTTCACCTCCAGAGCCCAGGAATGTGCTGGAAAGCCAAAACTCCAGGGAAGGGAGGTGACAGGGGCAAAACTCCCTCCCCAGGGAAGACTGGGATTAGATGCTCCTTAAAGGCTGAAGAATGAAAACCTCAGGCCCCCGGCTGAAGCCCCACGGAGAAGAATCTGTACCCGACTCTAGGCCAAGGAGGGTCTGAATCTGACAAGCCCCTGCCCTTATCGCCTGGTCTCTACAGACTCAGACATGTGTCAGATATTAACTACCAACTAGAATAACTATAATAAAGCTGTTATTGACTCCTGCGTGGGAGTCGATAAAGATACTTAACACCACAGTTGGGTTTCACATTCTGCCTGCACCACCACCGTCAGCATCAATACTGCAGCACGTGTGTGCAGGCTTCTCCCTAGTGGGGACCAGCCAGGGGGAACAAGGCAGGAGGCAAAGAGAGCGGGGAACTATCGAAAACCCGAGAGACACCAACACACGTGTGACGAACTAGGAATGTTCTTAATGTTTGCTCTGAATACTGTGTTGGTGCCTCAGTGTCCCCATGGCAGTTCTTAAGCATCTGGCAGAGCCAAGGGCCAGTGCACCTAAATGCCTGACACTCTGTCTCCTAGCACCTGATGGCCTGGGCCCCTCCTCTGCATAGGTGCCAGCTGAAGGTGTTGGAGACAAAGGGATCAGGTGACCTCCTGGCCCTGGGAAAGGGGCTGAGCAGAGAGGAGGGGCTGGGAGGGGTTGTTAGTCTGGAGCTGGCTGGAGTCGAGGGTGGAGGGCAGACCTGGGGGTCTGGCTCACTGCCCCCCAGAATGGACCCGGCCGAGGGGTCCGGTTCGCTGTAGCTACAAGCTCTGTGTTAGACCCTGTTCCTGTCATCGAATAAACCTCTGTTTTACTGGCTGGCTGAGAGTCACGTCTGACTGCAAAGTGGGGGTGCAGAACCCGGTGGCTTCCCCAGGACCCCACTCGGGTGGACTCGCTGTGGGAAGCGCACGGAGGGGCAGAGGATGCTGAATGCTCCAAGGAGAGACCCAGGAGGTGAAGACGTGTGAGCTTCTTGCTCTGAACAAGTCTGCTCCAAGGGAGAGGAGGCTCCCCAAAGTCCTGACTGGCTTGGTGGGGAGGAGTTCCGGAGCATCGCCTGGTGACTCCGTGACAACATGCAAAGAGGGAAAAGCAAGGGCTGACGAGACCGTGGAGAGGTGCCTGTAACCAGCCCCAAAGCCAGAGCACCTTCAACACCTTAAACCAGTAAGAAGCAGGGGCTGAAGCTGCTGAGAGGAAAGACTGCTGTAAGGGAGACTTGCAGCACTTACTTTGTTTTCAAACTCTGCCTCCTGGGGTTCTCTGTGTCCTGAGGCTGCGGCAGAGCAAGGACTTGGAGTTCTGTTGACTATTTGCTTGACGAGGTGCCAGAGAACAATTCTGCACCCAGATTCTGGGGGAAGGCAGAGAAAGTTGTTGGATACAGGTTATTGCAAAGGCAGATGAGCACAAAGGTGTTTGTTTCGTTAGGGACAATGGGCTGCTGGATAACTTGCTGCACACAAGGCCCCTCGCTTTGCATGTTGGGAAGGGTGCTGAGAGATCTTCTGGGGAGCAAGCAGGAAGATACAGGAAGGAAGAGAACGGGCGGGGACGGAAGAGAGAGGGAGAACATCAATCCTCTTCTAGCTTCTCATTCCAAACCTGTTCTGACCTCAGACGAATCCGTGACCAGCTCTGTTGGAGCTAGGGTGACCAGATGTTCCGATTTTACAGGGACTATCCTGATTATCCTGATTTTTCTTATATAGGCTCCTATTATCCCCCACCCCCGTCCCAATTTTTCACACTTGCTGTCTGGTCATCCTAGTTGGAGCTGCCGAAGGGGATGTTCCTGCCCTTAGCTTCTGTCTCCCTACATTTCCCTGCAGCTTCAAGTGGATTTGGAACTTTTCTTCAGTTCCTGTCTTAGACAGCTGTGCTGTGTCCCATGCGAGTGTTTCAGTAGGGGGAAGTTGCTGCCATTGCTTCAGTTAGGCTGTGAAGCACTTTAGGAGTGTGAGAGGTTAGGAGCTGTTGAGTTTTGCACCGTGCCATGAGCGTGCAAGCTGCTCACTCTGCCTGCAGCTTGAGAGAGGTGTGGGGCAGCACCAGCATCTCATTAAAATGCAAATGAAAGAACTTTTTAATCAGTGACCAGAGAGAGGTCATAGCGGGCTGCTCCGTGGCAGAGCTGGGGAGGGGAGAACTCCGCACCCCAGGGGAGGGATAGCTCAGTGGTTTGAGCATTGGCCTGCTAAACCCAGGGTTGTGAGTTCACTCCTTGAGGGGGCCACTTAGGGATCTGGGGCAAAAATTGGTCCTGCTAGTGAAGGCAGGGGGCTGGACTCGATGACCTTTCGAGATCCCTTCCAGTTCTAGGAGATTGGTATATCTCCAGTTATTACCTATTACCACAGTTAAATCTGTTTGCAACCCTTCAGGTTCCCATTGGGAAGCATCAGCAGCTTGCCCAATCCTACCACCACAGGTGCAGGGATAGGAAAGGACTTGCTAAGGAGAGCTGAGGCACGGAGCATGCCAGCCTCCCAGGCCAGAACACAGCATGAGGCATGAGAATACAGCACCTCCCAGCAGCAAAAGACAGGAGAGCAGCTGAGATTGGCTGCCTTGCACACCAAGTGCTGAGAGCACAAGGTACCCCAAGCACAGCACAAAGCAGGGCCGGGAGGAAAAGAAGCTAACAGCGCAGGAAATAAACAGCCAATAAGTGGCATCGAGTGACCTGGACTGTGCATTGTAACGTTCTCTCTGCCAAGAGGCTGCATGCCATACAGCAGAGCCTTTCCATGCGCCAACCAATCAGCCATGGGCGAGTGGCAGCCCTGATGCTAGCTGACATCTGGCAAATGAGTTGAGGGGTGCAGTTTTAGCCTTCAAAACGCACACTTTGCACCAGTGGCACCGATAAAACGGGCAGCCTGAATCCTGTGACACAAACTCTGGTTTTATGGGTTAGTGTGAGGCAGGCTGGCTCCCTGGCTGGAAACGGTAATTAAACACACTGCTTTGCTCTCAGCCTGGTTAGGAGCAGCCTCTTCGGCTGCAGCTGACAGCAGTGCAAGGTACTGGACACCTGCCTACTGTCTCTGCCTCTCCAACTAACTTCCCAGCTTCCTCTTCAAACTCAGCCCAGGCAAACTGCGGGTTAGCAGGGGCAAGGAAAGAGACCAGCCCCCCAGCTCAAGGATGCAGAGAGTAATCCATCCTTGGGGCACGTGGGAGAGGAGATGAGACACTGAAACGCTGTCCACTCCTCAAGCCATGCCCAGGCTGACCTCCTCCATGGGAGCACTACTCTGCCCCTTACTGCTGCTGCTGGCACTGGCTGAAATCACTGCACCAAGCCCAAGCAGCCCCTTGGAATGGCACTGCATTGATTCCTACAGTGATGCCATGCTGGAGCCACCTGGGACCTGCCACACTGGGTCTCCTCTTGTCACACAGAAGTATCCTGAGGGCCCACTCTTACAGGACCACCATGGTACTGCTTTGAGCTACCACCACTCTGGGGACCAGTGCAGGCTATGAGGGGACGGAAGAACCAAGCCTCCACACAGCTCAGCATTTCAGTTCAGGCTAAAGCTGCATCCCCAGGTGCTCAGGGAAAGATCCCTCTGTCTCCCCTATTCCAGCCCCTGCCCCCACATGCCCAGTGAGCTGCCCAAGCCCTGGCTAAGTAGCCACCCACACTGGTCTGTGTAAGTACAGCTACAGGCCTGGCTCCCTCCCTCTCATGCTGGCTGCTTCCAGCCCCAACCTCAGGATATTTATTGTCCATTCTCTCCTAAATCACTGCTGATGGTTGGGCTGCTCACACTCCATTACAGAAAGAGCTTGCATGGAATCGCAGTTCCGTTTAGCTTGCAGAAAAAGAAGCCTCAGAGGAGAAACCCACCCAGAAGCTGTACGGTGCTGAACTCTGGAATGATGGACGATTATGGACCATCTGCACTTTCAGAAGGGGATAGATTTATGAGCGGCACAGACAGCTAGAAGAGTGTCCATTATTATAACTCACTGCCCTCTTCAAAGAGATTCTAATCAGGCCTCTTCTCCTACTGCTGCTGCAAAGTCCAGCTTAAGCACTAGCAGCAAGGAAAAGCAATTTTTTTTTAAAACACTATTGGCAGTGGGGTCAGGGGGAGCAGGACAGAACTTGACCCAGAACATATGCTGCCCAGAGGCACCTCTCCTCCCTGCAGCTAAGCACTGCTGGACATCACAGCCTTAGTGGAGCATGGCATGGGACGAGAAGCTTTCTGAACCTCCTGCTCCCCTCCAACCTGTCCTCAGTTTGAGCCAAAAGGACATCAAGCTCTAGCTCTGAGCGTGCCAGAAGCAGGGAAGCAGAATGATCTAGCAGTCAGAGTGTGGATGTAGGAGTCAGGAGACCTGGGTCCTATTAGTGGTTCTGACACTGTCTGGTTATGAGACCTTGAGGCAAGTTGCTTCCCCACTCCATGCCTCAGTTTCTCCATCTCTAACATGGGGATTGTGGTACTGACTGCCTTTGCTGAGCGCGCTTTGGCTGAACAACACTAGATGAAAGCCAGCCTGCTTTCTGTGTCTGGAAATGGTTGTTAATGGACATCATGGCAGGACTGGATCATTGCAAAGGACCAGCGCAGTGCACAGAAGTGCTTTCATGTGATTTAAGGACTCTAGTTTGTGGTAAGGGGTACCAGAGCTTGGGATGGACACACGTGCACAGCATGCTCTCTGCGACGGTCTCTCTCCTGCGTGTGCAGTGCCCAGTACAAGTCCCAATCCTGAATGGGGCCTTTGGACACTATCACAACATAATACTAAGGCAGTGGTTCTCAAACTGTGGGTCAGGACCCCAGTGTGGGTCACGACTCCCTTTGAATGAGGTCACCAGGGCTGGCTTAGACTTGCTGAAGCCTGAGCCCCACTGCCCAGGGCAGAAGCCAAAGCCTGAGGGCTTCAGCCCTGCCTGGCGGGGCTCCGATTGTAGTCCCCCTGCTTCAGCCCTTGAGCTTCAGCTTTGGTTCCCTGGCCCAGAGCAATGGGGCTCGGGCGGGCTCAGGCTTCGGTGCCCCTCCGGGGTCGAGAAGTAATATTTGTTGTCAGAAGGGGATCACAGTGCAAGGATGTTTGAGAACCCCTGTACTAAGGCCTCCCCAAAATACAGATGTAGATCTTCCTTGCACAGGGCAAGTAGGAAAGGTGGGGGAGGGAGCTCCCTGGCACTGCAGGTTAGTGAACTAGCCCTTCACTTCTGGAGTAAACACCACCTGCCGATCTGGTCACACAGCAAGTGAGCTGGGCAGCCTCAGCCTAATGCATAGAGGAGGTGGGAAACATGCAGACTCAGCACCGTCGGGCATGGTTCTCAGGTCAAAAAGAGGACAGGCATAGCAGTGGAAGTGTAGGTGAGGGCTGGGGGGGGTGCTTGCAGAGCTGTATATGGAAGGTGGGGCAGCGAGGAACTGCAGGAGGTGCTGCAGGTCACACCTGAGGAGTGCTGGAAGGGATTTGGAAGGAAAGGAATGAGGTGTTGTTTAGGGATGCAGGACAGGAAGAGTAGTCGGGGCTGTCAGCATTGAGGCAGGATAACAGGGTGTTGCAGGTCAGGATTGAGGGGCACTCTTCTCACCTGCTTGCGGACAGGGCTGCCCAGAGGATTCAAGCGGCCTGGGGCAAAGCAATTTTGGAGGCCTCTTCCATTAAAAAGGGTTGCAATACTATATTCTAGTGGGGGGCCCTGCAGGCCCTGGGGCAAATTGCCCCACCCCGGGCAGCCCTGCTTGAGGAACATAAGCAGAGCTGGTGGTGGGGAGAGGACAGAAATCATAAGTGGGGGATGCAGATCAGGGCACTGTCAGCTGTGTTGGGAGCCCAGAACTAGACTAGCAAGAGGGCCAGAGTCAAGATGGAGGTGTGCTGTCACACACACAGTACTGCAGTATTTCTAACAGATCCCATTAAAGAGAAATCCCTCCCAGTGCTAACCCCAGCTCTGACTTTCCCACCTCCTCTGAACCCATCACCTGAAGACGGAGAAGTTATACATGCCTTTTATTTCCAGCCCAGCCCTGCCTTGTTGTCTCAGACTCCAAGCACTTTCCCCTCCCTGCTTTATTAGCATCATCTTTATTCACGTGACAGCATCAAGGATTCATTATGAGCAGCTGGGGGGCACCATAACCTCCCCCTCCCCTGGCTGCAGCGTGGTCCAGCCAAAGGATGGAAGGAGCAGAATCAATGTCTGGATCTTCCAGCCCCTTTTCCCACACTAAAATTTACGGCCAATGATATTACACGGACATCCCATAAACTCACATCACCTCTGTGGAGGTCTTCCTTCCTTAAACCCTCCACTCCATAATCCAGCAATTCCTGGGATCCCCCTTCCCTGAGCTAGGTTCTTTGAAAACCAAATCACTGCTGCAGAGAGCCCAAACAGGAGAAAGAGGAGTGCAGATTCCTTCTAGTGGGACAGTTCATGCCGTGGCCGGCACCTTGCGGGACTACATGGAATGTCCTGCTGTGCTGTGAGGCGGCACCCACCCTTCATGCCACCTTACAAGCATGTGGAAAAGGGTGATCCAGTGGATAGAGTGTACTTGGATTTTTAGAAAGCCTCTGACAAGGTCCCTCACCAAAGGCTCTCATGGAAACTAAACAGTCATGGGATAAGAAGGAAGGTCCTTTAGTGGATCAGTAACTGGTTAAAAGATAAGAATACAAGGGAAGAATAAATGGCCAGTTTTCACAGTAGAGAGCGGGAAAGAATGGGGTCCCCCAAGGATCCGTACTGGGACGGGTTCTGCTTAACATATTATAGTCATAAATGATCTCGAAAAAGGGGTACTGAGGTGGCAAAGTTTGCAGATGATACAAAATTACTTAAGATAGTGAAGTCCAAAGCAGACTCACTGCAGAGAGTTACAAAGGAATCTCACTAAATTGGGTGACTGGGCAACAAAATGGCAGATGAAATTCAGCACTGATAAGTACAAAGTAATGCACATTGGAAAAAATAATCCCAAATACACATATATAACGATGGATTCTAAATTAGCTGTTACCACTCAGGAAAGATCTTGGAGTCACTGTGGATAGTCCTCTGAAAGCTTCACCTCAATGCACAGAAGTGGTCAAAAAGATTAACAATATGTTAAGAACTATTAGGAAAAGGATAGAAAATAAGACAGAAACTACCATAATGCCACTATATAAATCCATGGTGTGCCCATACCATAGTGTGTCCAGTTCTGGTCACCCCATCTCAAAAAGGATAGAGTGGAGCTGGAAAAGGTTTAGAGACAGGCAGAAAAGATGAGCAAGGGTATGGAATGGCTTCCGTAGGAGGAGACACTGAAGATTAGGGCTGTTCATCTTAGAAAAGAGACAACGAAGGGGATATGACAGAGGTCTATAAAATCATGAATGGCATGAACAAAGTGAATCGAGAAGTGTTATTTACTCTTTCCCACAATTAAAAAAACGGGGGTCACCAGATGAAATTAATAGGCAGCAGGTTTGAAAAAACAAACATAAGGAAGTACTTCTTCACACAACACACAGTCAGTCTGTGGTCCTCTTTGCTAGGGGATGTTGTTAAGGCTAAAAGTATAACTAGGTTCCAAAAAGAACTAGATTAAGTTCATGGTTGACAGGTCCATTCATGGCTATTAGTCATGATGGTTGGGGATGTAACCCCATGCCTGGGATGTCTCTAAACCCTGACTGCCAGAAGCGAAGAGAGGAAGATGGAGTGGATCACTCCTGTTCTGTTCTGTTCACTCCCCCAGAAGCATCTGGCACCAGCCACTGTCAAGATAGGACACTGGGCTACATGGACCATTGGTCTGACCAGAGAGGTCATTCTTATGCTCTCACACTCCTGGGATCCCAGGGAACCTAGTCTATGGAAATTCAGCAATGTAGATTCAAAGAAGGATTGAGTTGCTAGCTGTTTCTAGGGGCAGTGGGGATAGGGAGGTTGCAGCACACATGTGCCACTGGCTGGAAGGGTTGGGCAGGCTTAGCCCATTCCTCCCCATTTGCTTTTGAGACATGGCTCTTTGTGTGCACTCCTTACACATCGACAACCTGGCCAAAGGGCTTTTCTTAGACCCTTTCTCTCCCCTACGTGTGGCTGACTGGGCCTTGTGCTATCAGGACATCCCAGTGCCTGAGGTTACCAAGCCAGCTGTCCTGTCTCTTAGCAGGAGGGTCTGTCCTTTCAGGAGCACACCCCTGAGTGATGCCTGTGAGCTGTGCATGTCTTGTGCTGCACATGGTGGCTGAAGCGCCCAGCTCACCACCCTCCTGTCTCAGGACAGGGCCTAGTTTCCCTCCACCTCTTGCTTTGTCTGCCATAAATGGCAATTTTCTCTTGACAGCATTGGGAGCAAGCCGTGATCCTCACTGCAGCGGCCAGGTCTCAGTAACGTTGAGGACATTCTCCTCAGCGCCTTTCCCTTTTGCCCCCCTCCCACCCCCACTCTTTGGCAGGAGCTCACATCCTACTCAGCCTTTGGTTGAAGAGGAAATATGGCTTCCAGGAAGCCTAGCACCGCCACAGTTAAGGGTGGCTCTGTGGCAAAGCACACTGCACACTCCTCCACAGCACTAGCTGCCTACCCTAATTCCACAAGGAGCTGAGTGCTGGAGTGAGCCGGGCTCCTCTGGACACATACAGAACATGGCCGGGGAAATCACAGCCCTGTAGTGGGTGCATGTTAGCAGTTGGGAAGAGAGAGATGGGGCAGAGACATTCCAGACACAATCCCTAGTGACCATCACTCATGATGCTTCAAGCTGCTCACCAAAAGATCTCAGCCGCAGCCCAGCCTCCGGACTAACCACCAGACAACACTGCCTTTTACTGGTAGTGTAGACAGCTGCTGTGTGTACTTCCCTAATACAGCTCTACCAAGGCCCATCAAACGCAGCACTTCCCATGCTTCTCCATCCTGGTCTGCTGCCCCTCACAGACATGCCCGAGGGATGTGACCATTTTTCCTTTCTTTATGGACATGCTGACCGGGCCGGGGGGGAGGTGTTATAACTTTTGCTGTTGTAACATGGAGTTGTGGTAGGGAAAAGATTCACACCGACGGCACTAGTCCTACCCACCCCCTTGCACTTTTGCAAGGGATTCATCTACAATCTGATCACAAAGGCACAGAGAAGCCTCAATGGCTGCAAAGCACATGCTGGCTGCAGGGACAGGCAGGGGGGCCCTGGTGCTCCATGCATGTGGGCTGGCACCAATGCTGTGTTCCCACTGTGTAACCTGGGGTGTTAGGCAAAGAAGCCACACTTATCACTTTGATTTTATTTTCTGTTTGTGGCTCAGCAGCTCAGAGACTGGCCCATGATAACTACCTGCAAGCAGTTTGGTAATAAATCTATGTGCTTAGAGGGGGGTAGGGAAGTCAAAGAGACGAAGGAGATAAATGCCAGTTACAGGGGGTCAGGTTGTGCAGTTGAGTCAATGGGGGGGCGGGGCAGAAGGGTCAGAGGGAGTAAATAAACTGTAACCACATCAGGGAGGCTGAGTCCCCAGAGAGGCTTCACAGTGGCAATAAATGGGAGACAGCAAATCATGGCTGCAGCCATAATTAGGCTTGTCCATCACCAGCCCCGAAGAAGGGGCTGAAAAGCTCTTTACAGAGAATGATGTCACCTGGCGCACGGTGCCCGGTGGGGCTGGCATTCGCCTGCGCGGCTCACCCAGCACGCCACCTTCGTTCTCATTGTTCCCGAGACAGAGCACTGCTTAATTTACGCTCTCCAATCAATACACCCTGTCATGTCAGCCAGGGCCATTAGTTTTACCCAAGAGAGAAAAAAAAATAAAGACAAATCATTACTTCAGAAAGTGTGAGCGAGAATCGCTCAGAGTCACAGCCGAGCCCAGCGCTCCGCAATAGGCTGAATCTCCCACATGCAGGCTTCCCTGGCAAAGCAGCTGGGGATGTGGGGTGGGCAACAGGAAGCACAATGCATTTGCCTGGGGCCCTGCAGTCCATGGCAGGAATGCCCTGCACATGCTGCAGCAGGTGTCTGAGGAGAGGACTCCTGTAGTCTGTGCTGATGCCAGATAAGAGGAAGGCTCCTCAACGCTGGGATTTGTCTGCAACTTCCAGCTACAGTCAGACAGGCAGAGGACATCTCCAGATAGTCCATCAGGTGACTAATGTCAGGTAGACTCAGGGAACTCTCAGACTGTGCTTTCCATCTCTTCTCAAAGCATCAAATCCTGATGTGGATGCACATGCATGCATGTGCAAATATGCCTCTTTGCATGAGAACGTGCATCTGAGGACACCACACGCATGGACACAAAGATTCTAAGGGTCACATAAGAAAGGGTTTGCAAGATCTTCATCCTCCATCAAAGCTATTGCTGGAGTTGGCCTGGGCAGTATCCCTTCCCAGAACTCCCTTCTGTCAGTATCTACAGGTGGCTAACTGGTGGGAGACTCCGGCTAGCTCCAGCACACATTGATTTCACTTTCTGCTCTAAAGTCACAATGAGGAAAGGCAGAAGCCTTAGGTACCGAGTGTGATGAACTGGGAAAGTTCTTAATGTTTGCTCTGAGTACTCTGTTGGTGCCTCAGTGTCCCCATGGCAGTTCTTAAGTATCTGGCAAAGCCAAGGGCCAGTGCACCTAAATGCCTGGCACTCTGTCTCCTAGCAACTGATGGCCTGGGCCCTCCTCTGCAAAGGTGCCAGCTGAAGGTGTTGGAGACAAAGGGATCAGGTGACCTCCTGGCCCGGGAAAGGAGCTGAGCAGAGGGGAGGGGCTGGGAGGGGTTGTTAGTCTGGAGCTGGCTGGGGTCAAGGGTGGAGGGCAGACCTGGGGGTCTGGCTCACTGCCCCCAGAATGGACCCCGCCGAGGGGTCCGGTTCGCTGTATCTACAAGCTCTGTTTTAGACCCTGTTCCTGTCATCGAATAAACCTCTGTTTTACTGGCTGGCTGAGAGTCACGTCTGACTGCAAAGTGGGGGTGCAGAACCCGGTGGCTTCCCCAGGACCCCACTGGGGTAGACTCGCTGTGGGAAGCGCACGGAGGGGCAGAGGATGCTGAATGCTCCAAGGAGAGACCCAGGAGGTGAAGCTGTGTGAGCTTCTTGCCCTGAACAAGTCTGCTCCAAGGGAGAGGAGGCTCCCCAAAGTCCTGACTGGCTTGGTGGGGAGCAGTTCCGGAGCATCGCCCGGGGACTCCGTGACACCGAGATGTGCACTGATGGAGCTGTCTCCATCTCCTAGGTTGACAGCAGTCAGGATGCCCTTCTCTAAGGAGGAGGAAAGCTGTGCACAACACCACCTTGCAAGAGACCTAGATTAGGAAGCAACCCCAGAATTTCTGTTTGCTGACTTGCTGGTGAGCAGGCACTTTGTGCAGGTGACATAACCAGCGAGGAAGGTGCTGAGGCATTATTGGAGGAAGAAGATTGCATTCTCGGGCTGGGAGGGAGGAACATGACCCGGCTATAGCAGCGAAGATGGGAGAACAGCAGCAAATTTAACTCTCCAAGCCAGAAGCCAGATTTCCATGTACAAAGCTCCTCACCTATGTCCTTGAGAATTCTGGAGGCCAGACCCTACCCCTTGTGTCATGGCAACACTCCTCCTCTGGAGGAGGCCACATAGGCAGTCTGGCTAGTAATGCAGATGGAAATATTCTCCCAGAATACCCATACAGCTCCCTGGGCTGGAGGGACAGAGTAGTCCAGGGCTATACGCATTTTCAGAAGTGAGAGACTGTATCTCCCTTGCTATCATATTAAGAGACTGATATCAGTGGGAAAGGATGGAGAATTCAGCCTGCTCTAGGCTTGCTCCATACTGCCTCCACAGCTCCAACCTCCAGGGGCTCTTTACTGGAGAGACTGGTGAACACAGGCAGTGGAGACACAGTCCAGTTCCACCAGCCTTCCCAAAGGCTGCACTCAGCCTCAGCAGCAGGCCCAGGTCTGCATCTGGGTAACGGAGCCTAGGGTGGTGAGCAGGTGGAGGGAGATACATATTGAACAACAATGTTGAATTCTCCTGAGCTTTAGTGTTTTAACAGTTGATTACACTGTCAGGCAGCAATTACAAAAGAGAAGTGCTCATATTGCAAGGCTCTTGCCTCCTGCACTGCACAGGACATTCCATCCCGCCCCCCTGTGTGAGCCACCCTTGTTTTCAGGTGAAAAGAGAAAGATCTTTTCACAGGGAAGTTTGCACACTGTTTACAAAGAATTCGCCAAGCCCAGGATTACAGAGTGCAAACCTGCTGCAGCCTTTGAATGGGCTGGTTGTGAATGAGCTGCCTCTTGCACTGTTCATGCTCTGCTGTTCAGAGACATGGAGGACCCTTCAAAGATGTGCTCTGCAGTTCTTTCCCAAGGAGCCTTCTTTTTATTTCTCTTAAATTGGATGAAGAGGAAAGACGAATGTTCAGGAAAGTTAAAGACAGATAAAAATGACACGAATCTGGCACAATGCAAGTGCTGTGTGAACCTCACACACAAAGCAAGGATGCAGCCAAATATGCTGACTCAGGCCTGCCGCCTCTGGCTGCGCACTCTGTCCCCTTCCACAGGTCTATCCATGCAAGCTGCACTGTTCCAGTCCTGGATACAACCCTCTGGATCAGGCCTGCACAACTCATAAAGCGGCGAGGGCCACATTACTCCAAAGAAAACAGCTGAGGGCCGAAACCCCCCGGCCCTGCGGAAACAGCCCGCCCCAGCACCACCCAGCCCTGTGGAAACAAACTCTCCTTCCCCAGTGCCGCCCCATCAAAACAGCTGTGGGCCAAAAAGGAAGGTTGGGGGTGGGGAGGTGATACTTTATTTTAAATCAACCAGGGGCTCCCAGCTGAAGAGGTGGCTGGGAGCCCTCAGGGGCAAATTAAAGGGCCCGGGGCTCCAGCGGCCGGGGGAACCGGAGCTTTACGGGGCTGGGGCAGGGATTTAAAGGGCCCAGTGCGCCTGTCGCTGAGGGGAGCCCGAGCCCTTTAAATCCCAGCCCCAGCCTGGCCGCCGGAGCCGGGGTGAGTTTCAAAGGGCTCTGGGCTGCCTGCAGCGGCAGGGAGCCCATAGCCCTTTAAATCCCAACCGCCGCTGGGATTCAAAGGGCTCTGGGCTGCCTGCAGAGCACCGTGTGCACAGGATTTAGAATCCCCCCACGGGCCGCACAATGAGCCTCCGCGGGCCGTATGTTGTGCAGGCCCGCTCTGGATAGCTCTGCTAGTGCACCTCAGTTGTAATGCATGCGCTAGGCCTCCTAAAACACTGCGGTTGGGCTAACTGTGCCTTAGTTTATTAGGTGTATTATAGTAACAGCCTAGCTGTGAGGCAAACCTGTAGCCAGACGAGGGCTGCTCACTGGGCTGCCATGATTTACCCTTCCAACAGAGCCTGCAGGGACTCCTCACTCAGGCATGCTGCTGCAGCAGTCTATCCCTGCGCAAGGCCCAGGTCAGATGACCCCCCCCAGGCACAGATATTTCACTGACACTCCACCCCTCCCCTCCGACCTGCAAGTTAGTCTGTGCAACAGCACTACTCGGCCAGGAACCCTTCCACCGCTGCTCAGTGTAACAGACTCCCTAGTCTTTCAGCCTACCATTGATCTGGTTCCTGCTCCTGCTCCAGACTTGCCTTAGCCTTGTTCCAGCCTACCCCAGCCTGATATGTGCCCTACTCCAACCATGCACCAGTCCTGCATCTGTCTCCTGACCCCAGACCTCTGAACTGACTCCAGACCGGCTTCAATTGTTGGCCGAGTCTGGATTCTGACTACAATACTGAATTGGCTTGTCTATGGATTCTGACCAAAGTTCTCACCCACAGCCTGTCCCTTGACTCCAGTTTCAGCACTGCCTTCAGCCCAGTCTTGACCCTCTGGCTGGCTTCAACCATCGCACCAACCACCAGGACTTACTGCCAGGAACCAGAACCTGACACCAGTTGTGCACAGACACAGAGACGGGGCGGCGCTAGGCACCAGCAAAGCAAGTGTCTGCTTGGGGCAGCCCATTTGCAGGGGCAGCAAGGATCCGGCATGGGAGCTGAGAACCAAGAGGGGGCTCTGGGAGCTGTAGTTCCTTGGTTAGCTCCCTGCCTATAGAGCCAGCCCTGGAGCAGGGAAAGAAAAAGACGGTTACTCACCTTTGTAACTGCTGTTCTTCGAGATGTGTTGCTCATATCCATTCCAGTTAGGTGTGCGTGCGCTGCGTGCTCGTTCGTCGGAAGATTTTTACCCTAGCAACACTCGGTGGGTCGGCTGGGCGCCCCCTGGAGTGGCACCGCCATGGTGCCGGATATATACCCCTGCCGACCCAGCCACCCTTCAGTTCCTTCTTGCCGGCTACTCCGACAGAGGGGAAGGAGGGCGGGTTTGGAATGGATATGAGCAACCCATCTCGAAGAACAACAGTTACAAAGGTGAGTAATCGTCTTTTCTTCTTCGAGTGATTGCTCATATCCATTCCAGTTAGGTGATTCCCAAGCCTTACCTAGGCGGTGGGGTCGGAGTGAGATGTGGCAGAATGCAAAACCGCTGAGCCAAACGCTGCATCACCTCGACTGTTGAACCAGAGCATAATGCGAAGCAAAGGTGTGGACCGAGGACCAGGTAGCTGCGCAACATATCTCCTGGATAGGTACACGAGCCAGAACGGCGGCAGATGAAGCCTGAGCCCTGATAGAATGAGCAGTGATGTGGCTTGAGGAAATATTAGCCAAATCATAATAAGTGCAGATGCACACCGTCACCCAAGATGAGATCCTCTGAGAGGAAACAGGTGGGCCTTTCGTTCGGTCTGCTACCACGACAAAGAGTTGGGGTGTTTTACAAAACAGTTTTGTCCGCTCAGTATAAAATGCGAGCGCTCTACGGACATCCAGGGAGTGCAATTGTTGCTCCCGTCACGTTGAGTGTGGCTTCAGGAAGACGACCGGGAGAAAGATGTCCTGGTTAACATGAAAGGCTGAAACCACCTTAGGGAGGAAAGCCGGGTGTGGTCGCAACTGCACCATGTCCTTGTGGAACACAGTGTATGACGGATCCACCATAAGAGCCCTAAGCTCGGAGACTCGTCTGGTCGATGTAATGGCTATGAGGAAAGCTGTCTTCCAAGACAGGTATAGTAGCGAGCAGGTTGCTAACGGCTCGAATAGGGGAGACATAAGTCTGGTTAAAACCAGGTTGAGGTCCCAGGTCGGGGCTGGGCGGTGTACTTGGGGGTATAAGTGCTCCAAGCCCTTGAGGAACCTCGAAACCATAGGGTGTGAGAACACGGAACGACCACCTTCGCCTGGGTGAAGGTAGAGATGGCTATCAAGCGTACCCTCAGTGATGATACTGCTAGGCCCTGCTGTTTGAGAGACCAGAGGTAGTCCAAAATAGAGGGGATCGAGACCTCAGTGGGAGTAAGATAAAGCGTTTTGCACCAGCAGGAGAAACGCTTCCACTTGGCAAGGTACGTTGACCAGGTGGAAGGCTTCCTGCTACCCAGGAGAACTTGTCGTACTGATTCAGAGCAACGTAACTCTGACTGGCTTAACCACGCAGCGGCCACGCCGGAGGTGAAGAGCCTGCAGGTCCGGGTGGCGAAGCCTGCCGTGGCCCTGAGTTATGAGGTCTGGGTGGAGTGGCAGGGTAATTGGGTTGGCTATCGACAGGTCGAGCAACGTGATGTACCAGTGCTGCCTGGGCTATGCTGGAGCGATCATGATGATGTGTGCTCTGTCCCTGCAGAGTGAATCAGCGGGAACGGTGGGAAGGCATAAAGGAGCTGGCTCTTCCATGGCATCAGGAAAGCGTCCGAGATCGATCCCGGGGAGAGACTTTGGAAGGAACAGAACATCTGGCATTTCCTGTTCTTGTGGGAAGCGAACAGGTCTATGTGGGGAAATCCCCACTTCTGGAAAACAGAATGCATAACGTCTGGGCGGATCGACCATTCGTGAGACAGAAAGACCTGCTGAGTAGATCCGCCAGGGTGTTCCAAACGCCTGGGAGAAAGGACGCTACCAGATCTATCGAGTGGACTACACAAAAGTCCCAGAGCTGGATGGCCTCCTGACGAAGTGGGGAGGACTGTGTCCCTCCCTGTTTGTTTATGTAGTACATAGCTGTTGTGTTGTCTGTAAACACTGAGACACAATGGCCTCGCAACTGTTGCTGGAAAGCTTGGCACGCCAGGCGGACTGCTCTCAGTTCTCGGACATTTATGTGTAATGCCAGCTCCTGAGAAGATCAAAGGCCTTGAGTACGAAGGTGACCGAGGTGAGCACCCCAGCCGAGAGATGACGCGTCCGTCGTCAGGGACATTGAGGGTTGGGGCGGATGGAACAGCATTCCTGCACGCACTAGGGAGGGAGCTAGCCACCATTCTAGGGAGCCTAGAGTGCTCGGGGGAATGGTGACTATCGTGTCTATTGGGTCCCTGCCCGGGCAGTATACCGAGTTGAGCCAAACTTGGAGAAGATGAAGGTGGAGCCTGGCGTGTTTGGTTACAAATGTGCAGGCAGCCATGTGACCCAGGAGACCGAGACAAGTGCGAGCCGAGGTCATCGGGAAATTCTGTAGACCTCAGATAATTGTTGCCATCACCTGAAACCGCGGCTGTGGTATGCAGGCTCTGGCTAGACTGGAGTCCAGGATAGCTCCTATGAAGTCTAACCTCTGCGTGGGAACCAGAGTGGATTTTTCTATATTGATCATCAGACCCAGACGTGTGAATAGGTCCTTGATGATGCCCACATACTGAGTGACTTGTGTCTCGGAGACCCCTCGGATGAGCCAATCGTCCAGATACGGAAAAACTTGTATCCAACGTCGGCGGAGGTAGGCAGCGACTATAGCCATACACTTTGTAAATACCCTTGGGGCTGCAGAAAGGCCAAAGGACAGGACCGTAAACTGGAAGTGCTGATGGTTGGCTACAAAGTGGAGGTATCTCCCGTGCAGAGGAAAGATGGCGATGTTAAAGTACGCGTCCTTCATATCGAGGGTGGCATACCAGTCTCCAGGATCCAAGGACAGGATAATGGTCCCCAGGGATACCATGCGGAACTTCAACTTTATCATAAACTGGTTGAGTCCTCGCAGGTCTAGGATAGGTCTGAGAGTAAAACCCCTTGCCCCTTTCGTCCATCGGTACTTCCCCTATAGCTCCTATGGCGAGGAGCATCTGCACCTCTTGTAAGAGGAATTGCTCGTGACAGGGGTCCCTGAAGAGGGACAGGGTTGGAGGGTGGGAGGGCGGGTTGAAATAAATTGGAGCTGGTACCCATACTCCACCATGCGTAGGACCCAGCAATCTGAAGTTAACTGGGACCACGCCGGGAGGAAGTAGGAGAGACGGTTGGAGAAGGGAGGAGAGGGATCCTGGCCTGTAACTGGTACGCCGCCCTCGGGCGCACCTTCAAAGTTCGTCTTTGGTCCTGGTGGTGGTTTCGAGGGACCTTGATTTTGGCCCCCTTAGGGTCCTGACAGTCGTCTGCAACTACCTCGGCCACGCTGCCTGCCAAAGTCCTGTCTTTGTCTAGGCACAGAGTATGGGCAGTGGGGCTGGGGACGGAAAGGCCAGCGTTGGGTCACCGGGTATGCATGCAGAGAGCGCATTATGACCCTGTTGTCCTTCAGGCTTTGCAGCCTGGGGTCAGTCTTTTCCGAGAAGAGGCCTTTACCATCAAATGGTAAGTCCTGAATGGTATACTGCAGCTCCGGTGGGAGGTTTGAAACCTGAAGCCATGAGATGCGCCTCATGGCAACACCCGAGGCCAGAGTCCTGGCTGCTGAGTCTGCTGCATCCAAAGAGGCCTAGAGGGAAGTTCTGGCCACCTTTTTCCCTTCCTCCAAGAGGGCAGCGAACTCTTGGCGGAAGTCTTGAAGGAGAAGCTCCGTAAACTTACCCACCGCCACCCAGGTGTTATAATTATAGCGGGTAAGCAAGGCTTGTTGATTTGCCACCCGGAGGTATAGGGTCCCTGCCGAGTATACCTTGCGGCCAAGTAGGTCTATTCACCTAGCCTCCTTCGATTCGGGGCTGGCGCCTGCTGGCCATGGCATTTCCTCTCATTAACGGACTGGATGGCTAGTGAGCAGGGAGAAGGATGGACATACAAGTACTCGTACCCTTTAGAGGGCACCATATATTTACGCTCAACTCCCCTGGCCGCAGGAGGGATAGAGGCTGGGGACTGCCATATAGTATCGGCATTCGCCTGGATGATCCGAATAAACGGTAGGGCCACTCTAGTGGGGGCATCCGCCGATAGAATGTCCACTATCGGGTCCTCTACCTCCGGGACCTCCTCCACCTGGAGGTTCATATTGAGTGCTGCCCTCCTTAAGAGGTCCTGATGGGCTCTCAGGTCGATTGGAGGAGGGCCTGAGGAGGATGTTCCTGCCACCGTCTCATCTGGAGAAGAGGAAGAGGAGATGCCGGCGACAAGCGGGTCCTGGGTTGCCTATTGCTCTTGGGCGATCTCCTGCTCCAGAGGAACCTGGGAGTCCAGTGGGTGAACTGGGGCTTCCTCCGCAGCAGTGGGAGGGGGACGGCTAACCGTTGCCTCTGGCCTCGGTGCTCTGATGAGACAGAGCAGGACGGAACTGGTGGTACACCCAAGGTGTCCAGAAAGACCACTGATGGGGTTCTTGGTCCTGGGCCTGGGTCTCTTGGAAGACTCTGGTGGGCACATCAGAATCGCGGTCCTGAGCATAAGAGCTGTCCGCGTGGGATGACACTGATGCATGTCTGGATGGCCATGGAGGTGCTGAAAAGTCCTGGGCAGAGTCTCTGTCTCTAGAGGACCTTGCCCTACTCGGCACCGGGGACCGGTACCGGGAGGCATACCGGTACTGGGAACGAGATCGGGACCTGCGACCGGAGCGGTGCCGGGAGGTCGACTGAGATCTCGAGACTCGAAGTCAGGAGCGGCAACAGGAGTCATGGTGCCTGGAGCGGTGCCGAGAGTAGCGGGCCGGCGAACGGGATACCGACGGTGCCGCGAGTGCGACCGGTACCGAGGAGAACGGTACCAGGACTGCAAGCAGCGTCGGGAGCGGGAGCGCCGACAGGACCTGGAACATCTGCGGGACCGCGATCGTGAACGGCACCGCTCTGCTGTGCTGACAGAGGATCGTCTTATCAAGGCAGGCTTGCCGATAGACTGTATTACCCGCAACGGCGGTGCCGGGGGTAGAGGCAGCGTTGACTCTGTCATGACAATCTGATCCCTCGCCGTTGAGAATGTTTCCAGCGTGGATGGAATAGTAAGCTCATCCACGGCTCGCGAGAGGGAGCTGACAGGCACCAGACTCGACGGCCCTCGTGGGACTGGAATTGACAGTGCCGACGTCGTCGGGGCCATGCGATCCGACTTAGACGAGCTCTCTGGCTGCGGCGCAGGTGGCACAGAAGCAGCAGGAGTCTTTTGCCTTCTCGACCTCAGGGAGAGGGAGCGGTGCCGAGTCGACTTCGGTGCCGGCGACGGCCGGTGCCGAGAGGCCTTGGCAGTACCGGCGCGGTCCGGTGCTGAGGAGGTGCTTCTGCCCGCCGATTGACCAGCGCTCGGTGCCGAAGGCAGAGGGGTAAGAGCCGCCTCCATGAGGAGCTGCTTTAGCCGAAAGTCCCGCTCCTTTTTTGTTCTCGGCTTAAAAGCCTTGCAAATGCGACACTTATCTGTCAGGTGAGATTCCCCGAGGCACTTAAGGCAGGAGTCGTGTGGATCTCCTGTCGGCATCGGCTTATGACAGGATGAGAACAGTTTGAAACCCGGTGAACCAGGCATGGGCCCCGGCACCGGGTATGGGGAAGGGGCTAATCCCTAAACCCCGCTTAACTATACACTAACTATGAATAATAAAAATTAACTACAACTATATACACAACAAAATAACTAGAGAACTATAAGTAGCTAGGGCGGTGGAGGTCAGTAAAACCGCACTCCACTGTTCCAACGACCGACTCGGGCGGTAAGAAGGAACTGAGGGGCAGTTGGGTCGGCAGGGGTATATATCCGGCGCCATGGTGGTGCCACTCCACGGGGCACCCAGCCGACCCGCCGAGTGTTGCTAGGGTAAAAATCTTCCGACGAACGTGCACGCGGCGTGCGCACACCTAACTGGAATGGATATGAGCAACTCATCTTGAAGAACTACATTTCCCAGCATTCCCGTGGCCACTACCAACAAGAAAGGAAGGGGGAGGGAGTGAGGTAGCTGAGACCTCATGCAGCAGCCTGCTGTGAATGGAGAGCTGCACTGTGAAGGGTCGGGAGACCATATTTTAACATTCAAAAAATAGGACACTCCACAGGGAGGGAGGGTAGCCCCACCCTGCCACCATCCACTCCCTCCGACTGCCCCCCACAGAAACCCCAACTCATCCAACCCCCCCTGCTCCCTGTCCCCTGATCATCCCCTCCCGGGACTCCTGCCCCTAACTGCCCCCCAGGAAGCCACCCCCTATCTAAGCGCTGCTGGTCCTTGTCCCCTGATTGCCCCCTCCCAGGACCCCTGCCCCAAACTGCCTCTTGGGACCCCACCCCCTATCTAAGCCTCCCTTCTCCTTGTCCCCAACTGCCCCCTCCTGAGACCCCTCCAACTCCCCCCCTAGGACCCCACCCCCTACTGTCCCCTGACAAACCCCTGGGACTCCCATGCCTATCCAACCACTGCCTGTCCCCTGACTGCCCCCCCAACCCCAACCCATCTAACCCCCGCTTCTCTCTGCCCCTGACTGCCCCCGCAAACCTCTGCCCCATCCAACCCCCCCTGCTCCCTGTCCCTTGACTGCCCCCCCGGAACTCCCTACCCCTTCTCCAACCCCCCAGCACTCGTACCGTGCCACTCAGATGAGCGTGTCTGGCTCAGCGCAGTGCCAGACAAGCTGCTGCATACATGCTGCCATGTTCCCCCCGGAGCCACAGCCCCCCAGCACCTGGCTTCCAAATTTGAGCACCTCAAAATTCAGGAGTGCTCAAGCTCAGTTTGGGCAGCTGTTACTTCATTTCTCCCAAATCAAATACACTGATCCACTGTAACCTGCTGTAGAAAAAGTAGGATAAAATTGAGCAAGAAATGCTTCCCAGTGGTTATCAGGACTGGAATTGCTATTTTCAACAGCCATTGCCTTTTTTTTTGGTTTGTTTGTTTGTTTAAAAGGAAGACAGTGATATTGCACTGGCAAATTCCCTGTACGAAAGAAAAAGAAAGAAAGAAAGAAAGAAAGATAAAGGCACCTCAACTTTTCCTCATTTATGGAGGACAGTTTTATAATATGCATCCAGAGATCCTCCAATCACAGAAGCTGAAAATTGTTCCACTTTACTGCAGTTCTGTAACCATATGGGAACCAATCCTGTCTGTGTTTTATGCACAACTAAAATTCCTGCTGAATGATCTGCCTTAGGAGTGAGTTACCAGTGACCCAGGGCTGGGGTGGAAGGAGGGTGCAGGTGTGTGTGTGTGTGGGGGGGGAGCCCAGGTCTGGGGCGGCAGGAGGTGTGTGTGTGTGGCAATGGTGGGGGGGCAGGGGAGAGCGCCCAGGGCTGGGACACCAGGGGGGTGCAGCAAGGAGCCCAGGGCTGGGACAGGGGGCAGCCAACTTTTTGCTTGGGGCGGCAAAAAACCTAGAGCCGGCCCTGCGCAGAGAAGACTTTCCTGGCACCCCAAAGTTTACAATGTAAATTGACATGACAGATAAAGGTTGAGAGGAAGGGTTACCACCGATGTGCAAGCGAGGTGCCGAGAGGTTAAATGCCTTGCCCCATTTCACGCAGAATCTGCAGCACAGAAGGGAATGGAACCCAGAACAACGGAGCCACACACAGTGCCTTACCCACAAGAGCATCCTTCCTGCTGAAACAGACCTGCTGAGGGCTAGACAGTCTGTGCACACCTCATTTCACAGCCTGGGGAACACTGCAACAGAGGAAATGCAGCTTTGCTCAGATCAGCTTTCCTCTTGCTCCAGCACTTTCAGAAAGGCCTATGTCTGTTCCAAGTCCCATTTGCAGTGGAAACCTTGTCTCCAAGGACCGACTTATTAACCTCCCTTCCCCCTGGGTTGAATCCCTTCCATTCCAACTACTTCACCATGTCCATGGAAAATTCCTACTCCTCCCATAGTGGCTTCTGTTCTCTGTATCTGGAAGCAAACCTCAGTGTCCCTTCCCAGAGGTGATGCTGACAAATATTCTGTCTTTGGCCATTAACTCCACCCAGGCATTTGAAGGAGGGGAGGTCTACTGAGGAGTTAATTCTGTTTATGCAGAGCCAGAGATTTTTCACACATAAATTCATAGAGAGACCTGGCACTTGTTTTTGCTCTTTCCAGTTATTGCATGTAATGATGGGAGCAATGAGTGTGATTGTGGGGTGTGTAACTGACCATGGTGCTGCACCAAGAGGTGAATATTTATTAGGCAGGGAAAGGTTTGCGACACTTCTATTACTGGATTTTGTGGAATTTCAGAGAGATTGTGCTGAGATGAAGTAATGATTCTGTGAAATGGCATTTCCAGAACTGCATTAAGATCTATCACGATGCCTCTCTCTCATATGCCACTTGTTAGCAGGTGAGAGTTTTATTTATTAAGCATTTACTCTCTATTTAGACTGTGTTTTTGCAGACTTTAACAGAATCCCTCCCCATCCCCACCCCAGATGTACTAGTCACCAAAAGTAACATCACTAGTCCCAAGACACATAATGAGGGGCCACTAACCAGTTGTGCGGGATTCTGCAGGGCTATTTACATTCTTATTCTCACACTGGGGGAGACAGGAGGAGGAAGAGGGGAAAGGAGCAATGCTCCTCCCTTCCTCACAAGGATTGTGGTTGGAAGCATTGATCCTGCTGCTGATTAGGTGGGACACGGTGTGAGAACAGGTAAAGAAAACACTCTAGAGTAGGCTACCATGGGCTGCAGCACAAGTTCAGCGGAAGCAGAAGCCCCAGATGGACACAGCGTCACAGGGTGGTAAAATCCACGCCCAGTTAGGAAATGGATTTGGTTCTGCTGCCAAAGGCGAAGTTTGACTTGCTGTGTATGACCTAGTGTCTCTGGCCAAATTGCTTCTCCCTTTAAGTTGTTGCACTTGTCTCACTTTGTGAGACTTACATTAGATCCTAAAACACAAACAGCACTACAAAAAGGAACAAACCAACTCCCAGCTGTGACTGTCACTATCTCATTGTCTCCTGGTACTCCCTCATCTGTCAGTATTCACCTACTGTCTTGTCTTACACCTAGACAGGAAGCTCTTTGGGGCAGGGACCGTCTTTGTTCTACATTCGTTCAGCATGTAGCACAATGGGGTCCTGGGCCATGACTACAGAATGCAGTGGACATAACATACCTGGATTTCAGCAAGACTTTAGACACAGTCCCACATGACATTCTGATAAGTAAGTTGGAGAAATGCAGGCTCAACAGAACTACCAGTAAGTGGATACATAATTGATTAAACAACCACAAACGAAGAGTAACTATTAACACAATGATATCAGATTGGAGAGAGGTCTCAGGTGAGGTTCCACAGCATCTGTTCTGGGTCCAGTGTTGTTTAACATCTTTATTAATGACCTGGATGTAGGAATAGGGAGCATGCTGATCCAATTAGCAGATGCCACAAAGCTGGGGGGAGAAGCGGTTGTCAACACTTCGGAGGATAGAGCTAAAATTCAAAGGGATCTTGATAAATTGGAGAACTGGGCTATAGACAACAAGGTGAAATTCAACAAAGACAAATGTCACTTTGGGAAGAAAAAGCAAATGCACAAATATGGAATGGGGGATAACTGGCTTGGCAACAATACTGCTGAGAAGGATCTGGGAGTTAGGGTGGATCACAACTTCAACATGAGCTACCCATGATGCTGTTGCAAAAAAACAACTAAACAACAACAACAGAAACCAACCCCCCAGCAAATGCAATTTTCGGCTGCATTAACAGAAGCAGAGCATGCAAGTCACAGGAGATGATAGTACCGCTCTACTCAGCACTGGTTAGGCCTCAGCAAGAGTACTGTGTTCGGTTTTGGTCACCAATGTATAGAAAGGATATAGAGAAACTGGAAAGGATCCAGAGGTGAGTGACAAAGATGATCAGAGGGATGGAATGCACCCATATGAGCAAGCTGAAGGAAGTGGGTACGTTTAGTATGGGAAAAAGGAGATTAAGGGGGGACATGATAGCAGGCTTCAAATACCTGAAAGACTGCCATTAAAAAAGATGGAGAAAAGTTGTTCTCTCTTGCCACTATGGGCAGGACAAGGTTCAAACTGCAGCACAGCAGATTTAGATTAAATCTCAGGAAAAACTACCTAACTGTAAGGACAATGGAACAGGCTGCGTAGGGAAGTGGCAGAAGCTCCTTCGCTGGAGGTTTTCCAAAGGAGGCTGGATACCCATCTGTCTTGAGTGGTTTAGACATAACAAACCCTGCATCTTGGCAGGAGGTTAGACTAGATGACCCTTGTGGTCCCTTCTAACCCTAGGGTTCTATGATTCTATGACTAGGTCTCCTAGGTGTTATGGTAATACAGTTAATAAATACTACTACGACTCCTCCAGATGTTGTCTGACCCAGAGCTGACCTACTACACACAATCAGGACAAGCAAGGGCTTATGGTATTTTATGGTGGCGTGGATGCTTGAATGAACAATAAATCAGATGAGAACATCTGTATTAAACAACCACTGTGCATATCAGCCCCCTGCAAAAGGCCAGTGAGGAGTGGGCTTGCAAAGGGCAGATTTCATTAACTGAATACTGCCCCAGAGAGCATCATGCCCTGGACATAGCCTCTCAGCACACTCCCAGCCTCTGGCTTCTGTTAGCTGTTTCCAAAACAACATCTGAGGAGGTTTGTCTGAAACGCAGAAGCAGAAAGATCCTTTTATTCAGGTATCAGCCTGCACCCCCTTTTCCAGGCTGCCAGTAGCTCCCCCCCATGCTCCCCTCCTCAGATGCTTGAAGCACCTTAACGCTCTCACTGACTGACACAGGCCTGCAGAGTTGTAACTGAATGGAGAATTTGACCTTACATGTGCTCCTCAGACTTGTTCCAAGCTGATTCACAGCACAGCAGCATCACAGCCTTGGAAACAAACAACTTGCACTGCTCCCAGCAACAAAGCTGTCCCTCGGGGGAACTCTGAGATGGATAGTTGAGAGATCACTGAGAATGCATGCACTGTCCACTCACATGTGCAGACACACACATATACCTCCGACCTACAGCCAAAGCGATAGAGCTGCAGAGAATAGAACGCAGTCAAACAAGGCTTGGAGCGCATGCTTACCCCACACGCACCCCAGCCTGGAGACCTGCTGAGGTAACATGGCACTCCAGAAATTCTGAAAGCTGGGGCTTTTAGGCCATTATAAAAGACACTGGTGCTGTTGTTATGGTGCTCAAAGAGCCACTAGCATTTCGTCCCATGGAATCAGAGTCACAAACTGCATCTGCATTCCCGTAGCACCTCCATCTGCTTTTCCCCGATACTGCGACGCTTCTGCTAAACCCCGGCTTCAACTGACACCAGAAGCAGTTTCAAAGGCCTCTTGGTCCCCTTCCCCTCCACCCTTAAGACACGGGCAAGGACAGTGCTGGCCTGGGACTCAAGGGATCTGGCCTCATTTCTCTGCACTATCAGTGCTCTCTGTGCCTCCATTTGCCATCTGTATAATAGGGATAGTATTTCCTGGCCTGATTGGCACTCAGAGGATAAATTCATTCATGCCAGTGAAACACCTGGATTAAGGGCAAAAGAGCCAGAGAAAACCTAGGTAAAATATCACCCATTTGCTTCAATGGGAGTAACTTGTATCCAGCTGGGGGTAGTATCAGGCCCTCAGCTGGGCTGACATGTAAGCACATGAAGGATTAAGGCCAGATCAGTAGGTTAGACTTCATCACACAGCTAACCAGCGTTAGAACTCGAGCATTGCCCTTAACTCAAGTCCCGCCCACACATCATAGCCTGAACTCAAGCCTGGTGGTGCTTTTAAGTGGAGCTGGCAGGCCCCTCAGAGGCTCTGAGCTTAGTTCGAGGCCAGCACATCGCTGTGTGTAGCTCATGTTGTTTCGCAATGTGGCTGCTCTGACTGCAGGGAAGTGAACTTAGAGGAGTTAACAAGTGCAGCCACTCCCATTAACCGGGCAGTGAACCTAGAAGAAGGTCTAATTTACACCTCTCTAGCTTCTCTCTCTCTCTGGATAGCTAGGGGAGTCGTTTACATGCCAAAGGCCTGGATGTAAGCAGGCCACTCATTTGGCATTCCACCGGACGCTCCTGCTCTCCCTGGATTGTCCATCTGTACGTGGTCTTGTCTGGTTCAGAAAAGGGGGGCCACTTTGAAAAGCATGCCGCTCCACCCCTCTTGGCGTGACCTTGCACACAAAGTCAGGCGGGTGGCAGCGAAGTGGCGAGATCCTCAAAATGGTGCCCCCCTACTGCGTGCGAGGTCACCCCACATGGAGGGGAGCCATTTTTAAGACCGTGCCACCCTGGCCCCATGTGGCACATCCAAAGTCACACCAGCGGGGGCAAGATGGCACGCTCTTATAAATGGCGCCTCCCTCTGGGTCTGAGGACACGCTGGCAGAAGCAGACCCATGCCATTCCGGAAGCGTTGGAATCTCCGGTATCTTGGGAATGCAAGAGTGGCCACCCTACTTGGACCATCCCTTTGGTGTGCTCACTGCACAGAAAGAGGCAGGTCACAAGGGGTGGGGGAGGGGCTTTAACCAGCTTGCAATTTTATTAGTCAAATTACATCCTCGTTTCCCAACACGGGACAGTCCAGTGCAGTCACTCTCAGCCCATTTTGCCAGTTTTGGGGGGCTCCCATGCAGGTAAAGCCAACCATTGCACGGGGCGGGGGGTGTCTCTGGATGCCTCATTTGCTAGCTAGGATCTTTCCTCTTTTGGGGTGTTGAGGGGAGGGGGGACCTCGAATCCCTGCCAGCTCCACCATTAAGTGCATTTATGGGATGGATCCCCCAGAGTAGTGTCACAGCCCCTGGTTGGCATATACCCCCAGAGGGTAACACACGACGCCCCCAGCTCGTAAGGAGATGCTCTTGGGATGCCCTCTATGTTACCGTTTTTGATCTGGAGCCTAAACCAGCAAGTTCCTACACTGGGCACCTGCCAAAGTGGACACAACTAAATGACTTTCACCTAGGTCCAAACTGTGCCTCTGGAAGGTGGACAACCCCATCCCTCCTGTTGCCCAAAACCCAGTCCCTAGATTTTGCTACGAAGAAGGTGAAAAGCCCAACCAGCCTCGGCCAAGCTGGTGGCATGGGGAAAAATTCCTTCCCAGCACCAAAGCGGTGACTAGCACAGCCTGCAGCAAGGCTGGGGGAGAGTGGGTTAAGTGCTGGAAACCAGCACACAGAAAGTGGGTATCCCTGAGCACAGGGCTTCTATCATGGCTCCAAATCTTGTTGCAAATCTCGTGAGACTTTATGGCTCCCAATCCTGCAAGTTCTCCAGCCTACCTGGAAGTCCGATGGAGGATGGAAATCTCACAGGACAGTGTCCATCCTGTCCTTTTGTCCTCTCCCATCCTGGGAGCCTCCAAAACTCACCACTCGCTAGGCTCAGGACCCTCAGTGCACAAGTCACATCAGTGCAAACCTTCGCATCCAGGTACTTGGTGTGTCAGTGACTCTGCTGGCTATTTCAGAGGTGATGCAGAACAGGATGTACCTAAGTGGCTGTGAGTGTAAGGGAGGCTCCCTGAATCCAAGTTCATGTCACTAACACGTGACAGGAAAGGGGATGTAAATTATACTGGCCCAGGAAGAAGCCAGGTTTGCTCCCCAGCTTGTATGCTAAGCAGCCAATGAGCCTGTCACATGAGCATGTCTCTGACTGAGCCCTGACATAGCAAATTATGTCTCAGGCTGAAGCTAAGAGGCCAAAGGAATCAGCAATCCATCTACTCTGTTAAATGGGGCCCTCTCTACAAACTGACTGGCAAGGCCTCACCTGCTCACTGAACCTGGCCAGGCACATTTGGGATGTACAGTGCATTCCTTTTATAAGAACCACATCCATTCTGGATTATTACAAGCGGTTGATTCTTACAAGCAGAGTATAGGTTAGGTATAGAAATGATTTTGTCCCAGTGGCTTTGATCACTATATGCGGTTTTATCAGTGATTCTTATAAATGGAGTGCATTGTACTGAAACACATAAATGTACATAGGCAAAACTGCAGCAGTGACACAGTGCATTGGAATGCAACATGCATAGTAAACTCCCACTCCCGCACCTTTCATTAGGGGGACGGAAAATGTCTCTGGGGCTGACTTCCCCTCTCCCAGTTCTCCTCTGTCCTCGCCAGCCTGTCATACAGTATTAGCTGTAATGAAAACCTCATTGTGCATCTCTCGTGTTTAGGGGCCTTGCTTTATCAGTTTTATCCTGTGTAATATTCATCACTCCGGTTTATTTATGTTCCCCTCTTCGGGAAGGTATTTTTCAGGCCTGGTGAATAAAACATAAGCTTTTGCTGTTTGTCAGAGCGAATGCGGCTCCTCTGATGTCGGCCTGAAGAACGGCTCTTGGTTTTTTCCAATGTCTGCACTTTGAGAGAAATGCATTTGTATTTGGGTTTCTGTTGGGTGGGGAGACGTGAATTTTTTCCCTTTGCAATAAAAGAAATGTTAGCGTTATGCTAATCACTATACAGCAAAAGCAGGAAGCCAGACTAATACCATCAACATCACACACCGGGGTAAGTAAGCGATAAGCAGAGCATGGGAGTGGGGAGGGTGTGACCCACGTCGACTGCCCTAGTCATGGGGGAGTTGAATAAAGCCCTGGATTCATTCCTACCTCGCCTCCTGAATCTCCTTCCAGCAACAATTCCCCACTCTGAGCAGAAGTGGGTGGGGGAGGCAGAGGGAAGAACAGGAGAGGCAAACGGCAAGGCAGGGGGAGAGACTAGGCTAGAAAATGGACTAGCCTGGAAACCCTGACCAAGTTCAGCCCAGTTCAGTGCCACTTCTGCAGCTCCTGTCAGAGGCTTCATGTTTACTGCAAAATGTTCCCTTTCCCAAAAGCCTTTGAAAGCAAAATCAAAAGGTGCAGATTGCTCTTTTCAGAGGGAAGCGTCTCCATGCTGCAGCAGGGCTGGTAGTTAACGCCAGCAGTGAGGGCTCCATCCCCATTAACTAGGAGGTTCCTTCCCTGCCAGCCCACAGCCCCTCAGAAAACAATGGGACAGTGAGGGTTGTGTGGCTGCAGTGCCATCACTGTCATGTTAGGATTAAAGAGTCCTGTGGCACCTTATAGACTAACAGACGTATTGGAGCATGAGCTTTCGTGGGTGAATACCCACTTTGTCGGATTCATGTATCATGTATTCACCCACGAAAGCTCATGCTCCAAAATGTCTGTTAGTCTATAAGGTGCCACAGGACTCTTTGCTGCTTTTAGAGATCCACACTAACACGGCTACCCCCTCTGAAACTTGATATGTTAGGATTAGTCAATAGTTGTATTTCAACAGCATGAAGGGGCCTCAATCCAGAGCAGGGTCCTCTTGAGGCGGGCACAGCCCAAACATGGGAAGACATGATCCCTGCCCAGAGAACTTGGGATCTAAAGGATTCTAGTGTACTTCAACATACTTACATTAATGGCCTGATTCTGCTCCCCCTTGGGCCTCCACAGCTGCACCACTGCACGGGGCTGCTCTGGGGCAGAAGACAGGCGTGTGCCCTCGCCTGAAGCCTGCAATGAGAAGGCACAGAGGCGATTCACACTGTGCCAGCTGGGCTAGGTGGCCTCGATTCTGCTAGTGCTGCCTTAACGGCTGCAGGCAGGGGCCATAACTATGGGTACATCTACACTACCTGCCGGATTGGCGGGTAGCAATCGATCTATCAGGGATCGATTTATCATGTGTAGTATAGATGCGAAAAATTGATCCCCGATTGCTCTCCCGTCAACTGTGGAACTCCAGCAGTGTGAGCGGAGGAAGCAAAGTCGACGGGGGAGCCGAAGCCGTCAATCCAGCGCCGCGAGGACCCGAAGTAAGTGATTTGAATTCGATCTAAGATACGTCGACTTCAGTTACGCTATTCTTGTAGCCGAAGTTGCGTATCTTAGATTGATCCTCCCACGGTGTAGACCAGGCCTATTTCATTCATGACATCCTAGTGTTGACCCTTGACCGTGACCTGATATTGGAAGGTTTATGCTGATGTTTGAACTACAATCTCAATGGCAGGGAAAGCTAAGATGCTGTTATTAAAGCTGAAATGCAAGCAGGGAAGACTAAAGTGTATCAACAGTGGAAACAGGCTTTGCAGCAAGTCTGGGGCCTAACAGAGCCTAGCAGTTCTTGTAAGCCGTATGCTGGTTAGGTCTTATATCAGGGGTTGGCAACTTTTAAGAAGTGCTATGCCGAGTCTTCATTTACTCACTCTAATATAAGGTTTCACATGCGAGTAATACATTTTAACGTTTTCAGACGGTCTCTTTCTATAAGTCTATAACATATAAATAAACTATTGTTGTATGTAAAGTAAATAAGGTTTTTAAAATGTTTAAGAAGCTTCATTTAAAATTAAATTAAAATGCAGAGGCCCCTGGACCAGTAGCCAGGACCCGGGCAGTGTGAGTGCCACTGAAAATCAGCTCGTGTACCGCCTTTGGCATGCCTGCCATAGGTTGCCTACCCCTGGCTTACATAGTCAGCATAAGTGCTTGAGTTAGCCTTATACGATTTAGCAACACGTATCTTGTGATCAACCAGCAAACTGCAAAAGAACAATTTATGCTTGAAATTACGGAGATTAGGGACCTTTGTCTCTTTGGTATTGTAATCATGGAGCAAAACCGCAGTCAGGTACCAAAACCACTGGGAGACGTGTTGATGCAAACAGCTTACGATAACAGACAGAATCCTAACGAGGGTCTCCCAGAATAACAAACATGAGCAAAAGGCTGAGACCAACTCACAGATGGTCCTGAATACTAGTGGGAGTAAGGACAATAAGGTTATAAAAGATGATCAAGACCAGGGGTAGGCAACCTATGGCAAGAGTGCCGAAGACGGCACGCAAGCTGATTTTCAGTGGCACTCACGCTGCCTGGGTCCTGTCCACTAGTCCGGGGAGGCTCTGCATTTTCATTCAATTTTGAATGAGGCTTTTTAAACATTTAAAAAACTTATTTACTTTACATACAACAATAGTTTAGTTATATATTATATACTTAGAGAAAGAGATCTTCTACAAATGTTAAAATGTATGACTGGCACGCGAAACCTTAAATTAGCATGAATAAATGAAGACTCGGCACAGCACTTCTGAAAGGTTGCCGACCCCTGATCAAGACCAATCCTTAGCAGGGGAGATTGAGATGACAGGATGCTGGAAAGCAGGTCGCCAAACCCACTTATGGTGCCTTCTCCACATACTGGTTTTCTATTTTAACTTCTAATGGTCTCCATAGAATTGAGAGTATGCATGATTCAGTGAGGGTTACTTTGCAGTTGGTTGCTTTGCTACATTTATTCTTATATCTGTATTTCTATTCATTTTTCTCTAATTGCAATTATGCTTGTTTGTATCTTGGATCTAAATAACATCTTCAAATCTCTATGTATATGACTCACTCAAATGTATATAATAAATTAAATGTAGGCACCTAAGTAAAAATCCTATGGTTAGTGACTTGTGGAGTTCAATCCAAAGGTTACAACGGGGTGCATGTGGTTCACAGAAGCAGCAGAGGCCTGTCCCCTCCTTTCCCAGGTTTAAAGACAGCTAAATTATAAATTACAGTATGGGCTACTGTCTAGCTAGTCTTGTCTTGGGACTAGAATAAAAACATGTGTTCTCTATAATTGATATCTTTATTAGACTATGATGAAAAGGTTTTAATGTTTGCTATCCTCAGGAACCTTTATTCAGAACATTTCTCAGGAAGGCAGCTCTTCTAAAAAGTATGTTATGGAGATATCAGGAAGGAGCAAGAACTCAGAAAGAACTCCTGTAACAAGTATCCCCTACAGCACTGTGAAGAGTTTGAGTGCAATACTGAGAAACGCTTGATTTCTGGTCTCAGCAACTGCAAAGGAAATATACTAAGTAGGGTGTGGTGGCCTGAGCAAAGGACTAGAAGGCCAAGCAACTGTTTTGCTTTTTGATCTAGGGGGAGTCATCACTCATCTGTTTCAGGCAAGCTGATCCTTAAACCTGGGTAAAACTAGCAAACTCACTGGAAAGCAGAGGTTGGGAGTTACTCCCAGAACTCTCAGGACTGCAATAGCTTCTCAAGCTCTTTTTCTCCCCAGCCCTGTAGACAGGAGGACAAGCACCAGTCCTGACCTTCCCTCTGCCTTGTCCCCTGTATCTCCCTTTGGTGCAGGTGGAAGGAGCCATCATGAAGCTGGGCTCCAGAGTGTCCTGTCTCCTTTGCAGAGTGGGCATGTTCTGGTTTTCCTGTCTCAGGGGGTGCTGGGCACCTGCAGGGGAATGGAGGCAGCACATACAAGTAGCATGGTTTGGGGAACTAAGGCATTTGCACAGTAGTTTCATTTCGACAAAACATTCATTGTAATAAAACGCCTGGCTCACAGTGTCCCATGCAGAAATAACAGGGAGCCCCCAAAGGAAACAGGATGCATGAGGAGGACAACCTGCAGCTCAGCTTTGCACAGGCTCCTGCCACCTGTTCCAGTGGCTGCAGCAGGGACAGTTCCTGGGAACCTACTTCACTGCCTCACTCATTATTTCAATAACTGTTTGTTCAAAATTACAAGGGATTATTTGCTGAACTGAACAGTAGCAACTGGTGCTCAGTCAGTGCTGGCTTGAGACTGGGGAGAATGTCCTTTCAAATGGAGTAATGTACAGAAGCTATAACACAGCTAGCATGATTGATTGCAGAGATTACCCCATATTCTCGTATTGCTGTGAATTCACAATTGAATATGTTCATCAATTGCTAGGTTCCTCGGCCTGGTAGTTTCCTACCGCATGCCTTCCGAGGGCATGGACAGCCAATCCCATTTAGATTTGACAGTCTCTTACACTCCCTTTGTCCAGATGCAAAGACGACAGACACAAGGAGACTCAAGCCCATTGATCATTACCTCACAATATAATGGATGGCTGACGGTGAATAACAAAGTCTCTCTCTGTCAGGACACTTATAATCTAGGGGCATTTCACAGTGTTGTTTTGGTTTCACTTCTGAATCAAAGTTCACGAAAGGGGGTTACAAAGAAAAGGCCAGGAGGAGCTGACGGGGGCAGCTTATTTGAATTTGCCAAGAGTAAGGGAGCAGAATCCCTCCATTCGAGTAAGAATCAGCAAAATCCAGAGCACGATATAATCAGCCCATCTGGTGGCAGCCTACACCACCTTCTGAACGTCCCCATCATGGGAGCCCCCACCTAAAGCCTGCTCTGCTGCTGTGATGGATCTGCAACCCCATCCGCCTCCTACAGAACAGTCATTTTCTAAAGAACCAACCCAGGCCAAGACTTAACTGTACGCAGTTCCATCAATATTCCATTCCGCAGGGCATTGTTCATGCTACATGCACCTATCTCTCACCCCACACAGACAACCTCCCGCTCCTTAGCCACATAGTGCCCCCGTTGAACAGCCACACCCTGAAATATACTTGCACATCGTCAAGGGACATTCACACACGCAACTACATGGAGATATGTCTGTATCCACACCCAGCTGAAAAGCCACTACTCACACATGCCCATACATGACCACATATACAATATCGCTCAGACACCAGTGCATGTGCAATTCAGTCTTATACAATAGCTGAATTGGGGCAAACCCTCTCTGTCAATTAAGGAATTCCTAGTTTTGACCCAAAAACTCTATTATCAAATCAAACCATAAAAACAAAAGCAAAAAGCCAGGAAATTTCCCTCCACCATCTGCTAATTTACATGGTTACTGGTGTCAGCAATTTAGAAGCAGTGAGATTATACCAAACCACTAAAAGTTCCACAGGACAAGCTTTAAACTATAATCACAAATCTAACTGAGAAAACTAGCTTAGAGTCAAATTAATTGATTTTTATTTGTTATTTTTTGGTAAACTGATTAAATTCTTTTGGAAAGAAGGAGAAACAGCAATTGGTATTTTAAATTGGTTGTGATAAAACTGAGGTGGGATTATAAACCTACCTATGTATGGTCAGGAATTACTGGTGGCAGTCCATTTGTGTGTTGTTTTGGGCTGGCTGTGGGTGGAGCCCTGAAATACCACAAGGCCCATCCACATGGCAAAATGGATTTCTGTTACATGTGGTGGAGAGCAAGAGTGCAGCTCCAGACTAGCACAATCTATCAATGGACATGGCTGTGTCTGCCTAATGCGGAAATCTCTCCATCTGTTCATCTCATCATCCACACACCTGCATTGCAGGTAATCTCTCTCTCTCGGCTTCTTTGCTCAACAAGCTACTACTCAGCCATCTCTTCCCCTAGCCACACAGTCAATGGGCTACGTGGCCACTCATCTGACAATACATTATTTTACATCTCTGATCAATCTGCCTCATACAGCTATGTAGCCAATAAGCCTTTCTGTGTAACATAGAGGCTTGTGTATCCCTTCGCATTTGAGAACACCTCTCTGACCATCCACATCATAAACATATTGTGCTGACACCACTGACAAGGTGAGCAAGAATAATAATGCTTTGTACTTCCATATCACACAGGGCTTGTCTTCACTACTGGCTAAACCGATGCAGTAGTGAAGACACGATAAGTCGATGGCAGAGTGCTCTCCTGTCGACTTCAGTACTCCACCTCCCTGCGAGGCGGAAACTATGTCGACCTAGCGCAGTGTAGATACTGCTCTAAGTCGATCTAAGCCAGTGGTCCCCAACCTTTTTGGCTAGCGGGCGCCAGCTGAAGGACCACTGCGGCGGTGGAGCACTCACCAAAATGACGCCGAAATTCGGTGGCGATGCCTTTTGATGACATCGCTTGCCGTTGACAAGCGACGTCATCAAGAGGTGTCCCCACTGAAATTCAGGAGCGACGCCTCTCGATGACGTCACTTGTCGACAGCAAGTGGCATCATCGAGAGGAGTCGCTGCCAAAATTCGGGGGTGACGCTTCTCGATGACGTCACTTGTCAGCAACAAGCTTCGTCATTGAGAGGCGTCCCTGCCAAAATGCCACTGCGACATTTCAGCAGGTGCTCTCCCAGGGGCCAGGACGCGGGCGCATTAAAATGCCCCCGCGGGCACCACGTTGGGGACCCCTGATCTAAGCTTTGTCAGCTTAAGTTTCATAATGTAACTAGCATAATTTAAGTTGATGTATCTCCTTACTGTAGACCAGGCCCGACTCAGAGGATCCCAAAGCACTTTACAAACATTACACTTTTTTTGATGAGATGACTAGATTGGCTGATAAAGGTAATAGTATTGATATAATATACATAGACTTCTGTAAGGCATTTGACTTGGTGCCACACAACATTTTGATTAAAAAACTAGAATATAAAATTTATATGCCACATTAAATGAATAAAAAAATGGCCAACTGATACATCTCAAAATATAACTAAGTGGGGAAACGTCACCAAGCAAGTCTGTTTCCAGTAGGGTCCCACAGGAATCGGTTCTGAGCCCTACGCTATTTAACATTTTTATCAATGACTTGGAAGAAAACATAAAATCATAATTGATAAAGTTTGCAGATGACAAAAATTGGGCAAGTGGTGAATAATGAAGAGAACAGGTCACTGATTCAGAGTGATCTAAACTGCTCTGTAAACTGGATGCAAGCAAACAATTTGCATTTTAATATGGCTACATGTAAATGTATACATCTAGTAACAAAGAATATAGGCCATACTTACAGGTTGGGGGACTCTATCCTGGGAAGCTCTGACTCTAAGATTTGAGGGTTGTGATGGATAATCAGCTGAACATGAGCCCCCAACATGACACTGAGGCAAAAAGAGCTAACGAAATCCTTGGACGCATAAACAGAGGAATCTTGAGTAGGAGCAGAGAGGTTATTTTACCTCTGTATTTGGCACTGGTTTGATCGCTCCTGGAATACTGTGTCCAGTTCTGGTGCCCTCAATTCAAGAAAGATGTTGATAAATTCGGGATGATTCAGAGAAGAGCTGCGAGAATGATTAAAGGATTATAAAACATGCTAAAGCATAACAAAGAGAAGATACAGGGTGAGTTGATTACAGTCAGTAAGTACCTACATGGGCAACAAATATTTAATAATGGGCTCTTCAATCTAGCAGAAAAAAGTACAAAAAAGTACAAGACGCACTCAAATGGCTAGAACTTGAAGCGGGACAAAGGCATACTTTTTTAGCAGTGAGAGCAATTAACTATTGGATAAACTTATCAAGGATCCTGGGGAATTCTCCATCACTGAATTTTAAAATCAGGATTGGATGTTTTTCTAAAAGATCTACTCTAGGCCTGCGTTGTACAGGATGTTAGACTACATGATCACAACTGTCCCTCTTGGCCTTGGAATCTATGAACATCACACCCTTGTGCAATAGGCAAATATTCCCATTTCACAGACAGGGAAAACTCAGGGCACGTACCGATTGAGGCCAACATTTGGAAACTCACTATTTAGGTGCCTAAATACAGACTTATGTAGCCCAAGTGTGATGCAGTAGGTACTGTCTGTGTGGGGAGTGGGAGAGCAGGGGAGGACTTTAGGGGATGGACGATGCCAGAGCCTGTAACCTGAGCTAGGTAAGGGAGGGGAAAGGTCAACACCTTTGCCCGGGAAGGGGACAAAGGAAGGGAGTGGCAGGAGGGAAGCAGTTTGAGTTTGGGCTGGGGGCTGGGTGGGCGGAATTCAGGGGATCCTAGCTAGGATCCAAGCACCCTGAAAGCCCAGAAGGACTCGGTGGAGGGGTCCTGACTGTGCCTGCAAGCTCTGCTGTAACCGGTGTTCCTGTTGTCCAATAAACCTTCTGTTTTACTGGCTGGCCGAGAGTCACTGTGCGTCCCAGGAAGAGGGGTGCAGGGCCGGACTCCCCACACTCCGTGACAACTGTTGGCAGCGGCGGGAGATACTGCAGGAAGCGCCGTCCACGGGGTGCAGTAAGTGACTGGGGAGCAGTAAAACGAAGGGGTGGTTAACCCCTGGGAGTGTGTGCCCAGTGAGAAGAACTTTGCAGTAACAGGGTCCCCCGGGGGATTGCAGCGAGCAGTCCCAGGGGCGGAGGAGTCTGCAGCTCGACCCTGGCAGAGAGGTGGTGACCTCAAGAAGGGCTGGTGCACTAGGGGTCCCCCTGGAAACCGTGGGGAGCGGCGAGCACCCCAGCCTGTGAGTGGCCAGCAGGAAGATGTATGCCAAGCGGCGCAAGTGTGACCTGGTGGAGCTGTGCAAGCAGAGGGGGCTGCACCCAGGGAGGCTCAGGAAGGACCAGCTGATTGCCCAGCTGGAGCAGGGAGACCGCATGAATGAACGGAGCCCTGTCTCTGAGGGAAGCAGCCGGGCAGATGCAGCGCAGGCACCAGTGTCTGTCCCCGCTGGGAGTGGTCAGCCGGCGGACGAGGGCTTCCCGAGACCCCCCCTTCCTAGGCCTAGGGGAAGGGCGGGGAGGAGCCCAGTGTATACCGAGGGCACCGTGACACCCCCGGCCAGCAGAGGATCTGCCCAGCGAAGCTCACCCCTCAGCAGGGGATCCTCCCGGCAACGCTCGGCATCCGTGGAGCGGACACGGCTGGAATATGAAAGGGAGCTGAAACGGGAGGAATTCGAGTTAAAGAGGAAAGAGCTGGAGGAGAAAGCGAAACAGCGTAAACATGAGGAGAACCAGCGTAAACACGAGGAGAACCAGCGCCAGCATGAGTGGGAGGAGAAGGAGAACCAGCGTAAACATGAGCTGGAACTGGCCCGGCTGGCGAGCAGTGGGGCCCTGGCTGCGGTGAGTGAGGGGGGACCCAAGCCTACAAAGAGCTTTGATAAGCACTTGCTGCCCTGGCGTAAGGAGGGGGAGGACATAGATACCTTCCTGACGGCCTTTGAGAATGCCTGCGAGCTGCACCAGGTTGACCCTGCAGACCGGATTGCAGTTCTCACCCCCTTACTGGACTCCACAGCCGTGGAGGTGTACAGCCGACTGAAAGGGGCGGAGGCAGGGGACTACGAACTGTTCAAACAGGCCCTGCTCCGCGAGTTTGGGCTGACTCCTGAGATCTACCGGAAAAAGTTCCGGAGCCAGCGTAAAACCCGTGAGGTCACATACCTACAACTGGTCAACCGGGCGCAGGGGTATGCCCGCAAGTGGACAGCTGGGGCCCAAACTAAAGAGGACCTGCTTGACCTATTCATACTGGAGCACCTGTACGAGCAGTGCCCGTCCGACTTGAGGCTGTGGTTGATGAACCAGAAGCCGGAGAACCCGCAGCACGCAGGCCAGCTGGCCGACCAATTTGTGGACAGTCGGGCAGGGGATGGCAGGGAGGAGTCTCGAAGGAGCAGGCCTGCCTCAATGCAGAGAGAGAGTCATCATGGGATCTCCCAGCGGGGTCCTATGGAGAACCCCCCCAAAAGGGGAACATCCAGCGGCAGGTCCCTCCGACCCACTCAAGGGGACCCCCGAGACATGGGCTGCTATCGCTGTGGCCAACGAGGTCACATACGGGCCCAGTACCCCAAGCTCAGGGACAGACCAAGCAGACCCAACCCGCAGAGGGTGGACTGGGTAAAAACCCAATCGGAGGAGGGGCTACATTCCCAGGAAAGGGGGGCTGGGAACGTACCACCTGTGGATGCTCCAGGCTCCGGGTTTTTGGTTTACCGGGTGGGCGCGGGGCTGCCCCTCCGGAAAGAGTGCATTGTTTCCCTGGAGGTAGATGGGAGGAAGGTCACTG
Organism: Gopherus evgoodei; assembly: GCF_007399415.2. Classification (NCBI taxonomy): domain Eukaryota; kingdom Metazoa; phylum Chordata; order Testudines; family Testudinidae; genus Gopherus; species Gopherus evgoodei. The sequence goes on along the minus strand of NC_044336.1, from coordinate 28,332,092 downwards.
GGTACTGGGACACGGGCGCAGAAGTTACGCTGGCCCGACCCGAGGTAGTGGCCTCAGATCGGATGGTGCCTGACACCTACCTGACCCTGATGGGCGTGGGCGGGACCCCATTCAAGGTGCCCGTGGCAAGGGTACACCTGAAATGGGGGGCCAAGGAGGGCCCCAAGGATGTGGGGGTACACCGATATTTGCCCACTGACGTGTTAATGGGAGGGGACCTCGAGGACTGGCCTAGTAACACCCAGAGTGCCCTGGTCGTGACTCGTAGTCAGAGTCGGCAAAGGGCACTGCACCCCGACAACGGAGAAGGTACTTGACCCGAGGTGCAGGACCCTAACCCAGGGAGCGGGGAACGCCCAGGGGCACGGTGCAGAGAGGCTGCGGCCTCAGACCCAGCCAGCAAGAAAGAGCCGGTCCCCATCCCTGTCCCAGCTGCTGAGTTCCGGGCCGAGTTGCAGAAAGATCCCTCCTTGCGGAAGCACCGGGACCGGGCTGACCTTAGTGCGGTACAGACCATGAGGAGAGGTTGCAAGGAGAGGTTCCTGTGGGAGAAAGGGTTCCTGTACCGAGAATGGGCTCCCCCAGGGGAAGTAGAGTCATGGGGGATCAGGAGGCAGCTGGTGGTTCCCCAGAAGTTGTGTCACAAGCTGCTGTACCTGGCCCATGACATCTCTCTCGCAGGGCACCAGGGAATCCGATGCACCAGGCAGAGGCTGCTACAGAACTTTTACTGGCCTGGGGTCTTTACCCATGTCCGACAGTACTGCCAATCCTGTGACCCCTGCCAGAGGGTGGGGAAGGCCCGGGACAAGGGGAAAGCGGCTTTGAGGCCTTTACCCATCATAGAAGAACCTTTCCAGAAGGTGGCCATGGACATAGTGGGACCCCTCAGCAAGACGACCCGGTCAGGGAAGAAATACATCCTGGTGGTGGTGGTGGATTTTGCCACTCGCTACCCCGAGGCGGTGGCCTTGTCCTCTATTGAAGCAGACACAGTGGCAGATGCGCTGCTGACAATTTTCAGCCGGGTTGGGTTCCCCAAGGAAGTCTTAACGGACCAGGGGTCCAACTTCATGTCGACCCTCCTCTGGTGCTTGTGGACAAATGTGGGGTCCGGCACAACTGGGCCTCAGCATATCACCCCCAGTCCAATGGGCTGGTAGAAAGGTTCAACGGGACGCTGAAGATGATGCTAAAAACGTTTATGAACCAACACCCGCAGGATTGGGACAAGTACTTACCTCACCTGCTGTTTGCGTACAGGGAGGTACCCCAGGAATCTACTGGGTTTTCACCTTTCGAACTGTTGTATGGAAGGCGGGTAAGGGGGCCCCTAGACCTGATGAGGGACGAATGGGAGGGGAAGGCCTCTCCCAAAGGAGAGTCAGTGGTGGAGTATGTCCTGACCTTCCGGGAAAGACTGGCCGAGCTCATGGGCCTGGCCAGGGAGAATCTGGCCCGAGCCCAGAGGAGGCAGAAGGTCTGGTATGACCGCACGGCACGGGCCCGTGCCTTCGCCACCGGGGATCAGGTGATGGTTCTCATCCCCGTGAGGAGAAACAAACTCCAGGCCGCCTGGGAAGGGCCCTTCAAGGTTATCAAGCAACTGAATGAGGTAAACTATGTGGTGGAGCTGTCAAACCGGGCACATCACCGTCGGGTGTACCATGTGAACATGATGAAACCATACTATGACAGGGGGAATGTGGTGTTGGCCGTGTGTGGAAATTGGGAGGGGCAGGGAGATGACCCCTTAGTAGATCTATTCCCTGGGACCAAAGCGGGTTCCCCCCTGGAGGCGATTCCCCTCTCTGATCAGCTGACCCCGGGCCAGCACGCTGAGATCAGGGGGGTGCTGCATCTATATCGACAGCTGTTTTCCAACTAGCCTGGACACACTAATTTGACTGTACACCGGGTGGAGACCGGGTCACATTCCCCTATAAGATGCTCCCCTTTTCGGGTCACTGGTAAAACTGCCCAGGATCTTGAAAGAGAGGTCAGGGACATGCTGGCTTTGGGGGTGATCCAGCAGTCTTCCAGCCCTTGGGCCTCGCCAGTGGTGCTGGTCCCCAAGAAGGATGGGTCAATCCGGTTCTGTGTGGGCTATCGAAAGCTCAATGCCATCACCGTATCTGATGCCTACCCCATGCCCAGGCCTGACGAGCTCCTAGACAAGCTGGGAGGTGCTCGGTACCTCACCACCATGGATCTTACCAAAGGCTACTGGCAAGTGCCGCTGGACGCAGATGCCAGGCTGAAATTGGCTTTTATCACCCCTCTGGGGCTCTATGAGTTTCTGACCCTGCCCTTCGGCCTCAAGGGAGCACCGGCCACCTTCCAGGGCCTGGTGGATCAGCTACTGCGGGGGATGGAGAGTTTTGCCGTGGCGTATATTGATGACATCTGCGTCTTCAGCCAGACCTGGGAGGACCACATGTCCCAGGTTAAACAAGTCCTGGACCGACTCCGAAAGGCTGGGTTAACAGTAAAGGCTGAGAAGTGCAAGGTGGGGATGGCTGAAGTATCTTACCTGGGCCATCGGGTGGGGAGCGGCTGCCTGAAGCCGGTACCAGCCAAGGTGGAGGTAATCAGAGACTGGCCTGCCCCCCAAACCAAAAAGCAGGTCCAGGCCTTTATTGGGATGGCGGGGTACTATCGAAGGTTCGTGCCCCACTTTAGTGCCATAGCCGGCCCCATCACTGAACTGTGCAAAAAGGGGAAGCCAGACAAGGTGATCTGGACTGAGCAGTGCCAGGAGGCTTTCCGGGCGCTGAAGGAGGCTCTGGTTAGCGACCCAGTTCTGGCAAACCCAGATTTTGACAAACCCTTTATGGTGTTCACCGATGCCTCAGACACGGGACTGGGGGCGGTGTTAATGCAAGAGGATGAAAAGGGGGAGAGACACCCCATTGTGTACCTGAGTAAGAAGCTGCTACCCCAGGAACAAAGCTACGCGGCCATCGAGAAGGAATGCCTGGCCATGGTATGGGCCCTTAAGAAGCTAGAGCCATATTTCTTTGGGCGACACTTCACCGTGTACACCGACCACTCTCCCCTGACCTGGCTGCACCAGATGAAAGGAGCCAACGCCAAGCTCCTGAGGTGGAGCCTGCTCCTGCAGGACTATGGCATGGACGTGGTCCATGTGAAGGGAAGTGCCAACCTGACAGCGGATGCGTTGTCCCGGAGAGGGGACCCTGAACTTCCCCAGCTCACTGGGCAGAGTGACCCCGCTCAGTTCAGTCTCGAAGGGGGGAGAGATGTGATGCAGTAGGGATTGTCTGTGTGGGGAGTGGGAGAGCAGGGGAGGACTTTAGGGGATGGACGATGCCAGAGCCTGTAACCTGAGCTAGGTAAGGGAGGGGAAAGGTCAACACCTTTGCCCGGGAAGGGGTCAAAGGAAGGGAGTGGCAGGAGGGAAGCAGTTGGAGTTTGGGCTTGGGGCTGTGTGGGCAGAATTCAGGGGATCCTAGCTAGGATCCAAGCACCCTGAAAGCCCAGAAGGACTCGGTGGAGGGGTCCTGACTGTGCCTGCAAGCTCTGCTGTAACCTGTGTTCCTGTTGTCCAATAAACCTTCTGTTTTACTGGCTGGCTGAGAGTCACTGTGGGTCCCAGGAAGAGGGGTGCAGGGCCGGACTCCCCCACACTCCGTGACACCAAGTTTGAAGATTTTGGCCTAAAGACTTGCTCAAGGTCACACCACCAATCAGCAGCATGGTCTTTTAATTCCCCACTGTGGGCTTTTTCATCAATTTATTCATAGATTCCAAGGCCAGAAGGGACCACTGTGATCATCCAGTCAGACCTCCTGTATAGCAGAAGGCACAGAACTTCCCCAAAACAATTCCTATAGCAGATCTTTTAGAAAAACATCCAATCTTGATTTTAAAACGGTCAATGATGGAGAATCCACCATGACGCTTGGTTCACTGCTCTCACTGTTGAAAATGTATGACTTATTTACAGTCAGAATTTGTCTAGATCGACAAGCCCATTATTAAATATTTCACCATTAGGCCATAGTCTGTCCCTAGAGCCATCTCTACTTCTTCCCATACAACCATCACCAATACAGCCATCTTTGTGTTAACTATACTGCACCGTTTGTGCATTTAGACTGCTGGGGAAGGGACCTTATTTGCTGTTTTATCTATATTTTTTATAACTATAGTATCATGTGCATCTGTGGCATTAAAATGTATAAAAATCATTAGCTTCTCCAATAGGCAGCACTGATGTAACCACCTCTGCCTTTACAGGCACCACTGCTATGTCAGCTAGCCTTTCATATCTTTACAATGGATGTGCAGGCCTCTCTGACTGATCTCCAGTATCAGAGGGGTAGCCATGTTAGTCTTGATCTGTAAAAAGCAACAAAGAGTCCCATGGCACATTAAAGACTAACAGATGTATTGGAGTGTAAGCTTTCGTGGATGAATATCCACTTCGTCAGACGCAACCAAGTGTGTATACACTCACGGAAGCTTATGCTCCAATCTATCTGCTAGTTTTTAAGGTGCCACAGGACTCTTTGTTGCTTCTGACTGATCTGTGTTTTGCACCATCTATTATATCTTTGGACTGACATCTAATATACCAACATAGCTGGTGGTCAATCCATCCGCTTCTTCCTAATCCATTGCTCCATCTCATCAATTCCTTTGCTGACTGTACGTTCAATATCTTTCCATGGTTCATAACTGAGAGGCTCCAAGTTTCTAAAGCACATATGGAAACACTGAACCTTTATCCTACAGGACACACAGTGTCTAGCTCCTATTCACTTTCTGGATTAAAGTCCATGCTCTGGCTTTTCTTCCTTTCTCAGCTTCCTGGTGCATTTCCAATGTCTCTTTTTAAATCCCTCTCAGCACAGCTCCCAGGGGAAAGCAAGGGAAGCCTTCCTTTGATTCAAACACAAATGCCTTCCTGAATTCAAAGGGAACAAGCAAGGGGGACTGCAGAGCTCTCGGTAGATCGGAAGCCTCATAACTCCATTTCTTTCCCTCCTTTCCTTTCTTTTTCTCTCTTTCTGCCATATTATCTAACTGGAAAGGAAGGAAAGTCGAGGTTTCATGCTGTTTCATCTTGATTTAGTCACTTTTATATCTCACAAATGCATATGCAGATTTCTCTGCTTCTTTATTAAGGCTTCAATAAAAAGGTTATAAAAATGTCTTTTTTGATTGTTAATTGCAATTTCTCTTTTAATACGCAAGTTGGGCTGGCTCTCCTCAGAGACTCCCAGAGCCTCTCTGCAAATAATACAGCCTTGCTCTAATGTGAGCTGCCTACTGTGTATTTACTCAGCCATCAAAGCACAAAAAAGGTTGATAGCAGAGCAGCCTCTTGGAGATAGGCTGCTCCTCCATCCCCACACCTCAGCCTGGGGCTTTCAGAGATCTCAGCTTCTGGAGTTCACAGTACACTGTGGAATCCCAGCCCAAGCTGGGAAGCGTAGAAGAACATTCAGAAAAGTAGAGAGTCCCCAGGATGCAGACATATTCTTCAATAACCAGAACCCTTCTTGATTTCATTTACTTAGCCACTGTCCACTGGGCCACGCACCCAGAGGGGCACCCAGGACACCCGCCCCAGGATCCACCAGAATGTAGGGCTGACTGACAGAGTACTGGTACTGGCCTCTTGGCTGGGTGCATGACTCCACGTCAGATTCTGATGACGAGTCAGCCTGCGGGGACCATGAAGGAGCAGTACCCATCAATTCCACTAGCTGGTGCTGAGGGCCAGTGAATGGTGACGGAACAGAGAAGCTCAGCAGGGTCAGTTTCCCTCTGGACAGTACCAGAAGACCTGGTACTGAATAGAAACTTGGGGCAACATGCTCCCTTCTGCTGGTGGCACCGAGACTGCCAGTAAGTCCCTGGCTACAACAAGTGAATCTGGGGTTAATGGCACTGTTATGTCCCCCTGCTGCTGGCGGTTGATCCTGCATCACACTCAACAGCGCTTGCAAGCAGGGATGAGTCGATGGTGCAACCTGAGGAGTGGGGGTAGGAGAGTGGACCGACACAGGTTGCACCCTGCTGCACTCCTCTAGCTCGGGGAAACATCCCCTCTCAGACTGCTGCTTTTTGTGCTTCTTTCTCAGCATCAGTGAAGGGGAGAGGTGTTGAGAGTCCCGTGCCACAGGAGGGGCGCTCCACACCAACGCCAAGGTACTTGGTACTTAGTCTGACCAGCTTGTCTCCAACATTGGTCTGAGTGCAGCTTCCATTAGGATGGACTTTAACCTAGCCTCCCTGTCCTTCTTCGTACAAGGCTTGAACTGGAGGCAGATCTGGCAACACTCTTGCAGGTGAGTCTCCCCAGACGCTTCAGCCAGCTGGAGTGTGGGTCACTCACTGGCATGTGTTTGCCATAGGTTTGAACCCTGGATCATGCCTGGCTCCAGGAGCAGAGAACACCCCGCTAGACAGATGTGAGTCTAACTATTTACACTGATTACTAAGAAGATAAACTGAAGACAACAACTCTTGGGAAAAAGAAAAGAGAAATGGAGGAAAAACAGCAAGAACCACTGAGAATCGCCTTGCTGAAGCAAGAGAAGCCGTTCCAGCAATCATTACAGGCGGGAAGAAGGAACTGACAGGGTGCAGGGCTGGCTGGGCCCCTTATAGCGGCTCATGAATACATGGCACCTGGGGGTGCTAGAGCCAGCCTGACGGATACCACTGAGAGGAAAACGATGTTGCATGTGGCACACGCACACCAAGCATTTGAAGAAGAACCCAGACTTTCAGATATCTTTGAGGTTTATGGGGGGCATTCTACCAACCATCCATTGCTACTACAAGGTGGATAGAATGGACCCACTTCCATGAGCTGCTTACACTAAGCCTAAACCAGCTGATAGGAGGATGGGGAGATTTGAAGCCAGTAGCCCTCTGTGCCTGCAGCCATTCTGCACATTGCAAAGCAGCTCAAAGGAGCTTCCCAGCATGCACTGTTCAGAAGGCTCAGAGAAGAGAGCCCCTTCTGAGCACGCGCTAATCGTAAGCTTTGGTGGCAGCACTCTGTGGCAGAGGAGAAATACCCCACAGTACTGCAGTTTTCTCAGCTGCCTGTTTTCTGGATGTTTGCCCATAGCCCCACCCACTGCACAACTCGGCACAATTCCCAGCCTGTGTCTTGGAGAGGTCCAAGACTGATACAACAAGTGGGGCTGTAGGGCTGTAGTTCATGACTTGGGGCATTAGCAGAGCCAGATCTGTGCAGAATTTGCACGATAGCCTTTGGCCAGTACTTCTAGAGCAGGGGTCGGCAACCTTTGAGAAGCAGTGTGCCAAGTCTTCATTTATTTACTGTAATTTAAGGTTTTGGGTGCCAGGGGCCAGCGGCTGGAACCCCAGACTGGCAGTGGGCTGAGCGGGGCCGGCAGCCAGGACCCCGGCTGGCAGGGGCCGGTGGCTGGGACCCCAGACCGGCAGCGGGGGTGGCAGATGAACCCCAGACTGGCAGCGGACTGAGACGCTCAGCCCGCTGCCGGTCTGGGGTTCCGTCCGCTGGCCCCTGCCAGCCAGGGTCCCGGCCACCGGCCCCGCTCAGCCCAGGGTTCCGTTCATCCAGGCCGGCAGTGGGCTGAGCAGGGCCAGCGGTTGCGATCCTGGCTGGCAGCAGAGTGCCACTAAAAATCAGCTTATGTGCTGCCTTTGGCACACATGCCGCAGGTTGCCAACACCTGTTCTAGAGCTTTGCTTTCAGGAGAGTGGAAATTCACCAACTTCACTGGAAATGGAAACACAAAATTACCAAAAACTGTTGAAAGCAGACCAATATCACCTTGTCAGGACGAGTCTCCCTTCTCATACTTTTTGCAAGCCTGCTCTTCTTCATCTCCCGTTCTTCTGATTTCTTTCAACTCAGGTACAACCTACAAAAGAGCATCCTAAGGGGAGGAGCAGGACACACACTATTTACAGTTAAGTAACACAACAGCCTCTTAATGGAACCTGCTAAAGCCAAATGAAATAAGAAGAGGTCTGGGCATCAAACGCAGCAAAATGAAACTGTTAAAGAATCCAACTCATTAAATGGCTGTGATAATACTTCATTTTAATGGTAAATGTAATTCATACTTAAGTCCAACGGCACTCCAACAGAAACTCCTATGGCACCCACACGAACAGCAGACAAATGGATTATGCCTAGTGCTGAGACAATGAACTCTCAGTGGATACTGGACAATGGCACATGAAAAGCGTGTTAACAGAACATAATTTCTATACATGAATCTCCAGCTTATTTGATAAAATGCCCCAAAGAAATCAAACTGAAGGGACAGATAGATTGTCTGTATACTGACAACAGGGACTAAACAAGTATGCTCAGGAGTCTATATCTACAATTGCTAATGGATTTCACGCCTGTGAAATTCACACGGTACAAGGAGAACTGTATCATCAGTAACCTGAACAGATCACAAAAAGTTGCACTGGAACCAACACCGATAGCTAAAGAACAGAACAGCCTCACCACTTCCCAATACAATCTCAATGGTAAGTGAATAGCAGAGAGTGCAAGAACCATAGCACCAGCGATTGGAACAACATAGGATTTCCACAGCAGGAAGGATTTCGGGAGAGCAGAAAAGACTAAATCCAATACTTCATTCATGCACATTTCAACCAGAAACAAACAGTGGAAAGCAGCAAGCACAGGCTAGGACTATCTGCAGCTTCAGTTTAAGGAGCAGTGTCACCTGAATCACTGCACTAAGTATATGGCTACACTACTGCCCTTATAGCGCAGAGCTGTACCGCTGCAGCTGCGTCGTTGTAAGGCCTCCTGTGGAGCCAGCTCGCTCTGTACCGGTGGAGAGAGTGCTCCTGCTGGCATAATTAAACCACTCCAACGAGCGGCGGCAGCTGTGTCAGCAGGAGAGTGTCTCCCAGGGACATAGAGCTGTCCACACCTGTGCTTCTGTCGATGAAACTTACGTCAGTCGGGGGGCGTTTTTTCACACACCCTCCTCCCGACCGACAAAAGTGCCAGAGTAGACATAGCATAAGAGCGTGTCTATGTGACGAGTTACTGCAAAGCAAGCCAGCTTGTGAATTGCAGCACACCAGCTTCCCATGCAGTAACTGGCTGTGTGAACACCACTACAAAGCAGTAACAGTCTCACAATGCGGACACCACTACAGCTGCACTATAGCGCTGTGCTCACACGAGGAGTTACTGTGCGGCCAGCTGGTGTGCTGCAGATTCACAGCCTGGTTTCCTGTGCAGTAACTCACTGCGTAGAAGTAGCCTCACAACTAAAACTAACTAACAACAGCAATACAAGAACAGAACAAACTCACTAGCAATAGAGAAACTAGGTAACAGCCAGTCAGCAGCATAACTAGCAAGAGTAGAGAGTCAAACTCTTGAAGTAAAAGCAACTCCTACCAGCACAGCTGCAGTTTAAGCAGCCAAGAGACACAATGAACCCAGCATTACTGTAATATAAACTACCATCAACAGCCTACCAGCTACCAGTAAAATTAACTTTCTGGCTGCTAATTCTGGCTGACTGAACTGTATGAAGCTCAGGATTTCTTTACTCCACCAATTTTACATTAAAAAAAAAAAAAAAAAAAACCCTGGAGAAAATATTGGGCTCTTGTGGCAAATGTCTGTTTTGGAAGCAAGCTGCTCTTGTATATCATATTGTTCTGGCACTGCACCGCAATCTATCAAAGTCGAAGTCCCCAGAGGAACAGAAATCAAAACATCATGAATAAAGTGCAACTTCTAAACCCCAGTAGTCTGACAGTGTTAGTCAGCCTCCTAACATGCAGTGTTTTATTGATGCTTTCCTCTAATAAAGTCAATGCTGGCCCAGCTTCACTGCCTACAGCGCATTTGCTCAATTAGAGGAGAACAAATAAGGCAACAAGCCAACATGGTCGAGGTAAACACTGTACACAAAGCTAGCAAGGGCTGCTGTGGCCAAAGCACAGGCAGCTGCAGCTTCTAGCTTTGCCTGGTTTTCCTTTCCCTCCATGTTCTCTCTCTTGTTCCCCCTTTCCATTTGGAGGGACCTTTATTGAAAAAATTTCTCCAGCTCTTTTATTGCCAAGTCCATTCCTGCAATGGCAAGTCCATCCACCATGTCTATGGTGATACAGTACAAACACCAGCAGCTACTTATGCACAGGGCAGTCCAAAGTACTGCGCACACGCATACAATACAAATCCTTCTGTTTTACAACCATCATCATTCACAAGTAGCATCAGCTCCTTAATCTCCTCGAGCTGAAGGATGGGCCATCCTTCACCACTGCAGGTAGTCATCATGTGAGCTGGACCTCTAATGCAGACGTTTTTACACCATGTCATCTATCCTTACTCTGAGCAAGGACAGAGAAGAGACCTGAATTTTTTCGGCACTACAGCCTCCAGCATTACTATTCACAGTGGTGAATGGTGACTCCTGATTTTTCTGTGTGGACAAGGCCTCAGGTACCAAAGAGCAGCCCAGGGTCCCTACTGACCCTCTTGTATTATCTGGATCTTCTCACTAGCAAGGAGAAGAAGAGAGGGAAAGAGTATAAGGAGCCATGGGCAGAGCACTAAGCACATTCCCAAGGGTATTGCTGTTATGTAGTCTTGCCTGGTCTGGTTGTTCTGAACTCACTGTGATCTCTCTCAACATGCCCACTAACAACTCATGCTTTCAATGATCTGAGACTCCTCTATGAGCCTGAAGGGTGGTGGGGGCAGTGAGGTAGCTGCATTTTCCTGCTCCTCCTACAGTGTTTCCAAGCTCTTATTTAGCACTTTGAAAGGCGATTGAAACAGCACTAGCCCTGAAATTAACCAGCTAAGCAATACCAAGAAAATTCACACCCCTATACTATTTACAGTTCATGGGAAGAGAGGCTGCATAACACAGTGCTGTGCTAGTACATGTTCTGCAAAAGAACTGGCCAAAAAAGGAAAGCCTAGGTGAGCCACAGAGTACAGGAAATAACATTGAGCAAATTAACATATTAATTCACCCACAATGCCCCTGGGGCAGAAGCCAGTGGCATTTCCATTTCACACATGGAGAAACAGAGTATGTATGTCTTGCCCAAGATGCAGAAGGAGTCAGTATCAGAATCAGGATGAGTTCCCAACTCCCAGTTCTTTGTTGAGAACACAACGCCTCCCGTGAAGGGCCACACCCCAACTCTAAATTATTACTGCACTCCAATTGTTGGGAGAGGCCAGGTACCCAATCCCAAAGGGCTCAGTGAGTCTGTGCCATGTGCCTTTTTATCATTACAATTTGCTGTCAGTGTTTCGTTCTCTTGCCAATAAAGTTGCTTAGGTGGCCAAATGCAATAGGAAACTCTAGTGTAAGGGCCTGTCTGCATGGGAGCCCTCAGGAAAGTGTCTTTATTGTTGCATTGTAGACATGGCCTAGGTTTCACTCTTGCTCCTCGGAAGACTGGAGTGAAGATTCAGACATGGCAAGCTCATTTCTACAGTCAGACAAATCCAAACCTCCCACCACCCAGAGGAGAACTTCAATTCCCAGGGTTCTCATCTGCCATCCCAATTATCCAGGGAAGATGTACAGCACCATCAGTGATGCATGCCCTCCATCTCCCTGGCAAAGCAGCCCACTGATATCGGCAGCTGGGTGCTGCTGCTTAGAGCACCACCCTCAGGAATATTTCAGGGAAGGTATGATCCACGAACCTCTTAATGCCAACTGACAAGGGGGTACAGAGATGTACAGGTATATCCTAACTCTAGTTCACCAAAGAAGGTCATGTGAGATCTCCAATGAAAGCTGGTCTCACAGTGGCTATTAACATCATTATGAAATGGATGTACTGATGCTATGTAAGGAGTTATGTTGGAAATGTGTCCTTAAGAGTCTGTATCAAGGTGTTAGTCACCAGCAGAGGTGACTAACAGGTTTTCTGTCAGACAAGAGAGGTTTATTCACCACTCTCTGTGTCAGGATGTACATTAAGCATTATAAACGAACACAATGATACTCCTTTACATACAGTCAATTGTTAATGAAGGAATGTGAAATCAACAGGGAAACAGCACACAGGAAAAACAAGCCACTGGTGGCTACCCTGTCTGTGAGCAAGGACAATGAGCTTTGGGGGTATAGCTGGATGGCAAAGATGACACCCCTCACGCTGCACCTAGAAGTAAACAGACAGCGTGTTTGCATTCATGGAAGGAGGATCACAACCAGTCTTGGTTAAAAACACTGCAGAAGACTTTGGGTGAGATATTACTTCTTTAGACAGGGGGTTAACCTGTTAAGTTTAATCTCTAGAAAATTGTGTTGTTTTTGTTTGATATGTAACCATTTGTTTCCAACATCCTTACTCACTATCACTTGAATATCTGATAGTGAACATATTCTTGTTTTCATTATGAATAGATCTAAGTGCTGTGATATAGAGCAAAGTGCTGATCCTGAGCTGTCCAGGGAGACTGTGGAATCTCTGTCATTGGAAATTTTTAAGAGCAGGTTAGGCAAACACGGTTAGGGATGGGCTAGATAATACTTAGCCCTGCCTTGAGTGCAGGGGATAGAAGTCCTACGATTCTAAGCTGGGGTATGCTGTTCCTTTGGGAAAACCCTGTAACAGTGCCAGGGTCTAGAACTCACAGGGAAATGAATCAAAAGGGACTTTGGGACTAGGGTGGACCTACTGTCGAACTGCAAGGCAAAGGAAGGGCTAGCATAATCCAGAGGAGAATATTTGAATGGCTGACAGACTGGTGGGAAAAGAGAGCTGACACCCAGCTATGCAAAGCGAAACTCCTTCATGCTGGAGGCAGGGGATAACATGACTCTCAATCCTGGGTATCCCAAGAACAATCACAGAAGGTTCCTGTGAGAGAGATTAAAGTGAAGTAGCTCCAACAACCAGAAGATCTCCCTCTTTTGTCCATGTCCATTCCAACGTAGGTGTGTGTGCGCACCAGAGCACGGTTCCTGGAATTTTTTCCCTTAGTGGTATCCAGCGGGTTGGCTCCAGCACCCTCTACTGCCGTGCTCTCATAGTGCCCCACCAACTCCACACCCCTTCAGTTTCTTTTTACCAGCTGACTCTGATAAGGGGGGACAAAGGGAAGGCTTTGGAATGGACATGTGCAATTCATCTTGAAGAACAACAGTTACAGAAAGGTTACTAACTTTATTCTTCTTCAAGTGTTGCATATGTCCATTCCCATGTAGGTGATTCACAAGCAGTTGCACAGCAAGTGGGCTCAGAGTTCAAGGACAAGCTGACTGCAAGACTGCATGGCCAAAGTTGGCATCATCTCTGGCCTGTTGAGTAATGGCATAGTGCACTGAGAACGTGCACTGAGGCCCCGGTTTCTGCCCTGCAGATATCTTGAATAGGGGCTTGAGCTAGGAAAGCAGCCAAAGAGGCCTGAGATCTTGTGGAACGAGCACTTAGGTTAGCCAGAGGAGAGACTCCTGAAAGTTTGTAACATACCTGGATACATGACGAAAGCCAAGACTAAATCCTCTGGGCAGAGATGGGGAGCCCTTTCATTCTCTCAGCTATTGCTAGGAACAGCTGAGTCGATCTGCGGAATGGTTTGGCCCTTTGAAGATAAATGCCAGGGCCTGTCTAACATCCAAGGAGAGCAGCCACAGTTCCTCCCTGTTCACATGCAGTTTAGGGTAGAATACGGGTAGAAAAATTGCTTGGCTGCAGTGAAATTGTGAGACCACTTTCAGGAGGAACTTTGGATGCGGCCCAGCTGTACTTTATCTTTGAAGCACATTGTACATGGGATTTACGATGTGAGGGCTTGGATCTCCGAAACCCTCCTAGCTGAAGTGAAGGCCACTTTCCAGGAAGCGGCAACAGCAATCATGTCACTAGAGGCTCAAAGGGTAGGCCTATCAGCTTTGATGGGACGAGGTTCAGGCCTCAGGGAGGGATTGGTTCCTTTACCTGAGGATACACCCTCTCCAGGCCTTTGAGAAAACTGATTACCGTTTTGTGCCAAAAGATTGAACTGTTGTTGACCTTAGGATGGAAGGCTGAAATGGCCACCAAGTGGACCTCTGTTAATTGAAGAAAAGGCCAGACCTTGCTGCTTCAAGGTCAGAAGGTGCTACAAAATAATTTTCGATGAGGTCTGTGCAGGTGGGACATCATGCTGGGAAGACTAGGTGGAGAATTGTTTCCACTTTGCCAGGTAAGTTTCCTTAGTGGAGCGTTTTCTATTCCCTAATAGGATTCGATGTACCTGCTCTGAGCAAGCATGCTCTTCAGGTAGTTCCAGGCCATCAAATGAAGAGAGCTGTGGTTCAGGAGGAGCAGCTAACCATGGTCTCAGGAGATCAGGTCCAAGCGTAGCTGTCTTAACTATAAAGGGAAGGGCAATTGTGTACAATTCTATAAAATCCCTCCTGGCCAGAGGCACCAAAATCCTTTTACCTGTAAAGGGTTAAGAAGCTCAGGTAACCTGGCTGACACCTTACCCAAAGGACGAATAAGGAAACAAGATACTTTTAAATCTTTGGGGGGGGTTGGGGGGGGAGAGAAGAGGCTTTTGTTTGTGCTTTTTGTTTTGGTGTTCGCTCTTGGGACTAAGAGGGACCAGACATCAATCCATGTTCTCCAAATCTTTCTGCACAAGCCTCTCATATTTCAAACTTGTAAGTAACAGCCAGGCAAGGTGTGTTAGTTTTATCTTTCTTTTCTCAACTTGTAAATGTTCCTTTTGCTAGAGGATTTACCTCTATTTGCTGTAACTTTGAATCGAAAGCTAGAGGGGCTTCCTCTGGGCTCTTTGAATCTGATTACCCTGTGAAGTTATTTTCCATCCTGATTTTACAGAGATGATTTTCACCTTTTTCTTTAATTAAAATTCTCCTTTTAAGAACCTGATTCATTTTTCATTGTTTTAAAGATCGAAGGGTTTTGGATCTGTGTTCACCGGGACTAATTGGTGAGGGTATACTCTCAAGCCTACCCAAGAAAAGGGGTGTAAGGACTTTGGGGGGAGGAATGAGTCTCAAATCTGCCCAGGAAATGGGGAGTTAGGGACTTGGGAAATGTTTGGGGAAAGGCAGAGTTCCAAGTGGCTCTCCCCTAAGATTTGAAACATGCTTGATGGCAGCTTACTGTTAACCTAAGCTGGTAAATAAGCTTAGGACGTCTTTCATGCAGGTCCCCATATTTGTACCCCAAGGTTCAGAGTGGGAAGGGAACTTTGACATGGTGGCAGAAGCCGGATTGGGGTCTCCACCAAAAGGTTTGACAGGGTGGTGAACCAGTGCTGTCGTGGCCAGACTGGGGCTATGAGGATGACCCATACTCGGTCCTGCTTGATCTTCGTCAGAACCTCATATCAATGGAATGGAAGAAAAGGCATAATACAGGTGAGCTGTCCATACTAACAGGAAGGAGTCCATAAGAGACTCCAGGCTGTGGCCCCACAGGGAGTAAAACTGAGGGCATTTTCTGTTGTTGCTGGAAGCAAACAGGTCAGTCACCACTGGAAGATGTCCCGTTGAAGGGGCCACTCGTGGGGAGTAGAGAAGGACCTGCTAAGGCGATTTGTGAGTTGGTTCTATGTACTGGCAGGTAAGATGCTTCTAGATAAATTGTGTGCGCGATGCAGAACTCCCATTGCCGGATTGCCTTCTGACATGGTGGGGAAAAACATGCTATGCCCTGCCTGTTGATGTAGTGCATGGCAGTTGTATTAGCCATGAGAACCGAAACCATCTTGTCCGTAATGTGGGGTAGGAATGCTTGGCAGGCTAGGCAGACCTCCCTAAGCTTCCTGATATTGATAAGAAGAAAGAGCTCTTTTGGGGACCACAGACCTTGAGTTCTGAGGTGCCCTAGGTGGGTTGCCCAACTCAGCACCGAGGCATTGGAGACCAGAGACACCAACGATTGAAGTCTTGAAAAAGGTACTCTTGCACAGACCTTGTGTTGGTTCAGCCACCAAGTCAGCGAATCAAGGCTCTGTGGTGGGATGGTGAGTATCACGTCCAGGTGTTGATGCAAAGGTGAATATACTGTGGTGTCACGGAGTGTGGGGGAGTCCGGCCCTGCACCCCTCTTCCTGGGACCCACAGTGACTCTCAGCCAGCCAGTAAAACAGAAGGTTTATTGGACAACAGGAACACAGGTTACAGCAGAGCTTGCAGGCACAGTCAGGACCCCTCCACCGAGTCCTTCTGGGCTTTCAGGGTGCTTGGATCCTAGCTAGGATACCCTGAATTCCACCCACACAGCCCCAAGCCCAAACTCAAACTGCTTCCCTCCTGCCACTCCCTTCCTTTGTCCCCTTCCCGGGCAAAGGTGTTGACCTTTTCCCCTCCCTTACCTAGCTCAGGTTACAGGCTCTGGCATCGTCCATCCCCTAAAGTCCTCCCCTGCTCTCCCACTCCCCACACAGACAGTCCCTACTCCATCACATCTCTCCCCCCTTCGAGACTGAACTGAGCGGGGTCACTCTGCCCAGTGACCTGGGGAAGTTCAGGGTCCCCTCTCCGGGACAACGCATCCGCTGTCAGGTTGGCACTTCCCTTCACATGGACCACGTCCATGTCATAGTCCTGCAGGAGCAGGCTCCACCTCAGGAGCTTGGCGTTGGCTCCTTTCATCTGGTGCAGCCAGGTCAGGGGAGAGTGGTCGGTGTACACGGTGAAGTGTCGCCCAAAGAGATATGGCTCTAGTTTCTTAAGGGCCCACACCATGGCCAGGCATTCCTTCTCGATGGCCGCGTAGCTTTGTTCCCGGGGTAGCAGCTTCTTACTCAGGTACACGATGGGGTGTCTCTCCCCCTTTTCATCCTCCTGCATTAACACTGCCCCCAGTCCCGTGTCTGAGGCATCAGTGAACACCATAAAGGGTTTGTCAAAATCTGGGTTTGCCAGAACGGGGCCACTAACCAGAGCCTCCTTTAGCGCCCGGAAAGCCTTCTGGCACTGCTCAGTCCAGATCACCTTGTCTGGCTTCCCCTTTTTGCACAGTTCGGTGATGGGGCCGGCTATGGCACTAAAGTGGGGCACGAACCTTCGATAGTACCCCGCCATCCCAATAAAGGCCTGGACCTGCTTTTTGGTTTGGGGAGCAGGCCAGTCTCTGATCACCTCCACCTTGGCTGGTACCGGCTTCAGGCAGCCGCTCCCCACCCGATGGCCCAGGTAAGATACTTCAGCCATCCCCACCTTGCACTTCTCCGCCTTTACTGTTAACCCAGCCTTTCGGAGTCGGTCTAGGACTTGTTTAACCTGGGATATGTGGTCCTCCCAGGTCTGGCTGAAGACGCAGATGTCGTCAATATACGCCACGGCAAAACTCTCCATCCCCCTCAGTAGCTGATCCACCAGGCGCTGGAAGGTGGCCGGCGCTCCCTTGAGGCCGAAGGGCAGGGTCAGAAACTCATAGAGCCCCAGAGGGGTGATAAAGGCCGATTTCAGCCTGGCATCTGCGTCCAGCGGCACTTGCCAGTAGCCTTTGGTAAGATCCATAGTGGTGAGGTACCGAGCACCTCCCAGCTTGTCTAGGAGCTCGTCAGGCCTGGGCATAGGGTAGGCATCAGATACGGTGATGGCATTGAGCTTTCGATAGTCCACACAGAACCGGATTGACCCATCCTTCTTGGGGACTAGCACCACTGGTGAGGCCCAAGGGCTGGAAGACGGCTGGATCACCCCCAAAGCCAGCATGTCCCTGACCTCTCTTTCAAGATCCTGCGCAGTTTTACCAGTGACCCGAAAAGGGGAGCATCTTATAGGGGAATGTGACCCGGTCTCCACCCGGTGGACAGTCAAATTAGTGCATCCAGGCTAGTTGGAAAACAGCTGTCGATATAGATGCAGCACCCCTCTGATCTCAGCGTGCTGGCCCGGGGTCAGTTGATCAGAGAGGGGAATCGCCTCCAAGGGGGAACCAGCTTTGGTCCCAGGGAATAGATCTACTAAGGAGTCATCTCCCTGCCCCTCCCAATGTCCACACACGGCCAACACCACATTCTCCCTGTCATAGTACGGTTTCATCATGTTCACATGGTACACCCGACGGTGATGTGCCCGGTTTGACAGCTCCACCACATAGTTTACCTCATTCAGTTGCTTGATAACCTTGAAGGGCCCTTCCCAGGCGGCCTGGAGTTTGTTTCTCCTCACGGGGATGAGAACCATCACCTGATCTCCGGTGGCGAAGGCACGGGCTCGTGCTGTGCGGTCATACCAGACCTTCTGCCTCCTCTGGGCTCGGGCCAGATTCTCCCTGGCCAGGCCCATGAGCTCGGCCAGTCTTTCCCGGAAGGTCAGGACATACTCCACCACTGACTCTCCCTCGGGAGCGGCCTTCCCCTCCCATTCGTCCCTCATCAGGTCTAGGGGCCCCCTCACCCGCCTTCCATACAACAGTTCGAAAGGTGAAAACCCGGTAGATTCCTGGGGCACCTCCCTGTACGCAAACAGCAGGTGAGGTAAGTACTTGTCCCAATCTTGCGGGTGCTGGTTCATAAATGTTTTTAGCATCATCTTCAGCGTCCCGTTGAACCTTTCTACCAGCCCGTTGGACTGGGGGTGATACGCTGAGGCCCAGTTGTGCTGGAACCCACATTTCTGCCATAAGGACCGGAGCAGGGCCGACATGAAGTTGGACCCCTGGTCCGTTAAGACCTCCTTGGGGAACCCCACCCGGCTGAAAATTGTCAGCAGCGCATCTGCCACTGTGTCTGCTTCAATAGAGGACAAGGCCACCGCCTCGGGGTAGCGAGTGGCAAAATCCACCACCACCAGGATGTATCTCTTCCCTGACCGGGTCGTCTTGCTGAGGGGTCCCACTATGTCCATGGCCACCTTCTGGAAAGGTTCTTTTATGATGGGTAAAGGCCTCAAAGCCGCTTTCCCCTTGTCCTGGGCCTTCCCCACCCTCTGGCAGGGGTCACAGGATTGGCAGTACTGTCGGACATGGGTAAAGACCCCAGGCCAGTAAAAGTTCTGTAGCAGCCTCTGCCTGGTGCGCCGGATTCCCTGGTGCCCTGCGAGAGGGATGTCATGGGCCAGGTACAACAGCTTGTGACGAAACTTCTGGGGAACCACCAGCTGCCTCCTGATCCCTCATGACTCTACTTCCCCTGGGGGAGCCCATTTTTGGTACAGGAACCCCTTTTTCCACAGGAACCTCTCCTTGCAACCTCTCCTCATGGTCTGTACCACACTAAGGTCAGCCTGGTCCCTGGGCTTCCGCAAGGAGGGATCTTTCTGCAACTCGGCCTGGAACTCAGCAGCTGGGACAGGGATGGGGACCGGCTCTTTCTTGCTGGCTGGGTCTGAGGCCGCAGCCTCTCTGCACCGTGCCCCTGGGCGTTCCCCGTTCCCTGAGTTAGGGTCCTGCACCTCAGGTCGAGTACCTTCCCCGTTGTCGGGGAGCAGTGCCATTTGCCGACTCTGACTACGAGTCACGACCAGGGCACTCTGGGTGTTACTAGGCCAGTCCTCAAGGTCCCCTCCCATTAATACGTCAGTGGGCAAATATCGGTGTACCCCCACATCCTTGGGGCCCTCCTTGGCCCCCCATTTCAGGTGTACTCTTGCCACGGGTACCTTGAATGGGGTCCCGCCCACGCCCATCAGGGTCAGGTAGGTGTCGGGAACCATCCGATCTGAGGCCACCACCTCGGGCCGGGCCAGCGTCACCTCTGCGCCCGTGTCCCAGTACCCAGTGACCTTCCTCCCATCCACTTCCAGGGAAACAATGCACTCTTTCCGGAGGGGCAGCCCCGCGCCCACCCGGTAAACCAAAATCCCGGAACCTGGAGCATCCACAGGTGGTATGTTGCCAACCCCCCTTTCCTGGGAATGTAGCCCCTCCTCCGATTGGGTTTTTACCCAGTCCACCCTCTGTGGGCTGGGTCTGCTTGGTCTGTCCCTGAGCTTGGGGCACTGGGCCCGTATGTGACCTCGTTGGCCACAGCGATAGCAGCCCATATTTCGTGGGTCCCCTTGAGTGGGTCGGAGGGACCTGCCACTGGATGTTCCCCTTTTGGGGGGGTTCTCCATAGGCCCCCTTTGGGAGGTCCCAGGATGACTCTCTCTCTGTGTTGAGGCAGGCCTGCTCCTTCGAGACTCCTCCCTGCCATCCCCTGCCCGACTGTCCACAAATTGGTCGGCCAGCTGGCCTGCATGCTGCGGGTTCTCCGGCTTCTGGTCCATCAACCACAGCCTCAGGTCGGACGGGCACTGCTCGTACAGGTGCTCCAGTATGAATAGGTCAAGCAGGTCCTCTTTAGTTTGGGCCCCAGCCGTCCACTTGCGGGCATACCCCTGCGCCCGGTTGACCAGTTGTAGGTATGTGACCTCACGGGTTTTACGCTGGCTCCGGAACTTTTTCCGGTACATCTCAGGAGTCAGCCCAAACTCGCGGAGCAGGGCCTGTTTGAACAGTTCATAGTCCCCTGCCTCCGCCCCTTTCAGTCGGCTGTACACCTCCACGGCTGTGGAGTCCAGTAAGGGGGTGAGAACTGCGATCCTGTCTGCAAGGTCAACCCTGTGCAGCTCGCAGGCATTCTCAAAGGCCGTCAGGAAGGTATCTATGTCCTCCCCCTCCTTACGCCGGGGCAGCAAGTGCTTATCAAAGCTCTTTGTAGGCTTGGGTCCCCCCTCACTCACCGCAGCCGGAGCCTCACTGCTCCTCAGCCGGGCCAGGTCCAGCTCATGTTTACGCTGTTTCTCCTTCTCCTCCCGCTCATGTTTACGCTGGTTCTCCTTTTCCTCCCACTCACGCTGGCGCTGGTTCTCCTCATGTTCACGCTGTTTCGCCTTCTCCTCCAGCTCTTTCCTCTTTAACTCGAGCTCCTCCCGTCTCAGTTCCCTTTCATATTCCAGCCGCCTCCGCTCCACGGATGCTGAGCGTCGCCGGGAGGATCCCCTGCTGGGGGGTGAGCTTCGCCGGGAGGATCCCCTGCTGGCCGGGGGTGTCACGGTGCCCTCGGTATACACTGGGCTCCTCCCCGCCCTTCCCCTATGCCTAGGAAGGGGGGGTCTCGGGAAGCCCTCGTCCGCCGGCTGACCGCTCCCAGTGGGGACAGACACTGGTGCCTGAGCTGCATCTGCCCGGCTGCTTCCCTCAGAGACAGGGCTCCGTTCATTCATGCGGTCTCCCTGCTCCAGCTGGGCAATCAGCTGGTCCTTGGTGCGTCTCCCCGGGCGCAGCCCCCTCTGCTTGCACAGCTCCACCAGGTCACACTTGCGCCGCTTGGCATACATCTTCCTGCCGGCCACTCACAGGCTGGGGTGCTCGCCGCTCCCCACGGTTTCCAGGGGGACCCCTAGTGCACCAGCCCTTCGTGAGGTCACCACCTCTCTGCCAGGGTCGAGCTGCAGACTCCTCCGCCCCTGGGACCGCTCGCTGCAATCCCCTGGGGGACCCTGTTACTGCAAAGTCCTTCTCACTGGGCACACACTCCCAGGGGTTAACCACCCCTTCGTTTTACTGCTCCCCAGTCACTTACTGCAGGAAGCGCCGTCCACGGGGTGCAGTATGTCCCGCCGCTGCCACCAGTTGTCACGGAGTGTGGGGGAGTCCGGCCCTGCACCCCTCTTCCTGGGACCCACAGTGACTCTCAGCCAGCCAGTAAAACAGAAGGTTTATTGGACAACAGGAACACAGGTTACAGCAGAGCTTGCAGGCACAGTCAGGACCCCTCCACCGAGTCCTTCTGGGCTTTCAGGGTGCTTGGATCCTAGCTGGGATACCCTGAATTCCACCCACACAGCCCCAAGCCCAAACTCAAACTGCTTCCCTCCTGCCACTCCCTTCCTTTGTCCCCTTCCCGGGCAAAGGTGTTGACCTTTTCCCCTCCCTTACCTAGCTCAGGTTACAGGCTCTGGCATCGTCCATCCCCTAAAGTCCTCCCCTGCTCTCCCACTCCCCACACAGACAGTCCCTACTCCATCACATGTGGCCAGTGAGGTCTAGAGATGTCTGAGACGTAGTCTTGTATGTTTCACCACATACGATACCATGTGGCCCAGTAGGCTCAAACATAACCAAACTGTGGTGATTGGATATGTCTGAAGGGAACTTATCAGGGTCAAGGTTGAGCAAAAAAGATTCTCCAGAAATAAGGCCTTCACCCGTATGGAGTTGAGAACTGCCACTATGAACTCTTATCTTTTGTACAAGAGTAAGGGTAGACTTCTGAATGCTTATTACTAAGGCCCAGAAGGTCAATCAGATCAGATGGATGTCAGATTCCACCTGAGCTTTGGACAAGCCCTTGTGTTTTATTCCCATCACTTACTAATTCTAAAAGCCCTCTCCTCTTAAATGGTGTGGAACTCCTTCCACAGCTCCCACCCAAAGGAGAGATTTGTATTTCTTGTTCCAATATTTGCTTGTGAGAAGGGTCCCTGAAGAGGGACAGGGAAGAGGATGGGAAGACAGAGGGTATAACCTAATTCTATTGTGCTTAGAACCCAATGGTCTGCGATAATGTGGGTCCAGGCACTGAGGAAGCGGAAGAGTCAGATGGAAAACAAAGGGGTAACTGGATCCAGAACTGAGGGGACTGAGATATCATCCTTTAGCGTCTTGTTAAAACAAGTGCTTTGAGCTGCCTGAGTGTCTAGGGGCAGACTGCATTGGCCCTGAGAAGGGTCAGTGGAGAGAGTCTATGCCTGAACTCTTTGTTCTTCCTCCTCCGCTGGTCCTGCCTGGCAGACTGTGCGAAATAGTGTCCAGTCTGTTGAGGCCTGTAATGTTTTCTGGACACTGTCGGCACATACAGACCCAAAGATTTAAAAGTTGCCTTAGAGTACTTAACTCCATAGAGTGTGGCATCTGTTTGTGCCGAAAAGAGCAAAGGCCCTTCTAATGGGAGATCCTGGAGGGTTTGCTGTATTTCCTGAGGAAAACCCAAGGACTATAACCACGAGCTTCTGAGCATGGTAACAGCTATGGCCATCGATCTCACCACAGAATCAGCGGCATCCAAGGCTGCCTGCAAGGAGTCCCAGGCAACTGTCTTCCTTTCTTCCACTAGCAAGGAAAACTCTTGTCTGGCCTCTTGAGGGATCAGGTCTTTAAATTTTTGCATCGCCTCCACATACTGAAATCATAGCAGCCTAGCAAAGCTTGCTGGTTTGCTATCTGGAATTGTAGTTCACCTGTCAAGTATGCTTTTCAGCCAAACAATCTGGCTTTTTAGGGTCCTTTGCATTTGGCATGGGGACCGCTTGACCTTGATGGTCCCTCTCATTGGTGACCTGGAGGGGCTGTGAAAACAGAAATTCATACCCCTTGGCTAATGCAAAGTATTTGCGCTCTGTCCTTTTGGCCGTAGGGGGAGGGAAATGGGGGTCTTCCAGAGCACTGTAACCAGGTCCATGATCCCCTTGTTAATGGATAGAGCTACTCTTCAGGGACCCGCTGATGTCAAAATATACAGTAAACCATGTGTCATTTCTTTTACCATTTCAGTTTGGATATCCAAGTTCAAAGTCACCCACTTTAATAGGTCCTGGTGGGCCTTCTGGTCATCTTGAAGTGGGGACACACTGCCTCATCTGACGAAGAGGAAAAAGATGCTAAGGCTGGTTAAAGGGCCTCTGCCCCTTCCTCTGTCTTAACCGAGACCTGTGGGACCTTCTCTTGAGGTTTGGCACTGGGCTCAGCACTGGAGTCTGGGTCGGGGATCTTGCAATGCGATACTGGAGGTGCCCTACTTTCCGAGGCCACAGAATATGAACTCCTCCAAACAGTGCCCTGGAACCCTCACAAGTTCCAAAAAGGCCATTGCATGGTCACTGCAATCCCCATGGTCCCAGAGGCCAAGCATTGAGGGGCACCATAACGCCTTACCCTTCTCTGGCCTCAGAATAGCACGGGGAGTAGTGTGGGCGGTCCTGATGGTGGGGAGAGTAGGACCCCACTTCGGATTCCGATGAGGAAGACAAGCTGCAGTGAGGAGATCAAGGCAGTGCTGATCCTCTCAGTACCGGCGAATGGCACCATGGAGAAGTCTGAGTCAAGACTCCCCTAGGGGGTTTTCCCCTAGAGGGTGGCCATGCAGCTGCACAAAAGCTGGGGAATGGCTTTCTGCCACTTATTGGTACCAGCAGTTCAGAGTCCTGAATCTCCGGGAACTCAGACTGGGAGAGTGAGCAGGTCTCTAGCAGCCGCAAATGCCTCTGGGGTTGACAGTACTGCAAACTGACCGGTACAGTGTCTGCTGGAGGATGACACTTCCCATGCCAGAGTTAGCAGAGCTTGCAGGGGTACCAAGGCTAGCGGAGATGGCTACTCTGGTGCCGGAGAGGGACAGCAGCCCGACACAAGTCTCACTCTATCCAGATCCCCTTGCCTGCTTCTTTTCAGCATTGGGGAACAACTCTTCTCCTGCTGCTTATGGTGCTGCTTCTTAGGCATCAGGGAGGAGGATTGGTGTCATGACCCTCAACTGGTGGGAGGAGCACTCCACATGGAAGCTGAGGTGTTTGGTGCCGAGTCTGAGTGCAGCTCCAACACTGGTCTTAGGGCTGCCTCCATGAGAAGGACCTCCAACCTCACCTGCCGGTCTTTCTTGGTAAGGGGTTTGAGGTCCCTGCAGATCTGGCAATGATCTTTCTGATGAGCTTCCCCTCAGCACTTGAGACAGCTTGAGTGCAGGTCACTCAAGGAAACCGACTTGCCATAGGAAATGCAGGGCTTGAAGCCCTGTAACCGAGGCATGCCCCAGCACTGGAGAGCTGAGAAACCTCTCCAACCAAGTGCAGAGGCATCCAAAACTTATTAACTACTAAAACTACAATAACTATATATACAAGAAAGAGAAGAAAAAACACTGGGAAAAATTGCCTGAGCAATGAGGGAAGTTCCAACAACCATCATGATTGATAAGAAGGAACTGAAGGGATGTAGGGTTGACAGCGCCCTTTATATTGGCTCTGAGAGTGCTGGAGCCAACTCGATGGATACCACTAAGGGAAAAATTCCGGCAACTGTGCTCGGGGTATGCACACACCTACATTGGAATGAACATATGCACACACTTGAAGGACTGTTTGCTCATAGGGAGACTATGAGACATAGAAATGAATGTCGTCCATCTCCCTGAGTTTGAATGGGTCATTAAAAAAAGACAGAGACAAGGGAAAATCCAATCACCAGGGCACTGACACCTAGCAACCGACACCCCAGAGGGAAATGGAGTTTCCCACCTCTGAGCAGGGAAGCTGGGCAACATCCTCCAGCTGAAGAACAAAGGACTGCAAAGGTGTGAGATGGTGGATAGGAGCTGGCCACTGGAAAGGGTCTGGGCTCTCACCTGGGAAATGACCACAGAGGTCAGACCAAGCGAGTCAGAGCCTGAATGCGGAGTTCCCTACAATCTGGCTGGGCTCTGGGCTAACCAGGATGGACTTGGATGATGCTTTAACCTTTCTCTGCACTAACCTAGGAACTTCCTATGCTCTGTGCCTGTTGACTAACAAACCTGGCTGTTTTGACAGCGGTGTTTAAGTGTCACGGCAAATCCTTGGTGAGGTGCATTAATCCCTGAAGAGTACACGTCTCCATCAGGATTCACTGAACACAGCTCATGATGTGAAGCAGGAGTGCTGGGGCTCCAGAGGTTCAGACTCAGGAGGCAGTGAGGCCACATGGCCTACCCTGAAGAAAGAGACCCCTCGGAGGTCTGGCCCACTGAAAGCGTTCCTCCTAGAGACTGTTCCAAAGCTGGGAGCATAGCACTGACCCTGTGGATCCGTGACAAACCCTCTTACCCCTGAGAAGTAGAACAATCCACATGTTGGGCAACCAATGAGAGCTGAAGCCACTGGAATTACCCAGGAGTAACTAGGGGCAGGATTACATCCAGTACCAACCTGGCAAAACAGGATGAGGTAAGGCAGGAAGAGGAAGGAAGGATTCTTGCTTCTGTGTTCTCTATTCTATTCTGTTCAGGTTCTTATCCCACCTCGTCACTGTAGTGTCTGAGCATCTTCCAGTAGTGCACTAAGGCAGTGGTTCTCCACCTGTGCCCGCGGACCCCTGGGGGGCTGCAGCTATGTCTAAGACCTCCAAAGGGGTCCGCGCCTCCATTCAAAACTTTTTAGGGGCCCACAAATGAAAAAAGGTTGAAAACCACTGCACCAAGCTCCGTGACTAACATCTGTCACTCTCTCCTTCTCCGCAGGGGCAGAACTCTGTGCCAGGGAAGGTGGCTTGGTCTGCATGATCAGCACGGATTTCAGTGAGCAGCAAGATGCTGCTCCCTGCCCAGCCACGAGACGAGAAGCCTGAGTTCCTGCCAGATGTTCGTTCACATTAATGGCCCTTCAGTGGACAGTGAAATCGCTCAGTCCAGTCCATCTCCTCTTCGAGCAGCTCCACCTGGGCCGGCAGGTAACAGCAATAGAAATGGAGTCTCTTTATGGCTCCATACAGTCTAAGCCGCCTCAATCCCCTGGTGCCCAGAACTCCAAGCATTAGTGCCAAGGCTGAGGGAAGGGCACAGGAACAACGAGCTGATACAGCGCAGGGCCCATCTCTAGTACAGCAGCATGATTGGCTAATGGCCGAGAACTTGGAAACTCAACCAGTTAATTAGCCGTCTGAGACGCTAAAGACAGCAAAGAAAATGGGAAAGGTTTGTTTGTGTTGAGGTTTGCTGAATTTTAAAGTGAATCTGGGAAAATGAGAGAATTAATCCAGTAGCCAAAAAGTCTCCTGCCCAGCTCTGCCGATGCCTCAGTCCTGACCTCCTGCTATTTCAGCCCTGTAGCCAGCCAGCCAGCTCTGCTGATGCCCATCAATCCTGACCTGCAGTGCTGCCTGCTAGTCTAGTCCCACACTCATACAGATATGCTGCAGCCTTGACAGAGAGGCACTACTAACTATGCTAAGTTGTGTCAAACTGCAGTGGTTTTGTGATGTAGACTATCTGCGAACTTCAAACTCCATTTAACTGTGACCTTTGGTGCCATGGGTGAAAATGGAGTGAAAATCCAACTACAGCAAACAGATGCCTCTTGGATTTTCTTCTAAGCCCCTACCCCTTTGCAGGGCCTTTCTTCGCTCTGACTACAGGCTACATTAAAACATTTCTCTTACATTTTAAAACAACATCATATCCCACTGTCCACCTGCTCTCACTGCTAGCTGTGAATCCACAGCCCCAATGGTGGGATTTTACCCTGCAATCCCACCTCCCCTTGTTTGTGCAGCAGAGAGATCACTGCTCCAGCAATACTCCTCTGCTTTCACCATCACAGTGAGGAGCAGGCATTTGTGGGGAGCCCTGCTCCGGGCACTGCAGCTCCTCCAATCTCCCTGCACCAGTAGGGAGCTGCAGTCTTGCACAAGGCCTTGCACGCCTGGGATGAATCAGCTTGTGGCGCCCATGCTAAACCAACTGTTTAGTCAAATATTGCCAGAGAGTAACATTCCCCTGTGAACAAAGTGACTCCACTAAATTAAGCCTTGGCTCTTTATCCCCTGCTCAGTTATTTCCCCCCAGCTGAGGGAGCGAGAGGAAAGGATGGTGCTGCTGCTGAAGTCCATTGCCCATTTAGAGAAAGAAAGAAGTGAAGCATCACGAGGCAGGTTGGAGGTTGCCAGGTGAGGCACAGAACAGTCAGGCCTCTTCCTTCATTGGGGTTTTCCTTCAGCACTGGGAACAGAGTGAGCGGTGTCCAGCCTCCAAATGGCTGTGCCTTTGGGAGGCACCTCCTCTGCCGCCCAGCTTACAGTTCCAGCTGGAATTCCACTCTCTAACCATGGCTGGCAGTTTCCATGTTCCCTCGGACCTTGCCTCCCCAGCCCCTACCTCCAGGCACCAGGGGCTACTTGCTCTTGACAGGAGAGTCCCATGGAAAACCTGTCCCCACTGGGCATCCCTGTCCAAACAGACTCTGTCTGCACTGTGTCACTACACAAGCAGCAAAAACGGGGCCAGTTCTCAAAGGCTTCTACCCTTGGTCTCCAATAGGATGTGTACAGGGATACAAAACAAAACAAACAGCTGGCCTGTGTCAGCTGACTCAGGCTATTGGGGCTGAAAAATCACTGTGTAGACATTCAGACTTGGGCTAGAGCCCAAGCTCTGGGACCCTGCAAGGGTGGAGGATTCTAGAGCCCAAGGCTGAACGTCAACACAAGTGATTTCTAGCCCCACAGCCCGAGCCTAGTGGCAGCTGATCCAGGCCAGCCACGGCCATGCTGCTGGTCTTTTATCTCTGTGTAGACATCTCCCAAGTGCAACTGTTGCAGTGTCTCTGGCCTCCTGCCTTGCCTGGGCTACAGTGACGGCGCATGGCTCAGTCTGCAGGCTAAACCAACAACATGTAGGGAGAGTTCCTTTGCTGTTGCCCTCTGAGGGGCACCAGATCAGCTGCCCTGTGAAATCCACACTCATCGGCACCCAGAGCTAGGGCTGGGCCTTCAAGGTAGCTATACCTGAGCAATTTAAAATCCAAGAGCCTTTCCTCCACCATGGCTATTATTAGCTGAGAGTCCCCAAAAGTTGGAAATGAGGAGTGAAGAAAATGGAGTCACACAGTGTGAGCAGATCTGTTTGCTATATTGAGGCCGGTGTAAAGACTTCCCTCTAGCAGACAGCTGTGCTGGACACCATTAGGGCTGGGATGAGGGGAGACCAGGGCAGCTAAGGTTTGGAGAATAGTTTAGGAGATAGAGTGGAGGCAGGGCTGCTTTGCATGCTCCCAGTATGTTACATTAATGCAATTATTTTACACAATTATAACACATAAGTCAAAGTCAGCATTTAATTGGTAATATTTGCTAATGACAGCAAATGTATTCTGGCAATGGCCCCTGCACAGGATTCACTCAAGTTAACTCTTTCATTGCATGCAACACCAAGCTAATGACATCTGGATGTGGCCATGCCCCCAGGCAAAGCAGGGCTCTCTCTGCAACCCCAGAAAAATTGCCCTCTCATGCCTGCCTCCCTGTGCAATGACCCCATTCTCTCCCACACGGTCTCTCTACCCCATTCTCAGTCCCATTATTCCTTCAGTCTCCTTCCAGCTGCTCTTTCCCTGTGACTTACCCTCTCTGACAGCTTTTCAATCCCCCTTTCTGCACCTGTAAGCTTTTTGCCTCCTGTAAAGCTCCCTTTCCCCTTCTGCCAAGCCATCCCCATTGCTGGGAATGGGCAGGGCAGCAGTACAGCAGAAGGATTTAATTGCATGTCAAAATTAAATCTCTTTTGATGAAGAACAATTCAGCTACAGCTCTGCTTAATCAAATTAACAAAGTCTTTTTTGATTTTCAATTATCTTCTTCACTGGAACACTTTATCCAGAGCTCCTGTGATGCAGCTGACAAGCCCTGACTAACAATTAAGGTGCTTCCCGCACTTCATCAAGGCATGCTGACCACCAGTCCCTTTCTTTTCTTGCTTCCCATTTATTTTCCTCTTGCTCATTAGAGCGCAAAATGACTGGAGCAGGGATGCAAAATGAAATAAATATGGAAGCCTCCCCACAGTGGCATCACCTCTGAGCTGCAGTCAGGGCTCTTGCATCTCCCTTCCAGGAGGTCAGTCTCTCCACGGCTCAGTTGGAAGGGCTCCTCTGCATGAGAGACTCCCTGCAGCATGTGCTCTGTATCAGCCACAAAACCGAGACAGAGACTAAAGCCCCTCTGGTGGGAGTCGCCCCCACCATTCCCATAAAGACCCTACCCCTAGTCCCCAGAATCTGCACTGGAGACAACTTCCAGGAGATTTGTGGGGCACAAACAGCCTGACAATCGCACTGCCACTTAAGCCACAAGTGTGGCCAGGAGAACAAAGGGAGTTAGCCAGAGAGAACAGCCTCTCTCTGTCAGCATGCCTCTGACAGACCCTCAGAGTCAGCCTCTCCCTCGACGGGGAGCAGAGAAATGCCTCCCCAAAAACAGAGACTGTCCCACAGCCAGCACATAGCACCTGCATCCTGCCATTTCCCCATGGCCTCTCTCTCTCTGCCCCCAACGCAGGCTACAGTGCTCAGCCCTCCCCAGGAGACTCTCAACCCCAGGGTCCTCACCCTCAATTTAACGCCCTCTTTGCCCTGTTCTCTATCCCCGCACAGATCTACAACACAGCCTTGTTGGCATACCTATGTCATTCAGTGGTATTAACTCCCCCCACCCCTGCTCACTGTGTTGGCGGAACCCCCACTTAAGAAGGAACAATCTATTGCAAACATAGAAAATGAGAAATGACTGTCTAGGAAGGAGTACCACGGAAAGGGATCTGTGGGTCAGAGCAGACAACAAGCTAAATATGAGTCAACAATGTAACACTGATGCAAAAAAAGCAAACATCATTCTGGGATGTATTAGCAGGAGTGTTGTAAGACAGACATTGGAAGTCATTCTTCCGCTTTGCTCTGCGCTGATACTCAACTGGAGTATCGTGTCCAGTTCTGGGAGCCACATTTCAGGAAAGATGTGGACAAATTGAGAAAGTCCAGGGAAGAGCAACAAAAATGATCAAAGGTCTAGAAAACATGAGCTACGAGGAAAGATTGAAAAAATTGGGTTTGTTTAGTCTGGAAAAGAGAAGACTGAGAGGGGACATGATAACAGTTTTCAAGTACATAAAAGGTTGTTACAAAGCGGAGGGAGAAAAATTGTTCTTAAATTCTGAGGATAGGACAAGACACAATGGGCTTAAATCGCAGCAAGGGCGGTTTAGGTTGGACATTAGGAAAAACTTCCTAACTGTCAGGATGGTTAAGCACTGGAATAAATTGCCTAGGGAGGCTGTGGAATCTCCATCATTGGGAATTTTTAAGAGCAGGTTGGACAAACATCTCTCAGGTATGGTCTAGATAATACTCAGTCCTGCCACGAGTGCAGGGACTGGACTGGATAACCACTCGAGGTTCCTTACAGTCCTATGATTCTTCAGGGAGGTGGTGATACTGTGCTGACAAAAAACACTCCTTCTGTTGGCATAAGCTGTATCTACACTAGGAGGCTCTGCCAGCAGAGCTATACCAACAAAGCATCTGTGGCATAGTCTCCTGGTGCAGCAAGCAATTCATGGAGAACAACTGGAAACGAGCAGGACATAGAAAGAAAGCAGGCTCCTCCAGGGGCCCTGTGGAAATAACCCAGTGGCTGCAGAGCCAGGGCCATCTTTACGCTCTGGGAAATTGAGGTTGTTTGCCCCATTGGCTAACCGGCTCTTCCTCTAAGGAGTTTGGTTGTGAGTGAGAGACCAGGAAATCCATTCCTTTATTTGTTACATGATATTTCCTGTCCATACATTTATTGGTTGGGGGAACGGTGGCAGGAGTTTGCCACACTGTGTCTGCAGGTTCCAGCAAGGTGGCACTAATGGGCAATGTGTATGGGCTTCCTGTGGGAAGAGGGAAGTCTGTGGAATTAAAGACATGTAGACTGCCCATGGATCCCATTGTGGCCATTGGATGAGAAATGGCCTGGGAGGGCACATCCAGGGGTTAGCGAGCCATGGTGGCAGCTCCCTGGTGCTCTCTTCCCTGGGTCTATAATGAGGTTCAGTGCCTGTTGGGGAGGAGTGTCCTGACTGCTTCCTCTGCAGTGGCGTCCTCATTACTCGAGAAAGGTGGAGCAATGGGAGAAACAGGTTGGCCCGGTGCCATTGGTACAGCGAGCCAGCGGTGTCGAGTAGAAGAGATCCAGGAGTACATGATGCTTGCATGTCAGATGTCTGTATTGGGGGAATCGATGTCAACATATGCTATGCAGTACCTGTCTGTGCCGTCTGCTTATGTGGAAGTGACGTTGGTGTGGAATCTTTTGTGCGTACCCTTCTTAGGTGCCGCAGTCACCGGTTTGATGGTTCCATGGTTGACGCCAATGAACTCGGTGCCGTAGGGGGAGCCATCACGTGTGGTAGAGGTTGTGGTACTGAGTCCTTTGCAGGGGTAGTCGGTGCCGTGGAGTAGGAGGCCATTTTGGGCCTGCTGGCAGAGGTCCCAGAAATGCCTGCTGCATCAAGGGTGCTTACTTTGATAAGGTTTGCACTGCGGGCAGAGACTTCGCCGGAGACCGTTTTTTTTAAACAGTTCTCGGCTCACTGAAGATGTGGCCCTTTTCCTCAGTTTTACAGAGGAGATGGCACTTAGTCTGTCAACAGAGGCTGTGCCTGGAAAGTCCCTTGTTGTGGTCTGTCTGAGGTAGGTGTTAGGGATTTTGCCATTAAAATGAATTTGAGTCGAAGGTCCCCATCTCTCCTTGCCCTAGCCTTCAGATTGTTGCAGTGAGCACACTTCTGTGGTATGGGTAACTCACCTGAACATTGGACACAAAGGGAGTGTTCATCAGAGACCGGTACTGCGTCTTTGCAAGAAGTGCACCTTTAAAACCTGGGGAGCCAGACATATCTGAGACGTTCCTGTCAAAAACTGCAGGACAGAAACCTTTTTTTCTCCCCAACTAAATTTAACTAACTAGCTACACTAAGAAAGTAATACATTTTGGATAAACAAGGGTAAACTAAGCGATCTAACAACTCTAATCCTATTTTAAGGTTCATAGTGACACCACTAATGGACTCCGTCTCAGGTTGAGACAATAGAGAAGGAATTGAAGGGATTGGGGCATGCGCGTGCTACATGAGGCACCAGTGGTGCTGTGAGACAGCTACTGTGCATGCGTGCCCTGACTAGACACTGCTTCTGAAAATCTCCAATTGACAGCACCAGGACACACTGACACCTGAAGTGGAGCATCCACCGGGGCAGCACTCGAAAAAGAAAGGTCACTTAAGGAAGAGGACTGCCTTGTGTGAACATGTTAATGAAGAAACTGCTGCATCTATTACAGAGTGGCAGAGACACTGGCAAAGGATGGCATGGACCCTGTTTGATTAGCTGGTGAATGACTGCCCCCAGCCAGCAGGGCAATGCAGGCTTAGCTTTCTGAGCATGGCTAGTTGCGTGTGATAGCACATATATGGGTATGTGTACACAGGGTGACCAGATAGCAAGTGTAAAAAATCGGGACGGAGTGGAGGGTAATAGGTGTCTATATAAGAAAAAGACCCCAAAATTGGGACTGTCTCTATAAAATCGGGACAATTTGGTCACCCTACGTGTACACAGATGCTATGGGTATGAGTGAGCTGAATGTGCAGCATGCACACCAGAGAAGGGGCGTGGAGAATTTAATTCTGAGACACAGAGGGGTGAAAGACAATATTTACATCAGCACTAAGACTTCCATAACTAGCCCAAGTCAGGAAAAGCGGCCCTTCGCCAGGACTGCACCACAGAGGCATAGGCACCAGCACCTCATTGGTCATCTGATTCCTTGCTAGCAGCAATCAAAAACTACCAACCAGCAACTAACTAGGATTCTTTGAACTCATTGTGCATGCGCTCCTTCCCACCTCCACCCCACCCCAGAACTTCTTGGCCTTGCAAGAAATGCTAAGTAGCAGGGCTCTCTCAGTGCTGAGCTCCCTTCTGGCAAATCACTCTGTGCACAGCGTCTGTCTGGATGATGTGCCTGCAGAAGCCTCTCCCCACTCACTTATGAGCAAAAGACCACTCCAGCAAACTTTCACCCACATGCACTAGCCCTTGCACACCTCAGGAGTTGCATTCACTCACTCCAACAGGGCTGTTCACATGGACAGATTTGCTAAGGTGAGCCCTAGGGAAGCAGCTCAGGTATCTGCAGCTGGAGGAAACATTAAGCCAAATGGCACAACAAAATGTATTAAAAGTAACTAATTTAATTAAAAGAACGATGTTCCAGCTGCTAACTGCGTAGGTGAGCAAATCCACCCAGGTAGAGCCGAGCCAGCAGCACTAAGATGTGTAGAGAGACAGTGCTGTCTAGTGGGTAGAATCTAGACTGGGAGTCAGAAGACCTGGATTCTCCTCTTGGCTCCACCACTGAGGGCAAGTTACCTCCCCTCCCTGGATCTCTGTTTCCCCTCCCACCTTTTGTCAGGCCTGTCTGTTGAGATTCCAGGCTCACTGGTGCAGGGGCTGGGGTTTGATTTGTATCTTGTACCCACTGTCTGCACTTAAACAACAACCCAAGTTCTCAACAATCACAGATGACAAGGATGCGCTATAGTCACTCACTCTCTCTCTCTCTGTTGGGAATGGGAATGGAGGAGTCAGTTTTGTGTTTGTTCCTCCTTGGTTTCCAGCCAATTTCATTTGCTGGTTCCCAGGCTCTAGCTCCATATGGCTGGGTCACAAACACTGCAGGGGAAGCTTTTGTTTGCTTGGTTTTTGTTATGCTGGTTCCATTGGAAATTGGGTACAATTTCTACTGCTCTTTGGTACAGCACAAGTTAATTTTTCCAAACCTGGAGTGGCCTGTGGCCCCAGCATCCCTGTCAGCCCAATCCCTCCTCCCCCCAGATGCCCTATATGCTACATTAAAGGGATGAGGAGGGCTCCCAGAGAGTTCTCCTGTATACTCCTGCTGATCCCACAGGGGGATTTACTGCTGCACTCCAGCACATGGGCTGGGGTGGGAAGGAGAGTGAGCGTAACCATTTATTTAAACAGTGTGTTGGCTCTGGCTCTCTCCATGGTGCTGCGGCACACCCTAGCGGCTAAAGGGTCTTGTCCTCAGTACTCAGAGCAGTAAGCCACTGCAGTGAAGTGGACAGGAGGGGAACAGAGTCTGCTAGACTTGGCCAACCCCCTGTGGACTGTGCTCAGGGCAGAGTGGTCCTTCCCAAGAGCTTTCCCTTGGCCTTTCAGCCAGATGGCCTCTACAAGGCACAGAGCAGCAGGGCTCAGAGCTGTGCTAACCATGACTTCCTACATTCTGGAGGAAGGATGGAAGAGGTGCACTTTACTTACAAAAAATGAATTATTGCAAGCACACGGAAGGTGTCTATCACCACTGCCTCGAGGCTGCACTACACCAGGTAAGGTTCAACAGCAAACACAGCCCAGAAGAGAATGTAAAGCCCACAACCCACACAGCCAGAGACAACGCGTAACTGTTGATGGGGGGTGGGAGGGAGCAACGGCACAATTTTAAGGTTCTGGTGGTATGTAGTGTGGTTCAGGGCAGGGCATAAAAATGATGGCAGAAATCTGTGGGGTGCATGACCCCCATGTCCGTCCCCCCGCCCCCCACACAGCCTCTGCATGCAGCACTGCGCTGGCTAAGCTGAGAAGGAGGAAACTCAGCCATTGCATTGCATGCTACACACAGTCTGAGAGAGGCCTAGACAAAGACAGGCACATCACACCTTTCTCTCAATTAGGCCCTGCTCCCTCTTCGATGGGTGTCAAGGCCTGCTCCTGTGAATGCCCTGACCCAGCATCCTCAGAAGGGTGCTGGGCTTGTGCTCAGCCACTTCCCTGGGCAGGCAGCTGGTGGCCATCCTTGTTAAGTTTCAAGCTGCTGCCATCTCTCTCCTTCACCCCCTTTTCTTCAGGCTCTGCTCAGAGCCAGTCCCCTGCACTGTCTGCAGCTCTCCCAGTGCAGGCAGGAGATGGGACTGTCCCTTCCTTTGCCTGACACCCAGGTACAAGAACCTTTGCTGCAGCCACACTGCCAACTCGCCATTGCCCCCTAAGCCCTTTCTAGGCGGGGTCCCTAGACCCACAGAGCACTCTGCACAGACAGCTGCTGCCATCTACTGGCGACAAAGCACTACTGACTGGGAAAAACCACCTCGGACTCCGGCGGTCTTCCCATCACTGAGACACAGAATCAGAGACTATCAGGGTTGGAAGGGACCTCCGGAGGTATCTAGTCCCACCCGCTGCTCAAAGCAGGACCAATCCCCACACAGATTTTTACCCCAGTTTCCTAAATGGCCCCCTCAAGGACTGAACTCACAACCCTGGGTTTAGCAAACTGATGCTCAAACCACTGAGCTATCCCTCCTCCCATACTGAAGAAAGGCTACACTTACACCTTCCAACAGCCTCTCTGTTATCCTCCAAACTGTGATCTAAGAGACCAGGAGAGAATGCTGGCCCAGACCACTGGGCTTAGGGGAAGTCTGTCAGACATAATATAACCATTAGCCATTGAATGACAAGGTCTTCCTCAGGTCTGTGTAACTCGAAAGCTGGTCTCTTTCACCCACAGAAGTTGGTCCAATAAAATATACCTCACTAACCATGTCTCTACAATATATCCTGGGATCAATAAGGATATACCACCACCAACGCACACATTGGCCATTGAATCCCCTTTTCAGTTCTCAACACGCTAGTAAACTTTTTCCTCTCCTTCATGTAAACACAAGTCCCTTTCTCTGCCCCCTCCAAATTCATCTCACTCCTTGATCCCGACTGCCCTCCTCACATTTATTCCAGACATAAAATGAGAATGTCCATGCAGATCACAGCATTAGAGTATCTTCACTTAACAGTGAAGCCAAAGCAGTTAGTACTTTAACTCAGCCAGAGGGGAGGGCAGAGGGGCTCTAGACATTTCACCGCCTCAAGCACGGCTGCATGCCGCGGGGGAAGCTCTGTCGGTCGCTGGGAGGACGGCAGGCGGCTCCAGTGGACCTCCCACAGGCGTGCCTGTGGAGGGTCCGCTGGTCCTGTGGCTTTGGTGGACCTTTCGCAGGTGTGCCTGCGGGAGGTCCACTGGAGCCGCCTGCCACCCTCCTGGCGACCGGCAGAGTGCCCCCCGCGGCATGCTGCCCCAAGCACACGCTTGGCCTGCTGGGGCCTGGAGCAGCCCCTGGGGGAGGACCCCATAGATGCCTGAAGATCAGCTGATCAGCATCAAGGCCTGGGAATCCCATCACAAGCACATGCTGCTCTTTTGTGCTTTACACAACAAAAATAATATGAAGGAATCACATTGCACTGGTGGGACCCAAGTTTAACTGTGTTTACTCATCTCCATAGACACACCACGTTACACAACTGCTGCTCTGATTTGAGTCAAGCAGTTTCTCCAACACAAAACAGCAAGTGCCACACTACAGGGCTTACAAATGCTACTCTACTTCCTATCCACTACAATATACATACCCCTACTGAGAATGGTGGAGAGGTTCTCAGCTCCCATCTCAGAACTAATGGGAAGGGATTTTTAACAGGAACCCTCTGCTTCCCAAGGTTTTCATGTTAACACCCTTCCTCCTACAGCTGCCTGTGACCCTGGGTGAAAAGGGGCCTCTGCAGCTGAGAATCCATGTAACATGGCAGCAAAGGCAGAACATGTGTGATGAAGTTTTGCTATTATCAGTATATTTAGAAGTAATCAGGGAAAGAGGATGGTACCACACATAGACTAGGGCAAGATAAGGAGGAGCCATGCCATTGCCACTTACAGGGGCAGACAGCTAGCTGGCATCTCTCACACAAGCCCAAAGAGTCCCGTGGAATATTATTATCCTGTTTCAAATACAATGGCTGGGAGACTGGCCTGGCTTGGTGCAAGCAGCTGGAAAAAAGTTCTTAGATACCTGAACTGTGCTCTGCCTCTCAGCCTCTGCTCAGGTGAGGTATTTGGGGGAGCAGGAAGCCTGTCTGCAAACTACCAGAGGCAACGAGTGAAAGGGACTGAGAACCTGGCAGCTCATTCCTCACCCCGCACTGCCATCCAGGAGATTGAGGCTGCACTACTTACCCTTTGGGAGAGCCAGCACAGTACAGCCCCCAGGCAGAAGGTTAACTGGAATTCAGAGACACCCAAGGCCTCTGAACCCTTCACAAAAAAAAGCTAAAGCCAGTGGGGCAATGTGCCTATAAATGGCTACAAGCCAGTCACCTTCCACCAGCCACCCAGTGAAGAGATACAAACGGCTCTAAAGGCAAACAACGTCACTACTTGCCGTTAAGGTCACAGCACGCATCATCAGCGGAAGTAGTGACCTTCAGGCTATGTTGGCAGAGCCTTATCACCACTCTTTGGAAAGTGGAGGGACAGCAGAGCAGTGTATGCGCTACCAGCCAGAACCACCTGCCTGCTGCTGGGCCAGTCTCTGTTCACAGCAGCTGACTGGAGCAGGGACAGAACTGTGACCGCTGAGAGCACAACAGTAAGAGCCAGATGCTCCCAAGTTCTGATCCCAGTTCTCCCTCTGAGTGCTGCAGCTAGGGGCAACTCACTTCCCCTTTGTGCGTACAATACAACAGCACTCGGGGGGACGGAGTCACCAAAAGTCGATGATGGCATGTTGCGCTTTGGAAACTAATCACTAAGGGAACAGTGAGCATTGGGGGGAGGTTTTTGAAACACACAAGGTAGAAGAAGAGCGAGCATGCCCGTGCGTGTGTTTGCCCCAGGGACAGCTGGGTGAGCAGAAGGTGAGGATGCTATTTAAAGATGTATGACGTCCAGTTACATACTTCCTACAATGCTGATTCAAACTGGAGCCTGCATGATCAGGGTGTCTATCATACACTCCCCTCTCACCTGGGGGGCTAAGAACAGCCAGGACAGCCAGCACAAGCAGCTGGGAGCTGCAGAGGGCTAGTCTGCTCTCACATAAATGTATCTCCTGCCACCCCACAGCCTGAAGGAGCATGTGAAGAGTGGTAGGGGCTGTTCATGCTCATTCATTTTGTTCCCTAGCGTACAAAACTGTTTTGCTTGCTGACGTGGTTTCCACTGGCCCAAGAACTCCCATTCCCCTTCCCTTTCCACACTACTCCAATTCTCCTCCCTGGGAACACTTAACTGCATACACCATGCAGGACTGTTTAGAGGATCTGCGTCTAAACTCCACACAATGGTGGATGGGGCAGAAACTGCACCTCTAGGATTGAACATCCTGTAGTTTGTTTTGCCTGCATCTGGAATTGGGGTTATGGCTTGAGGTTCAGAAACCAGAGGCACCAGCCAGGGAGGAAGCCCTATTTGCCTGTGCCGCTAGAGGTCTCCTCTCCAACTTGCAGGTGAAACTGGGTTCCTGGAAAGGAGACCACTGAGTGCTTCCCATCACAGATGCCACACCCTGACTCTCCGCCTCCCGGGTCCCTTGGTAGAAACATTCCGGCCAACTCAGCAAGTGGAACAGCTGGAAGCTGGGGCATGGCCTGATTTCCCCCTCAGCCACAGTTCAGAATGGGACCCCCGTCTCACCATACTCTGTTAGGCTTTAGTGTGGGATTCACATCAGAACTAGGCTGTTAGCAGGAGTGAGCAGATGATGGGATGGCATGTAGCACACTGCTCTATAACCCACCAGCCAGGATCGCCACTGCTGATAAAGCTTCCACACTCTGATCCCATCCCTAATTCTTTCTGTCATGACTCAGAAGTAGCAGCTACAGTGCCCAGGGACTGGCGAGATGCACGGGAGCAGTTTCTCCAACATGAGTTGCTACAAACTACTTGACTTCATCTTTGCAGATAAAGGGAGTGTCTCCCTTCCCCAGGTTTCTCCAACTCTGCTCCCTTTTGTACGTTTCCCGAGGAGGGGACGATCACATCCTGGAAGATGATGGAAGCAAGCGCCTAACAGAAGTCATCTGCCACTTTTTTCTGGAACAAATAATCCAACTCACTAGGACTTCAGTTTGATCAGCTGGAACAGAGTTTCTGAGTGCAGGACTGAGCAGGAATCTGCAGGGGCAGGAGGAGAGTATTTCACCTCCATTCATCACAAGTGCATAATACACAGCAACGGTCACCAATGTGTAACCCTTCCGCCCCTCTGAGTGGGCAGCAACAAGGGCTGGGATCAGTATCCAGGGGTTCCCTTTCAATAACACAATGCAAAACCGGCTTGAGCCCCCACCCAGTGACCTGGGACAATTACATACCAGCACCTCTAGGAGGCAATACTTCCCCACTCGCAAGCATAGAGTTTGAGTGTAGTAAAATCCTTTTAATAAAGGAGGGAAACAATGTGGCATCATATTGGGGAAACACTACAAACAGGATTCATAACAAAAACCATGAGCAAAACACCCACCAAGTAAGTTTTGGCAGTGTCCTTTTCCTCTTAGGGTCTTAAGTCCAATCACCCCAAAGTCCAACAACCCAAAAGTCTCTGTCCCCGGTCAGTGCCGCCCTAGAGTTCAAATGTTTATCTGCAGAGTTTTACTGCCCCCACAGCCTGGGTGGAAAGGGGGTGGGCACACAGGGTGTTAAGAGGCACCTTACATGGGCCAGGGCCAACTGCCCTGCCTCTCCGTGGAGTTCTGCTGCTGCCTTCACCACGACTGGCTCCACTTCCACCAGCTGCGCCGCTCCTCCAGCCGACCCTGTGAGCCGCTCCAGCCATCCCTGCAAACTGCTCCACCCTGCTCCGCTCGCTCACTGTTCCGTGGGCCGCTCCAACCGTCCCACAAACCGCTCAGCTCCGTTGCACTCCGCTCAGCTCACTGTTCCATGGGCTGCTCCAACCACACTGCAAGCTGCTCCACTCTGCCAGCTGCTTAGCGATAGATCTTCAGGCTCCTCCACTAGTTAACACAGCATTTAGCTCAGTTCAGTTTAGTTTAGTAAGTTTAGCTCTTTTAGTGATTTCAGCTTGTAGTAGGGGAGCCCCGGTGCTGGTGCATCAGTGGCCCAAAGTGAATTCAGCTCAGCAGCCTCTAGATGGACTCCTAATGGAATCAAAATGAACTCTGCTCTTCAACAGTGGAGAGAGGAGGAGGTGCAATGGGTGTTTCAGGCCCTCAAAAGGGACCCATACCATCAGATTCACATACCAGTCCCCAACCTCTCTCAGTTCACTGGGTTTTGGAACCCATGTCCCTTGTCTAGCAAGTGCTACATCATTGATGGTGAGACCCTCTGTCAAAAAACAGTTTCATAGCCCTTCATTCACATAATCAGGGTAACAACACGTTATTCCTCCTGCTCCAATAACAGAGAAATTGGGGGTCCCACATCTGTCAAAGTGACCATTTCGGGCTGCCGTGGACTCGTGCTAGGCGGGGTGGGTGTGCCTATGCAAACAAGATCAGCCCCTGAAATTCTTTTCCACACTCACCTTAATTCACCACCAGATGTCAGGGTA
Source organism: Gopherus evgoodei (assembly GCF_007399415.2). Lineage (NCBI taxonomy): Eukaryota > Metazoa > Chordata > Testudines > Testudinidae > Gopherus > Gopherus evgoodei. Next base: position 28,291,183 of record NC_044336.1, on the reverse strand, counting down.
GAGCTCATCCTGACTCTGCTTACATCTGTAATGAGGAGACCCTCAGGACCTCTCAAACACTCTGCCACCTACTGGAGGGTGCTTAGCAATGTCCACACAAAGTGACTCCTCAGCAATGTGTAGAGAAGACTCACTGCAGAGATGCCAGGCCAAACAGGGTTTTGGTTTCAAGCGGAATGAATCAAACTAGCTTGTAATGCGCATTTGACTACATCAAATAGTCTTTGTTAGGCGGTACAAAACTGGGAACCACTCTGACTGATAGGCAGTGTCTGCTCAAGAGAGGCCCAACACTGAAATAGCAGGCATCAGAGTTGCAGGGGGAGCCCAGGTCTGGACCAGCAGGGGCTGCTGCACTTTTGGGACTGAGGTGCTTTGCAAGAGTTATGTGGTAGGGGAAAGATGCACAGCATCTGTCTGCACTATGCTTGCTTCTAAACAGCAGTTCTTCATTAACCCAACTCCTCTCCCATCTCTGAAGAAAATGCACCACACAGACTTAAGCTCAACTTCAGGAGACACAAAACAATTCAAACCCAACATGCAGAAACCAGAGCCCTGCCAGGAAATGAACCCTTCTCTTCAGAGATATTCACCAGAGTAAGACACAATCACACAGCTTTTCTAGTCATCATCCACGGTAGAGCTTCTCTCATCACCCCATAGCAAGTAAGAAGGCGCAAACACTGCAGACTCCAGCACCTGGAAGAAGGGACAGCAAGAAACACGGGCACAGGGAAAGAAAGGGCCTTATTCACTGCCTATCCTGGCTTCATCCAAATCCTACATGAATAGAAACTCTTCAGCAAGGTGTTAGCTGTCAGGTAACCCCTTGATATTTTTATTAAAAATTGTCCTGAAAATGCTCACTCATTTCCCAGTTGCTGCTAGAATTACCAGACCAAGGTGGAGGAATGGAGTGTCTCCCCTAGAACTATTGACTAGAATAAAAAAGTTTGGGAAATTTCTGATACTAGAAAAATTAACTCATCAAGTCAGTTCTACTGGGTAGGAGGAAAAAAGATAACTACTTCGAAATCTGGCAGAACTTTTTGGAATTTACTGGAAGAGGAGGGTCACTGCCACCAAACCTCATAGTTTGAGAGCTTTTTTTGAATATTAAGGAGGGGAGAACTCCCTTTAACAATATGCAAAATTAAGATATTAAAATAAAGAAAACAGATAGGCGTGGGGTGACCAGACGTCCCGATAAAATCAGGACCGTCCCAATATTTGGGTGGTTGTCCCATGTCCCGACCAATCTTTTGTCAGGATGCAATTTGTCCCCCGCCCCTTTTTTTTTTTTTGCTCAGCCAGCAGCACTCGGCTTTTTTAATTTTTTCCCCCCTCCGCTGGCGGTTATAGTACTGGGAATGCCTGGGAACCATCAGAATAGCTGTAGCAGTTGTGGGGGAGAGAAGAGAACCAGGGTTACCAGGTCAGCCAGCCAGGGCTTCTCCAGAGGTTGGAGTCTGGGGCCATGTCTACAATAAGAATGCATAAGCAGTACAGGAACACCGATATATCATACCAGCAAAGTGCTCCTAGTGTGGACCCAGCTATACCAGCAAAGGCACACTTTGTACTTGTGTAGTAAAACCACCACCCTGAACAAAATAAGCTACCTGGTAAAGCACAGCATTGCTAGTATAGCCGTATCTACACTAGGGGCTTCTGCCAGCACAGCTCTGAGAGTCAGGACTCACTTCTCCACACCTCAGACTGACATAGCCGTGCCAGCAGAAGTGTGTACTGCAGACATAGCCTGGGTTATCTGAAACCCCCCAGTGAAGCTAGGATGGAAGTGTGCAGGGAGGAGGAGATGAAAAGGAAGTGGGATCAGCTTGGTAGCTGCTCACATTTAGTTTGCATTTTCTTTGTCACTCTGGAAGGAAACAAACGACCTGAGAAAGGAATGGAATGCAATGATTCATTACTCCTGATGTGTGATGATGGCTTAATTATTTTTCTAACTGGGAAGAGACGCTTTCTGACAGCAGGTGCAAATTAATTCTCCTGCTGTTCTAAGGAGCGATCGGCCCAGGACAAGTGGAAAACTGGAAAACCTAATTAAATCGGGAGCTGAGTGGAATAAATGGAGCAAAGAGTTTGTTTGCACCATGTTGACGGATATTAACGATTCCGGGTGAAGGCACCAGAACTCCCAGCGGGAGACATAGAGCTGTCTCAGTGCGTTCATCCCCGGAGTTGGGCTTTGACAATTGGGCAGAAGGTGTTGCAACAGTAACTAAGTGCAACTACTGTGCATACACAAAGTCAGCATCATCCACAGCCCTGCATGTGCTGAAGGAAGAAGGAAGCAATTAACAGGCTGCAAAGCCAGATATGCCAGCTCCAGGAATCTCACTGATGCCCCCAAGTGAGACAAGAAAGTATCATCCAATTATTGGGAGCTGTCTGTAGATTGTCCAGTCCACTGAGCAGTGGAATCCAACAAAAAATCTGCCCCTTCTGTTACCCTCGAAAGAGGGTTTTGCATCGTTTCAAAGGACCTCTCTCAGGCTTCTGGATCTCCTGTCCCCATGGTCTCCTTCATAGCACTGACTGTATTTAATTAGGCTCTCTCCTTTCAGCTGTAGGTGCAGTATGCAGTTTAAATACAACAGAACAATGTCTATTTGTCTGCACTTTAGCTGCTGTTTTCTTCAGGTAAGCGTGGTAACTGCATGAGCGGTCTAAGGTCACACTTATATAAACCGGTTCTATTTCATGCTTCACCTTCTGACCATTCAGATAAACATTCAGTTCTCAGGTTGCGCTGGCGTGGTGAAGATGGAACAAACTGGACACTGTTTTTATGATGCTTGGCTGGAGGCGCCAAGTCTTACAGTAGTCAGCTAACTTTACCATGTCCCGGTTTATGGTGGAATCAAGCTCACGAAAGGTCTGGGACTGGATATTGCAACAGATGTTGTCTGCATAAATAAACTACTGTGACTCCGTTGTTGGCAAGTCACTGATGTAAAGGTTGAACAGGGTTGGTGAAAGCACAGAGCCCTGGGGTAACCCATTGCTCTGTCGTCTCCAAGCTCTCATCTTCTCCCCCATATGGACTCTCAGCGGCATATCACGGAGGAACAGTTCACAGATTTCATGAGTCAAACAATGTGAAAATCTTTCCACGACAGCTTTCAGAGAAACGTTTAGAGCAACGGCACTTTACACCCCCTTGCTTTATTTTTTAACAAACTCCCAGAAAAAAACTTCCCTGGCAGGAAATGCAGAATTTCAAGGAGATCAGTTATCTGTTTCTTTTGGTGGCAGGAAGAGGGATGATGGTGGGGGGAGGGGGGGGTGTTAAAAAAACCCAGACCTATAATGGGAAACTGGCTCCAACTTTCACCAGACAGCAGCTACCCCTGCTCCATAACTACACCATCAGGGGAGAGGCATTGCTCCTAGAGACAGGAGGCAGTTATGTTTCAGCTAATGCCTATGGTCAAGGCCATCCTTAGGATTTATGGTGCCCTAAGCAGGATTATTAAACTGGTGCCCCTGTGCCCGTCTTGCTCTTAGCAACACAAACATAAGCTTACACTATTGGAAAATTTGCCACATGCATGTTATTAACACCAGTTTAACGTAGTTAAGCCACTGTAATGCTGATGGACTAACACTAAAGTAGCAGCACTATAGAAAAAATTCTAATTTGACAGAATGATGCAAATAATATAATTTTTTAATTTGTCAACATTTTATTGGAAATTTCTTTGAAGAGGTATTGAAACAAGGATTTGTTTTTAATTAAAAGCAATCTTTCTGTCTTTTTTGGCTGCAAAATCAGTAATAATGTCATCATATGACAAAGACAAAGTGATGTCTTGTTTGATTGCAAGAATAGCAAGACCAATCAAGTGTTCCTGACTCCTTGTAGAGCAGAGATAGTTTTTAATGAGCTTTAGTTTTGAGAAAATCCATTCTCCCGATGCTACTGTTACAGGAATTGTCAGTAGAATACGAGTGGCAATGTACACATTAGGATATATGTCAAAAAGTTTGCTGGTATGAGTAAACTGTACAATGTCCATCATCGATTTTGCATGTGGCAACATCGATGACAGTGTACTCAATTCTTCATACAGTTCAAGTCCATTTAAATCAAAACAATCGCCGTGCTTCAGGAGGCTCTCTAGATCAGGGATCCCAACGCGGTGCCCGCATACACTCTCAGTGCACCTGCGTACTGGCCGGGCATCTGCCAAAATCCGGCAGCGTTTCGGCGGCAATGCCTCTGGATGACACCGCGTGCCGCCGATAAGCATCATCATCCAGAGACGTCGCCGCTGAAATGCCACCAAATTTCGGCGGCATTTCTGCGGATGCTCGTCCACCCCCACGATTCTTTGTCTGGCACCCACCAGACGAAAAAGGTTGCGGACCACTGCTCTAGGTTCTTGCACTTTGTCATTAGTTGCTCTTGTTTTCCTATTTCGTTGAATTTAGTCCTGCTCAGCCCACCTACCAGCTGAGTGAATGGAACCCCAGGCCGACAGCAGGTTGAGTGGCTCACCCAGGGTATCAGCCGCCGGCCTGCTCAGCCCGCTGCCAGCCTGGGATTCCTTGGGGGTCCCCAGGCCAGCAGTGGGTACTGAGTGAGGCCGGTGGCCAGGACCCCGGGTGGCAATGGGGCAGCAGCTGGAACCCCAGAGCAGTGGCAGGCTGAGCCACTCAGCCATCAAAAATCAGCTCGCATGCCACCTTTGGCACATGTGCCATAGGTTGCCGACCCCTGCTCTATACATTAGTAAAGAGATGAGCATATTACAGTTGTTGGAGGGCTCTATTTGGCAGTAACAGGGCTATAGGAAAGTCAGTCAACATTTTTTGTTTCTCTGATGAAAACTGGCCCACTCCCTTCCCCATACCAAACTTGTCACAAATAATTGTCAACAACTTAATTTTCTGTTTTTGGCTAAGATATTGATTTTTAAAAAAAAATATTGAAATTGAATTCAGGATTGTTAGCAAGCATTTTTGGCAAACAAATTTGTTAAATGACAATCTAAATGGCAACACAGTACTGCTTTCATGCTTGGCTCACCCCTCAGCCTGCTGGTCCAACAGCTGCAGTAGAGGAGGAGATAGGTGGAAAACTGCAGGATCCCAAAATCCAGCTCTTGGGGTGCAGAGTAGCAACAGCAGCAGCAAACCTCAGGTCCGATCACAAGCCAATGGACACCACCGCCAGCCCAACAGACCATGGTGAAGTTAGCACAGCATCTGATCTCAGGGACGGGGCACCCATGGAGCCACAGCAGCTCATGCTATCCTGTGCAGCTTCCCCCGGATGAGATGGATCGCTGCCAGCCCGGGGAAGAGATGCGCTCCCCAGCTAGGGTGACCAGATCCAGATGTCCTGATTTTATAGGGCCAGTCCCAATATTTGGGGCTTTGTATTATATAGGTACCAATTACCCCCACCTAGGGTGACCAGACAGCAAATGTGAAAAATCAGGACTGGGGGTGGGGGGAAATAGGAGCCTATATAAGAAAGAGACCCCAAAATTGGGACTGTCCCTATAAAATCGGGACATCTGGTCACCCTACAGGTGAGTTCCTTCCCCCACCCCTTCCCAGAGACCCCAGCAGCCAACCCCCTCCCTCAGACTGTGCTGTATTCATCTCTTTCTAGGACCCAGCAGCCCTGTTCTTACATGCTCCACTGCTGGGTCCCAGCAGAGCGGTGCCCTCAGACCTAGTGGTGCCCTAGGCGGCTGTCTGTTCTGCCTATGGCTAAGGACGGCCCTGCCTATGGTGCCACTGGGGTGACATTCTTATAATTACATGGCTACAAATGTTGAGCCTGGTTCATTTGGCCACAGGGATTCAACTCTAGGGCAGTTCTGGGGAAAACACTTTTCTCAGCATTTGTGGTCCTGGATTAGGGAAAATCCTGGTTCTTTCTCAGAGGCACAGAGAGAGTACCCAGGGCTTGGGATGCTGATTAAAGTCTCTGCAGCATCCTGCTCAGGCTGGCAAACGCAGTTCTGTGGTGCATAAGCAGCTTGGAGGCTCTTGCTGTCCATCACTCTGACAAGCTCTTGCGCTAGCACATCCCTGGCTGCCCTGTGCTATTGCTTAGGGGACCTTAAAGCCAGAGAGAATATTCAGCACTCTACATTCACAGAGAGTTGCACGAAAAAAGTCAGGCAAGGCCACAGCTATTCTCGGCCACACATACCTATCACTGTGGCAATGGGAAAAGGTGACTAGTTACTGGTCAGACAGCTGCTGCCAAGCCCAGAAGATGCAAAACTAAAAATGTGGGGAAATCAGCTGCAGGAGATTAAATGGGGTCCCCTCACGATTCTGCATGGTCTTTCCTCTACCCAGGAACAGTTCTACCAAATGAGCTAGACATTTATACCTGCCCCCGGCAGACCCCAAAACCATTTGTAGATATTTAGTCCCACTCTCTTCCTGCTGCTGCTAGTGTGTAATAGCCTGGGCTGCCATCCTAGCAACGAGCACCCACCCAGAGTTCTCCTGCCATGCCCCAGATGCCAACACACTTACCCTCCCAGCCTTCCCTTCCCCAATTTCTGAACTGCACCTGTGTACTTGTTCCTCTACCTCTCACCCCTTCCCTCTCCAATTTGGACATTGCAGCAATGCGGGGAGAAAGAGCCTGGATGGCTTCTTGTTTTTCTGTTTCTCCCATCATTAAATCCCCTCTTCATCCCTAGGAGTTTGGAATTATGTACAAGTTAATATGTTTCTAGTTCCAACTAAATACTGCTAATTAACAAATAGTTCTCCTCAATTCCCTTTAATGCCTATACATGTAATGCAATTACCTGCTTCCCAAAGCCATTACAAACCGCAGAAAATTAGCTGAGCAGGTAATAAAAAACATTCTTTTATAGATTCACAAAACCTGATCACAGGACAGTCAGATCCTTGCCCTGCAGTCCACAGGATGCCCTGCTTTCACAAGCGGCCAAGACCCTTCATCTTGCAGCCAATTTACTCTTAAAGAGGAGATGGGAAATATCTGGGTTTTATCCTGCTGTGTGACTTAAACTCAAGTTCTGACTCACCTGAAAACTGGGCTCATTGCTCAAGCTCACACATCCTGCGCAGTCAACAAGAAACCAAGCCTATAATTAGAATGAAACCCACTAAAGCAACAAGGCTGCGCCTCAGAGATTAGTGGAACACTGTCCCTGACAGGCAGGGTTCCCAAGTACCTTGGCCATCTGCTATATAAGCAGGACAACTGGTGCTAGCCCATATATACATGGAGACAATGAGAAACCTGCTACATACAAGAAGAATCCAGCTGAACATATGCCAGAGGCACGCAGGGCAGAAATACATGAGGGAACACTAGGGTTGCCAACTTCCTAATTGCACAAAACTGAACACCGTTGCCCCGCCCCAAGACCCTGTCCCTTCCCATAGGCCCCGCCCCTGCTCCATCCCCCTCACTCCATCGATCGCTCTCATTCATTTTCACTGGCTGAGGCAGGGGTGTGGGAGGCGGTGAGGGCTCCAGCTGGGGGTGTGGAGTTTGAGGATGAGGGGGTGGGGATTCAGGAGAGGGCTCCAGGCTGGGGCGGGGGGGGGGGCAGAGGGTGAGGGGTTTGAGGTGCAGGAGGGGGCTCAGAGCCGGGGCAGGGTGTTGGTGGGAGTGCAGCCTCCAGGAAGGAGTTTGGGTGCGGGAGAGGACTCCTGGTTGGGGCAGGAGATTGGGGTGCAAGGTCCCGGCAGCGCTTACTGAAGCTCCCAGGAAACGGCTGCCAGGTCCCTTCAATGCAGACCTTAGATGCATGAGCGACCCGGCAAGCTCCGTGCACCGCCCTCGTGTCCATGCCCCATAGATCCCATTGGTTGCAGTTCTTGGCTAATGGGAGCTGCGGAGCTGGCACTGGGGCAGGGGGCAATGCGTGGAGCCTCCCTGGCTGCCCATGAGCCTATGGGCCGCAAGGACCTGGCGGCAACTTCCAGGAGCTGCGCAGAGCTAGGGCAGGCAGGGAGCCTGCCTTAGCCCTGGGCACCTACTGCACCGCCAACTGGACTTTTACCGGCCCGGTCAGCAGTGCTGACTGGAGCTCCCAGGATCCCTTTTCGACGAGGTGTTCTGGTAAAAAACTGGATGCCTGGCAACCCTAGGGCACACAGAAAAGGTTAAATCTGCCCCTCGGTGAAATTCCAGAGAGAAAGAGGGAAAGAAGTAAAACAAGAGTAATGAGGTTGGTGCCCAGGGCAGAAAAGTGCCTGCCTAATGCGCCTGGGTAGCTCAGTTGGTAGAGCAACAGACTTTTAATCTAAGGGTCCAGGGTTCAAGTCCCTGGTCCGGTGATAAACTACTCACCAAGATCTTAAACTGTCCTTGTAACAGAATCATTTCATAGATTTCCAAGGCAAGAAGGGATCATTATGACTATCGGATCTAACCTCTTGCATACCCCAGGCCAGGGATCCCCAACCAGAGAACCTAGTGATTAAAGCAGCAATCCAAACAACTCGTGGTGGAGCTACATCATCTCTTTTAGGAAGCCAACCAGTCCTGACCTAAAGCACCCATCGGATGGATAATCTGCCCTAGGTAAACTGTTCCAATGGTTAATTTCCCTCAGTGCTAAAAATCTGCACCTTAGCTCCCATTTCAATTAGTCTCATTGCAACTTCCAGCCACGGGATCTTGTTAGGCCTTTTCCTGCAGATTAAAGAGTGCTGTGATATCAGAGTCTTCTCTCCTGTACACTTTACAAACCAAGTTAACATACGGCTTCTCTCTGCAGTATAGGATTCTAAACAACCAACAGGAATTACCAGTCCAGCCATAGATCTAGGCGTGGGCTTGGGGTCAGGTTTTGTCAAACAATCAACCAGCTTCTCTTCCTCTCCTTAGAAAAACCTCTCATTCAACACCCAGGGCACAGCGTATGGGGAAGATCCACACAGACGGAGTGCTGAAAAGCAATGACAGAATGCACTCCTGCCAGTCAGGAGCACAATGGGCAGCAAGGAGGAGGCCTGTAGAAGCATGTAACAAACTTCCCTGCTTCCCAGCACAGGGACCAGGAAGAGTCCCCAAGCGTTCACAGTTACACAGGGAAAACTCAGTCAGTGCCCAGCAAAGCAAGATTCTTGACCTAGCCGCCTTTTTTAAAAACACTCATGGACAACTTTCTTGTATGGGAATAAAATACAGAGAAGATGCCAGGGACACTGCCCACATTACTATGTGCAATGCAGATGTTGACAGCTATTCTCTAGCAACTCACAACAGGCAGCCTCACTCTACCCAGCCTGAGATGCTAGGCCCCAAAGTCCAGCTGTAAATGTTCTTCAGGGAATTTCAGCAGCTACCCAGCTCCTCTCTCATAGGTGCAAATACCTGCTACTCCAGCTGTGCAACCAAGGCATTTGCATTTGATGCTCTTGGCAAGTGAATCCAACTGACATTTGCTTTGCAAATGGAAGGTGAAAGGGTGTACACAAACAGGTTCACAGTGTCTCAAGAGGTTCGCATGCCAGCCATTGGGGCCCTGGGTTCAAATCCTGAAGATGGTGATAAATTTGCAAGTCTTAGGCTAGCCCATAGAAAATGGTATTTCTCCACATCACACAAGCACAATGCCATTGGCAGAACTGTGTCAGTCCAGAACAGGAAGATGCCAAAGGGTGTCAGAAGTCAGGACCGAGATACCCTGCCAGAGCTATCCTGGGGCAGACTGCATAGCAGACACCTACCTGGCTTGAGGCGGTGCTTTTAGTCACTCTGTTTCATGAGCACCAGCCATCATTTTAGCAACCCAATCCAAGGACAATGGGCACCATTCCCAAGAGTCCAGAGTATCCTCTGGTGACAAAGAGGAACCCTTCTGGTAAATGTAAATCGGGAACAGCCTCTCAGAGCAGGGCAAATCACTGTAAACAAAGTCTCTGTTGCTGTGGAAATCATTAAAAATAGATTCCCCACACTCCCCCTTTGTGCTGCATTTTATACAGCTGGGTTCCTTCATTCCACATTATTACTTTTTAATTATGAATAATTTCCTCCCTTCTATAGGCAGATGGATTAAAACTCAGGACTTTCCAAATGAAGCCCCTTTAGGATATATTTCAATATGCCAATGAAGGCAAGCCCACATTCTGCAGTGTTTATGCCACAGGGTAAAATCTCTCTGCAATGAACCCTTCTCATTCTATGCTTCCTTTTAGCTTCCCTTTTCTCCACCACCTGCTCCTCAACAAAGTTTCCTCGAGAACAAAATCAAACAGAGGCACAGGAACTATGACACGGGTGAAACCTCCTTCTGCAAAGAGATCAGCACAAGGTCCAGTGCACCACATAAGTCCCTCTTCAACCCTGTGGAGTTTGTGCATGATTGATTTATTGTCACTTTTGCCTGCCCTCTTCCTCTCCACTCCCAGTTTGTCTGTTATGACCCCTTACTCACTAGGTCCAGTGACATGTAGTGTGTAAGCAGCAAAGAGCCCTGTGGCACCTTACAGACTAACAGATGTATTGGAGCATGCATCCGATGAAGTGGGTATTCACTCACAAAAGCTCATGCTCCAATACGTCTGTTAGTCTGTAAGGTGCCACAGGGCTCTTTGCTCCTTTTACAGATCCACACTAACACGGCCACCCCTCTGATATTTAGTGTGTTTGCTCTTCAGGCCAGAGACCCTGCATCCCTTGGTTTATGAGGCATCCAACATATCTGGGTGCTCATATAAGAAGAAACACCACCACTGTTGCTCATGGCTTCACACCCACCCACCCAGTGCCCTCAGCACTAAACTACCCACAGGGCAAGGATCGAGCACAGAGAGATGGGGGACAGGTTTCCCCAATGGGAATGGTGCTGCTATCCTCCTGTCCTGGAGCTTTCTGCTGAGGATTGGGATTCTCAGCCTTAACCCTACAAACCAGAGTGAGTGTTTGCAGCAATCCTCCACTTTCCTATCACACTCCTTTCTGTGCAGAACTCAGGCTAGCCCACAGACCTGTTCCAAAGCCTGCAGGAAACACTGAACCAATCATTGTCTGCACTCAGCAAGCCTCAGTACAGGAAATTCTCCCAATCAGGAATGATGCCAAAGGACTGGAGCACACTGAACTGCTGTTTCCCAGCATCAGCACAGCCAGGAATTCAGGAAGTGACTAGTACACACCCCGCAGTGCAGCAAGCCTGCTAGCAAATGGAAATGCAAGGCTCCATGCAAGGGTGAAGGAAGAGTGAGATCATGAAGCCTACTCTGTTACCCCGTGGAAAATTATTTACCAGGCTTTTATTTTCAATTTAAGTGAATTTCATGCTGACAAAGAGTGCCAGATGGACAAACACTGGTAACCAAACACTCTTTATCCCCAGGACAGAGCAAAGGCCACAGCAGGGCACGCTTCCTATATGCTGCCCTGCCAATGTGCTTCCCCTCTGCCCACCTGTAGGGGTAAGCGGAGAGTTCAGTCTCCAGAGTCCATTCGGTCCCTAAGCTCTGCTGAATCTGCAGGTGGGTTGTGCAAGGTGGCACTTGTCCAGGAGGCATTGGATTGAGAGTCTGAAGAGATCTCGCACAGGATCACTAAACAGTTGTTTGCATGAGCAGAATGACAGAACAAGTTACAAAGCTAAAGAGATGTACAAATCTCAAAGCCCTCTACAAGCCAGAGCTCCAGCTTTAGAGAATGGAGGGAGTGCTCTGGTGCCTTCCAGAGCAGGAGGTCCAAATGAGGCTGTGTACACCACTGGCAGTACATGAGCTTGACGAGCCAATCCTTCACTTCATAATTTGCTTAAGAAGGTGGTACATGAACTAAACGTTTGGGAGCCACTGTTGTAAAGCAAGATTCTCACAAGAGTCAGGGGCATGATTTCATTACCTCCTGTTGTCTCTCTCGGGTCAAGTAATGCACTAACTCATGATACCCACCTCCTTTCCTGGGCAAATCCCCATGCATCCCAATAGAAAGATGGAACCCCTTTACTTTCACTAATGGCTGTTCAGAGGTCAGTCTCCTCTGTCATAGGCTGACTCTTAACTTTGGCCCCAAGTACAAATGCTGTAGAAATATTATTCAGAGCTGATAAGGCCCAAAGGGACCATAGTCTGAGCTCTTGGGGAACACAGGCCAGAGAACCTCCCCAATAATCTCTGCATCAGGCCCAGAATTCCTGTTTGAGTCACAGTGTATCATTTGGACAGATATCAGTGTTGACATATAGGCTTCAAGTGTTGGAGAATTCACCGTGTCCCTAGGTAATTTGTTCCAATGGCTATAATTACCCTCACTAGTATAAACATTCACCATATTTGTTGTCTGAATTTGAATAGCTGCAGTTTCCACCCATTGGATATCATTAAGCCTTTTTCCACTAAATTAAAGAACCATCTACTATTAGAAATCTCTTCCCCATGTAGTTATACTTTTAAACCATCATCAAGTCACTTCTTAGCCTTCTCTTGGATAAACTAAACTCCCAATGAGGCAGATTTTTTCAGACCTCAAATAATGTTTGTAGCTCTTTTCTGGCCCCTTTCCGATTTGTCAGCGTGGACACAGCATCCAGTAATTGTCTCACTAATGCCATATACAGAAGTCATGCAACTTCTCTACTCTTACTTGCATATTCATATCATGGACGTTAATCATATTCACCCTGAGAACTCAATGGGCTGCCAGGGGAAGCATTTTAACAGCCAAGGACACCAAGTCAAAACCTACTGCTCTGAGTGGATATGAAAAAGGAGCCCACTCTGGGCTCTGGAAATTTCCACTACATGTATCTGAGGAAGTGGGTATTCACCCACGAAAGCTCATGCTCCAAAACATGTTAGTCCATAAAGTGCCACAGGACTCTTCGCTGCACTCTGGGCATGTGTTTGGGACTTAGTCACCAAGGCTGGAGAGATGTCATTCTCTTGGTGGATGGAGGCTCTGAATCCTTTATGCTTAAAATATTGGCTATTAAAATATTTCAACAGTAGCTACAGCAAAGCCAGACACATGATTTGTTCTTAGCACCCAGGACCAAGGAGTTAGGAGCAGGAGCCAGAGGCACCAGTAGGGAGCCTCCTTGCCCCAATTGCTCTGGCAGTGTCAGTTTCCTAGAGGCAAGCTCCAAAAAACACCACACCTTGTTGATGATTGAATGGGGAGCAAGGGAACAGAAGTCCTCCATCCCCTAGAACTGATGCAGTTGTGGCATCAGCAGGACTTCCTCTCTCCTCTGCTTGCTCAAATAACAGATCAGGCATTGTTGCTGTGAGCAGATACGAGGAGAAGCAACTTGTCCAAATAAAGTAGAAATAAAAGGGCAATACCCCCAAACTACTGCAAAGTATGTTGGGAATTCATCTATACAGGAGCTTGGCAGCCAAACAACAACAGAGACCAAGGGGTTTGTCAGGGCTTTTTAATACAGAAAGAATCTCTGGTGTGTTTCAGCTTTTCAGAGTCATCAAACAGCCGGGCAGGAGGTGTGTGGGGGGAGTCCCCCCTGGAGATACCTCCCACGAACACTGCCTGAGAGCACCTGTGTGGCACTTGCACTACAGTGTAACTGAAGAGTTCATTAGAGACAAAATATGCAGCCTCTGCCTCCCCAGCTCAGTCCTTAAAGGCACCCAGCTAAATTCCCTCTGGTCTCCAACAAGGCTGCATGCTCATAGGACCCCCGCTGCTCCTGGACTGCAAACCAGGCATTCGCTAAAGAACAATGTGAGGCTATGTGCTCTTGGTGATGCTGCTGGCAGGCAGGCCACACTTTGTTCTCTCTCACACTGTCACGGAGTCCCCGGGCGATGCTCCGGAACTGCTCCCCACCAAGCCAGTCAGGACTCTGGGGAGCCTCCTCTCCCTTGGAGCAGACTTGTTCAGGACAAGAAGCTCACACAGCTTCACCTCCTGGGTCTCTCCTTGGAGCATTCAGCATCCTCTGCCCCTCCGTGCGCTTCCCACAGCGAGTCCACCCCAGTGGGGTCCTGGGGAAGCCACCGGGTTCTGCACCCCCACTTCGCAGTCAGACGTGACTCTCAGCCAGCCAGTAAAACAGAGGTTTATTCGATGACAGGAACGGGGTCTAAAACAGAGCTTGTAGATACAGTGAACCGGGACCCTCAGCCAGGATCCATTCTGGGGGGCAGTGAGCCAGACCCCCAGGTCTGCCCTCCACCCTTGACCCCAGCCAGCTCCAGACTAACAACCCCTCCAGCCCCTCCTCTCTGCTCAGCCCCTTTCCCGGGCCAGGAGGTCACCTGATCCCTTTGTCTCCAACACCTTCAGCTGGCACCTTTGCAGGGGAGGGGCCCAGGCCATCAGTTGCTAGGAGACAGAGTGTCAGGCATTTGGGTGCACTGGCCCTTTGCTCTGCCAGATACTTAAAAACTGCCATAGGGTACACTGAGGCACCAACACAGTATTCAGAGAAAACATTAAGAACATTCCCAGTTCGTCACACACACACACTGACATTGAAAGCAAGCAATTTAATACAAGCCCCACCAGTACTAGCACAGACCCCAGTTCCATTTGATAATTCTCTTGCAAACCAAGTGAATGCAGAGAGAGAGCTTTTGTTAACGTCCTCATGGAATTAAATTATCCAAGAACAGACTCTGGCCTTGGGATGAGAGGTAAGACAGAAATGCAAAAGGCAGCAGGCCAGCGGCAATACTTACAGTTTGTCTGGATCCAGACAGCAAATCCACTCCAATCAGCCTGCCATTGGAAAAAGAGAGAGGGGAAAGGTTTGTGCTGGGAATGCTGCGAGGCACCGACATCCCACAAGTCCTCCCTTACCTCCAAAGAAGAGGGGGAAAGCAAGTAGCATCCCTCAGTTGTGGGTATGCCTGGCAAGGAAAGGTGGGGAGAGACAGAACCAACTTTCGATACTCTCAGTCAGAGGAGGGCCACAGCCCAGCTAACACTGCAGCCTTATTTAATTCACAGAAATGCAATTCACATTCTGCTAGACAAATAGATTGTACAAGTCCTCTGTTAAATATGGGCAATTATGGTCGCCTGCGTCGGGGGACAGCCCTGTCCAGGCTCAGGAGGAAGCAGCACATCCCAATTCCACTAATGCTGTAAATTTGCAGGGCAGCAGACTAATTACCAGTGATCTCATTTCCCCCCTCACTCTCTCCTCTTTCTGTGGGCTACTGCATTCTGACACTCTCCCCACTCTGTCTGTCTGTCTGTGTGTGTGTGTGTGTTCAGGCATATGCTCCTGTTAATGGGGGCTTCTGTCACTTCATCTGCTGGTGGGGATTATTTTATCTTGGGAGCTCTCTTCTCAGTGTCAGACCAGAGACTTTCGACTCTAAATCATCAACGGGGGGAACAATCTGTTGCAGCAAAACGAAAAATGAAAACGTCAACTGTTGCACTCAGCAGTGTCTGCGAAGACGATTCTGGCAGTGATGAACAAGGGGGGAGGGACCCTGGCTTGACAACTCAGGAAGCGGGATGGCTCCATGCACACATGCTCAAGGGCAAAGGTGAGGCTGCAGTCACTTATTAAATCACATGCATGAAGCAGAGACAATGCAGGATTGAGACCTGCAAACGGATGGGGGCAAGAGGATGAGGGGAAGCGATGCCTTTGGCCAGTATTAAATCTAAGTGGAGAAGGATGGAGAATCATTGTGTGAATCCACTGTTAACAGGAGGTGCCATATATGCTTCTGTCTAGTGTGGGGCAAAGGAAGCCCTTGGAGCAAGCTGTGGGGGACACAGTCTTCTTCCTGTACTGGGCAGAGGGAAGCATTATGGGGACAGACCCAAGTACCATGTACATGGTGCTTGACATCTCCAAACACAATACAAACACTAACTATTCTTCATTCTCCCCAGGAAGGTTTTACCCTCATTTTATAAAAGGGGAAGCAGGAACAAAACAGGGGTGTGACTTGCACCAAAGGGCAAACAATGTGCTGGAGAAAGAACCCAAGAGAGTCCTGGCCCGGCCCCTAGCCCAGGGCTTAGCGCACCAGACTTGGCTGTCTTTCTTCAATGATGCCCCTCTTGAGTACACAGCAGCTTTCACATTGTGCAGCAGTGGGATTTCAAAGCCAAATGTCACACGCCCTCCTTGAGGAGCAGGAGCCAGAGAACTCCTTCACCTTGTCCTGTGGTGAGCAGGGAGGAGAGGGACACCCTATGGCCCATCCCTGGGCCTCAGAGACACTCTCACTTCCCATCCACCTGACACTTCTGCAAATTGAGATTCAGTTGAGCTGTACAGAATTACTGCTCCCTGCTTCATCGTCCACACAGGCAGCGCCACAATAATGATAAATAAGAGAAACAGAATGAAATCGCCACATTTTTCAAAATGATCTGTCAAAGTAAAACCATGTAATCTAGTTTCATTAGGCCCTGTTGTTCCAGAGATGACTATGTTGTCAAATATCAGGCAGAGAGATCTCTCACCAGCTTCCTATCAGTCTCCCTAGGATGGAGAGAGGGAGATTGGCTGGATGGATTCAATTTCAGTCAACCCCCACGCTTGCAATGTATCCATCACCGAACCTGAAAGCCTTCGGGGGCCTAGTGAGTGATGTATGGGCCCAGCACTGTCCACAATGATTTATTAAAATATTACCCAGATGAAGTTAGAAAAGATGCACAATGGGGTTGCTGACTTCCAGCCCCAAACAGCAGGCAGGAGCACAGAGCTGCTGCAGCAGCAGCACCAGAAAGAGGGAAGCAGAGAGGCTGCTTTCTATACCCTATGTGTATTCTTTGACTTCAAGTCTCATAGACTCATAGGTCAGAAGGGACCAATCACTCTGGCCTGGGGACCCCCTGGCACACCAAGGTGAAGACAGGAAATTAGGTAGCTCCTCACAGGACTAGGGTGAGGGCTCCAAGGCAGGTCCAGCTCTGGAGCAGAGACCAAGCTGTCAGGGCTGGGCTTCTGCCCTCATACAGGGAGTATTAGGCCAACCTTGAACAGCAGTGAGCCCCAGCTATTCCCATCTCAGGGCTACTCGCTGGCCTAACAGGAACAATGTCCAGTCCCTAGGGTTGTATGCAGCATTGCTGTAGCCGTATGGGTCCCAGGATATTAGAGAGACAAGGTGGGGGAGGTCACATCTTTTACTGGACCCACTCCTGTTGGTGAGAGAGACCACTTTTGAGCTGACACAGAGCTCTGCCTCAGGTCTGGGAAATGTACTTAGACTGTCACAGCTAAACGCAAGATGAACAAACAGTTTAGCATAAGTAGTGGGCGCATATTCCAAGAGCCCAAGCGAAGTGAAGTGACCGTTAACACCACTGTAGTCACAGGACTAAAAGAGGCTAGTGGGTGACAGATTGTTATTGTCCAAGTGGACAGATGTTCGTAGGGTGACCAGATGTCCTGATTTTATCGAGACAGTCCCAATATTTGGGGCTTTTTCTTATATAGATGCCTATTATCCTCTACCCCGTCCCGATTTTACACACTCACTATCCGGCCACCCTAGATGTTCTCAATGCAAACTCACCATTCCCATCAGCTCTAACTGCCCTCCTCCCCTCCCCTGCTGGCAATCTGAGCAGAGGTGCCAAGAACTGGGAGTCTGAAGACTGTTCCCTCCAGGACAGGCCTGAAGCACACTGTCAGGAAGCGCTGCTGGTGAAACTGTGTGCCTGTTCTGGGGATAACTAGAGGACTCCAGTTTCCTGGGCTGGCCCGCTCCAGCCCCTTTCACCAGCACTGCAATGCACACAGAAATAGCTTATTTAAACAGCTTATTTACACATACAGTGCTGCAGCAGTGCAGTTGCACCACTGTAGCACTTCAGTGAAGACACTCTATGCCTGTTGGGATAGAGCTCTCCCATCGGCAGGGTGGTAAGGTCAGTCTGTGTTGCTCAGAACTGTGGATTTTTCACACCCCTAAGCAATGTGATTACACTGATATAGGTCTGTAGTGTAGATCAGGCCTATGTCTACACTGCAACGTAAGCCTGTGCCTGAGCCCAGGCTCGAGTCTACCCCTCATTTCGCCTACACTTCAATTGCGCTAACCCAGGGCTCGGACCCAGGGTTCCAGGACCCTGCAGGGCTGGGGTGTCTGAGCTCGAGTTAAGCTGGGAACCAGGGTCCAAGTCCTATTGCTTTGTAGTGTAGATGCAACCCTGCTTGACTTGGGTCTCGGGAGTCAGCTAGAAGTATCCCACAATTCCATGGGACAACTTCCTTAGTCCTCTCCATCCCAACAATCTGCAATCCACTCTATAGAAAACAGAAGTGACCCCCACTTTGCAAATGGCAGCAGCTCAGGTCTGCGCTAACCCATTTGTTCTGATCACCAATCTGCAAGTACACAGTCAGAGAGCCTCCTGCGCACTGCAGCGTGGACACCAGAGCCTTAGGGTCAAGCACAAGTCTGAAATGATTAACCTAGAATTAAACTACAGTGTAGATGCTCAAGCCCAGGGCTCCCTGACACGGGTTAACTCACTCGAGTCCCACTAACCCTGGGCTTAGATATATCCTCAAAGCCCAGGCAGGTCCTAACTGAGGATTCCCAGGCTCTCTCATTCAGCCCCACAGAGCCTAGGTAGGGCAGCACAGCGGATATTGACATCACACACCCCCATGGGAGAGCCCTAAAAGCCAGGACTCTCAGGGACAGATTCACAGGCATTCTCTTGCCCTGCAGGCTTGCCAGCCTCTCCAGCTATGTGGGAATTTACCAATAAGATGCATAAGAGTGACTGATTGGTGACAGTTTAAAATGCACAGGAAGAAGGCAGCAGAGAAGGGAAGGGGAGCAGGGTCCCCTTAAGTGTTGGCCCCCTGAGTCCTGCATATGAGATTTGACATGATGGTTACAATTAGAAACTATCATTTACTGACCCTGGAAAGCACACACCTTGAACTCACACAACCTAACAAATCTTTGAAAACTTTACAGCCTCTGGTATTGCTCCACATCACAAAGCCCAGAGTGCATTATATTCTTCAGACAAAATGGATGAGTCACACGCAGATGGCATGGATTGCAACTCAGCAAAGCCACGAGCACAAGGCAGGGTGAGAGGGCTCACATATCTGCATTCCAGATCCCAGCTTGTTGTGGATTTGCCAGTTTGCCTGGCCCTTACAAGGAGCCTCCTCCAACCCCACTTCATGCACTCTCTCTTACCCTCTGCACTCAGCGGCCTGCTCCCTCCCTGCATCCCTAAAGGAACTGGAGCATGCCTATGCCTACCAGCAATGCAAGCTCAAGTATCAGAGGGGTAGCCGTGTTAGTCTGTATCCACAAAAACAACGAGGAGGTGGGGGGTTTTACCCACAAAAGTTTATGCCCAAATAAATCTGTTAGTCTTTAAGGTGCCATCAGACTCCTCACTGCAAGATCAAGATGCTCCAACCAACAGGCTAGTGCAACACTTTTTAGCTAGTGTAGACAGGCCCTAAAAGGCTTCGGCTGTGTTGGGCTCTGCACGTTGCTGCTCCACCTAAGTTCCTGCATTACCTAGGTACGTCTGCACACGGAACAGAGACCTGCAGCCGTGAGTCTCAGAGTCCAGGTCTACAGACTCGGGCTATGGCGCTACAAATAGCTGTGTAAATATCTGGGCTCAAGCTGGAGCCCAGGTGCCGAACCCTGCCAGCCTGAGCCGGAATACCTGGCCAGCTACCTTTAACACGGTAGCATGCGCCCCATGAACTGGCCTGTAGACCCAGGCTCCAACTGCTGCAGGCTTCTGCTTGCTGTGCAGATGGACCTCTGGATATCACAGTGTCCACAGCAGCTTTTCATGAGGAGTGAGAGCTCCTTCCAGCACTCAATTGACGTGGGCCAGAGCAAGGAATGGATCAATGCTTTCAGGAGGAATGGAACTCCCTCAGTATCCCTGAGGCCTCCGCTACACTCAGGGCTTACATTCTTAAATTATTTCCTGCCCCCGCCCCCAACATGCTATAAAAACTCCAGGGCCCATTGTGGGGGTTGAGGGCTCGGGGCTTCAGCCACTGGGCAGCTTGGGGCTTCTGCCCTGTAGTGGCATGCCAGGGATCCACGCTTCAGTCCGGTGGGGGGGGGGTAAAGCGCTGGGACTCCTGGCTTAAGCCCAGTGGGGGAGGCAGCACCAAGGCTCGGAGCTTTAGCCTGGCAGGTGGTTGGCACCAGGGCATGGGGCTTCAGCCCTGCAAGACGTACCAGGGTTCCCCACGGATTTGAAAATATTTACTGGAGCTCTCCTCCGGACAGCTCCGGGTGAATTTACACCCTGGCTACACTACAAGGGCACCCAGGCTAGGACCCAGGGCTCAGGAACCATTTCAGCCTGTGGCATGCAGAGAGAGAATGGAGTGAAACAATTTCTGAAAACTTCTCTGGAGACTAAGTCGTGACTTGCAGGAGGCAATCCTGGCACTGCATGTTCTACAGGGGCACTCATCTAACAAGGGAGCTCTTACAGCATGTACCACACCAGGTAAGCCTGGCCTGCCTCCCCACAGGCTGCCCAGGTACCCGAAAAGCACTGCCAAGCCAGGCGAGTCACACAGACAAATGCCCTGCACATACAGGTATTGCATAATAGAGGTACAACAGACAAACAGGTATGCTGCATACCCTGGTATGGCTTGGCTATTTAGGTACTTATGGCCCTCCTCATCACAACATCCATGGGCCTCCTGGACAATATATGACCCCATCCACAGAGCCATGAAAGGCGTATACAGGGCTCTCCAAAAAGGGTATTGTTCAGGGATGCTACATGCTCCAGCACAGCAGAGCTCCACCCCGTTCTGGTACACTGCACAGACAAGCATGCTGCATATTGAGGTCTGCCCCAGGTCTCCCAGGGACTTGTGCTTTCCTAAAGGGCCCACCCTCTCGGGGAACACCTAGCCATCTGTTTCACCCTGGATTCAGTATATGAAACCCTTCTCAGTGCTCTGCCCAATCAGCTCCTTCAGGCCAGCACCCAGCCTGCTGCCTTCCCTTCCTCTCTCACGCAAGAGCAGCATGTCACTGTGACCTGTGGGCTTGGAAGACTCCAATATGTTTATGTGACAGGCAGCTGTCCATTTAAATACTTTCAAAGCAGAGGTTCCATGTGAGTGACTCTCTCTTCACTCTTCCAGAAATACAAAGAGCCCATTACATTATAATGTTCGGTAGGAAAGGCGGCTGAGGGACAGAAAAGCCTCAGGCTCCTGTGAGCAGCAGCTGCCAATCAGCGTCACCCTTAATCATGGATGCGCACCCAGGCCCACAGGCCCAAGGATGATTGGGAAGGCTGCTCCTTCCTGCACTGTATTCAAGTGAGCAAAGCCATGCCAGCGCTCCATCTGATCATCATTTCCTTCTCCCTCCCTCCGCCAGGTAGAGCTTTTGTCTCTGACCTTCCAGTGCCTCTATAAACTAACAAAGGGACACAGCCCTCAGCAAAGGAGGCTGTCAGAGCAGGTCTGATCGGTTGGGTAGGAAGTCCCAGGCTGAAGGCACCTGCAGGCCCTAGCCAGGCTGCTGGCACTGCCTTAGAATAATGCACTCTCACAGCTATGGGACATACAAAGGTTTGCCTGGGAGGGAAGCAGAGCTTCAGCTGACAACAGCTGCAATGTCTTTTGCTTAGCTTTGGTCCTGCTACAGGGGGGCATGGGCCAGGACTTTGAATGCTTGGGACAGCTGATCAGCTCTCACCCCACTTCACCCGGGAATAGAGCTAGCTGAGAGTATGTGTCGGTCTAGGCACTCAGCTTACCCCAGAGAGCGAAACAGGGCATGGCAGGGGGGCGGGGGTGGGAGGGAGTCAGTCATGGCAAAGGCAGTGGGAGCTTTGATTTATTTATTAAAGGCAAAAATCAGACTCCCAAGACAGAAAGAGAGGAGACTCAGAATTATCTGGGCAAAACGATGGTGCCATGTGCTTTGAATTGACAGCTGGTCCAAGACCAGGAAGCAAGGGCCACCAGTGCACAGCCCCGAGAGAGAATGGACCATGTGTCGTTCTGGCCTCATCCTCTTAGCAGCTGGAGAATTGTTGTTTCCCCTTATTTAAAGGGCACTGGGGTTTGAACAAGGCAGGAATTTATTTACGTAACCCAAATTCACTGTATTTTGTACCTGATCAAAATAGGACTCTCCCTGCTTGGGTGCCAGAATCCTCAGTGAGGTCAAAGCAAGCAAAAGGACCCAGCTTATCTTAGACTACGTCTAGACTACCCGCCGTATTGGCAGGTTAAAATCGATTGCTCGGGGATCGATATATTGCGTCTCATCTAGACGCGATATATCGATCCCCGAGCGCGCTTATATCGATTCCGGAACTCCACCAACCCCAAGGGAGTTGCGGAATCGACAGGGGGAGCCGCGGACATCGATCCCGCGCGGTGAGGACGGGTGAGTAATCCGATCTTAGATATTCGACTTCAGCTACGTTATTCATGTAGCTGAAGTTGCGTATCTAAGATCGATTTCCCCCCGTAGTGTAGACCAGCCCTCTATGACTGCATTCTTTATAAAGCCCACCAGGCTGAACTCCCTCCACATGCTACCCAGCTGTAGCACCTGCTGCTTCTGAGACGTGCAGCAGAGTTTTTCCCAAAAGTTGTTCACAACAATATCACAGTCGGTGCTTTACATGCATGCAGGAACATAACATCTCTGCCCCAAAGAGATTACAATGTGGACTAGCCAGACGCTAGGGCAAGCTGACCATGCCAGAGGAGAGATTGGCATTTGAAGGCCAAGTGGCAGGTGGGGGCATCATACCAAGGGGTTTAAAGAAGTAAGGCTGGGCACTTTAAATTCAACACAAGGCCCTACGTGCTTAGGTGGGACTTGAGTGGTGCCTAGGCCTTGTTCTGGCACTCTGCACAGGGGCATGTCACCCCAGTAAACATGAGGAAGGAGGAGCATGGGCTGGGGGTGACACATACCTCCAAGTAGGTGGAGGCAGAACCCAGCTTTGGGCTTGTCCCTAGCACTTTGTCTGTTCTGGGCCAGGTCTGACCTTCCATGTCCCTGCACCATCCTCCCTACCCTGCTGCCTTTCCATTATTTTAATATTACTGTTCACGTTTTCCCTGCCAAGGTTGAAATTTTGCCTGATGAAGTGTCCCAGTGGCTGTGAAGCAGGAGCTGGGCATGATAGATGGCAGGAATAAAGCTGAGAGAAGGAGGAGACAGGCAATCGGCAGGGCCTGTCCATAAATCTTGGTTCTGATGGGGCTGGAGATGAACTGGCTAGTTTATGGGTGGGGGGCAGGGGAGGGGGGTAAGCAGAAGAGGGATAGGCTGATAATGAGAACGATGCCTGGTTTCTGATCCTGCCCCACAGCCAGTGCAGGAGCCTGGCTGTCAGAGAGGGAGTGGAAGCATGCGAATGCACCACTGATTTTTAATGAAAGCAGGTAACAGACTGAATGTCTAACACACTAGGTTTCTCCTCCCTTTTTTCCTGGGTTCACCCCTTTGTCCCCAAACTGCTCTGCCCTCTCCCGTTGGCGTGGGAGTGATTGTACAGCAGCTCAGCTGCACTGGTATAGCTGTGTCTGGAATAGACATGGCCTAAGACTGGCTATTCACTCCCCCCCATATATACAGCAGAACTACGCTTCCTATGTATCTCCACACAGACACGCAGACTGGACCTGCTGCTCTGCTCCTGGATGGCGGGACTCTTCCCTCTGTGCATGTCCCCAGAGAATGGGAATATAATTGCCTTCCCATGCACATATGTGCATGCACACTGTCCAACAACTCTGTCCCCGTTCACACTTTCCCTCGTGGTAGAAAGCTCACAATACAAGCTGGGGGAGATGCTCTGCCCCTGAAATAAGCAACTCCTCTTGGACAGCCTAGTGTTGTCTTGTATCTTCAGGAATTTAGATCTACATGGGAACCACTCTTTTGCTTTGCATCAGACAGCCACGCATTCTTGCACAGAGCACTCACCTTACACACAAAACAAACTGCTCACTCCTGAAAGTGCTGGTGAAATGCCAGCCACGTGGCTCTCAGCGTTAATCCAGCCTGCATTCGCACTGGCAGGGGACGTGGTCTAGTCCTTACAACAAAGGAATGGCATGTTAGGACTCCTGGGCCCATATTTCTGAAGGTATTTAGACGTTGTTGTGCTCAGCATTGCAACAACTAACTGATTTTGGAGCCTAAATCTCATTTTCAAAAGGCATTTAAGCACTTAGGAGCCATAATGCTATTAACTGTTGATGGGATTTAGGCTACATACCTAAATCTCTTTTGAAAATGAGATTTGGGCCCCTAAATCAGTTAGGCATTGCAATGCCAAACTCAGCAACTGTTAAATACTTTTTAAACTGGGCCTTGGTTTCTACTCCCAGCTCAGTCACTAACTCAATCTGTGCCTCTGTAAATGGAGCAACGTTCCCTACCTCAGAGGGAAGCTGGCATGGCGTAATTCACAGCTGTTACAATGCTTTGAGATCTTACTCACTATAGTATCTAAGCACTGGCCTGGAATGGAAGGGGCTCTAGAAGGGAAAATTGTCATGACTGTTTATACCAGAATGGAGAGGAGTAACTAGTGGTGTTCCCCAACAGTCAGTCCTAGGACCAAGCCTATTCAATTTATTCCTAAATGATCTGGAGAAAGGGGTAAACAGTGAAGTGGCAAAGTTTGCAGATGATACTAAACTACTCAAGATAGTTAAGACCAAAGCAAATTGTGAAGAACTTCAAAAAGATCTCACAAAACTAAGTGATTGGGCAACAAAATGGCAAATGAAATTTAATGTGGATAAATGTAAAGTAATGCACACTGGAAAAAATAACCCCAACTATACATACAATATGATGGGGGCTAATTTAGCTACAACAAGTCAGGAAAAAGATCTTGGCATCATCGTGGATAGTTCTCTGAAGATGTCCATGCAGTGCGCAGAGGCGGTCAAAAAAGCAAACAGGATGTTAGGAATCATTAAAAAGGGGATAGAGAATAAGACTGAGAATATATTATTGCCTTTATATAAATCCATGGTATGCCCACATCTCGAATACTGTGTACAGATGTGGTCTTCTCACCTCAAAAAAGATATTCTAGCACTAGAAAAGGTTCAGAAAAGGGCAACAAAAATGATTAGGGGTTCGGACAGGGTCCCATATGAGGAGAGATTAAAGAGGCTAGGACTCTTCAGCCTGGAAAAGGGGAGACTAAGGGGGGATATGACAGAGGCATATAAAATCATGAGTGATGTTGAGAAAGTGGATAAGGAAAAGTTATTTACTTATTCCCATAATATAAGAACTAGGGGTCACCAAATGAAATTAATGGGTAGCAGGTTTAAAACAAATAAAAGGGAGTTCTTCTTCACACAGCGCACAGTCAACTTGTGGAACTCCTTGCCTGAGGAGGTTGTGAAGGCTGGGATTATAACAATGTTTAAAAGGGAACTGGATAAATTCATGGTGGCTAAGTCCATAAATGGCTATTAGCCAGGAAGGGTAAAGAATGGTGTCCCTAGCCTCTGTTTGTCAGAGGGTGGAGATGGAAAGCAGGAGAGAGATCACTTGATCATTACCTGTTAGGTTCACTCCCTCTGGGGCACCTGGCATTGGCCACTGTCGGTAGACAGATACTGGGCTAGATGGACCTTTGGTCTGACCTGGTACGGCCGTTCTTATGTTCTTATGCCAATGTGGCCTGCATGCCTACCAGGGGCGGCTCCAGGCCCCAGCATGCCAAGTGTGTGCTTGGTGCGGCATGCCGCAGGGGGCGCTCTGCCGGTCTTCAGGAGGGCGGCGTCCCGCAGCTCCAGTGAACCTCCCACAGGTGTGCCTGCGGAGGGTCCGCTGGTCCCGCGGCTTCAGTGGAGCTGTGGGACCAGCAGACCCTCCACAGGCACGCCTGTGGGAGGTCCACCGGAGCCGCAGGACCAGCAACCGACAGAGCGCCCCCCGAGGCATGCCACCATGCTTGGGGCGGTGAAACGTCTAGAGCTGCCCCGATGCCTACACTGCTACTGCATGCAAGGCCAGGGCACTTGGCTGAAGACAGCCAGTCAGACCAGGGCAGACCAAGAGCCTGGGGTCAGGGTTAGTTCAACACTTTCAGGGTTGTTTTATTCTTCCTGAATGAACTGCTGCAAATAAGCTTGCACATCCACTAGCCACATGCAATATGCAAACACTGCCCCTTTCTTCCCACACTTGCATGATGTCAAAGGAACACACCCAGGATTAAAATGGACCAGCTGCCAGGTATCATGTCAGAAAGAGGCAAGGTGGGTGCTGGAGCAGCCTCTGCAAACTAATAACTATGGCAGCAATAAGAATTTGTCAGGCACTGCTCTCCCTGCTGTCAGGCTGCCAGATAAGGGTGTCCGGCTGTTATGAAGACTGAATGCCAGCAGGTGTGGCCTTATTATTCAATGTTAGCAATTGCACTAGGGAGTAGCATAAGACAGGTCTGTGGAGGAGATTAAATGCAGGGACCTGAGACAGGTAGGGGCGGGCGTGTGTAAGAGGAGGGAGGGAGAGGCAGCAATAGAAAAGTGAGGGGATGGACCAGACTGCCTGAAGGGAAGCTCAGTGTACATGTGTGCACACACACAGTGCACACACGCCTCCCTCTACTGATGTTTCAGAATGATTAAATGCAGAACGCAGGCTCCATAATGGTTTCATCAACTTTGCTACTTTTTATGAGAAATTTGTTCCAATCCCTTCACTCTCCCTGGCTGCTGTCACTTGAACAGATGCCAGACCAGAAGGAATAATCATCATGATAAGAAAACTTTGAACCATAGCTAGTGACTTCCCAGAGAGGTGGACAGGGGAATCTGAGAAAACTGCAAAATAAGTCATCTCAAGAACTACCTGGAGATAATGTAGGGACCTCTCTGCTGAAATGATCCAGCCCAACATTCAGTGTTGCAATGAGACACTCCCCTACAACCAAATTCCAGGTGTAGTTTAGTACTCACAACACTGAAGGACACATTGCTGTGGTGAGAACCCCATAGCTCCTATATTGGCCCCCAACCCATCCTGGAGCACCCTTCTGTTCCAGTCCCGGGCCCAATTCAGCTTTATCGACACATCTCAATCCTACACTGCAGCAACCCTGCTACCCTAGTTCAGTCCTGAATGGCTTCTAATCTGCACCCTGCCACTCTGCTGCTGCCCCTCAGTCTGAACGTGCAGCTCCCTTTGCTATTCCATCCCTCAACACCCCACCAAACCTCTGGTGATGCCCTGTCAGTCCTGACCTTGCTATCCTAGCCCTGGGGTCCCCAAACACACAGCTCTGCCAATGCCCTTCCACCCCAACCTGCAGCACATCTGACATTGCAGTCTTGAACTCCCAACTCTGCCCTGCCCACCCGTTTGATTCCTTCCAGGTACAGCTTTGCCACTTAACTTCAGTGCTTGCCTACTTAACCCCCTGTTGTTTCAGTCAAGAACAACCAGGAAGCAGTCTGGGCCAACTGGGAGCGTTCTAGGATATGCACAAGAGCTGAGGTCAGAACCAGCTACCTCATTTCACTCCTGCCAAGGTTTACGCCCAAGACTTGAGCAGCGACAAACTAGATCACTAGTTCAGTGTGCTCCATGGCTCCGCCTCCTTCCCAGCACTGTTCCATTAACAGGTTTTCAGGCCAGAAGGCACCTTCTGCAGAACACAGGCCAGAGAATTCTACTTCCTGAATTCAATATGGATTTAAGTACACAATAAAACAACATATGTGCTAGTGGTGACTAGGCAGCCTTCAGACAGCCCTGCCAGTTAGCAGGCAACAGCAGAAACCACCACCCAAAGGAAGGCCAGACAGGCTATAGGTGAAATACAGGCTCTGACCGGGAGTGTTACGGCCACCCTGCGCGACCAATTCCATGTCCTCCAACAGAAAACACAGTAAACAGGGCTGCATCCTGGCACCAGAACAGGGCAGAGATCCATAGGAGCTGGGAACAAGCCGCTCCAACCTGTTGTTACCTGGCCATGATTTGGAAACAGGCCATTATCCCCATGAAATGTATTTGTTTGGTCCCCTCCCAGACATGTGACCCAGCTGGTGATGGTGAGTGAGGTGCTTAGACCTCACTGAAACAACATTTCCAACTCTACTGCCTAAAACACAAAAAATGGGGGGGGGGAGAAGGGAGAAGAATAAATAATTGATCCATCAGTTACAAGGGGACCTAATCCTCAAAGTAGCAGTCCCACTACAGAGACGCTTTCCCATCGTCACTAGTGAACCATGGACCAAAGGGCTATCTTCCTCACAGGTCTTCACAACCAACATGAAAGGAAGACAGGTCCCTTGGAGGCCAGGGAGTAAAATGATGATCCCCATTATCCCAGAAATGCTTCTTTCTTTGGGGACACATTTTGATGGTGGTTCAAAATCTAGATTGATCTTGATCTGACACTGAAACTTTGTACAATCAGGGAAAGATGTTGTCAGCTATTCATCTCTCAGAAAGGACTTGCTAAATCTGCCTCTTTCATGGGCCTTCAAACATTCACAGAGCTTCACTCCTCATGCCCAGCTAAAGCCCTGATGAAAGCTCCCAGAGCCATAGCAAAGGACAGGAACTTCTCATAGGCCTGAACTAACCCTGATATCTTCTCAGGCAGAGGGAAGGGGAGAGATCTGGCTAGACAGCAAGAGCAGAAGTAGGAATTGTTTGCTCCTCCCAGCTGCAGTGCAAAGCAGCAGCAGATTAAGATGCTGGCTGGAAGAGGAGGCCCCCCACGGGCCTCTTCTATTTGCACATTTCATGCAGCATTTCACACCTCCGAATGAAGGCATCAAACAGCATTCCAGGCTGCTCTGCACTTACTAACTTATCTGGGCCAGTCTGCCAGTTGGGGTCGGGGTAAAAGAGAGCAGACAACTCAGTTATACATACTGGCATAGGTGGTGTCTCCTTTGTAGCCTGGGGGAAGAACTACTGGGAGAAGTGAGCCAGAGACTGCAGCCCAGCAAAGCAGGGACCTTCACACATCCAGAGAACTTTGTAGAGTTTTTACTGGACTAGACTGTCTCTGCCCTGTGCTGATTGGCTCCAACCCTTCCCCTCCATCACAGTCTCTTCACTTCAGATTCACTCCACACCTGTCCCTTTCATGTCCCCTTCACCCACTCCGATTCCCTTCAGTGTCCCCCAACCTTCACTTTTCTTTCCATTTAGCTGCTCTCCTAACTAAATACATCTCAATACATAAATTAAATTACATTAAAAAAATACTGGCACTAACACCATTTGGTGCTGCCACAGTGCTCCCTCTGTTAAGTGTCACATCCCTTCTCCCATCCTGTGTCTGGGTTATATAGACTGTAAGCTTCCTGGGACAGGGACCATCTACTACTCTGTGTTTGTACAAGGCTTAGCACAATAGGGCCCCATTCTTGGTTGGTCCTTACACGCTACGTAATGACCACCATCAAAAATACATTTGCATATTTCCTCATCTATACATTGAGCATGTGCACACACTCCCAGGCAGGACAAGGACATTAACTCAAACAGCTATTGCAAAGTTGCTGCCTTGATTTTTTTTCATCATGGGCCCTTTGGGAAAGGAGTAAATGAGAAGCCTCACCAGTGTGTCCATGGGACCCAACAATCATTTTCCCAGCAGGCTGAGCATTCTGGCACTCAGCAATGAAATGGGGGCACTCACATGCCAAATACATTCTCATCCCCATCTCTCCCTCTGCACCCCATACCAGATACCAGGTTTCCGCTGCGGCTGGACCTCCTAGAAGCAAGGCCATGCCAAAGGCCCTATTCCCAGGCCGCCTCCCTTCCCTGAGACCATTCAGCACAGGCTCTCTCCCAACCTGCTTCCTACTCTAGAGTTTGCAAACTTTGCATAATTGGCAATTAGCTCAGTATTCATCATTCAGTTAAATGTGACTATCTAGCTGCCTGTATTGCAGACACCCTAGCCTCTCTCCCACACCCCCCATTCCCTCATGGGGGAGAGGAGCCCCCTCGGTCACTCAGTGGAAAAACATGAGGCTGGGGGCAGGAGGTACACCAATGACCACACACCAGCCCTGGAGAACTGCAGAGGTCAGCATAAACACCAGCGACGCCAGGGGAGTTGGGGGGCAAGTGGGGCAATTTGCCCCAGGCCCTGGGCCCCGCAGGTATCCCCAAAAGAGTTTTTCGGAGCCCATGGAGTACAGTCCTTCACTCGCTCCGGGGGCTCCAGAAAACTCTCACGGGGCCTGGACCCCCGGAGCTTCTTCCTCTCCGGGTCTTCGGCGGCAATTCGGTGGCAGGGGCTCCTTCTGTTCTGGGACCTGCTGCCCAAGTGCCCCGAAGACCCGCGGCGGGGGGTCCTTCCGCCCCGGGACCCGCCACCATAGTGCTCGGTCTTCAGCAGCAATTTGGCAGTGGGGGCCCCCCACCGCCGAAGACCCCAGGCCCCCTGCATCCTCTGGGCGACCCTGATAAACACTGAATACTAAGGCAAAAGCAGGCAAGTGAGTGGAGCTAGGAGAAACCACACCAACGAGGCAATGGAAGGGTTAAAGCCATAAATCAATGCACCCACCTGCCCTGTCCTTGACAGGCTGTTACCCTGCCATTGTCCAGCAAGGTCAGCACACTTCCACTATACAGTAAATTCTCAAAGTTACAAACTGACCTGTCAACCACACACCTTGTTTGGAACTGGAAGTACACAGCACAGTACAGTGCTGTGTTAAACATAAAACTACTGAAAACATTAAGGGAACGTTTGGAAAAAAGATTTGACAGGGTATGGAAACCATTTCTGTGGTTATTTCATTTACATTGAGATGGTTAAATGTAGCATTTTTCTTCTGCATAGTAAAGT
Organism: Gopherus evgoodei; assembly: GCF_007399415.2. Classification (NCBI taxonomy): domain Eukaryota; kingdom Metazoa; phylum Chordata; order Testudines; family Testudinidae; genus Gopherus; species Gopherus evgoodei. Next base: position 28,260,402 of record NC_044336.1, on the reverse strand, counting down.
TTCAGAGCTGTAATAAGTCAATGTTCAGCAGCCTGTAAACAACAAGCATAATATTCTGTTCAGAGTTACGAACAATCTCCATTCCCAAGGTATTTGTAACTCTGAGGTTCTACTGTACAACCAGCCCACTCATTAGGCTAATCACAGCGTTCTCAATTCCCACTGGGGGGCGAAGGATGGAGATGTCAGCACAGCAGAACATCAGGCTCAAAATGTAACTGAAAGCCTGGGAGACAGGAAATTCCCTGTACCCACCCAACCACACAGGGCTCTTCCCAGCACCAGGCCTGGGTACTCCCAAGCCTCTCCTGGCACTGCACAGGGGCAGTAAAGGTGCAAATGCCTAGAGACAAAGGTACACAGAGGAGAACAGGCAGGCAAGGCAATGTGCCCATACGTTTAGAGCAGAGAGAACCCACAATCTGCTGTTCGGAAGTGGAGCTAGTGAGCTGCATGCCTGAAATTCCCCAGCCCATTTGCTGTACTGTTCCCAAACCCTCCTGCTGGTTTTTGTCCTTCATAAACTCTTTGGAAAAAATCTACAAAATCTGATTACACCTCCCCTGCCCTGTCCCCTTCTCCCACGTCCCAGTCAGAGATACCTTCCCAGCTTTCCTCTTCTAACCCCGATCACCTGCCTCTCACAATGCAAACATACCTTGGTCTCTTCCACCATAAGAAACCACCCCCTCTTGTGCACCCCACTCCACCAGTTAGCATCCTATCAACTCACTGAGCCTGCAACCACTTGCTCGCTAGTCTTCCCCACCTCCCACCCCAGCCTGTGTCTCTCACCCAGCTGTTACGGATCATATTTCAGACGGTGAGCTCTTTGGGGCTGGGACCGTTATTTACCATGTTGGAGTGGCACTCAGCACAATGGGGCTCCGATCTGGCTGGTCTCCAGGCACCACCTCAATACATGTCTAATAAATATTAATTTATGAGACAGGGACTGCATCTTCTCTCTAACTCTGTACAGAGCCAAGCACAATGGGGCCTCGGCAAAGTCAGCTGTACACACAACCACCACCATCAGGCAGGCAAGTGTGTGCACTGACACCTCAACATCACACACAGGTATGGTAAGAGCATACACTCACAGACCATTCAAAATGATTAGTTTTAGCTTCTGAATTGGCACTAAGGTAACCAGTGTTTTACAAATCAATATGCTCAGATGTCAGGGAATGTTTTCTGGGGGTGGCTTGCATGGGGGTGACAGGTGAGAAAGGGAGGGATGTGTCATTGTGCAGTGAGTGTACGGACTGAAAGGGTGAAGGGAATGGAAAGCCCTTTCCAGTTGCAAAGTCCAGTTGGCTCAGTCCTGATCACAAGGTAAGGACTAGAAGCAGTTGGGAAGAGAGGGCTGATGCCCACTGAAAGGCTAACAGGATTGCCTGGGCAGGGTTCCATGCTGACTTAGGCCTGATTTGCCACCATCCTGTACTTTGTGTGTTTATTTACCCCTGTGCAGAAGGGGGGAGTAAAAAACTACTGAACCAGAACAGTAGCATCTTACACCCATGTACCCCAGGAATAATCGACACTACCAGGCAGCTGAGATCCAAGCAGAGGAGTTGCCCCATGCTGGAGCTCATCTCAGTTCTGGACTACATATTTAAGGGCCAATATTTGTTGGAAACTAAATTTGAACATCTGGACAGCAAGAAGGAAAAAATGCATTGGGAAGTTTGAGTTTAAAAGTCTTTGCATGCTAATGCCTACAGTTCGTTGCTGCTCGTGTGGGCAACCATCACACGAAGAGCCCAAGAAGCCCTTCTCTGTGATCTCTGGCCCTAACACGCACGGGCGCATTTCTCAGCTTCATGCCCATGGGAACAAGGGCAAGCTGCCCTAGACAATGGTACTGTCAACAGCAGGAACACCTGCAACAAATAAAGGTTCTGGGAACATTCTGGCGCGTTGTTCCCAAGAGCCTTCAGGTTTAGTTTAGCCTGCTAGTGGAAGGAGGGCAAGAGACAGCATTTAGCTTACTTCAAAAATAGATCAGACACTCTGCCATGGAGCCATTTCATTACAGCCGACTCAGCTGCTTGGCTGGTGACACCTGTGAGAAAACTTTTCTGCCTGTATTTGTGAAGCCAGTGTGGGGAAAAATGGACAAGGACAGCACAACCAACATTTTTAAGGAGAGCATCTCTCTCAGACATCCCCCTTGCATTTTGCCTGTAGCACCAGAGAGTTCTATTTCAGGGTTCTATAATGAGACATGGTGAAAATCAACTTGCTTATATATGTTAAGGACTCCTCATACAAGCTCCTTAGCTGGGCCTCCATGCCCTGTACCTGCTACTTCCTCTCCAGTTCTCTTCAGTGCCTGCAGCCCTCACTACTATGACTCTCTAGGCCACTGTGCAGTTGGCTGTGTCCCTTACAGTTGGGCACCCCCCCCACACTAAGTCGGGGTTGAACTCATACCCAAGGAACACTCAGCAAACAGACACCAAGCAAACAGCAGAACGGCAAGAGAAACCATGAAACAAAGTCCTGCCTAGGCTTCACCTTGTAGAAAATGCTTCAGCATTGACACAAAAGCAGCTCCCTAGCCCACAGCCTGAGGACCAGTGCTAGAAATGGAGTCTTCTATGGCTGCAACTGGGTGTGGTGAGCAGGATGCTGTTACAGCAGGGTTAGAGGGCACAGAGTGCAGAGTGACAAGCCAGGGGCAAAGTGCTTCCATCCTTGTGCTCAAAACTCCTGTTGCTGATGCTACCTCGTGTTACACCCTCAAATGTCAGGCTGAGTAGCTTCTAGAGTTCCATCCAACTCTGCTGCAGAGCAGGGCTGGCTTTAGGGCGAGTCAGCCAAATCCCTGGAATTGGGCCCTGCACCCCTAAGAGGGCCCCGCAACGTACCGAAGGAGTTGCTGCCAAAGTCCCGCCACTGTCTTCAGCGACAGCTCAATCACTGCCGCTGAGAAAGGTCTCTCCGCCAAAATGCCGCCGAAGGCACCGGCAGCCGATTGAGCTGCCGCCGAAGTCCCAGCACTGTCGGCAGCAGCAGCTCAATCGTTGCCACTGTCTTTGGCAGCATTTCAGTGGAGGGACCTTCCTTCGCGGCAGCACTGAGCTGCCACCGAAGACAGCGGCGGGACTTCGGCGGCAGCTCCTTCTAATCGAGCCCCGCGGTGCCTAAAGCCAGCCCTGCTGCAGAGCACACATGACTGGCTGGGCAGGGAGAAATCCTCCTCGGCTCAGAACATGCCTTCTGTTTCATGGGGGAGGCAACGAGGGCTGGAGAGAACATGCAAGAAAGGCTTTTTAAAATGCGTTCCTGGTGTTTCGGGCAATCTGTTTATTTTTCTGCTATTTCTGCAGGTGGGAAGGAAGAGTGGGTTCAGAGCTCCAAACATTCCTGGGCCCAGAATTATGATGGCTTTTTTCTGTACACAAATGCACCACTAGAGGGCATCACACACTTCACAGTCAAGACACCTTTCTCCACCTTTCCCTTGTCTGAGTCCCACCACCCTGTAACCAAACTGATTAGGACGGGTCACTAGGACATACCTCAGCCCAAAGGTCTGGGAGGGTCCGAGCTGCCAAAGAAGAGATTCATGTGCTCAGATTCAGTCCAGCGGATAAGGCAGGAAGCAGAGGTATCACAACAGCAAACCTGATGGCCTTAACTGACAGAAAAGTGACTAGAGGGTACTTACACCAGAGCCATCACTATGGAATCTGATCTTTTAATTGGACTTCTCTGCATATACGCAGTACCACACACCGGTCACAGGCCACCGCCCACTGGGGTTCCCCCTCCCAAACCCTCCTCTAATATTTGAACTGATCCAGTCTGATGACCTAAGCCCTAGTCCAGGGTTTCAGAAGTGGTGTACTGGGTCTTCATTTATTCACTCTAATTTAAGGTTTCGCGTGCCAGTAATACATTTTAACGTCTTTAGAAGGTCTCTTTCTATAAGTCTATGATATATAACTAAACTATTGTTGTATGTAAAATAAATAAGGTTTTTAAAATGTTTAAAAGCTTCATTTAAAATTAAATTAAAATGAAGAGCCCCCTGGACTGGTGGCCAGGACTTGGGCAGTGGGAATGCCACTGAAAATCAGCATGCGTGCCATAGGTTGCCTACCCCTGCCCTAGATCAATGTTTTTCAATTTCCTGGGTCACTGGATGGAGCTGTGCGTGCCCAGGGCCCCTCCAGTCCAGCTTGAAACCTCCAGCCAATAGCAATGCTATCCACAGAATGCAGCGTGCCCACCTTCCACGACCAGTCCATGCCCTTACCCTGTGGGAGGGCAGCTCAGCACCCTTGGTGCTGTGTGTGTCACACTGAAGGATGCTGCAGTGGAAAAAGCATCTCGAGATAGGATTTAATAAAATTCTCCAGCTTGGCCCTGAATCTATCTGTCAGCTGATTTATTGTACCACATTCACCCTCCTCTTCTCCTCCCCCATCCCAACACGCAGCCCTGCCTCAAAGGGGGAAAAATTACTAGGCCAGGTTCCAGCTCCACTAGAATTTAAGAAGTAATCAGCATGGGGGTCACCTTTCTCTGCGCAAGGCTCCTCTCACTCAGCTCCTGCTGTCATGAATACTGGATACATACTTAGAAAAACAGAGTGCCAGCTAAAGATTGGCGTATTGATTGGGGAGAGCACCAGCTAAATTGGAGGCTCAGCTCTGTCTAGATGGGGGTTCAGCAGCACTGTCTGACTGTTGAATAGAAAAAACAATTGATTGGTGTTCAAAGACTCTTGGTGGGCTGCATGGGGAAGGAAAGCAGAGAGAATTAGCAAGAGAACAAGAAACAGAGCCTGAATCCATACGCAGGACACACAGCCAGAAAATTGCTGCCACTTGCTTTCCCCTCCACTCCCTGTTCATCGAGCCATTTTCTCCCTGCTGCCTCAGCGGTGACTGAGTTTGCAGCATGGTCACGAAATCTGTTTTGTCAAGTTGTGAAAACATCTGAGGAGGAAGCCAATCTTTCACTGTGGTTCCCCTAGCCAGGTGGGAGGGAAGGTTCTATAGAAGACTTGGGAAATGATGCCTCTGTCTCTCCTTTACCCGGCAGTCCTAACTCTAGAGATGTGCAACAGCTGGGAGGGTCACAGCCTCATTCAGAGCAAGGCTCTCACAAACCAGTGCGGCACCTTTTTCAAGGGCCCCAACCAGGCAAGGTTCTTTCTGCTGCAAAGGACCTTGGACTTATGGGGCTCTGTGTAACTAGAGTAGATGGAAATTCCAAAGCAGCTTCCTATGGGCTGCTGAGGTGCAAAGGGCTGTTTGAGCCGGTCACTAGGAAACCTGCCCTTAAGCTCTACAGGGAGAATCCAATAAAGGGATCTTGCGGGCCAAGGCAGAAGTCACTGGCTACTAGGCTTTGCCCAATGTCCCCAACAACCTCATTAAGATGAGTCACTCACTGCCAAATCAACTCCAAAATCACAGCACACTAATGTGACTGCTTTCAGGCTTGGCCATATGTCACAAGCCTAAGTGACAGCTTTTTCACTAGGAGACATGCTGTCCCGGATCCACAGGTTTGGTCCTACGCCCCCAGCTTTGGAACAGTCTCTTGGAGGACCCCTACAGTGTGCCAGCCCCTTCCTTCAGGGCAGACCCTGCAGCCTCACTGCCTCTTGAGACTGACCCTCTGGCTTCAGCACTCCTTTTTCATACTGTGAGCTCCATTCAGCAACTCCCTAGACACCTGCTTAGAGACTTGTGTGCTCTTCAGCATTAAGGCACCTCACCAAGTATTCACAGTGATACTCAAGCAGTGTGTTCAAAACAGTCAGGTTTATTAGTCACCTACCACACAGCTCAGGACAGAGAAATGAAGGTTACAGCAAAGTCCGTTCTGGTCAGCCCAGAGCACAGCAAAGCTGTAGAAAACTCAATTTTAAGACTCTGGCCAGGTCTAGATGACAAAATTATGTCGACCTAACTCATGTCAGCATACAGCCATCACAGTTATTAAATCACTTGTGTGTGCTTCATGTCTCAGCTGTGCGCATCCACACCAGGAGCACTTGTATCGATTGTATTGCCAGTGTGGGGCACTGCGGGATGGCTCCTGGATGCCAGTAACAGTCAACGTAAGCAATGCAGTGTCTACACTGACACTGCGTTGACCTAACTACCTCGACCATGACTGTGCTGCTTGGGGAGGTGGAGTTATTAAATCAGCACGGAGAGGGAGGGAGTTGAATTTAAGTGAACATGCTTCCATAGCTAGGTCAATGCAAGGCCACTAAGGTTGACCTAATCGTGTAGTGTAGACCAGACCTGTCTCGCTTTCTGTCTGAACTCCTTAGTAAGTTCCCAGCTGATAGAGCAACCAACTTCCTCCAGGAGCCAACACTTATCCTCCCCCAGGCCCCCACCTCAGTCTGTTGTTCTCAGACTAGGGTCTTTCTTTGCTCAGCTTCCCTGCTGAGAGGTGGGAAAATCCATGAGTCATTGCAGCATGCATTGGCTCTCTGGCCCCCTCCTTGATCTTGGTTGGTTTCAACTAGTTCCTTAATGACTCTTCATTCTACCCAGACAAGTAGGTGACACACACATCTGTGTTTCCAAGTCTGCCCTGAGAGCAAGCTTAATCTGTTTTCCCCCACTGGGTAAGCATGCAACATATGGGGGAAACAGACACACGCATAGGGTCATAAAATTATTTTTGTTTAAATTCTCATTTCAACACCCATGCCTACATCACAAAACTTGCCTATAGTATAAACTGTGAGTGCCTCACAGCAGTGACCACCCCTCTTTAAATATCTAAATATTGCACATCATGGATGCTACCAGGGACAAGTAATTCACACAGACAGGGCCGGCTCCAGGCACCAGCAGAGGAAGCACGTGCCTGGGGCAGCACATGCTAAGGGGCGGCATTCCATCCATTCTTGGGGCGGCACAGTCTGGGCAGCTTTTCCTTTTTTCTTGCTTTGGCGGTTCGGGTGGCAGTCTGAGTGATTTTTTTTGTTTTGTTGTTTGTTTGTTTTTTGCTTGGGGCGGCAAAAATGGTAGAGCCGGCCCTGCACACAGAGGCAGAATTTTCCCAGAGATTCCTCAGGACTGGGAAAGCAGGTGGGGGCACCTGCATACCAGGACTCAGACATACTGACATAGTTGGGGGGATTGCCAGGACTGGAACAGAAGAGGGGCAGCCTCAAAGGGGGAAAAACACTGCTAAACCAGCTTCCAGCTCCCCCATGATTTTAGGAAGTTCTCTGTGTTTGCGCTCTCCTTTCCCTGGACAGATTGAGGAGCACGGGCAGAGCCAAGAGAACCAGCACACATTGTACCTGCCTCTAGCCAGGGCTCTGGATGTTTTCCTTTCACATGTACCACAACTGATTCACACTTTTAAAAGTAAAATTAGGAAGGGGGGCATACAAAAATGCCTTGGTATCAAGCATCGGAGACAGTGGGGGAACCCCACAGGGAGGAGGAAAGTGCTTTGTATGTAATTCACTTTCTGTCATTTAATCACACCCCTTGATGTCACCAGCAAGGATCCATTGTATTGCTAGGTCACAGGTTGTATGCTGGGAAATCTAGGGAATGCATGCTTGTTTGCTCCCTCTCACTAAATGCTAAACTGCATCAGAAAACTTTCCCTCCCTGGTCTGTTCTGCCAAGGAGAGGAGATTTCCTCTCCTCTGAAGAAGCTTATGAAGCAGTGGGGAAATAGTAAAGTGTCTTTTCAGAGAAATGTTAATGATGCCCAGAGAAGAACTAATAATGTGTCATGGACACAGCTTTGGTCCAGTCTCATACCACTACATGAGCAAAGTTCCACGGCAGGGCCACTATGTCACAGTTGGTCTGCGTGTATATCTCTGGGGAGCAAGTGGCAGGAGAAGATGCGTGTCCCTTCACTACAACACAGTAACTGGAGTTACGATAGGTCAGGCACAGGTGTCTGAGGGTATGAGTGGGCACAGTGAGCACAGGTATTTAACTGTTACTTAGGGATCCACGGGCTACAACCAAGAGTTACAGGGATAAATTTTCCCCATAACACTGGTATAACCCCAACAACTTCAACAGGCTTTTATCAGCCTGACAGAAATTCCCAGCTCTTAAATGGCTGGTGATCAAACTCTGCCTATTGTAAATTATAGAGCTGCATGGACCAACAGGGAACACAGCAACTGCTAGGGATTAGATCAATGATTCATCTAGCATCCAAGGCCAATACCAGGTTTTTAGAGGAGGAGGTTAAGACCCTGTAAAGGGCAATTATGCAACTACATACTGACAGATGTCTTCCCAAACTTCCCCCTTATCCCCAGGCAGTTGGTGATTGCCTTTTGTCCTGAAGCAGGATGGGAAATATCACTTGCACATTTTATCCAGGTCAATATAACTGTAGATATTCTGACTGTCCATATAAATAGCTCATCCCTTTTGAAATCCCATTAAGCTCTTTGCCTCAACAGTATCTTGTGGTATCAAGTTCCACAGGCTAATTATGCTATGAAAACCATTGCTTCATCCAAGTTTAAATGTGTTGCTTTTCAATTTCACTGTTCTTCTATTATGACAGATGACAAACAGGATCCCTCAACTGGCCCGTGCTTATTTCCATTAGGTGCTTTGAGATGAGCTGAGTAAACCTGAATACAGTGCACTTGCCAACCGTAGAAGGGGGCTGGGGTGCTAGGCAGACACCTTGTTTTAGCAAGATGGGAGTCCCTTGTGACTGCCAATGGGACAACATGCACAACTGACCAGAGCAGACAGTTCCAAGGAGCATATAGCCCAGGCACATTGTGCAATTCACACTACACTAGTGATTCTCAACCTGCAGGCCACTTGCGGCCCACTTGGCACACAGCTGCGGCCCACGTAGCATCCTCAGGCCATACATGTAGTATTGGATGCAGACCACAATGGTAAATAGGTTGAGAACCACTGCACTACACAAACACGCAGGCCTACAACTGTTGTTACAGGCACTGGCTCAGCAGACAAGAGGGATTTACAAGAAGGTGGCGAGAGTTCAAAGGGGAAATGTGGAATCTCCCATTTACCCAAAGTTATTTCCTCATCCTCACTGTGCATTGAAACTGTATGGTGATGACAGTGCAAGAAAACCATCTTCCCCCTCCTAGCCTTTGAGAACCTGCCACCACAAGCTGGTGCTCTGTATTCCCTTCAGATCGCTCTTTGTTAGCTCAGCACAGAAATCAGAGCGGCTAGTCAGACAGAGAGCTTCCATCCCATAATAAACAGCATGAACTATTTATAAACCTGAAAATGTCTTTATTATTATTATTTTTCCCCCAGAAAAATCTTATAGAATACTGTTAACTACACCCACCAAGGACTAGCAGGTCTGCAGCGCTGGTATCGCTTCCTCAGGCAGTGCCCAGTGGAACAGATGGCAGTGTGGGCGTTAGGTACCAGCCTCCTGGCAATATGAACATCTGTTACCGTTAGAAAATGCTAATTGCCGTCAATCAGGACAGCACCTACCCACATTTACATGCAAGCACAAAAAAATTACTCCGAAATTTCTCTGAGCACAACACTCATTGCATGCTAAGTAACTGGAACGACTCAGACGCTGCAAGCCAGCCTGGTACGAGTGGCTATGGTACAGATGTAGCACGCCCAGGCTAGACTTGCCCAGTGCAATGCAAATAGCATGAGAGCTAAAACGGAATGGCAGTCTCTTGCTCTCCTTTCCTCCTCCCTTATGTCTGGCATTTGAAATCACACCACTGGCTGGCCCCACTCTTTAATTTCCAGTGTAGGCAGGCGCCATGTCTCTCTAAATCTCAGGGTCCGGTGCGCATCAGAGGAACGACTCCTGCTAAAATGCAGATTGAGGGCAGACACTAGAGATTCCTCTCTCTACAAGCTCTTTAGGATAACTGGGTGTTCCTCTGTTGTCTGATTAAAACCCCCTCCCTAGATTCCCTCCCACGTGGCAATGGGCAGGGGCACATTCCTGTTAGAATTTACACCCCCTCCTGCCAGTTAGGTCTCTGAGCTCTAAGACGTTTATTGTTGGTGTGATTCTCTCCCTCCCCACACCAACTCCTGTTGGTTAGAAATCAGATTTTTCCAACAAGACAAACACAAGGTCAAGCTACCGCAGAAGCGCTCTATTGCCTACTGCCAAGCGGTCCCATGGAATAATGTCTAGTATGCCATATCTTTCAGTGCAAGATCTTTGGGGCAGGGACCATTTCCTATTCTATGTTCAATAGAGAGTCAAGCACATTGTTGTCACTCAGATAATAATGGCCCTAGATATTTTTTATGCAACCTCTGCTTTTCAAGGCTTATTAGATCTCCAAATACCTTTGGCTAACCCTCCATAGTTCTTCCCTGCAGTACCTCTTGCTATTGTAAATCACAGTCTCCTCAGCAGAGGCTGGCAACTCTCCAGAGCCCCTAAAAAGGGGGGGCATTTGTGCTAATTGGTTTGGGTCGACAGTGTATAACATCGAGATGATCTACTTCATTTCATCTGAGAGTTATTTGAATGTAGAACACCCACCCCAGTCCTACTCCTTTCATATTATCCACAATATAGGACCAAGGAGACTCAGCAAAATGAACAGGTTACTTTTAAAGTTATCTGTGTTAAAATAGCTTGCAAAATAGCTCAGCTAGTAAGACATGCACGATCACCTTCACACCATTACTGGGTGACCATGGGACTATAACCCACCTGTCAGCACTGTCTCCTGCTCCCAGTTCCATGGGATCTCTCACCCCAAAGAGCAGCTCTGTCTCTCCCTGGCAAAACAGATCCATGCTGCGCAAGTCTTACAGCCCATGCCTACTGCTGAGGAAACACGAGTCTCTGCCTTGAACCTTCGTGTAACCATGGCCTCACCTGCTGCCGCACCGTGCCCAAATCGTCACCCCAGCACACACCCGAATTTCCAGCAGGAAAACAATGTGAAGCAGCTTCCACTCCTCATGAGGGGTTCCAGGGCTCACCCATCAGATCTCAGATACTCCTGTTCTCCTGCCCCTCCCCGAAACGGCGCGCTGAGTTCGCTCTGCTGTCCAGGTACGCTGGGCAGAATACGATGTTGCCCATTCTCCCCAACGCTGTGTTGGCTGCACTGCACCTGGATGGGAGCGAGGGCTGCAGAGATCCCCCCCCCTTCACCTGCATTTTCAGGAGCAAATCCCTCCATTTCTGGGGCAAGGAATCGCTCCTGGTGCCATGGGGCTGTGGGAGGGGGTGCAAGGGCACCCACCCCACAGGTGCTGAGGGGGTGGACGAAGAAAACTGCTCCCTCTTCCAGCAGGCTCTAGATCCCTCCCCCACGTCCATTTCCTGGAGGCCGGGGCTCTGCTCAAGGGCAGCTGGTTCGTCCTGGCTTCCCCCACGCATCTGCCCTTGTCTCTCTGCCCCTGGGGGGGGGACGCTGCCCCTCCCCCCAAACTGGGCCAGGGCTGAGGCTCCCCTCCCCCTCGCTCCGGCCAACTGCCACAGAAGCTTCAGGTGCCAACATTCCACCTGCCACAGCGCTGCTCCCAAGCTGAGCCAGGAGAGGGGCGAGGAAGGGGGCTTAAAACACGTATCTGCTCCCAAGCCATCACTCCTCCCTGTACCCTCCTGCTTTCGTCACGTCACCTGGAACTCCCTAGCAGGCTTCTGCGCCCCACAGCACCCCCGCCCAGGAGAGACGTGCCTTCACAGGAGCCCCCCCGGCTCAGAGCGGTGGCACCATCTCACTCTAGCCATTGCACGATCCCAGCAGGGTGCTGGTGCTCTGCACGTGGGAGGCAATAGTAACCTTCGCAGCCCAACTGTATTAGCTTCCCCAAGTTTCAAACGCAGGTCAGACAGAGGTGCTGCTATCTGAGCACCAGTTCCTGTTCGGTGCGAAGCAAGTAGGGACTTTATTCTAGTTCCCAGTGCACAAGGGTCCTCAGCACAATTAGCATTAGCCGGCCATCTCAGCAGAGAGCTCCCATCTCTGCCCAGGGCAGGGCCAGCATGCACTGGCCAGGAGCAGTGTGGGGAGTATGCCCAGCCACTGCCAGGACTATCCTGCTCTGGGAACAGACCAGGTGGGTGTACCCTGATCTCCAGGGACCTCCGCCTGGTACCGCAGAAGGGTGCTTTTTAAAGAAAATTAAGTTACAGAGGGATATAATATATATATACTTTAAATCTTCGGAACTGATTTAGAGCCTGGCTCTGCCCACCTGACCTGCTCCTTTGGCTCTGGTGAGACAGCTCGTGTGAGCAAGGAAAGTGCTTGCAGCTGCCATAATCTTAACTTACCTCCTCCTCCTCACTCTCTTCACTTGGGGCTTCCAGCTCACACAACCGCCCCGCCCCATGGAATCCACCGCACCAATTCAAAAAGAGGTCACATGCCACGGTGATGTCTTGCCCAGTCATACAAACTGCAGAAGCACCATCTCTCGCCTAGCCCAGAACTTCTCCCGAGAGAGAGAGATTGCCCCACGGGCTGGGGAAGTGGTGGCACACGGTTTGGGAGCGCTCAAGACATTTCAGAGCACACATGCATTGTCTGGCTCTCGTTACCGAACTGTAACACGTGAGGGGAGGCAGGTAATCACAATATATAGTTCATTCCCTTGTAACCATTACATAATGATTACTGGGCTTTGGCTCCTTCCTGGTTCACCTCACATCCCTCCTCAGGACTGGCTTCCTGACTAACTCCCACTGGCAGGAGCAGGTTGTAGCACTGCTGCTCCCCGCTGCTCCAACCATTACTCAGCAAGTGAGGGAATCACTCAGTGCTCCAAGGTCACTGAAAAACACCATCTGTCCACGCATTGCATGCCGCTCCCCCAGAGAGTGTGCAAGAGAGAAATTATTCCAATACGCTGAAGGCCACGTCCCCTCCCCCTTCCCCCACCAGCCAGCACAAAGTCAGTCCAATTGCAGTTAGAGTGCTAGCTCGGTCCGGACTGGGGAGAGCCTGTGGATCTTAATGCCGAGATAGCTGGTGAGCCTAAGGCAGCTACAACACCCCCTGGCCAATCTGCAACTCCCCATATAGCCCTCTGACACGAGGTGTGCTGAGATCCCCCTCCTATATCATCACCCGATTATGAAGTCGGAAGAAATAACAGTCCTCTGGCCCTGGGACATGGCAGGTGCTGCTCTCTGTGCTCATGAAGGGGAGTACATAGTCTCACCTCCTCACCCCCACCCCAAGAGCCGCTCCTCCAGAACCTGCTGCTTCCAGGCAAAGGATAAATATAGGAGCCTCCACCCCACATGGTCCTGGGACAAAATCCCAAGACATCAAACAAAGGGGATGGAAAACCATGCAGTTGAGCACAGCCCCAAGGAGCAGAGAGGCTCTCCAGATATGTCTACACTGAAATATAAACCCAGGGTTAGCTGGACTCAAGTGAGCTCACTTTGCAAAAGGCTTGATTGGTTCGTTCTCCATTGCAAACCCAGGAGGCTCTCTGACCACGTACTTGCAAATTGGATTAATGCAGACCTGAACTGCTGCCATTTGCAAAGTAGGGGCACTGTTCGTTTTCAATAGAGTGGATCGCAGATTGTTGGGCTAGAGAGGACTAAGGAAATTGCCCCGTGGAATTGTGGTCTGCTTCCAGCTGATTCCTGGGACCCATGTGTCATAAACAGATAGCTAAGGGTTAATGTTCTTCTCCAAGATTTTGATTTTCAAATTCAGCACATTTCAGGAGCTTCTAACAAAGTAGCTGATGCACTCTCCCGTGAAAGTTTCCCACAATCCAGTAGTTAAAAAGTGTTCTTTAAATGTAAAAGTCTGTTAGTTATATACTTAGTGGTATATGTAAAGGTGCATGTGTTATATTAATCTGTTTATTTTAAAGTTCTAGGAGGAAATCGCCGCCAGTGAGGTTCCCCACTGTCTGCAATTTGGGGGGCGTGTCAAACAGATAGCTAAGGGTTAATGTTATTTTACCTGGAAAGGAGTAACCTGAAACACCTGACCAGAGGACCAATCAGGAAACAAGACTTTTCTAAATCTGGGTGGAGCGAAGTTTGTGTGTGAGTCCTTTGTTCTTGTCTTGTGTCTGTCCCTCTCGGCTATGGGAAGGATTTTTCTGTCTCCTGCTTTCTAATCTTCTGTTTCCAAGTTGTGAGTACAAAGATCATAAAACAATAGGGGTTATTGTTTTTTTTCTTTTGTATTTACATGTGTTTAGTTGCTGGAGTGTTTTGAATTGTGTTCTTTTGAATAAGGCTGTTTATTCATATTTCTTTTAAGCAATTGACCCTGTATTTGTCACCTTAATACAGAGAGACCATTTTTATGTATTTTTCTTTCTTTTTACATAAAGCTTTCTTTTTAAGACCTGTTGGAGTTTTTCTTTAGTGGGGAACTCCAGGGAATTGATCTGTAGCTCACCAGGGAATTGGTGGGAGGAAGAAGTCAGAGGGAAATCTATGTGTGTTAGATTTATTAACCTGACTTTGCATACCCTCTGGGTGAGGGAGGAAGAGGAGAGATTAGCTCTCTCTCGGTACTTGTGTTTTCCAGGACTGGAAATAGGGAGGGTGGAATCCCTCTGTTTAGATTCACGGAGCTTGCTTCTGTGTCTCTCTCCAGGAACCCAGGGAGGGAACACCTGGAAGGAGGAGGGGGAAGGGAAATGGTTTATTCCCCTTTGTTGTGAGACTCAAGGAATTTGGGTCTTGGGGTCCCCAGGGAAGGTTTTTGGGGGGACCAGAGTGCCCCAAAACACTAATTTTTTGGGTGGTGGCAGCTTTACCAGGTCCAAGCTGGTAACTAAGCTTGGAGGTTTTCATGCTAACCCCCATATTTTGGACGCTAAGGTCCAAATCTGGGAATATGTTATGACACCATGTCAAGTGGGGCTGCACCTACACTGCAAAGCAATAGGGCTCGGACCCCGAGTCCTGGCTTAACTCGAGCTCAGACTCTCCAGCCTTGCAGGGTCCCGGGCCCTTGGGTCCGAGCCCTGGGTCAGTGCAATTGCAGTGTAGACAAGAGGTTTAGGCTCAAACTCAGGCTTATGTGGCAGTGTAGACATACCCATAGTGTGCACAGCACCTACCCACCCCAAATCCACAAGCTACAGCCAACCACAGAGGCAGCCCAGGCCCACTGTTGTGCTGGAGCGGCTACCTCATTCATATCAACACATGCCCCCTATCCACACCCTTGCCAAAAAGGAAGCACATTTGGTGGACAAAAACACTCTGGGAGAAAGTGTTTCAAGTGAGCAGAGCTGCTGGGACGCAGACAGGCTGCCTCTGTAAATATGAATGCTCCAGCCAGACAGGTGCTGGGAAAAGCTCCCGGTCAAGAGGGGAGGGCAAGCATCTTGTTCAGACCCATCCTTTAGATCAGGTGTCTCACACTCAAATGACCACGAGGGCCACATGAGGGCTAGTTCATTGGCCCAAGGGCTGCATCACTGACACACACACACCCCTCGCTGCCCCCAGCCCCGCCCCCACTCCACCCTTTCCATGAGGCCCTGCCTCTTCCCACCCCTTCCCTGCCCCCATTCCAACCCCTTCCCTGAAGTCCCCACCCCAACTCCGCACCATCCCTGCCCCCAGAGGGTGCATGAGGGGTGTGGCAGGGGTTCAAGACAGGGAGCTGAGGTGCAGGCAGGGGGCTCAGGGTGCAGAAGGGATGTGGGATGCAGCCAGGGGCTCAGGGCAGGGAGTTGGGGTGCAGGAGGGGTGTGGGGTGCGGCAGGGGGCTCAGGGCAGTGAGTTGGGGTATAGGAGGGGTGTGGGATGTGGCAGGAGGCTCAGGGTAGGGGTTGGGGTGCAGGAGGGGTGTGGGATGTGGCAGGAGGCTCAGGGCAGGGAGTTGGGGTATAGGAGGGGTGTGGGTGACTGGGGCTCAGGGCAGCTCAGTGGAAGGGGTTGGGATGTGGCAGGGGGCTCAGGCAGGGAGTTGGGGTGCAGGAGGGGTGGTGGTGGGCCGGGGGCTCAGGGCAGGGAGCTGGGGTGTAGGATGGATGTGGGATGCAGCCGGGCTCAGGGCAGGGATGTTGGGGGGGATGGGAAGTGGATGTGCAGGAGGGGTACAGGGCAGGGGTGCAGGGGTTTGTGGCAGGGGCTCAGGGAGGGTTGGGGCAGGAGGGGGTTCAGGCAGGGAGTGGGGTGAGGAGGGGTGTGGATTTGTGGCCAGAGGGCTCAGGGCAGGCAGGGTTGGGGTTCAGACAGGGGGCTCAGGGTAGGGAGTTGGGGTATAGGAGGGGTGTGGGATGTGGCAGGGGGCTCAAGGCAGGGGTTGAGGTGCAGGCAGGGGGCTCAGGGCAGGGAGTTGGGGTGCAGGAGGGGTGTGGGATGTGGCAGGGGGCTCAGGGCAGGGAATTGGGGTGCAGGAGGGGTGTGGGATGTGGCAGAGGGCTCAGGGCAGGGGTTGGGGTGCAGGAGGGGTGTGGGATGTGGCAGGGGGCTCAGGGCAGGGAGTTGAGGTGTAGGAGGGGTGTGGGATGTGGCAGGGGGCTCAGGGCAGGCATTGGGGGGCAGAGTGCAGGAGAGCTTCGGGCTATGGGGTGGCAGCGGTGCACACCAGGATATATTGTCCAACAGTGAACGTTGTGGCTCCCTTCTGGAGCAGGGCCTAATGGAGTTAAAGGAGTCCTTGGGAACTTGACTCCCCAGGGCCAGAGCAGGCGGCCGGCCCCGGCCCCGGCCCCAGCCCCACTCCATTCCAGGAAGTAGCTGGAACCGTGTCCCTGCGGCTCCTGGGGGAGGGGGACCCAGGGCTCCACACCTGGTTGAAGTGCCTCCAGGTACCTCCCCCGAAGCTCCCATTGGCTGCGGTTCCCCGTTCCCGGCCAATGGGAAGAGCCTGGGGGGTGCCTAGAAGCCAGGGCAACACAGCAACAGAGCCCTCTGCTTCCCCCCCCCGCCCGCAGGGACAGGATGCCAGCCGCTTCAGGGAGCGGTGCGGGGCTCGAGGGGGGCAATCCTGCGGCTGCAGTTTGCCCGACCCTGGCCTGGAGGTGGGCGGGGGGAGCGCGGGCCACAGGAAATAGCCCCGCGGGCCGCATGTTTGAGACCCCTGCTTTGGATCTTGCCATGAGCGTTACACATAGCCAAAGACAGGATACAGTCACATAAGCCAAAATTCTGGCTCTCAAGCACAGCCTGCTCTGCCAGGCTGGGGAGGGAGGATTGCCCTCCAAAACAGCCGAGTGAAACAGTGCCCTGCAGCCACTACTCTCCTCTCCAGACTCCTGCACAACCCCGTTTGCAGGGGCAATGGAGCAGCCTTGCAAGGGATACACTGGCCCTGGCCTGTCCATCTCCCACTCTGAAACACACCCTTCCCCCTGCACAAACCCCTGTCAAAAGCCAGGCCAGGGAAGTGGGATATTTATCGGGAGCTGGAGTCACCTGCACCCTGAAATGGGTATAAAGCCATAGTCACCATTCCTGGGTTGCCATATGTATATCCAAGGATATCACAATGAGAAACCCATTTTTAACAAAGCCATGCACACAGCACCTCTTTGTCCCATTTGCACCCACATAGCCACTAGCTGCCACATCCCCTACCTTTCCTGTTCTCTTGGCCAGGACATAAACCTTTCAGGCTGGGTTGCTTTAGGTTCTTCTAAACTAATTATTTGAGTTCAAGCCAGTTCTGAACAAAGAGATTGCAAACTGTGACATCAGAGATAACTCAGCCAAGAAATAAGTATTTGACTTTGGGTTTTTTTGCAATCTTATTGAGGGAAGTTCTTCAAGAGTGCCTAATGGATTTAGGAGCACACATCCCTTTAAAGCCAATGGGATATGTGGCTCTTCAGAAATGTTCAACATCTTCCCAAAAAGCCCGCCTGTCACGTGTCACAGCTGTGAAATATACCTTCTGATGAGAGAACCAGCAGCACTGTCTATTCTTTGTGAGCAGTAGTCATAATCCGTTCTTAGCACTTTTCATTCATAGATCACTGCACCATTCTCCCCATTGTACACACAGGGAAAGTGATTTGCCCAAGGAGACATGGTGAATCAGTACTAGAGGTGAGAACAGAACCCAGGAGTCCTGTGTCTTATCCAGTGGAACAGAGTGCTCTGGCAATGCTAGGGCAAGGGATTCTCCCATCTCTGTGTCCTGCACAAGTCTGTGGTGCCGTGAATTTTCCCAGCCCAGGGATCCTGCACCAGCCCACGGACTCGCCTTTGTGGTCCCACTGCTGATTCCTGTTGTGCTGCAAGATTGTTTCCATACGGGAGCAGCCAGCAGAGCCACCAG
This sequence comes from Gopherus evgoodei, assembly GCF_007399415.2. Lineage (NCBI taxonomy): Eukaryota > Metazoa > Chordata > Testudines > Testudinidae > Gopherus > Gopherus evgoodei. Next base: position 28,242,188 of record NC_044336.1, on the reverse strand, counting down.
CTCCCAGCCCTAGTGTTTAACGCCACATCTGGAAACTCTTCTCACCCTTAATTGTTCTTAAGTGACTAATAGACACTAATTGGGCGGCTTTAGCAGTGAGAGCACACAGGGAGCATGGCTGGCAGCGCCCTCTGTGCCGAGCTGGTACTCTCCCAACCATATATCTGCCATCACATTACAAACATCATAAATCACCAGCGCACACACAAAAAAAAGCTAGTCTAATTCTGTCTGTTGCCCCCCTGCAAAGAGAGACAGAGCCTGAAATCTGAGTGCAGCAAAGACAATTTGAGACAGAAGCTGACAGCTTCTCTGACCACTCCATCCGGCAGCTTGCACCAATGAGCAGAGGGGCGACACACCTGTAGTCTCAGCCATTTCGCTGACTTCCATTACTTCCAAAACCATGCCAATAGCCTCAAACACAACGTCACCCCTCAAAACTATCCCAATCGCAGCGCTGACTCACATCGCACGGTGGCCACTCGCTCATGGACATTTGGCCCCACTGCAGATAGTTATGAGCTGTGCATTTTGGACCTGTCGTTGAGGCTCCACAGCTAAGGGAGTGAGCCACTCTCCACTCAAAGCCTGACTGGATACCCCCCCCCCATCAAACTTTGTGCCCAGAACATGCCCTTCTTCATCACTCCCTCAATAACACCCCTTAGCACAGGACCTCTTCCCAATGCACAGGGTTTTGGGAAGCATGCTCTTCACCGTTACTGATGATGCAGGCCATGCCCCACTCCTGCTCAACCCCCTTTTACATGCTGGGCACCCCCTGCCCTGGGCTCTGGTTTAACCTTCAGACCTCAAGCAGACACAGGAAGACAAGTGATGGATGGCCACAGGGGGCACAGTAACTCTCAGAGGATTTATGGGTAGCAGGGTGGCACTGCTGGGGAGCTGGGGAAGAAGAAATGTGTTGCAACAAAAAGGATCAGTGTTTCACTACCAGGTTATAAAGTTGGAAGAGACCTGTGGATATTGGCGTAGGGCTGCAGTGGTCTAGTGAGTTATGAGCTTTGGGCCAAGAGTTAGAATTGTTGGGTTCTATTCCAGGTTTGCCACAGACTTGCTGTGTGACCTTGGGTGAGCCACTTAGTGTCACTGAGCCTCAACTGTCATCTGTAAAATGGGGATGCCACTGAGCCATCTTTGCAAAGCATCTTGATATTCCTAGGGGTTTGCTAAGTGTCAAATATAATCATCATTATTGCACACCCCATGAGCGCAACACTAGCTAGCAGAACTGGTACTGTCTGCTCCAGACTAGCCCAAGATGTAACTAGCAGGCAGAGGAAGACAGGACTGGGAAGGTACCTCCTGGGTTGAATCAAGTCATTTGCTATAGCAGGCAACTCCACCGTATAATCCCATTCATACATCTATCAAGTTCCTTCTACAGATTAGTTGGGTTGATTGCCCCCACTCTTCCTAGTGGGAGGCTGTTCCAGAACCTCCCTCCTCTAATAATTAGAAATTACCTTCTACTTTCCAGCCTGTGGCTCTGTCTACACTATAGCCGATGTCACTCAGGGAGGTGAATATCCCCACCCCGAGCGACGTACACCGACGTAAGTGCTCCGGTGCACAGGGCTATGCTGCTCACGGAGGTGAGAGCTCTCCCATCGACACAGAGCGTCTGGGGAAGGTCTATATGTACAGCGTTGCATCGGTGCAGCAGCATCAACACAGCTGAGTCACTGCAGCGCTGTACATATAGACATGGCCTAAAAGTATTCGTGTATAGTTTGTCCCCCTTTGTTCTGGTCCCAGCATTGTCCTTAGCGTCAATAGCTCCCTGCCCTCCCTGGGGTTTACCCCAACGTGTTTAGAGAGAGCAATCAGATCCCCTCTGAGCCTTCACTCTGCTAGGCTGAACAAGCCAAGCTCCTTTAGTCTCCTCTGGTCAGCTCAGCTCTCCACTCCCCCGCTCATCCTAGCAGCCCTTCTCTGCACTGCTCCAGACTGAATTCAGCTTTCTGGAAGTGGGGCGACCAGAAGTGCACACGGTATTGCAAGGGAGATCTTGCCAGTGCCTTGTACAATGGCATTAACCCTTCCCCAGCTGCACTGAAAATACAGAGCACATACATCCTAGGATCGCATTTACCTTTCTCACAGCTTCATCAGTCCTCCTGGGACTGACAAGGACACCCAGGTCTTTCTCCTTCTCTGTTGTTTCCAGCGGAGAAGCCCACAGCTTATAGCAGAAATTCTTACTATAGGGTACGACTTTGCACTATTAAATTTCATCCCAGGGTGTTGGGCCGGCTGGTCATTCTGTTGGGGGATATTCCCTTGAGCAGACAGCAACTCAAGGCCAAGCCCTTTGACTCAGTGACTCTGGAGGGTGGGGTGTGGAGGAGACACTGCCCCTCTCTTAGGAGGCCTGGCCTGCATGCGCACAGGACTGGCTGTTCTCATCAGCGCATTCTGCACCAGCAGCAGCACGGCTTTGGACTACATCTCACAGGCTGGCAGGTCAGAGGAGGAAGGCAGCTGCCCACTATCCAGTTTGCTCAGTCTGCCAGCTCAGCCTCCTCTGCGATCCTGGGAACACAGGGTGTTCACTGAAGTTGCACTACAGTAGGAAATAGACACAAATCTTGTTACACAGGGGCTAAGCCTCCCTGGCCATGTTTTCTATAAATCTCCTGGAATTTATTATATAACGAGCCTGGAAAAGCTACATTAAATCCATAGCCAAGAAACTGACTTTCAAGCGTGACCTAATTTACTTTCTTGAAGAAGGGAGAGGAGCTGGGGGGGAGGGATGGGGTAATACCTTTGGCAGTCGTTCATAAAATGACTTCTCTTTGCAGCTGCTCAAACCTTCCTCCTCCCCATCCTCCTCCTCCTCTCTGAAGCCTCACCAGCCACTTTGGGGATGGAGCTGCACAGCCTTTCATGTCTAAGCGGATCTAGCACTCCCACTCACTGGAACAAAAGCACCTCGAGGGCTCCCCTTTTCGATGTTTTTTCCTTTAAGAAGTGCCTTCTTCCCGGGGGGCTCCATCAGATTTCAGACTGACAGAGAGTATATTTGCAGAAGCTAAGTTACACTGTGTTCTCTCCTGGATCCAGGCCTCTTCTGCATCCCATTAACCCAATCTTAATGCAAAGCACTCAGCATCCTCACTTGAAGCTTGTGGCTTGGAAACTAATACCTTCTTGCAAGGCCTCACGTGAGAACAAGCCCCTCCACTTCCCACGAGAGGAAGTTGAAGGACAACAAAGAAAATGACAGAGAAAATGTGGGCGGGGAGATGCTAGGGGTTTGGAAAGTAATCGGTGTAATGCTCTACCCCCAAGGCTTCCAGCCTGTGGACCATGGACTAGCCACACGCAGCCAGCTCCTTCTCCTGGTTTCAAGCAGCTAAGGCCATGTCTTCACCACAAGAACAGGCACAGATTGATTTTACCTCAGTGTAGCTGAGCTCAACCCTATACTCCTCACTTGGGGTGTTAATCTTGATTACATGGAGGTACCAACCACCTGTACCTTGCCTCCGCTAGGTGAGAGCTCACTGGATGTCAAACACACACCTAGTGTTGTAGTGAATACCTAGCCTGAATCACAGTAAGAGAAGCTAAATGTTCATCAAACACTTCCGCTGGGTTATGATGTGACTAAACTGGAGGAGAGGAGAGTCCACTGGATGGCCAATGGGAGGGGAGGTGCTCACAAGACACTCAAGGCTTGACTACACGGCCAATTAACAGCGCTGCAACTTTCTTGCTCAGGGGTGTGAAAAAACACCCCCTGAACGCAGCAAGTTGCAGTGATGTAAAGCGCCAATGTAAACAGCGCCCCAGCGCTGAGAGCTACACCCATTGTTGAGGTGGGTTTTTCAGAGTGCTGGGAGAGCGCTTTAGAGTTGCCAGCGTAGACTAACCCTCAAACAAAGGCTGCCCTACACCCAAATGGAACCAAAATAGTTCAGCCACTAACATATTCTGGAAGAGAAGTGACCTATTTCAGTGTTGCTTAAGTGGGTAAAAAACAACACACGCTAAGTCAACATAAGAGATTTATATTGGGCCAAGAGTGACCACAAGAGACTGGCATGGAAACACCATGTGGTGCAAGCTAAAATCCGCTGAATTCTTGGGGTGGCAGGTTGTGTGCACACCAGCCCTAAGGTGTGCTCCCAGGGTGAAAAAGTCTGAGCACCCTCTGCTCTAGGCTTCCACCTTCATGGGATGCAAGTCTGGTGAGCTCAGCCTACTCCCTTTGCACAGTGACTGAGACCACCTCCATTCTTTCGTACAATTCAGGATGACTGGCAGCCTCTGCTCAGGAGACACTCGCGCCTGCAAGAACAGGGATGCTACAAGCTAGGACCAAGGTGCACAGCAGAGCTGTGAGTGGGGTGCCCTTGGACTGCAATAGCTAGCAGGGCTTCAAGAGAGGACTGTAGTGCACTGGCAGAGTAAGAGTGGGGGGTTAGGGCTGAAATAGCAGAGTGCTGCTGTTCTGGACCGAGGAGCACTGGCAGCGTTGCGCGTAGGAAGCTTGCATAATAATGCCTGCCCACATGACGCCTCCTTGTAGCCAGCATGATCAAAACCTCACTTGCATGAGCAATATCATTCACCCAAAGTTTGGTAAAAGACAAAAAAGCTTCAAGGTGATAAACAGAGCTCAGCTTCCTTTGCTCCCTTCAAACTGATTAATGCAGCTAGGGAAATAGGCCTGTGCTGCCTCTTCATAGAGGAAAGGCTTCTCTTTAATCTGTCTCTCAGGATGACCTCTGCCCCCAGAGCCAGATAAAGATTCTCAAAATCTCATTCCTTATTTTACGATTTCAGGGCATGCACTTGAGACTGACAAAAGAACGGAGAAATTAACGTACAAAAAGCAGCCACTGCAAGGCAGAGAGATGCACAATAGCCATCCTGCCGAGCCTCTCGCTTCTCGAACACACAGCAACAGGCTAGCTGGGGAGGGCCAGGCTGTTCCCACCTCCCAAAACCAAAAGGGACCACGAACTCCTGCCGCCAAAAGGTTACATGGCTGTGATGGAACAGAGCCATTGGGTCTGGCGTTGGCCCTTCTGAAGAGATGTCTACACTAGATTTTTTTTTTTTTTAACCTGGGGTAGGCTGTGATCAAGGTAAAAACTACAGTGCCTGGTCTCTGCTAGGATTTTACAGAGAGATCGCGATCTCCAAGTAAAGACCCATTTTTTTGGGGTGGGGGGAAGCTAGAGGGGCACTAAAGACATAGTCACAGTGACATCTAAAGAGGTCCTTACAGTCAGCTCTCCAGATCAGATCCTGTAAGGAAAGGCCACGTTTTCAAACCTGGATGCATGGTTTGCATGGACAAACAGGCACGGTGGGGCAAAAGGGTCCTTCTGCATGTGCAATAGGTCACACTGAGCAAACAAGTCAGACAGTTTTGGAAAATCCACCCAACCCATGGCACAAGCCCAGCATCAGCACTTGGGGTGGACTGTGAAACTGGGGGCAGAGGGGAGGGGTAAACAAATCTGCTGCACTAAAGATAATGAAAATGGACAGAAAACCCCTTTGTTGGCATTAGGTGTCTTTTCCACCTGCCACCAGCTGAGGTCAGTGCTCCCAAAGTCACATAACTTCCCCAGAGGCTGTTCCACCTGGCCTTGCTCCATCTGTGATCCTGCTTCATCCCAACCAGTAGGTCAGACGCCAGGGGACGTCTCGCTCTGCCTGGCCATACCACAAGCCTCCCAGGAGGCAGCTGCACTTTACTGCTGTACTTAAGGCTAGAAAGGAAAGAGACTGAGGGCTGGTCTAGGGGAGAATATAGCAGCAGTGTAATCTAAGGTGTGAATTTAAATCAATCTAGTTAAACTGGTGTAACTGAGCAATGAACTGGAGAGGGGAGACACTAAAGTGAGAAGGGGCCATACATACATACACAGACCCACGGGGAAGTGGGGGGGCAGGGGGAGGAGCTATGCCACCGGGAACAGACAGTATTTGATAGTGGATCTCACAGCTGGGTTGTGGACACAAAACGTTAGTTTTGCATCATGTATGTGATGTCAGTTAACATTTGCACATGATGGTGCAGGGCTGTTTGTGTCTGGGTCCATGCGTGCACCTTGGTAATTCCTCTTTTCTCTCAGTAAGATTTTCCAGGCCTGTACTTGGAACAAAGCTTCTCCCTAGGCTGAGAACTTTTACAACTCTGACACTACTCCCTGTGCTGCACAGCTGGGGAGACAGCAGCCAGCAGGATAAATGCCCCCTGGGTGTGCCCTCATGTCTCATCCTCCCACCAAGACCTGATCACTGTGTTATGGGGCTGGATCCTTCCTGCAGTCTTTCCCCTGAAGGTTCCCACTGTCCAGCTCTCTTCACAAGAGGCTGGAACCAGGGCACCTGCACAAATGAAGATGTGAAGCCCCCCTTTACTGGAATGTTTGTGTAAGATCTCCAAGGGGAGTGCAGCACACACGCCCCTGCCCCCCACAGCACCTGGGTAAAATCTCATGTCCCAGCTGTAGAACACCCAGCCTCCCCCACCTCCTCTGCTCAGCTGAAGAGTCTCACCTCTCACTGAGGGCACTGTGGGTCTGGGCCTGGTGCAGTTAATTCACTAGCTTTGCTGGCCCTCAGAGTCGAGACAAGAGCCGTCAGGGTCTCCGTGGCAACTTCTGAACCTGAAAGAAAGAAAGGGAAACTCCAGATCCTGTTCCCATCCCAGTGTCCTTATCAATAATAAAGGAAGGAGGAGGATGCAGACAGCAGAAAAGCTCAATTGTTTCTAAATGGCACAGTTTCCATGTGGCAACACAGACTTAATTAAGTCTCTTTTATTATTATTAGAATACGAGTGCCTCATGGGTAGCAAACCGCTCTGAATCCCACTGGCATTGGCTTGTGAGCAGAAATGCAAGAGCCCCATCTACCCAGGAACACTTCCACCCCCAGATTGTGGGCCTCCCATCCTCTTTTCCTGCCCTTCAGGATGGTCCCAGGCAAAGCCCAGCATCATCTTTGAGTTTGAACCTCAGAAGATCCAAGTGTGAGCCACAGGCGCCCCTGCCGCAGCCCTGGCGACTCACACTGGCTACAGCGCAGCGCTAAGAATCCAGGAACCCAAGCTCCCACTGTGACTGGGACGAGTCGGGGGCCTCTGGCACATCAGTGTGGTCACATCAGTGAAAGGAAAGAGACCCATGATGCCCTAGACACCCCTGCTACATAGGCAGCCCTGGAGAAGCACACTTCACCCCTGCCCTGCTGTCCCTGGCCACAAAGCAGGTTAACAGCAGACACTTCATTCCAAGCACAGGCCTGCATAAGTCTGGAGGCCCGACATTCCCTGCGTTAACATCTCTGGCTCAGCCTCCAGGTCTGAAAGGGAGAAGCAGTGTCCTGCTCCCAGCTCAGACAGCCCCAGGAGTGCAAGTACCAAGGCAATTCCTCCCTTTGTAGGGTCCAGGTGGCACGCTTGGGCTGGGTCTGTGGGAGCAGTGTTGGGGGGATTCTTGGCTGTGCTGCGGACATCAGAGGAAGGCACACTATTTTTAAATCCCTCTGCCTACCCACTCCCCCTCCTTTCTCTGAAAGACACAGCTTTGTCCCACATTGATCGCGACAGGTTGGTTTTGTTTTTTGCAATCCAATGGAATGGAAAATAATTTAACAGCTTGTCCCCTACTATAATGGGACTTTCCCCCTTACTCCTAACTAGGAAGACCATCAATCACAGTGCTGAATGGAATACATCCACCCCATGACCTCAGTCATGCAGTTCCCCCACCCCCACCTGTGAATTATGGAGACCGCATCGCTCGGTGGGACAGGCTCAATGCTCCAGCTTCAAGCTGAAAGCAGAGATTTATCCCTGTGGCGGAATAGGGGGCAGAGGCCAGAAGATAAGTCACAGAAAAGCGGCAGGAGCCTCTCTCAAGGTCCTCCAAGGTTGGCTTGTTAAAAAGCAAGGAGAGGAGAAAAAAATGCCCGCAGTGGCGCAGCTCACAAATAACCCTCCAGCTTTCAAATACAAGAAAAGCTGAAAGGGAGCCTGGCACCTGGGATGGGCTCTGCAGCAATGCCAGCTAAGTTCACCCATGGAAACACCTGCTGCCAAGCACCTGGGCCACAGAACCTGTGAAATGGACAGCTCCCCAGGCACCCATCTCATCAGGGAGCCCAGGAAACAAACCAGGTCAGTGCTCATATGGGGGCTGTCACTTTCCATCTGGTGCAGTAGCGTGAGAGTCCCCATCTTGCCCTGCCTGCTGCAGTACTGGAGAAAGGGAAGAGAGAGGGAAGCAGCCCTTCAAACTCCAGCCAGGGGACAGATGCAAAGCGAGGGCAGGTGGAATCCAAACACCACGCACAGTACTGCCTCTGCCATCTCAGAGGAGATGCTAGCAGAGCAGCTCCCTTCTTCCCCAGAGCTGCACGGCTCACTCCCTGCCCCCGGCACTGCAAGGGCAAAGGGCAGGGTAATGGGAGCAGGGGTTGCCCTGGGTGGAAACTGTTCATCATGCACAGTACCAGCTGTTCAGCAGGCCCAGGAGAAGGCAGATCTCACTGACTGTGGCACCAACGGCAGCATCCCTCCCTCGGTGGTCATGCCCACCCCTCCTTCCTCAGAAGTCCCTGACACCACTGCCAGAGTAGAACTCACACCCCCAGGAATAGGCAGTGATCAGTTCTGTGGGATTCACCCTCACGGTCCGTAACAGGAGTAGGAGCAGTACGGCTGAAGCATGTGCTGCACCCCAATCCCTAACCAACTGTACCATGCGGGGGGCTGGTGAGATTCTTCCCTTCCTCCTCCCGCAGCAGCTGAGCTGTTGGCCTGGGCTGAGGCACCTCCCAGGAGACTGGCACAGTCCTGAAGGCCAGCGTGTGGCCTTGTCATAACCTATTTCCCAGATTTGGACCTTAGCGTCCAAAATATGGGGGTTAGCATGAAAACCTCCAAGCTTAGTTACCAGCTTGGACCTGGTAAAGCTGCCACCACCCAAAAAATTAGAGTGTTTTGGGGCACTCTGGTCCCCCCAAAAACCTTCCCTGGGGACCCCAAGACCCAAATTCCTTGAGTCTCACAACAAAGGGGAACAAACCATTTCCCTTCCCTTCTCCCTTCCAGGTGTTCCCTCCCTAGGTTCCTGGAGAGATACACAGAAGCAAGCTCCGTGAATCTAAACACAGGGATGCCACCCTCCCTGTTTCCAGTCCTGGAAACACAAGTACTTCCCTCTTCACCCGGAGGGTATGCAAAGTCAGGCTAGTAAATCTAACACACAGAGATTTTCCCCCCCGACTCCTTCCTCCCACCAATTCCCTGGTGAGTTGCAGACTTAATTCCCTGGAGTCCCCACTAAAGAAAAACTCCAACAGGTCTTAAAAAGAAAGCTTTATATAAAAAGAAAGCAAAAATACATAAAAATGGTCTCTCTGTATTAAGGTGACAAATATAGGGTCAATTGCTTAAAAGAAATATGAATAAACAACCTTATTCAAAAAGAATACAATTTAGAACACTCCAGCAATTACACACATGTAAATACAAAACAAAAAAAAAAACCATATAAACCACTGTCCTTTCTGTACTTACAACTGGGAAACAGAAGATTAGAAACAGGAGGTAGAAAAATCACTTCTCATAGCCGAGAGGGACAGACACAAGACAAAGAACAAAAGACTCACACACAAACTTCCCTCCACCCAGATTTGAAAAAGTCTTGTTTCCTGATTGGTCCTCTGGTCAGGTGTTTCAGGTTACTCCTTTCCAGCTGAAAGAGACATTAACCCTTAGCTATCTGTTTATGACAGGCCTGCTAGGCACAATCACGTTTCCTGTCTCAATAGACTCAGACTCATAGACTCTAGGACTGGATCAAATACTGTCTAGACCATCCCTGACAGACATTTATCTAACCTACTCTTAAATATCTCCAGAGATGGAGATTCCACAACCTCTGCCTGGGAACCGGAGGTAGCCTCAGGCTGTGGACGTTCCATATGGCCAGAGCAAAGCGACGCAGCCCCTAGCACCGGTCCTGGCCCAGCTCCCGGACAGAGGCAGTGGGACACGGAAGTGCTGGGCAGCAGAAGGGAACAAACTCGCTCTCCGCGTAGGGGCAGTTTTGCTCTTCGTGTCTCTCTCCATCACCAACTGCCTGGCTCCGTGCCCTCCCCGCCCCAGCTAGGGTGGGGTCTGGCTTGGGAAACAGCATTTATTTGGCTGCATAGCGAGTGGTGTTGGAAGCTGCTGGCAGACCGCCCCAGGATGCCTGCCCCATGCACTCTCCCATGCATCAACAGGCCCCCCCAGATCTGTTCCACACCACGCACAGCCAGAAACCCAAAGAAAGAATCATCACCCTTCCCCCAAGGCAACAAAACAGAGATGAGATGCTGAGGCCTCAGGGCTCTTCCGCACTCCAGGAGCCAAGGAGAGAAGGCCCCGGCCCTCTAGGGAGCCCGGAAGGAAGAGCCAGAGGCACAGGCCAAATGACAACAGGGATACGCCGTCAGGACCGGAGGGGAGCCTGGACAGAGATGCTGGCACTCGGGCTGGAAGTGGTAGGTCAGACACCAGAGCCACTGGAAAGAGCCTGCTCAGATGGTGACTCCAACAGAAGATGGCCAGACAGCTCGGCCACCTGAGGCCCCAGTCCTCCAGCCACCACCAAACTGGGGGCAGTTCTAGAATTCCCGCCCCCCCGGGCAGCAGCACGGAGCTTGCGATAGCAAAGGCAAGGCGGACACCATCCTGTTACCCCAGCGGCATGGCTCATCGGCTGCCATGACAGTCACAGCAGATTCCCATCAGCCACTCTAGTAACAGCTGTTTACAAAGTCATCAGCAAGTAAAATCCATCTGCCCAGTTATCATAAACAGATTGTTAAGGGTTAATGTCTCTTGTACCTGTAAAGGGTTACAAGCAGGGAACTGGATACCTGACCAGAAGACCAATCAGAAGACAAGATACTTTTAAATTTGGGTGGAGGGAAGTTTTTGTGTGTGTTCTTTGTCTGTTGTGCATTCTTCTCTCGGAGGGTCTGAGAGAGACCAGACATTACTACAGGCGCTCTAAGTTTCTTTTCTAATAGTAAGTAAAAACAGGCGGTTTAGGTTTTTTGATTGTTTTACTCTATTTGGAATTGTGGATCTGGCTGGTTAACTTTTATATGTGTAGTTGCTGGGAATATTTTGATTTGTATTGGTACTGGGGGGAAAGTCTCTTTCTGGTGTCTGTAAACTATAGGACCTGTAATATTTACATCTTGAAGTTACAGAGATAATTCTTTACTTTTTCCTTTCTTTTATTAAAAGATTTCTTTTTTTAGAGAACCTGATTGATTTTTTTTCCCCTTGTTTCCCTTGTGTTATTCCAGGGGATTGGGATAACTCACCAGGACGGGTGGGGGCGGAAGAGAGAGAATCTCTCTTTGTTTTCCTTGAATCTCTTTGCCTCTTGCTGGAAGGGAAGGGAGATGCTGCTCTGTATGGTGATTTAAGAGGTTGGATCAGTATCTCTCTGGATAGCCCAGGGAGGGAAATTCTGGGAGGGGGAAAGGTGGGGGAATGGTTTATTTCTCCTTGTTTTCAGAACCCAAGGGATCTGGGTTCTTGGGGTCCCCAGGGAAGGTTGGGGAGGTCAGAGTGCCCCAAAACACTATATTTTTGGGTGGTGGCAGCCTATCAGATCTAAGCTGGTAATTAAGCTTAGAGGATTCAGGTGCTAGTATCTCATTTTCTGAACTCTAAGGTTCAGATCTGAGAAGGAATGCTATGACACCAGTCCCAGAGAAAGCATTGTCTTGTCTGATCTGTACTCCTCACCAGCCGGGGAAGGAAACAATGGGCAGTACCTGCTGTAAGAGCATCCTTCTTCAGAGGGGTTAAAGCACTTTACACACAGCTGGCCTCCCGTTGAAAGACTGGGGAGTGCAGGGAGAGGGGAAGGGACTGGGCCGAAGTTATAGTCACTGGCAGAGCTTGAAATGGAACCCAGGAATCCTGGTTCTCTGTTCCCTGTTCTGACCATTAGTTAACACTGCCTCCAGCCAGCCTCCCCATGCTACATGCACTGGTTATTCACCAACCCGACAGGCTGCTCTTTCTCTCCTCATAGCTTGCTCCACCCCTACAGTGGTTTAATGCGAGAACAAAGCAGCAAATTCATGTATTTCTTCTCAGTTGTTCAAATCCCAGAACGTCCCCTGCCCTGCGACCCTGCTGCACAATTCAGTCCCCAGGTCTCTTCACCTGAACAGACTTGCTCCTGGAGGGAGCTGTGCCCACAGGGCCCTGCAGACAGGAGGGAGGCGGCAGGGAAGCCCCACTGGGCAGAGGGGTCAGTGGAGGGAACAGCTCTATCTTGATCCTGAAGCCGGTCTCTGCTTTACAATAACTAATTAACCAGAGTGAAAGGTTACGACAGGAACTCCCAACCCTTCTACCCCACATAGCCCTTTCCAAGCCCTCACTAATTAAAAACCATCTCCTGCTCATCATACACTGAGCTCAGTCATCCTTCCCTGCCTGGCAGCATCAGAATCCACCACTGTCACAGAACTCAGGGCAGATGCACCAAACAGCACCAGTCCTCTCCCGAATGTGCAATTACTGACTGAATAACCCTCACAAGCTCTGCCCAGGCCATAACACACGGGGGGTTGGACTGAAAGACGCAAACAGACCCTGGAATCCCCACTCCTGGATTTAGCACCAGGGAACCTGGATTCCTAACAAAACTCACCACTCAGCACAAGAAGAGTGGGTAGAGGAGGCTGCTGCCCTCCCGGGGATGAAGACCCTCATGAAGTTCTCCAGCACTGCAAGGCACAAAGCCAGCTACGCTGCAGAAAGTGTTAATGTTCCCATTCCACTGCAGAACACATGGCACACAACCCAGAGAAAGAACAAACCTGGGAAGTAACTTGGTACTAACAACAAAAAGCTCTGTCCTGCCCAAACTCACTGGAATTCCCCTTCACCTAACTACACCCCCTCCTTAGTCTGCCTACTCCTGATTAACATGCACATCACCAAAGCTCACTCCCTGCCCCACACACACTCCATGCCTCTCATCCAGCCCCCTTCACCAGATCCACCTTTGAAGTCAATTTGTCATGGCCCAATTTTCTAAATCACTCTGCAGAGCCCGTTTGCTGTTCTCCCTTAAATTAATCGGTTTGTGGCTCCTCTTCCCTCTCCCTCTGATTAATTTTAAGTTACAAGACACTAGCTCTGAGTTCAGAGTTACATGAGGATTCAATGGTTTGGGATTTTTAGAGGGTTTTCTGATCACCCATCAAGCTTTTCTTGTCAATATCTCACACAGGTGCTGTTAATCGCCAAGAAAACCACAAACCCATATGCTGGGCTCTGAGCTCACAGACAGCGTCGGGGTAAGAAGGTTCCATGCACATCACATACCAGCAAGTGCAGGGTTAGGGACACCTGGCACAGAACCGCTCTCCCAGACATTCTGCTAGCTGATACCGAGAACCCCAGGGCAGGAGTTCGTGCTGACAATAAAGAGGAACTCCACGGCCTTCCAGACACAGGGAAAGGCACCCAGAGACCACTTCACCTGAACGAGCACCGGGCAGCTAACCCCTATTTGAAAAAGCCGGTGGTAACAGCCCAATGGACGATGCGAAGAACTCTGGTAAATATGAGGGGACTACAGCAGTGGGGCCCAAACTTTTCCTCTCCCCCCACTCCCCCTGCCAGTAATGGAATGTGTCTGCTCACACACACACACCCTGGGCCCAGAGCGGGGTTGGGTGGCACTCTGTCCCAGCCCCTGCTGTGTCCCCCGCCGCATTCCTCTGCACCCCCCTAGGGTGGCCCACCCCACAGTTTGGGGACTGCTCTATCAAGTGTGCAGGGTTTTTTTTTTAATCAGAGTTCCAAGACTTGCTGCCGCCAGCTCGGCTCCCTGATGGCAAGCAGTGGAGTAAGGCACTGTCTGAGGGCATATCTACATGTAAAACGCAATAGTGGTGTAGCTGCACCACTGTAGCACTTCGGAGAACACCCTACCTATGCCGACAGGAGGGCTTCTCCCATCGGCGCAGCTGCTCCACCTCCCCAGGAGGCAGAAACTAGGTTGACAGGAGAATTCTCCCACGGACCTAACACTGTCCACATGGGGGTTAGGTCAATTTAACTGCGTCATTCAAGGGGGTGGATTTTTCACACTCCTAAGCAACATAGTTATACCAACCTAATTTTCTCGTGTAGACCAGGCCTTAGAAACACCTTGTCTTCAAGAGCTAGAGAGCCCACCACATCCCTAGATAAGCTGTTCCAATAGTCACCCTCCCTGTTAAAATGTACCCCTTATTTCTAATCTGACCTTGTTTAGCTTCAGGTTCCAGACACTGGTTCTCATTAGTTATCCAAAGACTCATGGTGCAGAACAGACCTACAAGCACCACTGTTAATGCTGGTCATGTTTAACACAGGGCCAAGTTTAAGGCACTGCTGCTTCACTCCTACTATGGCAATAAAGCTGCAAACCTTAAAACAGGATGAAATACAATAGGGTTATTTTTTCGGTGTCTTCCATGCTCTAATGCAAGCCCATGTGTGGGCAGTAAGGGTGGAGAATTGGGGCTGGGATGATCTGCACCAGCACCCTGTGAGCAGTGGGAGTCAGTTATCTCCAACAGGAGAGCATTTCATTAAAAAGGAGCAAATCTCCACCTATGCAGAAATGTGTTCAGACCCACCAGGAGGCCTCTGCCCACTGTGTACAAACACAGAGGAGCTGGAAGCTCATTGCCAAGCCTGGAGGTGCAGTTTCCTCTATGAACTTTTACTGCACAATAAAACATTGTGATTAGCTCTACAAACCGAAGCCAGCAGAACCCCAAGGAAGGGACAGAGATAAGGCAAGTCACTTGCAGCACTGGCAATCCCAAAATGGATCCAGCAATTGCTGGTAAGAAAGGGGAATTTGGGAGGTGCTGCATGGCCTGGGTTTGGTCTGGCTGTCCCATCTCTCTCTAACACAGACCAGGCCCCACCAGGACAGACAAAGGGAACGTTCCTGGAAAAATCTCTCACCCTTTTGTCCCAAGCAGTGAGTCAAAGTTTGGTGCTCTGGGAACGTTCCAGTCGGAAGCAGACTGATGCAGTTTTGTTTATTTGCAAGGAATGTACAAAGTGCTGCGTCTCTGAACTAGGGTTGCCAACCATCCCGGTTTCATTGGGAGTCTCCCGGAATCGGTCTCTATCTCCCGGAGGCTACTGAAGCGAAACCAGGAGATTTTAGGTTGCTAAAAGTCTGGCAGCGCAGCAAGGCTAAGGCAGGATCCCTGCCTGCCCTGGCCCTGCGCCGTTCCCAGAAGCAGGTGGCATGTCCCTGCAGCCCCTGGAGAGCGGGGCCAAGGAGTCTCTGCACGCAGCCTCCGCCCTGAGTGCCAACTCCACAGCTCCCATTGGCCGGGAGTTCACAGAGCCCCCTCATGCCCCTCCAGGGGCCCAGAGACACGACAGCCGCTTCCGAGAGCAGCACGGGGCCTGGGCAGGCAGGGAGCCTCCCTTAGCCTTGCTGCACCGCCAACCAGAAGCTGCCCAAGGTAAGTGCCACGAGGCTGGAGCTTGCCCCCCTCACCCCCTCCCACACCCCAGCCCTGAGCCTGCATCCCACACCCCCACCCCCTGCCCTGAGCCCCCTCCTGAATCCAAACTCCCTCCCAAAGCCTGCACCCTCACCCAGCCCTGAGCCCCCTCCTGGAGCCTGCATTGCACACCCCCTCGCACACCCCAAACCCTTGCTCTGGCCCTGAGCCCCCTCTTGCACCCCAACCCGGTGAAAGTGAGCGAGGGTGGGGAAGAGCGAGCAACAGGGAGGGGAGATGGAGTGAATGGGGCAGGGCCTCATGGAAGGGGCAGGGCAGGGGTGGGGCAAGGGTGTCTGGGTTTGTGTGATTAGACAGTTGGTTCCAGAGGGAACTAGGAACGAAAGGAGCAGTTTCTTAGCTTACAGCCCCAAGCCTCTTTTGCCAACACCTGCCCCAAAAGGTCTCTCTAGCTTTTTCCAGGTTCACACTGCTCACAGGCTCCTGCTCGGTTCTCTTGCCTCTTTTCGTCTACTTCCGTCTGTTCTTGTCATCGGTGACCTCAGTATGTGTGTGTTCTCTCACACTCCCCACACGCTTCCCCAATACAATACGCAGCACAGGCTGCTCACCTTTTCTCTTAGGAGTGGCTTCTGCTCACAGTTCTGTTAACTGAAGGGTAAATTCACACCTATCAACCTCAACTGGGTTTTAAGCCAACCCATAAGGAGGTTTCACCCAGTTCATAACCAATATTTTGCCAAGCCAGCCCAATGCTTTCTTTTTATTTACTTGTTTCACTTGAGATATCTTTGCCACACACACACACACCACACACACACTCTCATGCTGTAGGACAGGGGATAAGACTCACAAGAGGTGGTGACGACAGAGGAGGGGAATCTGTGGCTTGGATTTCACCATCACAATGGTGCTACTGAAAAGTTTCTTTAGAGCTGGGTAGGCACTGGAAGGGACAGTTGTGAACAGACTGTGAAGACAAATATGATGAGCAGTAAAGCGCGGGGGGGTGGGAGGGCGCTTTCAGCAGAAGGTCGCACTCCAAGTTTGCACAGCCCAAGATATGGTCACCTGCTCTGAGATCAGAAGCTGTTTCCCACTTATCTGTTCTGTGCCCGGTATCTGCATGACAGAACATGACATTTGGGTAATGGAATTTTGATGTTCAACAGAAGATATTTTCCTGAGTCTCACTTTACTTCACACGCGAGATGACCACAACCATCAGATGCCACTGAAGAATGCTAAAGAGTTTGAACTTTTACTTGACAGGAGTGGGGATACCTTTGTATTTAATTGTGAACTTGGCAGAATTATTACATATTTATTTCAGCCTTAAGCTACCCATCACAATGTCCCCTCTCCACCATGGCAGGTGCAGCTGGTAATCCGACAAGGATATCCAAGCACCAGTCTCTTCTAACTGAAGCCCAAGGCCGCCTGGCAGGCAGGCTGCCCTGTCCTTCGTCAGCAGCGCTACAGTTTGGGGATTGCAGAGACACTAAGTGGCCATCAGTTCCCACTCCCTGACCTCACACACATCCAAAGGGCTGGAGCTCAGCTATCAATGCGAGACACCACTGCCACGTGGCTTCACTGAGAGGAAGCATGGGTGGGTTTAGGCCATGGTGGCTCAGTCTCAGGGCTTGTCTACATCAGAAAGTTGCAGCGCTGGTGAGGGAGTTACAGCGCTGCAACTTAGGAGGTGTACACATCTGCAGGGCATCACCAGCGCTGCAACTCCCTGTTTGCAGCGCTGGCTGTACTCCCGTTTTGTCTCGGGTGTAGAGGATCCAGCGCTGGTGATCCAGCGCTGGTAATCCAATGTAAACACTTACCAGCGCTTTTCTTGACCTCCGTGGAAGGAGGAAGCCTCTGGTAATCAAGCTGGTCTCCTTTCCCGGTTTGCTCTCTCGTTCCCGGAACCCCGAGCAAGCAGGTCTCCTTCCCTGCGGTTTGCTGGGTGGCTCCGGGAACGCGAGAGCAAACCGCGGCGAAGCTGGTCTCCTTCCCCGGTTTGCTCTCTCGTTCCCGGAACCCCGAGCAAGCAGGTCTCCTTCCCTGCGGTTTGCTGGGTGGCTCCGGGAACGCGAGAGCAAACCGCGGCGAAGCTGGTCTCCTTTCCCGGTTTGCTCTCGCGTTCCCGGAACCCCCCTTGAAGCCGCCCAACAGCGCTGCAGTGTGGCCACATCTAACACCACTTGCAGCGCTGGTTGCTGTAAGTGTGGCCACTCTGCAGCGCTGGCCCTATACAGCTGTACTAATACAGCTGTAACAACCAGTGCTGCAAAATTTTAGATGTAGACATGGCCTCAGCTACCAAAGTCAAACCGGACAAGGGGGCAGAGTACACCAAGTGGCCACTGCCAGTCCAGAGCAAGCTCCCATCTGTGCTGGTGCTGCAGGACCCCACTTGTCCCAGTGCAAAGGGTGAAATGGGCCTAATGGGGGCCAACAGCTCCCCACTCTCCTGTCTCATGCAGCTGCCCCCAACCACTGTACCCTCCGCAACCCTGCTCCTGGAGATCATCGTCTGCACTCCTCCACAACAGTCTCGGCTTCCCCACAGCGTATGGGAACCCTGCTACAGATCCTGCTTACAGCAGGTTCATCCCAGCAACCCCCTCTCCACCACAGTGGGACTGCTCCTTGCTTCCCCTCTTTACCCCACTCCCTGGAGCCCCAGAACTGCTTCCAGGGTTGAGGGGTTGCATCTCAGACCCACGCCTCGCTGACCTTTGACTAAACACTCCAATACCACGTTAGGTTCCATGACTACAGCACCTGCCACAAGCCCATCCCGAGGGATGCCCAAAGCACGGGTGGAACAGAAAGCCCAGGAACAAGACCTGCCCACCCGCATCTCCAGTAGCCCATTGCCACTGCAGCCCTTGGGAGGAACATCCCTGCACCGGGAGGTGGCTGGGCTCTCCAGAGCTGCAAGATCGCTTTACTCCAATTATCCTGGACTTAGACAGCAGGGTTAAAATTGCCCCTCAGAATCCTTGCGTCTCAGTCCCAGATACACAACACCACCTCAGGGGGCAGCGATGCCACAGCACACACCTTCTGGGAGAAATGAAATCTAGACAGGGTTTCCTCACCCCACTCGCTCCAGGGACTCAGCAAGGCATCAGAGCCAAAGACTCTTTATCTCCCCTCTGGAGATGTACCCTCCCATTTGTGGCTGGTCTGAAATCCTGGTGCTGGTGGGCTCTGGTCTTCCCTGAATGGCTCTGCCCATCATTTCTGTGGCACCTGTTGGTCTTGTGAGGTCTCTATTAAAACAGCCTGAGGACCTCCCACCCCAAGGAGTGAAGGGTCACCCCACCCCAGGGCACTCTGACTGGACACGGGCCTGAGCCACGAAGCTGCTCTTCAGGGGGTGTTTGGGATTGTCCCCCCGCCCCCGTCCCCTCCCAGCGGCCTGGGCAGTTGGGAGTCTGCATGTATTTGGGCCCCGAGTTTGGTGAAACGCTCCGGCACAAGCCAGGCCCTCGTAACACCAGGCGGGGTTGGGGCTGCAAGCCTAGCAGGAGGGAACTGGAGCCCAGCACCACTACATATGCTCCCTTGTGCTAGGGATTCGCACCATGATTCCTTTAACCCTGGCCTGCTCTCGTGACTGCCCAGCCCTGCCTGTCAGCACTGCAGCATCCGGACCCTCTTCTCTGGGGACCACCATGCTCAGGCAAGAATATGGAGCCAGGGGCAGGTATCTAATCAGAGAGAACAGAGCCACCTGCCACCTCCAGGCCTCGTTCCCCGCCCTGTCCCCAAGGAGATGGAGGGTGCCACATCATACCCCGGCAGATGGCAAATGCCTGGCTGCCACAGCAGACAGAGCAAAGGTAAAGGAATCACCAGGGATTCAGTCTGACTGGCGTGCCCCAAGAGGAACGCCACGGGCAGAGCAGAAGGCAGGAGTCCTCTCTGTAGCTGTCATCACATGGCAGGAGCCTGTGATGCAAGCACAGGTGAAGGACGACGACAGACACAGCTGGGGGATGGGAACAAATGCCAGGGGAGGTATTAGGGCAACCATCAGATCTCCAGCAGAAGAATGGGAGGGTGCAGCAGATTTTCGTCCGCCGCCAGTTCTGGCAAGAGCGACTCCGGAGCACCCTCTCCCGAGAAAGGAAGTGACACCACTTCAGAAGACAGGAAGAGGACCCACAGAAACAGGAAGCCCATTTCCTGCAGAACAATCATGGAGAGCATCACGCCTCAGGACAGCACAATGAGAACACGCCCAGGCAAGCAGAGCCCTTCACGGAGGGAGGTAGTGGTGAAGCTCTGCTCACAGGAGATCATGGAGGCCAAGAAGATGGTTGCAGTGTATTTTTCTGCACAAGTGCATTAAGTATTCCACACAGCACATTTGCTGTAAATCACTTCCTATTCAGGCTCACTGCTGAGGGTCTCTGAAGGTCGATTTTCCATGGTTATGACAACAAAAAGTAAAATTGGGTCAAACCTGAAAGGTATTATCTTCCTCCAAGCTGCTAAATGCACAATAGTAATGAGGTTGGTTAAGCAATTCACCCACGGACTGCATTATTTGCTCTGACGATGTATGAACCAGTTAAATGAGCATGATAAGGCAGTTCTGCTTATTTCGCTCAACCAGCCACACAGAAGATCTGAGGTTCCAGGTCTCCCTATTCCAGCTAATAAAACAAACCCAGCAAACGTGCTGACAAAAGAGAATGGTGCACTCAAACAGCCCCAGGCCAGACTCCTTCCCACTTGACCCGTAGGAGAACCTTAAAAGCATCCGGCAGCTGAAATCTATTTGAAAAAAGAATCATACTTCCCCCTCCCCCTCTTCTTTCACTCCCCCCTTCCCCAAGCTCCTGATAAGAATGAATGAATCGAGCAGGATCCTATGCGGTAAGCAAGGCAGAGAAAGACTTAGAAAAAATTCAGCTTCCAGGGACAAGCTCACAAACTTGCCCAGCTCCCAGGGGTTCACTCCACATCATACTATTCGCTTTAGAAACTACAAATTCGTTTCACTGCCACCCACTCACCTGCCGGCACAACTTTAAAGGCTTCATCCAGAAGCACCAAATGAACTTGCCTTTTCAGGCTATTGCTAGTAACTTGCATCGGAGGAAGCAGTGGCATTTGGGGTCTGATGAATCTCAGGAAGTGGATTATGCTGCCTCCAGCTATTTCTGGACACAGGAGCAGCCTGTACCAGTTTGGAGGGCACAGGAAGGGTTCGAACACAGCTCTGTTGTGTCTATACAGTGTCCGGCCGCTGGGGCCATTCATCCCAACACAAACACTAAGAGTCGGGGCAGGGGAGTGGGCGCATTTATTCTTTATGGGAGTTTTTGGAGATCACCACTTATTAATCTAAATGTCACTGACAAACAAAGCCATGGCCCTTGAATCAACGTGATGTTTTATGAGTCCCATGTAAACAAAGAAAAAGAACATTTTAATTAATGTTCTACAACCCCCCAAAAAATAAGAGGGAACACCATGGAACTGTAATAAAAAGCATCTGTTAAAACGACATCAACAACTGACATGGGCTGAAGAGTGTATCTGTTGTCTAACATCTCTGTTTCCTTTAAAGGCCCTGACCTCAGTGCAAAGTGGACCGTGCTAGCTGTTCCTTAGTCTCAAGGTTACTGGATTACAAAGCAATGCCCCATCCATCTGTGCTAACTGGTACGGTCTTGGTGCCTGGAACAATTTTAAAGCTCAGTTTCCCACCATGAGCCGAAGTGGAGTGAGGCTGGGAGCCTGAAGGCTTTGGGTCTGAAGCAGTACCTCTCCCCTGGGAGCTGCTCCTGCTGTTGGACTCTGGCGTCTCTCTGATGGAATTACTGCTGAATTCCTGTATCGATCACCAAGAGGGCTGAAAGGGGAGGCAGCTCAGCTTTCTTGGAAGCTGGCTGGCTGCCTGAATCTGCGGGGCACTCTACCTTCCCACTGGGGCAGCCAGAAGCAACTCCAAAGAGTGCCAAGGGGTTGAGAAAAGGTTTGGCTCATACTGCCCCTGGAAGCTGAATCCCCCAGCAAGAAGCTTGAGTTGGGGTCAGCCAAGCACATTTCAGGGGGCAATTTCCCAGTGCTCTCTCTAGACAGCTGCTGGAGGGCAGGATGTTGGGGTACATGCCAGAACAGTGGGGGACACAGAGCTCCCCCATTAGGAGAAGGAAGATCCAGTCAGTACTGGAACCATCAGCCTGCTCAAAACAGGAATGCCTCCTGTTCTTCCCCTCTCCGGAAAGCAGCTGACAGGACAGAAGGACTGTGGACGGTTTATTCCCAACCAAAGAAAGTGTTTGGGGGGCCGGGGGGGGGCGCGGCGCGGAGAAAAAGCAAAAGCGACTCCCATTGCAAGCTGGCCTGGGGGTGAGAGCCGCTGCTTTGGGGCCATCCCCATCCCAGAGCGCGGAGGCTCACTGAGTGGGGGAGGAGGAAATGCACATTTGTGTAATAATGTAACATGCAGATCTGTGAAATAATGAGCTCTGTCTGCCACAGCAAATGATCAAATGGCCACAAGAGATGGCAACAGCCAGCTTAAATCACCCATGAGCAGGACCCAAATGACACATTAGGGAGACACATATACAGCCTATATTTTTTCCTGATGAGCCTGCTGGCAACTTGCCATGAGGAAGTAGCTGTGTGGAGAAACACCAGCGTTTTCTACCGTCCAAGGCGGCGTATGTCCTAGCTGTGTTTGTCAACACAACGCTTGGAAGCAGCAGCACCATCCCTAGAGAAATAATGACAAACACTTCAGAGAGAGAAGGCCAAAAGTAGGGGCTGCAGCACAAGAGGGAGGGACACCGGCAGAGCTGCACGCCTGGGAAGCCCAGAACTGGAGCAGCTTGGGGGCTGCAGACCAAGACTGAGGCACATCAGCAGGGATGAGGGTGGGAGGCTGGGAACAGAGAGGAGACCGGAACAGCAGGAGGGATGCGAGTCACAGAGTGGAGGGCCGTCAGCAGACCAGACCCGACAGGGGTACGCCCAGGACTGGACCCTCAGGGGAGCGGCTCTGACAGAGCTGTGCAGGATAAGGGTGTACACCTGCCCGCACTATGCCTGGTTCTAGCCAGGCTCATGAGTTCCTCACTCTCTGTAAAAAGCAACGTGGGGGAACGTGCAGAGCCACGAAGCACAGCCACCCTACCACCCTGGGCTGCGTGGAGTGCCCACGTTAACACAACAGAGCCGGAGGCTGAGTGTGGCTAACACAAAGGGGCCAGGTGCCTCCACAGAACCCAGACACAGCCTTTCCCCTACACATTTTGCTCTGCTAGGCCAGGGCGCACAGAGCCTGTCCCATTGCCCTGTTCCTGTGGCATGGGGGCTGGCAGAGGGGGCACCAGAGGGACTGGCACTTCTCTATGCTGAGGACTGAAGACGTAAAAATGAGCCAGTCTGAGACAGAGGTCAGAGGCAAAGGAAAGAGGGCAGCTAAGCCAGACACCAGCCTTTGTTCCCCCTGGCTTTGGGGAGGTGCATTTCCTGATGCTGAGCACCAAGACAAAGCTCCAGTTCCTCGGCAGACATGCATGGCCACTGGGTTTAGCCAGCTGCCAACTTGGGGGGATCCCAGGAGACCCTGTTCTCAAAGAGCAGGGATCAGAGCAGCAGCAGTACCCTAGGGCGGGTCCTGGGAGCGGAGGACACACCCAGGACTGGACTGCCTAGACAAAGAGTGAAAAGGCAGAAATTGCTCACGTGGCTGCAAAAACCTCACAGTGCTCAGTGAGACACTGGGAGTTTCTGTGCTAAACGCCCCCGACCCCAGCAGGCATGGGAGAGCTCCTGGCTCTCACACTCCAGCAGACCCAGCTCTCCTACGCGGTCAGGGACAGCACCAGACAAACAGCACTGCCTCAGCCCACACTGCCACGAGCTGCTGGAAGAGGCAGGAAAGCCCAAGCTCCACCAGCTTCCCCTGCTGTGGCCAGAAGGGAGGGGGGGTGATAGCGCCAGGGAAGGTTAGCATTCAGAATGGCACTGCTCACCCGTTTACGTGCACCAAGCAAATATTACCCGCTCACAGGTCTCTGTGTTCATTCTAGACTCAGATAAGGGCCAGCATGCTGCCTGGAGAGGGACGTCCGCTCCCCATCCTCTGACAAATACCCACCTGTCTCAAGGTGACACCTTGGAAATGCAGGGATGTATTAATTACATCTTTCTCACTCCTCCTCTTCTTATTAGAGCTTAAACTCTTTCCCCACCATCTGCCATTCACAAGTCATATTTTAAGAAGGAAGTGACAGCTTCCCTTTGATCAGCTCTCCAGAAACCCCATCAGTTCAGGCACTGGAAATGAGGAGAATTCATAATTCTGACTCGGGATGGACTCTTGACCCCTGGCCGCCCCCCAGGGACTGTCAGCTCTAGCAAGCATGTGCCCCTGACTGTCGATCCCATTCATGCTCTGTCCCCTCTTCCAGCAGAGCAGGCTCAGGTTAGCTTTTAAAGTCATGCCTGGCTCAGCTAGGGAGTTCTTACTGAATTATCTTCAACCCCGTATATCAGGGAGCATTTACACAGCTGTCCTTCCTGACAGAAGACAAGGCTGTTGTGGAGAAACTAAATGAATTCTTTATATCAGTCTTCACTGCAGAGGATATGGAGGAGATGCCCACCCCAGCCACTCTTTTTAGGTAACAAATCTGAGAAACGGTCCCAAATTGAGATGTCCAATACAGTACATTTTGGAACAAACTGATATTGCTGTTTAATTTAAGTGACCAGGTGGTGTCCACTCAAGAGTCCTGAAGGAACTCAAATATGAAATTGCAGAAGTACTAAACTGTGGTGTGTAACCTATCAATTAAATCAGTTTCGGTACTAGATGACTGGAGAATAACTAATTATAATGCCAAAATTTAAAAAACAATCCAGAGCTGATCCTGGCAATTACAGGCTGATATGCCTAACTTCAGCATCAGGCAAACTGACAAACTATAGTAAGGAACAATATTATTGGACACATAGATGAACATGATTCGTTGTGGAAGAGTCAGCACGGCTTTCGTAAACGGAAATCATGCCTCAATAATCTAACAGAATTTTTGAGGATCTCAGCAAGAATGTGGATAAAGGTGATCCAATTGATATAGTGCAGTGGTTTTCAATCTGTTGTGCATAGACCCCTGGATGTCCGCAGACTGTGTATCTAACATTTCCAGAGGGGTCTGCACCTTCAGACAAACAATTTTATGGGTCAACGAATGAAAAAACAGTTGAAACCATTGATATAGTGTACTTGGACTTTCAAAAAGCCTTTAACATGGTTCTTCAAAGACTTTCAAGCAAAGCAAGCAGTCATGGGATAAGAAGAAGGTGCTATCATGGATCAATAACTGGCTAAAAGATAGGAATAGGGTAGGAATAAACAGTCAAGTTTTCACAACAGGGAGAGGTAAATAGCAGGGTCCCCCGAGGATCTGTACTGGGGCCAGTGCTGTTCACCCATTATTCCAGATCATTTATGAATATGTTGAACAGTGAAGAGGCAAAATTCGCAGACAATACAAAATTACTCAAAATAGCTAAGTCCAAAGTTGACTGCAAAGAGTTACAAAGGGATCTCACTAAACTGGGTAACTGGGAAATAAAATGGAAGATGAAATTCAAATGTTGACAAATGCAAAAAAACACATATTGGAATAAATAATCCCAACTATAAATATAAAATTAAGGGGTCTAAATTAGCTGTTACACTTCAAGAAAGATCTGTTCAATGTGCAGTGGCAGTCAAAGAAGTGAACAGAATGTTAGGAAGCATCAGGAAAGGGATAGATAATAAAACAGAAAATATCAGACTACCATTATATAAATCCATGGTACGCCCACGCCTTGAATCCCGAGTGCAGTTCTGGTCACCCCATCTCAAAAACAAATATGTTAGAATTGGAAAAGATGCAGAGAAGGGCATCAAAAATTATGAACGGTATGGAACAGCTTCCATAAGAGGACAGATTAAAAAGACTGGGAGTGTAAACCTTAGAAAAGAGAAGACTAAGAGGGTGTACAATAGAGGTCTGTAAAATCATGAATGGTATGGAGAAAAAGTGTTATTTACCCCTGCACTTAACACAAACTACAGGTAACACAAGAACTAGGGATCACCAAATGAAATTTAAGAGGCAGAAGGTTTGAAACAAACAAAAGGAAGTATTTCTTCACACAACGCACAGTCACCTGTGGAACTCCTTGCCAGAGGATGTTGTGAAGGCCAAGGCTATAACAGGGTTCAAAAAAGAACCAGCCTAGTTCATGGAGGACAGGTCCATCAATGGCCATTCTTATGTTCTTATTATTAGATCTCCTAGGTCAGTATCTGAGTGTCATTTACCATCCCCACACAAATCATCACATTATTACACCTCCTTACTGCTGGATTTAAAAGCAGTTTCTGAGACCCATATTTCTATCCTGCCCCTCCCCCTCCTTGGAGACATCTGCTCCACTGCCATAAATTCAGATCCGTTTTATCCTTTCCACCTCTTTCAGCACAGAGGGAAAGGACTTAAGATCACCACAAGGATCTGATTTCTCAATTGCCTGCTCATCTGGAGACTGGCAAATGTCCAGAGCCCAAGGGATGGGCCCCAGATTTATGTCAATGTGGAGGAGGAGAACAAAGAAGCGTTCGTGAATCTATTTAAAAACTAATTAGAAAGAGGCAGACAGTGACGGATTGGCATGACCAGGGAACACCCTAGTCTCTAGGAAGGAGTCCGAAAGAGCTAGGGAACAGCTGCCTTTGGGAAGGGGAGATCTGGGTCAGGAGGATTTCACTCAGGACAGACGGGTGTGACTCTGCATTGATTGGGTTTAAACACAGTGCCTGAGGCTATTCACCAGAGTGGTGATCACCAAGCACAGGCAGTGGGTCCTGGGGGCAGGAGAGGGATGCTTGGCTGAATAGTAACCTGGCTCAGATAGCAAAGGCAGAAGGTACCCAACATCACTTCTGAGCTGGGAGGGAGAGGCTGTGAAAGGGAAATGTGACAGCTATTGAGCCACGTACTGTATCTTATATTTAAAGCATGAAAACCTCCCAAGGCCATTGTATTGAGATGGGCCTGGCCGTACAAGCTGTACAACCGTCATAGCTCTGATGTGCAGGTGTGTGTCCGTCCCCGCCAGCTCACTGGGGTTGGGGTGTTCCTACAGAATCTGGAATTGCTATGGGGTGATTAATGCAAAATCCCAAGCAGTATGTGGAAGTGAGCTGTACAGCCTGAAAACCTGGGCCGGATAGGAGTGGGACAGGGTCCCTGCCCAGAGACAAGTGACAGAGGGGCAGTTTTCCCCAAAACTGTGACTGGAAGCTCATTCAGCAGGGCTCAGGCAGACCTTGGGGGGTCTTGGGCCACCTACACTGCAGACAGTGCTGCTCCTGGTTCCCTCCCTTCTCCTCTTTCGGGGTTTTCCCCTCCCTCTCTGTACAGCTCACACCCGCACTTGGGCAGTAGGTAACTCCCCTGTAGATCACTCAGCAGCAGTTCCCTGCTTAATGACTCCTCCTGCCTTTGTGGGCAACATGCACACCCCCCAGGTCTGCCTCTGCCTCCCCACCCCACTCATCTGGAGACACTCTCCCCAGCTCTCTGCAAAATGCTCCGGCCTGGGGCATCTGCAGGGACACACTAGCAACCCCCACGACCCTCTTATACACAGTGCTGAGAAGTCCACGCCAGGATCAGATCTGTCCCCTACCTCTGCCCCAGAGCTATTCCTCCCCCATAACAGCACTAACACTTGTTCACCTGCCCCTGCACTTCAAGGCCCCTGGCCATCAGACACCTGAACAGGCCAGTCCCAGGCCAGCAGTGAGCCGGCAGAGCACAGCCGCAGGCAGACCAGAGTGGGCTGCTCCCAGGGAAGGAATTAGAGCCCTCCTCTAGTAATGTCACAGACGTGAAAACATGCTAGTAAGCAGGGATTTTGTTTCTTCTGCTGCCCTCAAGTCTTGAGATGCCTGGTCCCCAGGCCAGCGATGGCCATTTCAGAGAAAGGCTACAGAGCTACAGCCCCAAGGCAGGGTCTCCAGCAGCCCTTTGGGAACAAAGGGGGAAGCACAGAACTGCAAACAGCAGCACCCTGGGCTCTGCATCCTTGGCGGGACTCTGCTCAGACTGACGCCTGTCTGAGGGAGGAGCAGACACAGCCTGGAAGGGTTAATCCCTGCAGCCCTCCAGCCTGCCTTCCCTGTCACTGCCAGGCTGCAGGTCCCTGCATCCCATGCATTAATTAATATTCCATGTGTAAAGCCGGGATTGTAATTACTGCAAGTGATTAACAGGCCAAAGGTAGCCTGTCTCCAAGGAGCAGATGAACAGAGGCGCTCTCCAGCTCCTGCTCTCACCTCAGCACCATCCATGCATTTTAAACAGGGACCCGATGCCCCCGGTAGCCTGTGATTAATGGGCAGGCTGAGGAGTAAGAATGTGCCGGTGGCATCTGCCCCCAGGCGCCCTCTCTTGGTGCTCCCCCTCTGGATGGGGGGCGGGGGGAGCACTCAGGCAGCCAGGGTTTATGTGAACAAAGGCCAATTCCAGAGGAAGGCAGAAGAATGGCTAGAAATCAGCACTAAGGGGCTGGCAATGCTCAGGGAAGGTAGGCTACTCCAGAGGTGGCCAACAAGTCGGGGCATTGCTGCTCTGCCCGCGGCACAGCCCCAGCTCCACTCCCCTGGGAGCTCTGTGCTCCCACCATCGGGTCCTTGACTCCCCTCCCCTGGTGCCTACCCCGAGCAGCACAGTGGAAGGGACAGGATATACAGGGGACCTGGTTTGCTCCCTCCTGGTGCATGTCGTCCGCCTTCCATTACAGACAAACAGTAACACAGCAACTGACTAAACCCTGAGCCCTTGAGAAGAACAGGCTGTGAAGGACGAGCAGACTGAAGCCTGGAGACAGAGAAGGGTCACCATGCAGATGCCAGTGGCAGAGACGGAGGCAAGTGCTGTGAGATCCCTGCCTAGTGCTTCTCTCTCTCTAACACCAAGCGCGTGATGCTGGAAGGGAAGGACTGTTGGGAACAAGCCCCTCACTCCACGCACTAGGCATGAGGAAATCAGTGAGGGGCTCCTACTAGCATCAAGAAAGCCCTGCTCCTCCAGACATGCCGTAATATCACACCAGGGCAGTACGTGCATGGAAGGCAGAGCACTACCTCCAGCTGGCACCGAGTCCCAGGATTGGGACTGATCTCCAGAGCCCAGCTCTCTGGCCAGCGAGCTCCAGCCCTGGAGCTGAGGTGCGCTCAAGTAGCATTGAGGTTATATCTATGCCTCCCCTCCAGGATGCCTGGCGTACAGATCTGCAGAACATGCAGCCAGCAGGCCTGGGATCCCATCAAGTCTCCTGAGCCTTGGGGAGTAGGAGGCCACCAAGAAAACCCTGGGGCTGCAGGAAGCGAAACTGGTGACTCCACGTCATTCCTGAAGTCATTAACCACTTACCGTTCTGCACTATGGTCACACCACAGGGCCGATTGAGAGCAGCCCCTGAACCAAAGCGCTCAATGGCAAAAGGCTGCTGCTCAGACAGTGCTCTTCACCAGTGGTTTAAAAGTGATTCTCAACAGTCCGAATACAACCCCACCTCTCAGCTACACGGGGCCCCTTTCCTCGGGAGAGTCAGCCCTTCCCTGTTCCCCTACCTTTCACCGAGCTCTCCCAGACACACAGCAGGCAAGGCTGAAGGCGTGTCCCCCCCAAACCACCTTTCAGGCCTTCCCCATATGTCATGAAGGAGCAAGAACAGCCTCAATCCCTTCAGGAGACACACAGACCTGCTGAAGCTTCCCACAGACCCTGGCTGAAGGCAGCCCCGCTTCTGTTCCTCCCACACACACACACAGAGGGGGATCAGCCTGCTCCACTTCCAATCCTGAAGCCAGATTCTTCCCCAGGGAATACATCGCCATTTCCACGGCAACTAGCTGGCAGAGAAGGAGCTCTGCTCTGCTCTCCAATCCCATCACCAAAGCACGGCAGAGGACAGGGAGGGATGGGGATGCAGAACTGGCTGCTCCCTTGGAAGGAAGGTGTGAGAGCCCTGTCCTGAGGAGCTGGCTGCAAACACAGCCATATCAGCTGGGCTCTGGTCCTTCCCCTCCACCCACCCCATGCCCAAATAGTGCCACACGTACCACTGGTGGGATGCGAGCTTGGCAGCCCAACCTTCACTTCACGGTAGTTCTTTAGGATGGTACGTGAGATAGTCCAGTTTCGGAGCTGCTGTTCTCAGTCAGACACGGTTGCTGCAAAGACACTCTGGGACGGTTGATGGGAGTGGAGCTGGGAGAGCTGGCATGCATGGAAGGGTCCGCAGGAACTAGGGTTCCCACCCCAGCCTGGCTCCAGCCCAGGGGCACTGCTCCTGTTTCCTGACAGTGGTCTCCCTCCATCAATCCCAGGAGGTGAGACATGGACTCAAAAGGGGGAGGGAAATCCAGAGCAGCTCTGAGGAGGAGATGAAATCATGCATCACCCCGAGCAGCTGCTCTCTCACCGTCCCAGGGGAGAGCGGGGCAGAGGCTAGAAAGCTGTAGCCATGAGCCACCCCTCCCCACGTCATAACTTCCTTGTAAGTCTGGGGGTCTTTGGCCAATATACAGGCCCCAGTAAGGGCGGCAGGGCTGGTCTGAGGCCCCGAACATTTGCTGCCCCTGAGCCAGGCCATTATTGCAAAAGAAACACGAAATCTCTACAGTCATTCAAGGGTTGTCTCTCCCTCACCCCTGCCCCGCCCCCAACACACACACACTCCCTCCCTTTTGGGCTAAAAAAGTATGCAAGAACTTCTCACTTCCAAAATGCTGGAGTCCCCTCACACTCCAATCCCATTCCTTTCCCTCCCCACAGGCTGCCTGTCCAAGGTCTGTCCGCCCCAGATATCGATCAGCAACCTGCTGAGGAGAGCCGACAGCCTCAGCAAGGCCAATGAGACTCCAAGAATTACAAGGAGATAAGGCTATCAGCTGTAATTAACCACTATCCAAGGCAGACGCTTGGCTGCAGAGACGTTCTTCCTTCTTTTCCCCACGACTGCAAAATAAATTATCCTGCAAAGTTAGCAAGGGCTGAGCTATGGAAACAATTAAACAAAAATTAAATCTAATTCGTTTATACTCTGAGCACAAAGTGGATAATGTGGGG
This sequence comes from Gopherus evgoodei, assembly GCF_007399415.2. Taxonomy (NCBI): domain Eukaryota; kingdom Metazoa; phylum Chordata; order Testudines; family Testudinidae; genus Gopherus; species Gopherus evgoodei. The sequence continues at coordinate 28,211,439 of NC_044336.1, read as the reverse complement.
TTTTTCCTCTCTCTCTCCTCTCTTCGCCTTGGTGTTAGAGGACTATTATGGGAAATTAATCATGGGGAAAAGCAATGAATGTGCTCTCTCTCTCTTTAAAAGTGCACTGAAGTGATTATATAAAAATCTATTAGAGGGGCCAGGAAATTTAAGAGTGACACCATTTAAAAGGAAGAGGGCAACTGGGCTAGCAGCAAAGGGGATTGATTTCTTAACTGACAGATTCTCAAATAAAGTTCTGGGGAGCACACAGGGTTAATGAACTGGTCTCGCTAGGATGGGGAGATTCATGGATAAGTGTTTGAGAGACTGGCCAGTCCTCCGGGAAGTCAGTTCGTGGAACAAAATCATCTATTTGCAATCCCGGCTCATGAGGTGCCCACCGGACAAAACTGAAGGCCACCAGCAGATCCATGAGGTAGCAGCCCAGCACTGTCATAGGAAGGGGCTGGTCTGAGGGGCATTGGCACAGCTTCGTGAGGCAGGAGCCGATGGCTGGAACAGCAACAGGAGCTGAGGGTCAGGCGTGAGGGACATCAGAGCTGTGTGGGAGCCCAGGACTGCACCTGCCTGCGCTGTGCCTGGTTCTGGGCACTCATAAGCCCCTTGGCTCTGTTAACAGACATCCAGTGCAGGCACTGCTGAGCACAGCCTGGCAGCCTTCTGACAGGAAGTCCCAGCCACTCAGAGCAGTGGGATGGGAGAGGGCAGCTTAGCACTGAGTCCTGACCACAGCAAACGTCTTGGTAGCCAAAACACTCCCAGGGAGCAGAAGAGACCCCTGTCGCTCTGCAAACCAGCATCCCTAACTGAGTTGCCAGTGGGCCCAGTGGGCAAGAACTGCGTTCCATGGGGCCACGAGGCTTAGCCTGAGACACAGCAGCCACCAGAGCAGGTTCAAAGCACCAATGCTGATGCTCTGCAGACAACCAAGTAGGGAACCTGTGCTGGGGCAGGGGATTCTCTGATGGCCGACTGTGCCGCTCTGGCAGGGCTGCGAGACCCCCCAAAGCAATGGAGTCGAGCTGGGCTGCGACTGTGAGCAGAGCTCAGCCACACGCATGTGAGAACAGGAACTGGGAGAGCTGCCCCAAAACCAGAGCCCTCTGCCCCACTAGCACCCCACAGAGGGCAATGGGATGGCATGCATAACCGGGAGCCAGCACTCCCAGAGCTACCTCTGCCACTGCTTCCAGCAAGCCGCCTCAGCTCCCCACTCTGTGCGATGGGATCAGCTCACCTGGCATGTCCCTATCGTGTGGTGCAGACATGCAGGGGCTAACTGGTCTTGTCGAAGGCTTGCACCCCCTTCCCACGGCATATCCTCTCCAGGTACACATCATCCCTTCTGAATGTCTTCTGAGCTGCAGATCCAGGAGCCTCCTGCCTGTCACCAAGAACCCCCTAACGGAGACAGGGAAGGGACACCAAGGTACCAAGCCACTGTCATGCCGGGCACCTAATCTGCAGGCTGGAAGCCAAGGGATTAGCATGAGCTACACACTGCCAGGGGAGCAGAGAGTGCAGAGACCAACCTCTGGGGCCAGCAGGTTAGAGATCAGACAGTTCCCGCTTGGCTCCAAGGCTGGATTTTAATGCATTCCAGCTACAAAACAGTCTCTGTCGGCAGAGACCAGATGCACAAGGGGCCTACGCTTCTTTTGTCACCTTGTTTTAAGCAGCATCTGCTTGCTCTACCGCTGCTGTGAAAACTGCAGTGTGACAGGGAGGTTTGAAGAGAGGGGAAGGATCTCACACCTCCACAGACTGTCACCTGCAGCCCAGGGCTCTGACACTGCTTGGGCCTGCTCCCGAACCAGCCCTGGGGGCTAGCGAGGTGGGGAAGACCCACAAGTAGTTCGCTCAGGTTCTGGTGGTTCTACAATCCAAGGGCAGGGCCCAAGCTCTCCCTGAACTGAGAGCTGGGAGAGACCAAGCTTTGGACAGACAATATTCCTGGATCCATACTGGCCACGGTTCTGGCTTCTCCCGCTCCGGTCCCAGCCCCAGAACTCTGCAACAGAGTGGGGAGTGGAAAGGACATTTGTTCAGTGGGGGATTCAGCATCACAGAGCTTACCAACCCTCCACCCCCTCGGCCAAACTCCAGTTCACAGGAGCAAGGGCTACAGACCCCATTAATCAATCATGGTTAATTGCAAATGAACATTACTGCTTCTCCAGTAAAACCCTGCCTCTTCCTCCTCCCGCAGCTCCCCCAGCCAGACTGGCTAGGTAAGGGAGAAGCTGCCTGCTACTGCTGGCCCTGGAGCACATGCTCGGCTCCACTTAAAGCCTGTGATAAAACCTTTGCCGAGGCAGATTCCACCATAAATTCCAGTTCACAGTGGAACTGTCCCTGGCCAGCCTGACACTTTAATGAGATCATCAATTCCAGAGGAACCTGCTGCTGCTGGGGCTGGAATCCATGGGAGAGCAGACTCCAGCCCTGGCATGTGCTAGAACTGAGAGCTGTACCCGTGCTGAACCCAGCTAAAGGGGAGGGCATGCTGGGGACTCCTGGCTAGTCCTCCACTCCCCACTGGTGTCTGATCTGCCATGTCCTCCAATGGAGGAGAGTGAGAACCATCTTGTACCCTCCTCCCTGGGACTGGATCGCCAGCCAGTTGTTGGGGCACAACGGAAACGCTCTGTACAAGGAGCAGTTCAGCATAAGCAGGTGCAACTCCCAACTCCTCTATATGCCAGACCTGAACTTAGCACACACCATGAAACTCTCCCAACTCGAAGGGGAAGGACTCCCTCCTCAGCAGCAACATCTGGGGCAGGGGCTTGCTGGCCATTCACCATCTGCCAAGTGCCCCCTTGTATCCTCAGGGTGGCCCTGCAAGTGGCTCTGGCCTCAGTTTCCCTCTTCTGTAGTCCCCCATGACTCCAGCAAGCTTTCCAAGAGTAAATAGCCCTTGCGGGGTTAAATGGTTACCAAAAAGCTCTGTGCACATTGTGATGCTATATGGCAGGGATCGGCAACCTTTCAGAAGAGGTGTGCTGAGTCTTCATTTATTCACTCTAATTTAAGGTTTCGCGGTTGCCAGTAATACAGTTTAATGTTTTTTAGAAGGTCTCTTTCTATAAGTCTATAATATAACCAAACTAGTGTTGTATGTAAAGTAAATAAGGTTTTAAAAATGTTTAAGACGCTTCATTTAAAATTAAATTAAAACGCAGAGCCCCCTGGACGGGTGGGCAGGACCTGGGCAGTGTGAGTGCCACTAAAAACCAGCTTGCGTGCCACCTTCGGCACCCGTGCCATAGGTTGCCTACCCTCTGCTGTATGGAATACGTGGGAGAGTTTATGATGCTGTTGACACCAATATTATAAAATTGCAAGAAATCTGACTAGATATGCCATGTGAGGTATCTGCAAAAATGTTACTATTTGCCAAGTATGATAATCCTTTTCATATGCTGGTATCACGTTTGTATTATGAGTTATAGATATGTAGGTATATGTGTATTTCCAAACGTGTGCTGTGTTTCTGGTGACAGACAGACTGGCGTCAGCACTGCCTACCCAGTTTAATGGCCCATTTGTACAATGAATCCATTGAAAGGGCCAGGGGCTGCACCTTGTGACTCAGCAATGCATGCTGGGGCAGGCCTATGGACAGAACGCTAAGGCTTTCCAAGCCATGGGCTGTAACTTGTGTTTGGGACACAGGACGTAGAAGCCACATGGCAAAAGGAATATGAAGGGCTGCATCATCTCCATTTTGTCTTCAATTCTGCTTCTTACCTCTGGAGTGACTTCTTTACAAACTGGAGCGCTGAACAAAGGACTGAATGACCCATCCGCTCTGTGGATGTTCCAGAGGGACTTTCAAGCCAGCAAAGTCACCAATACTGCTAAGACTATGGACTTCGACAGTCTCTGTATGTATGTGACTGCTTTACCACTTAACAACTCTCTTCATGTTCTTTTCTTGTCTAATAAATCTTTCGTTTTAGTTACTAAAGGATTGACTGGCAGCTTGGTAATTGGGTAAGATCCAAACTCCTGCTGACCCAGCGACATGGCTGATCCTTGGGGTCAGAAGAACATTTTGTACATGCGAGCAGAATTTAAAATAACTTCTCACTGTACGGGACCTAGGTGCTGACTGGGAGCCAGAGTCTAGAATGTGATAAGGGGGCTGTGGGATTCCCCATTTTTTGTTTTGTTTTTTGCTAACCGAGGGAGCAGCAGGACCGTTTGTGACTGGTTGGGGAGTTTAACTTCAGTGTTACCCACCAGTCTTGGGAGTATCCGTTCTCCTTTTTGCAGGCTGCCTGATCTTGGCATTTCCACTGAGGGCTACCCTGGGTCTCACACACAAATTATAACAGACGTCACACAACCCTAGTCCAGAATTCCCCAGCACACTCCACAAAGTACATTTAACCTTTCAACTCCCAACAGTCCCATCAACTCACCCAGTTCAGCCCCAGCCCCTCTTGCCACCGCCAGGCTCCCTGGCGTCGCCCCGGCCTCCCCCGCCACAGCCAGGCTCTCCAGCACACCTCTGGCCTCTCTCACCACACCTCACTCGGCCCCTCTAGCTCGTCAGCTCCTCCACTCGTTTCATTCTCAGGTCTGGTCCTAGCTCTCGCCCAGAGACATCAGCGCACTCACCCGTCCATCATTCCCCAGCCTTCAGCCCTCTGCGGCCCAACGAGCCAGCAGGTACCTCCCTCTGCAGCTCTCAGGCTTCAGCCCGCTCTGGCCTGGGCAAGTTTGTGGGTGACCCCCCTCCCTCCCGCAATGGTCCTGCTGCCTCCTGCTTTCACCAGCCTGCCCTGACTCCACTGCTCGGCAGGGGCCCTCGCCACTCCCTCCTTCGGGGGCAGCCCAGCCCTGCTTTGAGTGGTCTCCTGACACTTTCCTCTCCAGACTATCCCTTAACTTTGGGGTGCCACTCACTTATAACTCCCAGGCAGCCCTGCCCTCCTCATGACACCAAAGCAGGGTGCACCTGGACTGGAACCAGGGTGCTGGGCCCCTTAAGGACATCGAGCTACGGCACTGTGTCCATAAACTTCCCCACTGATGGCAAAAAATGAAGCCTCCAGCTGGGGAGATACGGCCTCATGGGGCACAAGGGCTGGGAGACTCCTCAGGCTCGGGTGCACCGTTTGGGATGCTTTGTGAGTCCCTGGAAATGCCTCCCCTGGCAAAGAGAGATCTGACCGCAGCATCATGCCTGAGGCACAAGACATGATGTCACTCTCCCCTTACATGCTTCCACATGCGTGAATGCATCATTCCTTGTTCCGAAGAAGGCATTTGCCCCAAACACCCACCCTTTTAGCGCAGTGAAGGAAGGAGACAGCTGCTTTGGGCAAACCCAAGGGCAAGTTCCCAGGAGTCAGAGGACCTGAGCCTTCTCTCACTCAGCCCAGTTTCACACCAGTGCAGCTCCAATGGAGTTACTCCAGATTTACACCAGCGAGAGTGGTTCCAGAGCGTGCCCCCTGCAGTGTCCTTGCAGATATCCCCACAAGGAGAAATCCCAGCATCTCTGGAGGGGGAGTCTCACACACACAGAGGTTTGCAGCAGATCGTGTAATGGAGCCCAAATCTACCCCCGTCCCCATAACCCACTAAAGAAGCCTCCTGCTGGGATCCATAGTTAGCATGTGGGTATAGGGAAACCAGTACCTCAATCCCTGAGGATTTGCAGAGCTGCCTCCTGGCTTTGGGCTGAGTAGCACAAGAGGATCACAGGCATGCAGCAGGGTACTCCGGAGGGGACTTGTTTCTTGCTTTAATCCACAGCTTTAACACATACAATGGTCTCTGGAGACTCATGCTGCCTTGGTCCTTCAGCCTCCCAAACAGAGACGCTGAGTTCTGGGCATGTGTGTTTGGGGCTGGAGGCTTTTCCAGATGACTTAAATCCATGCCCTACTTTCACAGATATTAGCCCTTTATATATGACATAACCTTATTCCCAGATTCTGGACCTTAGCGTCCAAAATTTGGGGGTTAGCATGAAAACCTCCAAGCTTAGTTACCAGCTTGGACCTGGTACTGCTGCCACCACCCAAAAAATTAGAGTGTTTTGGGGCACTCTGGTCCCCCTGAAAAACCTTCCCTGGGGACCACAAGACCCAAATCCCTTGAGTCTCACAACAAAGGGAAATAATCCTGATTCCCTTCCCCCCTCCAGGTGCTCCTGGAGAGATACACAGACACAAGCTCTGTGAAACTACGCAGAGTGAGTCCCCCTCTCCGTTCCCAATCCTGGAACAAAAGCACTTTCCTCTTCACCCAGAGGAAATGCAAAATCAGGCTAGCAATCCAACACACAGCTTTCCCCTGATTTCTTCCTCCCACCAATTCCCTGGTGAGTACAGACTTAATTTCCCTGAAGTAAAGAAAAACTCCAACAGGTCTTAAAAGAAAACTTTATATAAAAAAGAAAGAAAAAATACAAATGTTCTCTCTGTATTAAGATGATACAACACAGGGTCAATTGCTTAAAAGAATATTGAATAAACAGCCTTATTCAAAAAGAATACAAATCAAAGCACCCAGCACTTATATTCATGCAAATACCAAAGAAAAGAAACCATAGAACTTACTATCTGATCTCTTTGTCCTTACTCTTAGAAACAGAAGACTAGAAAATAGAACTACTTCTCCAAAGCTCAGAGGAAACAGGCAGACAGACAAAAGACTCAGAGACACACTTCCCTCCACCCAAGGTTGAAAAAATCCGGTTTCCTGATTGGTTCTTTGGTCAGGTGTTTCAGGTGAAAGAGACATTAACCCTTAGCTATCTGTTTATGACACGCCCCCCAAATTGCAGACAGTGGGGAAGCTCACTGGCGGCAATTTTCTTCTAGAACTTGAAAATAAACAGATTAATACAACACATGCACCTTTACATATACTACTAAGTATATAACTAACAGACTTTTACATTTTAAGAACACTTTTTAACTACTGGATTCTGGGAAACTCTCACGGGAGAGTGCATCAGCAACTTTGTTAGAAGCTCCTGTGATGTGTTGAATTTCAAAATCAAAATCTTGGAGAGCTAAACTCCACCGAAGAAGTTTCTTGTTGTTCCCCTTGGCAGTATGAAGCCACTTTAGTGCAGCATGGTCAGTTTGTAGTTGGAACCGCCGTCCCCAAACATATGGGCGTAGCTTTTCCAGGGCGTACACAATGGCATAGCATTCCTTTTCACTGACTGACCAGTGACTTTCCCTCTCAGACAGTTTCTTGCTAAGAAACACGACAGGATGGAAGTTGTGATCTGTTGCTTCCTGCATGAGCACTGCTCCTATACCACGCTCAGATGCATCTGTGGTTACTAGGAATGGCTTGTTAAAGTCCGGGGCCCTGAGCACAGGGTCAGACATGAGCATCGCCTTAAGCTGGGTAAAGGCCTCTTGACACTCATTAGTCCACTTAACGGCATTTGGCTGGGTCTTTTTGGTTAGGTCGGTTAATGGGGCAGCGATTTGGCTGTAGTGTGGTACAAATCGCCTGTAGTATCCGGCCAAGCCTAAGAAGGATTGGACCTGTTTCTTTGACCTTGGGACAGGCCACTTTTGGATAGCATCCACCTTGGCCTGTAGGGGGTTTATGGTTCCTCGACCCACCTGGTGCCCCAGGTAAGTTACTCTGTTTTGGCCTATTTGACACTTTTTGGCCTTAACAGTTAGTCCTGCCTGCCTGATGTGCTCAAAGACCTTTTCCAGGTGGAGTAGGTGTTCGGGCCAGGAGTCTGAAAAAATGGCCACATCATCGAGGTAGGCAACTGCAAATTCTCCCAGTCCAGCTAGTAGACCGTCTACCAGCCTCTGGAAGGTGGCGGGTGCATTTCGAAGGCCGAAAGGAAGGACATTGAATTCATACACCCCCGCATGGGTGACGAATGCTGACCTCTCCTTGGCGGGTTCATCTAGCGGTACTTGCCAGTACCCCTTGGTTAAGTCTATTGTAGAGATGAACTGGGCACGTCCCAACTTTTCCAATAGCTCATCAGTGAGTGGCATTGGATAGTTGTCCGGACGAGTTACCGCATTTAGCTTACGGTAGTCCACGCAAAAGCGTATTTCCCCATCTGGTTTGGGTACCAGAACCACTGGAGATGCCCATGCACTGGTAGATGAGCGGATTATACCCATCTGTAGCATGTTCTGGATCTCCCGTTCTATAGCAGCTTGGGCATGAGGAGACACCCGGTAGGGTGGGGTTCTGATTGGGTGAGCATTACCTGTATCAATGGAGTGGTATGCCCGTTCAGTCCGTCCTGGGGTGGCTGAGAACAATGGGGCGAAGCTAGTGCACAGCTCCTTGATTTGTTGCCGCTGCAGACCTTGCAGGGTGGTTGAGAGGTTCACCTCTTCCACGCCACCGTCTTTTTTCCCGTCGTAGTAGACACCGTCAGGCCACTCAGCATCATCTCCCTGGACTGTAAACTGACAAACCTGTAAGTCTCTGGAATAGAAAGGCTTGAGAGAATTAACATGGTACACTTTAGGCTTTAGTGAGGAATTGGGAAATGCTATGAGGTAGTTTACAGCTCCCAGGCGCTCTTGGACCGTGAATGGCCCTTCCCATGATGCTTCCATCTTATGGGCCTGTTGCGCCTTCAAGACCATAACCTGGTCTCCTACCTTGAAGGAACGTTCTCTGGCATGTCTGTCATACCAGGCCTTTTGCTCTTCTTGAGCATCCTTTAGGTTCTCTCTAGCAAGGGCAAAAGTGTGTCGGAGGGTGCTTTGTAGGTTGCTTACAAAGTCCAGAATGTTAGTTCCTGGAGAAGGCGTAAACCCCTCCCATTGCTGCTTCACCAACTGTAATGGCCCCTTAACCTCGTGACCATACACCAGTTCAAATGGTGAAAACCCTAAACTGGGATGTGGTACAGCCCTGTAGGCAAACAGCAACTGCTGCAACACTAGGTCCCAATTATTGGAGAATTCGTTGATGAATTTTCTTATCATGGCCCCCAAAGTTCCATTGAACCTTTCCACCAGGCCATTGGTTTGATGGTGGTACGGGGTGGCAACCAAGTGATTCACTCCATGAGTTTCCCACAGTTTTTCCATGGTCCCTGCCAGGAAATTAGACCCTGAATCTGTAAGGATGTCGGAGGGCCAACCTACCCTGGCAAAGATGTCTGTTAGGGCCAGGCATACAGTGTTAGCCCTGGTGTTGCCTAGAGCTACTGCTTCTGGCCATCGGGTAGCAAAGTCCACTAAAGTCAGTACGTACTGCTTTCCTCTGGGCGTCTTTTTTGGGAAAGGGCCCAGAATATCCACAGCTACTCGCTGAAATGGGACCTCAATTATGGGGAGTGGCTGGAGAGGGGCCTTGACCTGGTCTTGAGGCTTTCCCACTCTTTGGCATACCTCACAAGACCGGACATACTTGGCAACGTCCTTGCCCATCCCCTCCCAGTGGAAGGACTTCCCCAACCGATCCTTGGTTCGGTTCACCCCAGCATGGCCACTGGGATGATCATGGGCTAAGCTTAAGAGCTTCCCCCGGTACTTAGTTGGAACCACCAACTGTTTTTGCGGCTGCCATTCCTCCCGGTGTCCACCAGAAAGAATTTCCTTGTATAAAAGTCCTTGGTCTATAACAAACCGGGATCGATTAGAAGAGCTGAGAGGCGGTGGGGTGCTCCGTGCCGCCGCCCACGCTTTCTGAAGGCTGTCATCTGCTTCCTGCTCAGCCTGGAACTGTTCCCTTGAGGCTGGGGTCACCAGTTCTTCCTCAGACTGTGGACTTGGGCTTGGTCCCTCTGGAAGCGATGTAGGTGATGGGGTTGTTTCCGTTGCTGGTGAACCGCTCTCCGCTGGTGCACCTGAGGGTATTTCAGGCTCTGGCTGAGCCTTTTGGGTATGGCTGTCGTGTGCTTCTGCCAGTTCTGGCTCACTGGCGCCCTCTGGCGTTGAGTTTGAAGATGTGGTTGCACTTGCTGGTGCTGGTTGCTGTTCCAGTTCCGGGCCTGGGACTGGAGATGCTGTGGCTGTTTCAGTGGTAGGCATGGAATCCGGGTCCACTACCTCTGTCTGGGTCTCTGGTAACACAGACGGGGCTTCTGTGGACGGTTCAGGAACAGGAATGGGTCTGGAAGCTTGCCTGGTTTGGCTACGGGTAACCATTCCCACTCTCTTGGCCCGCCTCACCTGGTTGGCCAAGTCTTCCCCCAGTAGCATGGGGATAGGATAATTGTCATAGACTGCAAAAGTCCACATTCCTGACCAGCCTTTGTACTGGACAGGCAGTTCAGCTGTAGGCAAGTCTACAGCTTGTGACATGAAGGGGTAAATGGTAACTTTGGCCTTTGGGTTGATGAATTTGGGGTCAACGAAGGATTGGTGGATAGCTGACACTTGTGCCCCCGTGTCTCTCCACGCAGTAACCTTCTTTCCGCCCACTCTCAAATTTTCCCTTCGCTCCAAGGGTATTTGAGAGGCATCTGGGCCTGGGGATCTTTGGGGTGATGGTGGTGTAATGAATTGCACTCGCATGGTGTTCTTGGGACAGTTGGCCTTGATATGTCCCAGTTCATTACACTTAAAGCATCTTCCATCTGATGGGTCACTGGGCCGAGGTGAGTTACTGGAGACTGGTGAGGTTGAAGAGTAGGGTATCTGTGGCTTTACTTGGGTGGTATGTAGGGTCTTTGGCTGTCCTCGGTTGTAGGGTTTATGGTCTGTGTGCCCCCTGGGGTAATCGTTCCCCTTGACAGTAGCTTTTTTGCTTTCTGCCAGTTCCATCCATTTGGCTCCAATTTCCCCCGCCTCAGCGATAGTTTTGGGATTTCTATCTTGTATGTACCGTGTGATGTCTTCAGGAACACCATCCAAGAACTGCTCCATTTGTATGAGGAGGTTCACTTCTTCCAAGGTTTGAATGTTGTTTCCTGTTAACCAGGCCTCATAGTTTTTTGCAATGTAGTAGGCGTGTTTGGGAAATGACACCTCTGGTTTCCATTTTTGGGTTCTGAAGCGCCGACGGGCATGATCTGGGGTTATCCCCATCCGGTATCTGGCCTTGGTTTGAAAAAGTTTATAGTCATTCATTTGCGGCTTGGGCATTTCAGCTGCCACCTCTGCTAAAGGTCCACTGAGGTGTGGCCTTAATTCTACCATGTACTGGTCTTCGGGGATGCTGTACCCAAGACAGGCTCTTTCAAAATTTTCCAGGAAGGCCTCGGTGTCATCACCTGCCTTGTAGGTGGGAAATTTCCTGTGCTGTGGAGCAATAATTGGCGCCGGGTTGTTAGGGTTGGCTGGCACATGCAGCCCAGCTTTTGCCATCTCCAGTTCATGTTTTCTCTGTTTTTCCTTCTCTTCATTCTCTTTTTGTTGTTTTTCCATTTCTTTTTGTTGTTTTTCCATTTCTTTTTGGTGCTTTTCCATTTCTCGGCGGTGGGCCACCTCTTCTTCTTCTAGTTTTCTTTTGTGTGCTGCCTCTTGGGCTGCCTGTTCTCTTTGGAAGGCTGCCAGTTTGAGGCTTTCTTCCTTTTCTTTTATCTCCATCTCTTTTTGTTTTATTTCTAGTTCCTGTTTGTGTTTTTCCATCTCTCGCCTGTGTTCAGCTTCTTTGAATTGGTCTTCGGCCTCCATTTTTGTCCTGGTAGACATGGTTCCTGTTTTCTTGTGTTGGGGTGCCCTCCGGTGTTTCTCTTTTGAACTGCAGGCTCTGTTCCCTCCTGGAGTCTGCCTAGCAACAGTGCTTTTTTCCCTTTCTCTCTCTAGCTAATGTTCAATGAAGGGAAACCAGAAAAACCACTTTATTTGCATGCATATAAGTGCTGGTACTTGCCTGCTAATGGGAGGGCTATTGCATGACAAAAGACCCTCAACAGTCTTCTCGCTTAACATGCAAACCACAAACTGCTAGAGAGAGCAGAAAAAAAAAATTCTCTCTGGTTCCCTTTTAAAACCAAACTGTTTCTCTCTGCTAAAAAGCCCTTAGCAGAGAAAAGAAAAATATAATATTCCTACTGGCTTCTGGATTCTGTCTATATCCCGCCGCTGCCACTCATGACATAACCTTATTCCCAGATTCTGGACCTTAGCGTCCAAAATTTGGGGGTTAGCATGAAAACCTCCAAGCTTAGTTACCAGCTTGGACCTGGTACTGCTGCCACCACCCAAAAAATTAGAGTGTTTTGGGGCACTCTGGTCCCCCTGAAAAACCTTCCCTGGGGACCACAAGACCCAAATCCCTTGAGTCTCACAACAAAGGGAAATAATCCTGATTCCCTTCCCCCCTCCAGGTGCTCCTGGAGAGATACACAGACACAAGCTCTGTGAAACTACGGAGAGTGAGTCCCCCTCTCCGTTCCCAATCCTGGAACAAAAGCACTTTCCTCTTCACCCAGAGGAAATGCAAAATCAGGCTAGCAATCCAACACACAGCTTTCCCCTGATTTCTTCCTCCCACCAATTCCCTGGTGAGTACAGACTTAATTTCCCTGAAGTAAAGAAAAACTCCAACAGGTCTTAAAAGAAAACTTTATATAAAAAAGAAAGAAAAAATACAAATGTTCTCTCTGTATTAAGATGATACAACACAGGGTCAATTGCTTAAAAGAATATTGAATAAACAGCCTTATTCAAAAAGAATACAAATCAAAGCACCCAGCACTTATATTCATGCAAATACCAAAGAAAAGAAACCATAGAACTTACTATCTGATCTCTTTGTCCTTACTCTTAGAAACAGAAGACTAGAAAATAGAACTACTTCTCCAAAGCTCAGAGGAAACAGGCAGACAGACAAAAGACTCAGAGACACACTTCCCTCCACCCAAGGTTGAAAAAATCCGGTTTCCTGATTGGTTCTTTGGTCAGGTGTTTCAGGTGAAAGAGACATTAACCCTTAGCTATCTGTTTATGACAATATAGCACTGGGATTTCCCCATCGACCGCCCTGGGAGAAAGCTTCTCCTGCCTTCGCTATTGGGTTGTGGCCCATTTAGTGCTGCCCTCCCACCCCCAACCACCAAGGTGCCTGAATTTCACACACACACAGACAGACAAGAGCTTGGGAATGAACCAGGTCATGTGACGGTTACTTATTAAACTTTCCCACTAGGGAAATAAAATCTGGAAAGCCAAGATTCCTTTGTAACAGTGGGCCGAACACAGGAGAGGAAAAGGACTCCATATTGTATATAATGGATCCAGGCTACCTCTCTGTAAGCGTATGAAAGGAAACAGCCCGTACACAGCACAGTCTGCCAAGGCCATTACCCTAGAACCAATATTTACAAATACTCCATTTCCACATTAACATAGGCAAATGCCTTTCTGTGAATTGAATGGAAGCATCTCCTTCTCACCAGCCTAATGGAAAAAAGAAAGTACTCTCCCTCAGATGCATCCTTTCAATGGTTTTAAGGAGGTAAAAGAAAACTCTGATCTCAGCCGCCAGTTTGTTTAGTCCCACGCAGGGATTTAATTGACAAAGGATGTCCTTGAATACATGCAGAAATGTCCTTGCTCCCCAGGAAGTCAGCCTCGAGTTATAAAATCCACAGCGTGAAGGGGTTTTTTTGCTCCGCCAAGGATGTGCCAGAACAATACAGTTCAAGGTCTGTTGCTGCAAGTTGAATGCAGTGCAGCTGGAAATGAGCGTGGGACTCTGCAGCTGGAGGTAGATGCCCTGCTCCATAGCTGGGAGTAAGATCCGATTCACGGGGAAAGCACTGCCTTCTCACTCCCCACATGGGAGGGAATTTCCAGAGCCCAAGCTCCAGATGACTTGGGTTTGGTGGTTTCCCTTTGGAGTTGTTTCTAAAATACTCTCACCAACATCTCCCAGCCCCCTGAAACTGTAACCTGCTCTCATCAGCTCAGGTGTTCTGACGCATCAGACCTCAGAAATGATGTCTCTGCTGACAACCTCAGGTCTGCCCTCATGCACAGCTTCCAACAGACTCACGACATCCTGGGAAGTTTAGGCTCCCAACCTGCCAGACAGAACCTTCTGGCCATCTATGGACCTGTCCACAGCAGCCATCTCTGCAATGGTGCAGCAACACCAGTACATGCCCCATTTGACACTAACCTGGCGCAGGGACACTAGGAGTAGCAGGGGGTTAGCTACATGTGGGTAGTTATTCACAAAAAGTCCTAGTTCAGACAGACCCCGGGTGAGGAAGGAACATGGAAGCAGCCTCGCCTTTGCATCAGACCCGCCTAACAGGCGGTCAGGAGGCAGCTCTCTCTAGGGATTAATTCCTTTCATCCTGAATTGTGGGACATCACCCATGCCCGACACCACAGTACTGACCCAAAGCATCACGAAACCACCTACGGTATTCAACCTCAGGCAGGCAGGCAGGCAGATGCAGCAGCCCCCTCTTCCTCCCCCAGAGCTGCTTTTCCCTTTGCTTCGTCACAGGCTCCCACTAAGGCCCAGGGGATGGGAGCACAGCAGAGGGGGCCAGCGAGGAGCAGTGGCAACTCGGCTCTGCGACCTGGCTATTCCAATGGTGACTCCTGCCCCATAGCAAGCGACACAAGAACTGGCCCATGCCTAAGGAGCAAACAACAGGACACAGCACGGGTTCTTTCCAATGGCTTGGCTCCCCCACAGATCGCCCTGGAGGCTGGGTACGTAGATCATGCTCAGCACTTGCACAGCGCTTCGTACCCCCAGATATGCTGTACAAACAAGGCCAGTGGAGGCTGGCAGTCATCTCCCTTTGGCTACCTCTGCACTGCTGTGCTGAGAGAGGAGAAGGGCACAGGGGGTTGCCACAATGCAGCCACAGGGCACAGAGCACTGCCAGGAACAGCCCTGTGTGCTAGCAAGGGCCCTTGGGGCTGCGCTGGGGGCAGCACATGCAATGCCTCTAGGGTGAGAGCTCCCTTGCATTCTGCTGCTCCTGGCCTCCAGAACACCCTTACTGCCCCTGGATCCAGCTCCAGGAGCCATAGGTTGACCTTAAGTGACCTGCCCAAGGACACAGAGTGAATCAGTGGCAGAGATGGGATGGGAAGGCCAGCGTTCAGAACTCCCATTGTCTTGCTCAGCCCACTGAGGCCACACTTGTGCATACCTCCCTACAGTCCTGAGTTTTGTGGGACTGTCCCATCATGGAGGCCAAGCCAAACCTGTGTGCCAGGTCCTAACGCCGAGAGTAGGGAGCCGAGCCCAGCCAGCCCCGGGAGATGGTAGCCACCACTGCAGGCTCATTGTGCAACTCCCTCAGGCCTCCCATGCCCCAGTGGCAGAACCTGTCCTGCTTTAGCCACTGGAAATCTTGGGAAACATGCATGTGTCCAACTCGGCCTACCCCGATAAAGAGGAGAAGCAGCTGGAGCGGGGTTCCTAGCTTACATGCCTTGAATATTGGAAAGGGAGCCAGCTCTCCTTGTCAAAATCCAGTGGGAGGAGATTACCTCCAGGGATGGGTCTGAAGCATGTTCCACCATCCCAGCAGCACATACTGGAGCAGCTCTCCATGAATACCAGGCACCCCCAGAGCAGAGTTTGAAATGCATTAGGGGCGCACACTCCCAGGAGGGTGGAGTGGCCTTGGTGGGGGTCCAGGCTGGTCAGCTCACCTCAGTACTGGCCAGTGGAGCTCCAAGCACTGGGGGTCGCCTGCTTACAAGATGAAGGTGCAGGGAGAGGCCTGAATGATTCCAGCCTGGAGCAGAAAGGAGAGGTGGAGAGTCCAACCCTTTCTCCCTGCTCCCCAGAGAGGACATGAAATGAATGGCCTCCCTTAAAGAGACTGTGCTCAGGACCAACTGAATGCAGTTTTCCCTTCAGAAAGGTATGAGGTTTGGATGCTTTTCTTTGCTGGAAGCCAAGCTGTGCACAAAGATCCACTGGGTCCAGGAATAAAAATCAGTGTGTGCCAACCATAACCAGCCTCTTCTCACTTCTTATCCCTACAGCCTGTAAGCCTGGACAGCTGACTGGTCACAGCAGGTGGAGATGGGCCCAGAGCACACCTACACACACACGCGCTACCTCGCCCCAGCTGCCATCCCATGTGCACAAGCCTTGTCCCACTCAGCCCCTGAAACACGTTACCCCACTCGCCCCTCTGAGCACAGAAGAGATAACGTGAGGCTCTCTCCTCTTTGTGCCAGGCTCATTCGAAGCAGCGGACAAAGCAATCCACCCCCACCCCCACCCGTACTGCTGTTGAGAATAGAAGCTGGTGCAATGCCCAGAGGTTAAATCACCTCCTTCTCCAGGAAGTTTTCTAGCAGCCTTAAAGTTTACTTTCAATTGCCCCTCGGAGGACAGGAAAAAAGATACTTGGTAACACCCTGCGGTTGCACATATCAATCAAAGGGAAGAACTAGAGACGGGGAAATGAACACAGAGAAGAGGATTCTGCAGCTGTCTCCACCAGGGCTGTGGATTTGGTTTTTTAATCTCCTCCCGTGCTCTGTGTGTCCGCCTACAGCCTCCCACCCCCAGGTCAGCAGCTGATTAGTGAGCATTCCTCTCTCCCCTAACAGAGACTTTACGTGGGTGCCTTTCTATAGCATCACTCCTGCTGCTGCGGCTCCCAAGCCATGAAAATGACACGTTATGCTAATCAAGCGCTCCTCCATCTGCTACCACTGGTCCCCACATCCCATAATCACCTGGCGGAGGGCTGCAGAGCATGCAGCAGATGCCAGAACTTTATTTTCACAAGCCCAGTTGGTCTGGAACGCGAGCAGCAGCAACAGTAACAAGGGAGCCCTTCTCTGCAGCTGCAGGAGAAGCAGCCTGAAGTCTCGTTAAAATACCCCTCACGCCGCCTGCATGGAGGAGGCTGGGTGAAGTCAAACAGCAGTGAAAGCAGCAAACAACACAGACTGATTCCCCAAGATGCCCCAACCTCCCCCACCCACCCACCACCCACCGGAGACTTCACCTGATCAGCAGCTTTTGGGGTAACTCCAAAACAGCAACAAGCTGTGAAGCTGTAATTGCAGAGATAAGCCCCAGGCTGAAGGGGACCCCTCTCTCTGCTTCACCCCAGGCTTTTCCCAAACAGTCTGGGTAGGCAGCAGGTAGAACAGGACAAGCCCCAGTCTCCCCCCTCCCCCCTGCCCCAGAAAAGGCATTACAAACAATCAGGCACAGTCAGCAACCTAACAAGGAATGAACCAACAGCCAGTGGTGTTTCCTGACCACAGCCAGCTCTGCAGGTAAGGGCCTCCAGGGCTCTCACGCTCACCCTTCCCATGCCGTCTCCACAAGTTCAAGGACACTGGAAACCTCCCATCAACCACCACTTCTCCCTCTCAGCCATTCTCTGGAAGCAAGACTAATGCCCCCGCACTGTCCAGGGGTAGCAGTTACCTGCAGGGCACCCAAGCCCACCCACAAGAATAACCAGCAGGAAGAGAAAGTGCCTCTTCAAGGTGAGCTTCTCCAGGGCTTGTAAGAATGTGGGATTTACTTTCCACCCATTCCCAGGTTTGAGTGCATTCCTGGCCATGCACTAGAAACCAAGTGGCACTAGCAGCGTCCTTGTGGAGGGGCTTCCCCACTAGCTTACAATTATATTTCCATGACAAGCTTAATCCCAATACATGCATCTTCCTTCTAAGCACTCATCAATCTTATACTTCTATAACCCTAACCTCACACAACACGTGAATAATAGAATAAAGTGATTAGCTACAGCTCAAGTGACTGACAATCCAATTTTAGGCCACAGTCCTGCAATTTCATCCATGTAGGGGCCCCAATTACCAATAGGCACCATTATGATCCCAGGTCATAGAATTGTAGGGTTGGAAGGGACCTCGGGAGGTATCTAGTCCCACCCGCTGCTCAAAGCAGGACCAATCCCCAGACAGATTTTTGCCCAAGATCTCTAAATGGCCCCCTCATGGATTGAGCTCACAACCCTGGGTTTAGCAGACCAATGCTCAAACCACTGAGCTATCCCTCCTGCCAGGTTCCCTCCTACCAATAATTGCTGTTCTGTGCCTACCACAACTCCCAACAGCGCTCCTATGCACACAGTCCAACACAGCCTGCATAGCAGCAATGACAGAGGGAGCAATTGCTGCTGGCTGGCTGAGATTCACCCTGGTCATGAGGGGTCTCTTCTGTTTGTTTCCAGCTGCACAACCAAAATTAACGAGGCTAACAATGCCTCAGGAGACAGATTCTAAAGTTAGCTTTATGTAAGGTAAGAAAACATTCCTCGCTCTCAAAAGCATGATACAACATGGTGCTGGAAACGCAAAGAAGGCAGTTAAGGTTGTATAAACATGTGATGCAGGACCATAGCTGTGAATTTCTGGTTTTCTTAAGTTTGTGGCTTGTTTTCATAGGACCATAGGACTGGAATGGACCTCGAGAGGTCTTCTACTTCAGTCTCCTGCATTCACAGTAGGACTAAGTATTATCTAGACCATCTGTAATGGGGTCAGCACCTGCCTACCTCCTTCTGGTTGGGTGTGAGCTTGCTGTCTCTTAGTTCTTGGAACAGGGTGGCACCCACCTCTCGGGAGCCCCCCTCTCCCTCCGGGACCAATGGTTTCTCTGGCCAGTCTTCAGTGACTCAGCCCTCCAACCAAGTCACACACAGTGTCTGTAGGTGGAACAGAAAGAACAAACATCTTCCGGGGCATACAGTCTTTACTTCTGCCAGGCTTCCTCCCTGGAGACACTGCCCTCTATACCAGTCCAACAGTATCCTTGCTTGGTCCAGCGAGGTTCTGGGCTCAGACCTTGCTCGGTCCCCTCAGCCAGCCTTCCTCACTCCCTCAGTCTTTGGCAGCCCTCCCTGGGCTTAGCCCTGCCCACACTGATCTGTCCGTGGTCCTGCTGCTCTTCCAGCCACACAGGAACCCGGTTCTTCCTCTTCCAGCTCCAGTCAGCAACTGACTGTTCTGTCTCACTCTGTGACTTCTCTTTATATGGCCCTCCTGGCCCCTGACTGGCTGCTCCCGCAGCCCCTCTGATTGGCTGCTTCCCCTGAAGCCATTCTTGGCTGTCTAAAAGACTTCTCTTCTGCCTCCAGCCGGGGGCCTCCAGATCTTGTCTACCCCATCACACATCACTGACAGGTTATTGTCTAACCTGCTCTTAAAAACCTCCAATGATGGAGATTCCACAACCTCCCTGGGCAATTTATTCCAGTGCTTCACCACCCTGACAGTTAGGAAGTTTTTCCTAAAGTCCGACCTAAACTGCTCTTGTTGCAACTTAAGCCCATTGCTTCTTGTCCTATTCTCAGAAGTTAAGGAGAACAATTTTTCTCCCACCTCCTTTTAACAACCTGTTATGCACTTGTAAACTCATATGTACACTCTCAGTCTTCTCTGCTCCAGACTAAACAAATCCAAAATTTTCAATTTTACCTCATAGGTCATGTTTTCTTGACCTTTAATCATTTTTATTGCTCTTCTCTGGACTTTCTCCAATTTGTCCACATCTTCTCTGAAATGTGGCGCCCAGAACTGGACACAATACTCCAGCTGAGGCCTGATTAGTGTGGAGTAGAGCAGAATAATTACTGCTCATGTCTTGCTTACAACACTCCAGCGAATACACCCCGGAATTATGGTTTTTTTGCAACGGTGTTACACCTATTGACTCATATTTAGCTTGTGATCCACTATCTATGACTCCCAGATCCCTTTTCATAGTACTCCTTCCTAGGCCGTCATATCCCATTTTTTGTGTGTGCAACTGAGTGTTCCTTCCTAAGTGGAGTACTTTGCATTTGTCCCAATTGAATTTCAGCCGATTTACTTCAAATCATTTCTCCGGTTTGCCCAGATAATTTTGAATCTTAGTCCTACCCTCCAAAGCAGTTGCAACCCCTCCCAGCTTGGTATTGGCTACAAACTTTATAAGCGTTCGCTCTATGCCATCATCTAAATCATTGATGAAGATATTGTACAGAACCAGACCCAGAACTGATCCCTGCAGGACCTCACTTGACATGCTTTCTAGCTTGACTGTGAATCTCTGACAACTATTCTCTGGGAACGGTTTTCCAACCAGTAGCTCCATCTAAGTTGTATTTCCCTAGTTTCTTTATGAGGAGGTCATGCGAGACAGTATCAAAAGCCTTTAGTCAAAGGAGGTCTTTCTTGCTTTTGTCACTACTCGGTGACAAAAAAGGTCTCAAAGAGGTGACTCCAGTGGATAAGCAGCAAGTGACAGAGTAGAGAACCAATCAACAGCTCACTGCTTGTAGGCAAGGTAAAAATTGTGGGATTTGAGCTGCCTCCACCCAATCTATGGCTGTCTAGTCTACCCAGCCTCCCTCCCAGGCAGAGAAGGCTCAGAAAGTTAGTTACACTTAATGGTGGCTAAGAGTTTGGAGCGCCACCTTTTTTGGAGGGGGACGGTGCAGAGAGAGATGTGGGGAGAGCTTAACTGAGCATTTCCTTGTTTTCTGGAAGGGATTCAAGAGCAGAAGGCACTGCAGCATGCTAGCAATTGTAACTCCATCGGCAGTGTTTTTTGTAAGTGATAACCACGCACACATACACTTTGCCTGTTCAGACTCAGTCTGACATGCCTGAGACTCACGATAATCTGGTGGGAAATTCATCTGTTTAAAGTATTTATAGGGCTCCAATCACCATGGAATCTAGGCACAAATACACATTCAAGAGAAGCACAAAAAGCCTGAACAGGGAATTTGCTGTTCATCATCTGGAGTCTGGTCACTTCAGTCTGAAGTTTCTGCTAGTTCTGGTTGGTTTCTGCAAGGAGGTGGGTGTAGCTGTGAGAACAGGCTCACTCTAACCGCTAGGGCCGGGTATTGCATGGTCTAGGATGCCGTACAAGGACTCCCAAGTCTCATCATAGGCACTTCTAGTTTGTGTTTTGTCTGATCAGAGACAGAGGGTGCTCTTAAGCAGCCCAGTCCTAGACCAGAGAGCCTTGAGGATTAGAACCAGGATACACAGGGAGTGGCACTCTCAGCTGCTAGTCCCAGCCAGAAAGTTCTGGCCGCCACATCATACAACCTGGATGTTTTGACTGGCCTATGTAGAGCAGGCCAGTGACCCAAGTGCTTGTCACAGATCCTAAATCCTCACCCTAGACAAACGGCGTGGCCTCCTAGCAACCTTCCTTGTTTTTACACTACCTGGTCACCTCAAAGAGGTGACTCCATTGGATAAGCAGCAAGTGACAGAGTAGAGAATCAAAGAGATTACTGCTTGTATGCAATGTAAAAACAGTGGGATTTGAGCTGCATCCATCCAATCCACTGCCAGCCAGTCTATCTGTTTGCCCCAGGCTCCCTCCCAGGCAGAGAAAACTAAGAAGGTTAATCACACTTAATGGTGGCTAAGGGTTGGGAGTGCCACCTCACAAAAGCAGTAATGCACCATCCCTTTTGCTTGGCAATCCCACATACTCCCTGATCAGCCATGCATGTCGATGTGCTCAAGCTCTTTCCAGCCAGCTGAGAATCTCGGCAGGGGAAGCAGGAGGCCTGGCAAACAGCAGAAGCCTTTGATGTGGAAATACCCCTGTTATTTCCTTTTCATGTCAGGCAGGTTTTCTGCTTCTCCGTTAAATGATTCAGTTTTTCTGTCATTTCTGGGTGGCTGTTACAGATTCACATCAGCAGAACCATGGACTGGAAGAAGAACACAGTGCCAGATAATCTATTAGTCAGAGAGGGAATCACAAAACATACCCAAAGACATCTCCAGCAAGCACCAACAAGGGGAGACAGAGAATCACGCCTTTCACATCTGGGGAACAAGGGGACTTCCCCAGCTGGGATGGACCCAAACAGAGGGTGTTAATTCACTTGTAAACGTAAAACCGACAACCACTGCAGTACTAAATGCTCATCAGTAGCCATACACAGAGGCCAATCAATATGAGGGATGGGGCTGAAACACCCACTCAAACAAGACAAACTGCATGGAATTGTCCGATATAAAAATCAGAGCTAGTGCTTGTAGTTTTAACACAAGTCACCTGGCAGTTTCCTTGCTCTGTGATGTTGCAGGAAGGCAATGGGACAGGTATGTTACATTTATTTATAGGCATTTCTATTTCATGGGAGCAGTATTACAACTAGAAAGGTACATCGAGCACTGATCACTTAGCAACACTCATCAAAAATAAATCCAGTCCTGAAGAGAAATGGGAGAACGCACACTGTGCAGATAAGATCTATGAATACAGCTCAGCCAAATTTTTCATCCAAAACTTTTTCCAGACCAAAAAATGCAGATTTAGCCAATGAAAATATTTCATGAATGTACGTCAATTTGGAGAAACTGTTTAAAGTGAAACAACAAACAATAATGCAGAAACACCCAAATAATTCATTTCAACATTATCAAAATGAACCATTTTGAGTTTGTGGGCTAGATTCACAAGAGGCTTTAGGCACCATTCACAAACATAGGTGGAGCCTCCGCCCCCTTATAACAAGAGAAACCCAGCGCGTAGGGCACTCACTTGGGATGTGGGAAACCCAGGTTTGAATCCTTGCCCTGGAACCGGGCCTGGAACGGGCCGCCCCCCTCCAAGATGAGTGCCTAACCACCACAGTCAGTCTCACAATCTCTCTGTGGACCAAAGTGGAACTGCTTCAGTAGGAGAGTCAGACAAATCCATCCTAGCAAGCCCTATAGCCCAGTGGTTAGGGCATTCAGCTGGGAGGGGTGTAGGAGACCTAGGTTCCAAACCCTGGCTCAGGAGCAGCAAACTGAACCCAGATATCTCCCCTCCTCGGTAGATGCCTTGGTTACGGCGGTATGATAGATTCATAGAAATGTAGGGCTGGAAGGGACCTCAAGAGGGCATCTAGCCCAGCCCCCTATGCTGAAGCAGAACCAAGTAAATGTAGACCAGCCCTGACAGGAATCTATCCAACCTGTTCTGTAAACTCTCCAATGACTAGATTCTACAACCTCCTTCAGACGCCTGTTCCAGAGCTTAACCACCCTTAGAGTTAGAAACTTTTTCCTATTATCGAACCCAAATCTCTCTTGCTGCAGATTAAGCTCATGACTTCTTGTCCTACCTTCAGTGGCTATGGAGAGCGATTGATCATCCTCCTCTTTCTAACAGCCCCTCACATATTTGAAGATTATTAGCCCACCTCTGTTTTGTGAATTTAGCCTTTCATTTCCTTTGCTCTAGTAAAAAGGTTAAAAATGCCCTAAACAAAACATTTTGTTCAAGACTAAAAATTTTTCTGATTCACCAAAAATTCTGAAACATTTTATTTTCAGTTTAGGTTGGACTTGTTTTTGTTTGTTTTCCGAACCCAAAGAAATCAGCAAAGAGTCCTGCGGCACCTTATAGACTAACAGATGGATTCACTCACGAAAGCTCATGCTCCAGTATGTCTGTAAGGTACCACAGGACTCTGCTGCTTTTACAGATCCAGACTAACACGGCTACCACTCTGATACCAAAGACATCAGTTATTTGCCCAGCTCTAGCTAGGATGGCTGAGCTGTTATGACTTGATCTTCATTCACGAGGAGAGATGGGATGAATTCACTTGTGGCTCTGCTACTCACGAGCTGTGTTCTTACACAAGACACAAAAAGCACCCATGTGGTTCACTTGGTAGCACTACTGCTACTAGGTCAGAAGGCCGAGCGTTTTGAGTCATTCACAAGGACACATCATCTAACACACGCTCAGGCACAAAGGAGCTCTAGCCTTCTAGCGACCATCCTTCGCAAAAGACAGGGCATCAAGCAAAACTCCCTGGATGGCACATCAGACAGTTAAAGATCCTGCAACTTCCAGAGCAGGACAGGGAGAACACTGGAATCCAAGCCAATGTTCACGCCACCTTGTCACCAGCATGAGCACACAGCAGTCTCCACATTTGCCTGTGCCTATGAATTGATGGTGCCTAACTCACTGCTTTGGAAAGCATTCTATGATCCCTGGAGTGTGAAAGATGCCTGAGAGAACCAACCTGGCCTTCAGGACCCTAGGGTAGGAATCACCTGTTCGCCAGGCTTCAAGGCTGAGCGATAGGTGCCCCAGGGAGGCCCTTTGGTCTCAGGAAGGCTGTTTATAGAGTCGATTGATTTACTTTGTGTTCAGAGAGGAGAACAGGCACAATGGGGGTGGAGGGAAGGTGCTAAATAAATTCTGTTCTCAGAGAAGAGTTGCTGCAAATGGAAGTGCTGGGAAGGTGTGAGGGGAACAGCCGGCTCATTAAACTGTTCATCTTCCAACAAATGGGAGTTAGGGATCCACCAGAGAGCTGTGCTGCAGGAGAAACAGCTGCACGTGGACACCACTCCAAAGATCCCACATGGGGTGATGGGGGTGTCACAAGAAGCTCCCTGGATGGCTCCCCAGCATTGCATTTGCCCCCCATGTTTTGCTACTGAGTGGGAGATGCCTGTTAAAGGACACACAAACATTCCTTTGCTGTCCCAGAAAGAAAATTTCACAGGCTGGTGCCTGAGAGCTTAACTGGGTTTCCGCTATTAATTGTACCCCAGAAACCTCAGCAAGTCTTATCAAGATGGTGAATGACTTAGCTGGTAAATCTCTGGATCTCCGGAAGGCCGTCAGGGAGAGAGTTCAAAGAAGAGGCTGACAAGTGCACATGAAGGTTAGCACTCATTGCACCGCTGCAAATTCACTGCTGGCACTTTAACCCTCTAATCTGCTCATTTCCCCTCCAGATATTTTATTTCTGCTCTTGCTGGAATGATGTGTCCGCTGGCCCACAGGGCTTGGAGCTCTCACCAATTATCCTGGCTGTTCCGGTAGGAGGGAGGGTGAAGGACAGAGGTGTAAATATTCAGGTCATAGAGCCTCCCTCCTACTGCTCCATGACGCTCTTCAGAAACAAACCCAAGTCTAGTCAGGGGAGCATCAGAGCAGCCAAGTGGCCGGAGATAGGAGGCCCCTGACAGCTCTCCAGAGAACCTTGCCTCCAGCTGCCCGAAAAGCTGCTCCAGCAAAGCACTAGATGCCAAAACAGACCCTGCTCCTGGGAAAAGCCCGGGGGGCCCATTTACCTCATTTGTGCCCACAAAAGTGCCCCTTGCTGGTTCCTTAAAGCTGAATTGCTGGGCTCTTCCGTGCCTGCTAGAAAGCGGTGTGACAAAGTTCCTCCTTTACCTTGGTGGGTCCTGCGCTTATTGGCAGATTTGCTCACCTCAGTGACCTTCCCCACAGTCTGGATCAGCTCCTCCTGTGTCTGTTGGGAGGTTTGGGGGGAACCTGGGCCCGCCCTCTACTCCAGGTTCCAGCCCAGGGCCCTGTGGATTGCAGCTGTCTATAGTGCCTCTTGTAACAGCTGCATGACAGCTACAACTCCCTGGGCTACTTCCCCATGGCCTCCTCCAAACACCTTCTTTATCCTCACCACAGGACCTTCCTCCTGCTGTCTGATAACGCTTGTATTTCTCAGTCCTCCAGCAGCATAGCCTCTCACTCTCAGCTTCTTGCTCTCAGCTCCTCACACACACTTCCTCTCCTCTGGCTCCTCCCCACCTGACTGGAGTGAGCTCCTTTTTAAACCCAGGTGCCCTGATTAGCCTGCCTTGATTGGCTGCAGGTGATCTAATCAGCTTGTCTGCCTAAATTGGTTCTAGCAGGTTCCTGATTACTCTGGTGCAGCCCTGCTCTGGTCACTCAGGGAACAGAAAACTACTCATACAGTGACCAGTACATTTGCCCTCTACCAGACTTCTGTACCCCACTGGTTTGGGTCTATCACAGCGGCCCACAGAATGCAGCATGGACCAACTCCTGTGCTTTTCTCTGAACACCTGGGGGTGGGGGTGAGACAAGTTTTTATACTGTAAAGCGCTAAAGAAAGTGAGAATAGTGGAAAGCCGGGATTTTGCACAACAAACAAATGCAAGAAGCCTTCCGTAGGGAAGGCCCTTCTAGTATCCCAGGCACCCAATTCCGTCCTACTGCAGCTTGCTGCCCTCACAGTACGTCTACACAGCCTGCAGCAGCAGGCCTCCCAGCCCCAGCTCACAGGGCTTGCATCACTGCTCTAAAAATAGCTGTTAGCAGCACTTGGAACCTGCCGCTCAGCCTGAAGCCCGGGCTCTGAAGCCCATCCCCCACTCTAGGCTTCAGAGGCTGTCACAGCATCTACACCGCTCTCTGCAGCGTGGCGGCATGACCTCGCGTCTGCCGGCCCGGGCTGGAAGGCTCACGGGGCAGGCGGTGCAGAGATACACCCCCACGTTAGCTTTCATCTAGTTCGCATGACTAAAGCCCACAGCAGAGACGCAAGAGCGCAGAGCCTGGGGCAGGCTCTACCAGCCCACCTGGGCCCCTGAGACCATACGCACGTTGTGGTCCCACTTTCACTGTTCTCTTGGGCCACTCCAACGAGGTGAAAGCAGCGTGGGGACGCCGACCCGCGCTGCAGTCACACCTCTGAAGACAGGTTTCAGAGTAGCAGCCGTGTTAGTCTGTATCCACAAAAAGAACAGGAGTACTTGTGGCACCTTAGAGACTAACGAATTTATTTCAGCATGAGCTTTCGTGACCCTAACCCTAACCTCTGAAGACAGTGTCGCCGTGCCAATGGGTGGAAGGGAGGAGAGCGCCCTGGGAGGGGGCACTCCGGCGAGAGGGTGCAGTGCCTGTCCAGGGCCAAAGTGGCTACTTGTCCTGAGCCCTCCGAAGGCGAGTCCGACCCCGGAAAGGGCACTGTGCCGGCAGCCACGCAGCTCATGCTGAGCCCTTCTTGCTCACTGGCTCCCAGGGACCTCAGAAAGCTCTGCTGAGTGACATCTCCTCACGCCCCCACGTATGTCCGGAAGCCCAGCGCTGCTGCCTCTCGACTGCGACTGGGATGAAATAGTAACAATGCCTGGCACTTACACTAGGAAAACACTTCGCAGTCTTCAATAATTAATCCTCAGTGCCCTGCCAGGTAAGCAAGCAAACCTGCACCCCGCTTCACAGAGTACGTTGGAGAGCGAACAGCCTTTCCTTGGTGGGCAAAAGGGTATGTTTATTGATTATGCTGTCTTAAGTTAACACAATTAGGAAACCCTGTTAAGATTCGGGCCAACGGTTTGAAGCCGCGTTAACTGGCCACCATGTAGCCTGGGTGGGGGTCTCTGGCCAGCTAACTACCATTTGCCCTGTGTACACTGGCATGAGAAAATGTCACACAGAAGACAGGAGCACTGAGACTCAGGCAAGAACAAAGAGCAAGGCTCACAGAATCCACCAGAACACAGCAACTCCTGGCTCCCAGGTCTGTGCATGGTCCACTAGGCTGTGTCGCTTTGATGAAAGCGAATGTCATGTGCCTCTCCCCAGTGTTGACTCAGAGGTGGTAGTTTTGACAGCACATAGCAAACCCCATGAACAGCCAGTTGGGGGGATGGAGCCATTCTGAGGGTATAACGGCTCACCCTGCCCAACCTGTTGCATGACAGGCACCATCCTAAGAATAGAGAGGCTCAGGGTTGCCTGGCTGGCTACATGTCTCGCCCAGCTCCACCTCCCCCTGCCACCAGCACTGGCTCAGCTTACCAGCCGCTCTTGTACCCCAGTTCTTGTGTCTTTCTCAAAGGGATGCAATTACATTGATACCACAGCGGGGATAGAACTGTCATTTCCTTAGCCTGGCAACACGACCCCGGAAACTCCCATTATTCTAATCACTGCCAAACAAATACAAGTGTAGAACACACAAAAACCTGGTGTACTTCATGGTGAAATATAACGCCGCAGAAGGCTGAGCAGTGCCATAAATCTGCTTAGCACTCCACACTGCCAGCTAAATGGCCCCACTTAATTATAGCTCTATAACATGACTTTATAGCAATTTCAATACAGTCAAAAACCAATCCCAATGACGGACAAATGGACTGACTAGCATCTTGCTGACCCCACCAGCTGGACCATTCTTTCCAGGCACTTCCTTCCCTCTGCTCCACTGCAGGGACTCCTCCGCTCTGGCTGGCTCTGCCAAGGTCTCCTGCAGGAAGCCACCTCTTTCCAACTCAGCCCAGCTTCTTGCTGCCGAGGATGGGAACCTGGATGTCCTCTACATGCTGCCAGGTAAGAAGATTTAGCTTCTAAGTGAGGGGTGACCAGCACTCCCAGTCATCCTTCCATCTCTAGTGCAGCACACAGGCTTGGCAGCTCCTTTCTACTCCCTGCCCTGCCCAGATAGCCCCATGTGGACACTACAGGCCCAGCTGCTCTCCAATGGAAGCAGTTTTTAACCTGCGTTCTTCTGGTGATACTGAAGCCGCAGCCAAGACGATATTAGCATTACAACCCACACTGATCTTTGTCAATTATGCTACAGTATTTGAGCTCTAACCAGCTTTAAATTGAATCAGGACGAAATCATCAGTATAAAAAGAGCCCACACCAGCCTTTCAATTCCAGCACGGGGGGGGGAAGTTATACACTTCATAGTGGCTTTCTACCCCATAATGAACAGGGAAAATAAATTTGATTTCTAGCTAAGGGTATATTTATGCAATTTCATTATGTGCCCATGAGTGAGCCTGGTTTTCACCAAGATAAAAATGAGCTCTCAGCGACACTCACACTAAATACATGGAGTGAGTTAACAGCTTAACCAGAGGGACTGAGGAACAATGTCAAACATGGAAAATAAAAATAAAAATGTTAAACACTGGCTCTTTGAATGGCACGGCTGCCTACCACGGAGCTGGGCACAACTCCCTCCTCCCCAAAACACCCATCAGCCACAGCAGGGCCATCTCTGGAGTAATCCATCAATTGACGAGATTCTGAGCCAACAGAAGCAGAGTCAGAGAGGTGAGCAGGGATCTCTGGCGATTCCCACCATCCCCAGGCACACAGAGCTCTGCGTTGCTCACAAACTGCAGCAAGACTGAGATTCCTTCAAATTCTTTATACTCTTCAGCACATGATTGGATCTGAGAAGTTTAAAAATCACATTCCTTCCCCTGCAGGCTTAATTGTTCTCCAGCTGGCAAACACTGCAGTATAAAGCAACCAGTTGTCGCGGAGTGTGGGGGAGTTCGGCCCTGCACCCCTCTTCCTGGGACCCACAGTGACTCTCAGCCAGCCAGTAAAACAGAAGCTTTATTGGACAACAGGAACGCAGGTTACAGCAGAGCTTGCAGGCACAGTCAGGACCCCTCAATCCAGTCCTTCTGGGGGTTCAGGGTGCTTGGATCCTAGCTAGGATCCCCTGAATTCCGCCCACACAGCCCCAAGCCCAAACTCAAACTGCTTCCCTCCTGCCACTCCCTTCCTTTTGTCCCCTTCCCGGGCAAAGGTGTTGACCTTTCCCCTCCCTTACCTAGCTCAGGTTACAGGCCCTGGCATCGTCCATCTCCTAAAGTCCTCCCCTGCTCTCCCACTCCCCACACAGACAGTCCCTACTGCATCACACCAGGCTCTCTCAGTTTGCGCTTCCTCTGTAATATGCTGGCACCACTGAGGCCAGTAGAGTGTGTGCTGGCTACCACGTGGGGGAGCAAAAAGCACTATTATTTTATGGTATGGACAGTCTGCAGGCTGCTCCCAAAAGATCTGAAAATGTTAAACTAACTCAAACCGAGGGGCTAACTAGCTCAGAGCACGATAGCCTTCCTGCTTTGGTCTGGAGAGAATTCTTTTTTGAAGCCAGTTATACTTTTGGCCTTCACAACATCCCCTGGCAATGAGTTCCACAGGTTGACTGTGTGTTGTGTGAAGAAATACTTCCTTATGTTTGTTTCAAACCTGCTGATTATTAATGGCATTGGGTGACCCTTGGCTCTTGTGTTACGTGAAGGGGTAAATAACACTTCCTTATTCACTTTCTCCACATCAGTCATGATTTTATAGATCTCTATTGTATCCCCCCCTTAGTCATCTCTTTTCTAAGAGGAACTGTCTCAGTCTTTTCTAAATTCTCCTCACATGGAAGCTGTTCCATACCCTTAATGATTTTTGCTGCCTCTCTCTGTACTTTTTCCAACTCTAATATATCTGTTTCCAGATGGGGCAACCAGAATTGCATGCAGTATTCAGAGTGCAGGAGTACCCTGGATATGTACAGTGGCATTATGATATTTTCTGTCTTCTCTCTCTCTTTCCAAATGGTTCCTAACACTGTTCGTTTTTTCAAAAGCCACTGCACATTGAGCAGATATTTTCAGAGAACGATCCATAGTGATTCTCAGATCTCTTTCTTGAGTGGTAACAGCTAATTTAGACCCCACCGTTTTGTATGTAGAGTTGCGATTATGTTTTCCAATGTACATTACTTTGCATGTACCAACATTGGATTTCATCTGCCAGTTTGTTCCCCAGTCACCCACTTTAGTGAGATCCCTTTGTAACTCTTGCAGTGAGTCTGCTTTGGACTTAACTATCTTGAGTAATTTTGTATTATCTGCAAACCTTGGCACCTCACTATTTATAAATACGTTGCCCAGCACTGGTCCAAGTACAGATCCCTGAGGCGCGCCACTATGTACCTCTCTTCACTGTGTAAACCGACCATCTATTCCTATCCTTTTTTTCCTAGCTTTTAGAGACAGTTACTGATCCCAGACAGGACTTTCCCTCTTATCTCACGACTGCTCACTCTGCTTAAGACCCTTCGGTGAGGGACCTTGACAAAGGTTTTCTGAAAGTCCAGGTACACTCTATCCACTGGATCACTCTTGTCCACATGCTTGTTTACCATCTCAAAGAATTTTAATGGATTGGTGAGGTATGATTTCCCTGTACAAAAGCCTCGTTGACTCTTCACCAACATATTGTGTTGATTTGTCTGATAATTCTGTTCTTTGCTACAGATTCAACCAATTTGCCTGCTACTGAACTTAGATTTACTGGGCTGTATTTGTCAGGATTGCCTCTGGAGCCCTTTTTTAAAAATCAGCATTACATTAGCTAGCCTCCAGTCAGCTAGTTCGGAGGCTGATTTAAGCTATAGATTCCATACCACAGTTAGCAGTTCTGCAATTTCACATTTGAGTTCCTTCAGAACTCTTGGGTGATGCCATCTGGTCCTGGTGACTTATTGCTGCTGTTTGCTTGTTTGTTTCAACAATTTGTTCCAAAACCTCCTCTACCGACACCTCAGTCTGGGAGAGTTCCTCAGATTTGTCACCTAAAAAGAATGGCTCAGTGCAGTGGAGACAGATGCAA
Source organism: Gopherus evgoodei (assembly GCF_007399415.2). NCBI lineage: Eukaryota > Metazoa > Chordata > Testudines > Testudinidae > Gopherus > Gopherus evgoodei. The sequence goes on along the minus strand of NC_044336.1, from coordinate 28,180,365 downwards.
AGAATTTGTTTAGCTTCTCTGTAACAGCCTTGTCTTCCTTCATTGCTCCTTTAGCATCTTGATTGTCCAGTGGCCCCTCTCATTGTTTCGTAGACTTCCTGCTTCTGATGTATTTAAAAAATTTTACTGTTAGTTTTTGTGTCTTTTTTGCAAGTTGCTCTTCAAATTCTTTTTTGGCCTGCCCAGTTAAACTTCTACATTTGACGTACCAGAGTTTATGCTCCCCCCACATTTTCTTCAGCGGGATTTGACTTCCAGTTTTTAAAAGATGTCTTTTTGTCTCTAACTGCCTCTTTTACTCTGTTGTTTAGCAACTGTGGCATTATTTTTGTCCTCTTGCTTTTTTTATTATCATCATTAGGGGTAGACTTATAGCTTGAGCCTCTGGTGTGGTGTTTCTAAAAAAGTTCCAATGCAGCTTGCAGGCATTTCACTCTTGTGGTTACTCCTTTTAATTTCTATTCTTCTTGTGTAGCTCCCCTTTTTTAAGTTAAATGCTCCTGTGGTGGGTTTCTTTGGTATTTTCCCCCACCAGGATGTTAAATTTAATTATATTATGGTCACTATTTCTGAGCAGTTTCACTATACTGGCCCACATCTTTGCACCACTTAGGACTAATTCAAGAACTGCTTCTCCCCTTGTGGGTTCCAGGCCCAGCTGCTCCAAGAAGCAGTCATTATGGTGTCTAGAAATGTTATCTCTGCAATCTGTCCTGAGGTGATATGTATTCAGTCAATATGGAGATGGTTGAAATCTCCCATTTTTATTGGGTTTTCTGTTTTTATAGTCTCTCTAATCTCCCTGAACATTTCACAATCACCATCCCCATCCTAATCAGGTGATGGTAGTACAGTCCCACTGCTATACTCTTATTATTCCAGCACAGAGTTTATATTCATAGAGATTCTACGGTACAGTTTGATTCATTTAAGATTTTTACTATACTTGACTCTATACTTCCTTTCACATATAGTGCCAGTTCCCACCAGTGAGGCTACTCTGTCAGCTCTATATATTTTGTCCCCTGGTATTACTGGGACATGTTGATTATCATTGTTCCACCATGTTTCTTTGATGCCTGTTATATAAATATTCTCTATTAATACCAAACACGCAAATTCCCCCACCTTAGTATTTACTTTTTGCGTTTGTATACAAACACTTATAAAATGTGTCAACATTTAGTTCATGTGATGTAACTGAGTGAGATTCTCTCATTTGACTGTTTCTCTTCAGTTTGTACCTGTACTTTATCAACTTCAACGCTCCCCTCTTTACCAGGCTGCAGAGTATCGCCTTTAATAAAACCCTTCCCAAAGGATGTGTCTGTCCGAACCACGTGCTCCTTCGCACCTGTCAGCTTTCTCCCAGTCCTTAGCTGAAAAACTCCTCTAGGACCTTTCCAATTTTCCGTGCCAGCAATCTCGTTCTATTTTGGTTCAGGTGGAGCTCCTCCTTCCTGTATTGGCTCCTCCTTTCCCAGAAGGTTTCCCAGTTCCTAATAAAACTAAATCCCTCCTTCAAATACCGCTGTCTCATCCACGCATTGAGTCTCTGCAGCTCTCTGCCTGTTTAACTGGCTCGGCACGCAGAACTGGACGCATTTCCGAGAATGCAACCATGGAGGTCACGGACTTTAATCTCTTACCTAGCAGCCTAAATTTGGCCTCAAGAACCTCTCTCCTATCTTTCCCTAGGTCATTGGTACCTACATGTACCATGATCACCAGCTCCTCCCCAGCACTGCACATAAGTCTGTCTAGCTGTCTTGTGAGATTCGCACACTGCCAGCAATTTACCATGTGGTTTCTGTGGTCATCACAAACCCTATCTATATTTCTAAGAACAACCCCATTACTACTACCTGTCTCTTTCTAATAACTGGGGTACCATCCCCTGGAGAGGTAGCCTCAGTGAGAGAGGACACCATGACATCATTTGGAAGGAGGGTCCTAACTATGGGATCATTTCCCTCCGCTCCAGCCTGATGTTCTCCTTCCTCAAGACTTTAATCCTCCTCCACAGCATAGAGGCAGTCAGACTGGGCCTGGGACCTGAAAAGTCTCTTCTGTGCACCTCTCTGTCTCCCTTAGCTCCTCCAGTTCAGCCCATACTTGGTCTCTGAAGGCCATGAGCTGCTCGCATTGAATGCACACATACATCACCTGCCCAAAAGGCAGGAAATCTCACATACAGCATTCAGGGCAATACACTGGACAGCCCCCACTTTCCTGCAGGATTTCTGCCTGCATTAGTTTTACTCTTGGAGGGGGTATTTGTGTTTGTTCTGTGTGTGGTTTCTGGTTTGTTTTTTGTGGGGGAGGGGTTTATTGGCCTCAGTTTGGACAGAACGTATATTAAGTTTATCTAATTCTCACGCTCCCTCTCTAAAATCCCTTGCAAAACTCCCGTTTGCTGCTCCTGTTCACTAGCTTCATATTTACCTTCCTAATTTGTTTTCTGGGTGCCAGGGACTTTAACAGGGACTGACACTACAGAAGGGAAAGTAGCTTTCAGAACACAGAAGCCGGCACGGTGCCAGTCTCTGCACGGTACCTCCCATGCCACTCCTCAGCCAGAAGCAAACAATCCCAACCATTTATGGAGAGAACCTGCATGAAAGGGTGAGAGAACCTTCCAATCCCTCATCCCCCAAGGAACAGAGTCACCATTAACTCTTAATGCTCCACAGCCACAAGCATGCATTTAAAGTGTCCTCTGTGGTGGGATCACACGCACCACTGCGTGGCTGTCACACACCATGGCAAAGGAGGTCAATGGAATCAGACACTTCAAAGCTCTTTTTCTTCCAGCTGGCTGACTCCTGTTCTCTGCTAGTGTTTCCTTCCAACCAATTTCACCAAACCCAGAGGGAAATTCTTAATTCCTTCCTCCAAGACAAGCTGTTTAATCAACCTCCTATTATCCAATTCGGCTACAAGTTGAAACCATGGCTTGCATTTCATGTTACTTTTCCAGCCTTTCTGCTTGTTTGAAGCTGCAGCGTGTGTCCTCACCTCACTAACTCACAAACAGTGAGCCAAGGGGGATCAAACCAGCCTGCTCCTGGTGTGCACGCATCCACGCACGCTCAGGGATTAGAACAGGAGTTTCGCAGCTTTTAGAAGGTTATCCCTGCCTGGTGAAGGTTCATCCCTTTATCAGCTTCTGCTGCTACCAAGGCCATTTAGCAGGATGTCAGATATTCCTGTGGCCTCTCCCAACACACACAGCTAGGCCCAGGTAACGTATCGCTTCCCCTGCACAGTCAGACCAATCCGAAACCAGTTACCAGATGTGCCAGCAAACAAGCACGTGCCTGCAACTGGAGTGAACACGGCAGAGCAGAACGTTTGCCTTCTTTGTATCGGCTGAGAGAAGACGTGTTCTAGTGGAGGGAGCGGGAGACTAGGCTCCAGCAACTCCTGAGTTCGGATACTGGCTAGGAGAGTGACTCGGACCTCTAGGCGTACCATTTCCCTACTGGCCAATGGGGATATCCCCCCAGGCCCACTGCCCCAGGGACTGAGACTGAGGGCTCCCTTCCCTGCCACAAAGACGAATCACCACTGTGATTGCAAATGACCCCTGCACTCAGTCTTTCCAAAAGGCACCATGATTGGAGGAGGAAGAGGGAAGCTTTTCCTGGAGGCTCCGCTCTCCCTGCCTGCCACAGGGCTTTGCTTTGAGAGCAGAGCTTTTGCTACTCATAATGTTTTCATAGCCTCTTGCCTGCACCTTTACCTTGAATACTATGGAAAAATAAATCTGCTGGAGAAAGTGTCAGTTCAGGAGCTACTGAACGCTGCATGCAAGCATGTTGCGAGCCCTGGAGCCAGATGGCGTTTTCTATTTAAAAGGAAGAATTATTGAGCAGCCTTGAAGAAATCTCTGCTCCAGCTCTCTGCGTGGGGGACCTGAGGAACTCAGCCTATAAAAGGACATAGACTGATTAACAGCTGATTTATTCTCAGAGACCTTAATAAACGCAGTGAAAGCAGCTAGCCTCAAAGTCCTCGCCAGACTACCTGCCTCTCTTCGTACCCCACCCTTCCCTAGACTCTCAGGCTATACTTCCTCACCAGCAGACCCCCTCCCCTTCCACCAAACACTCTGTGAGCAACACTCCCCTTCTCTCTCTCGGTTCCCTCCGTTCCCTGGGGAGGCTTGATAGCTACAGTTCAAAAGGACTACATGAGAGCTAGGTGGTATTATTTCTGATCAAGCCTTTGAAACAACTCAGCATCCCCAAAGAATCCAGCCTGACTTTTACATGGGGCCCAGTACACGCTGGGTAGGTCGGGGTTATGCTGATGACTAGGTTAGGTACCTCAGCATCAAGTCTTAGCACCTTTACCCAAAGAGCTCCTGCTGACCTGAGACACAACGCCAGCAGCTCTGCCCAGCTTACCTTCCCAATTTATGTTTAGTGCTATAGTTTACAATACCTGGACTGCTGGTCCCCAAGCCACACACATTCAGGATCTCTCTCCTTTATACGTCAAAACAATAATGAAATGCACTGACTTGGCTGCTTTGCCATTAGCCAGTTGTGTCTGATCTAAATAATAGCCCGATCATTTTTAAACAGAATATCCTAATCAGCTACCAGCTGAAAGCAGTCTCCAAGGTGGCTGGAATTCTTCACAACCCCCTGAAGGATTAGCAAATGATTTGTCACTCTTCCCTTCGATTTGAGAGTAGGAGAGGTATGTCAGCTCAATAGCAATTAGAGTGAACTGCAGCTTTTAAGCAGTTGAAGCTCATGTTACCACTGAGACACAAGAATGATCTAATCAGACACTGGGGTCAGATAACCCAAAAAAACCTTTCAGGAGATCATAACAGTTTGTATCTGCTCTGAGATTAGGCTGCGGTACCTGCCTGCACCCTAAAGACAGACTTTGGGGGGTCCTGCCGGGTGACAAGTGGAGAGGTGCATGATGGAAGAGACAGATTACACTGCCCTAGTGAGAGAGAGAAATGCAGAGACAGCTACAGTGGCAAGAAATTCACCAGGCAATAACAGGAACCAGTAACCTACTCCCTTTCACACCGTGTTATCCAGAGGAGGAAGAATATTTCCAACTGCCCATCCATTATAGACACTGCATAACACTCACCCTTCCCTCCTGGGCCACACATGCTCTACAGAGGTCATCATTAGCTTCCTGAGGAGGCAGGAGAGCTTTGAAGAACTTCACCGGCCAACCTTGATGGGCTTCAAAGACATTTGGGGGAAAACCAGATGATATTGTCTCATTGTATGGTGACAGCACTCTTTGCATTCCACATGTATCTCAGGAGGATGTTAAACAGACCCTACTGGTGTCAGACATTTTTAAATAGCAGGTCCAAATAACATGCTACAAGAATTTTAAAAGAGCTGGCTGAGGCACTCGTTGGACCATTAATGTTGATTTTCAGTAAGTCTTGGAACACTGGGGAAGTTCCAGAAGACTGAAAGAAAGTGACTGTAGTATCCATTTTAAAATAGGGTAAATGGGATGACCCAGGAACAGGCCTGCCAGCCTGACATCGATCCTGTGCAAGATAATGGAATGGCTGATACAGGACTCGATTAATAGTGTCCCAGCCCACTATTACTGAAAAATTGCTGACTTTCTCCTTTTTACCATATAATTATAAAATAAATCAATTGGAATATAACTATTGTACTTACCTTTCAGTGTGTAGTACATAGAGCAGTATAAACAATTCATTCTCCATATGAAATTTTAGTTTGTACTGGCTTTGTTAGTGTCTTTTATGTAGCCTGTTGTAAAACTAGGCAAATATCTAGGTGAGTTGATGCACCCCTTGGAAGATCTGTGCATACCTCCAGGGATGAGCGTACCTCTAGTTGAGAGCCACGGTTTGCACCACTTCCTGATGAATGGGGGAGGAGGCCGGCGCTGCGCAAGGCACTAGGATACTGGTTTGAGAATGTCACACCCATTTTTGCCTACGGCTTTAGAGGCCCAGTTTGTGGTGCACCACAGGGAGCACAAGACCCATGTGAGAGCTGCTGGCCCCACGAGGCACCTCTGTCTCTGAGAGCGCAAGAGTGAACGAGCAAGCCCCAGCTCCGTGCAGTGATGAGAGGCACCATCCAACGTCTGTAATGCTCATTTTAGGGAAACCCCTTCTCAGACTCGGCCTGCACTGCTTCGGCAAACAGGCCCTCGCTGGGAGGGTTCCATGCAAGATTAGAAACTGAATGGCAATGCTAAAGAAGAGGAGAACAATTTGCTGTCTGCCTAGCTCCCCATCCTCCCTTTCCCGGATGCTGCTCTGTCTCTTCCCTTTTCTTGCTCTCTCCCCTCACTCTCTCGCTCCTTTACTCTTATGCCTTTAATCTACTTTTTCCCCCCTCTCAGACTCAAGTAGGATGCCTGTTCAGTTGAGCTGGATGCTACAGATTAGATTGCATCCGTCTGGATATAAATAATTTACTGCTTGATGGTCAGAATGAATTTAATTAGTTCTTGTTCTCCGGATAGAATCAGCCCACCACTGCTAAAGCATTTCACTCCGAATTAGCCTGAAAGGGACTAACAAGGCAATGCTAATTTTACACACACAACATCCCGCACAGTCTCTGAAAATACAGACACACTGCACAATGAGCCGCCCAGCTCAGGCAAGGTTCTGGGGGCCCAGGATGGGCCAGGGAGAATGGAACCTAGGACAGACCTGGGAGGAGGCTTGGGTGGAGACATCACAGCATGGCAGAGAAGGAAGGAGATTTGCACTGATTTAAAAAAACATGTATTTTCTTCCCCATTTGCTTTAACCTCTAATCACAGCCACTGCGGGCAGCAGGCAGGGGCGGGAGGGGCAAGGAGAGCCCCACGAGTGCTTTGATTCCTCCAGCAGGGAAAGCGTTTCAGATGGCAGAGCTGCTCTCCGCAGAGAAGGGCTCTGCTGCACGCCAAGCCTCCATCTGCCTGGCAAAAAGGGAATCCCAGAATGGTTCTTAAATCCCAGCAGGGCTGAGTCAGCAGCCTCTCTCCACCTCCTCCTACCTTCTGTGCTAGGGGTCAAACCTAGCAATTTCGGGGAAGGGTGCAGGTGAATGCCTGACATTCCCCCTGAAAATACCCAAATTACAAGGGAGTCATGAAAACTAACAGTCCTGTCACCAGGAAAGGACAAGGGAGAGACAAGAACCTGACAGACGGGTTGGGGGGAAAGGGTTTCATAATCTCCAGGCCATCCTGTCAGGCCCCACTGCCAGGTCAGAACGGGACGCATCCCCCACCCCAAACAAATCCTGGCCCTGTATCACCTGGGATGGCCTTTCAGGTGGGAGCACCGTAGGGGTGGAATCAGGGGAAGAATGGAGGCTGCACTGCAGCTGCCCTCATCCCCAGCCTGAATAAAAATTAAGGGAGCCAGTTCACAGCACTCCCAGTCTCCCAGCCCACATGGGCCATGCGCATCATGGTGTGATTTATCCCTTCCGCCTCCCCCTTGTCTGCCTGCCTCACTGACCTCCAAATCCAGGCCTCTTCTCAGCTGCAGGTACAGGACGCACAGCCTGTCATTCGCCATAAGAAAGGCTACAAGGGATCAAAGAAATAGCGGAACAAAGGAAATAAATCCGGTGGCGTCAGCTGTCTGTCCATCCATCTGTCAGAGGTGGGAGGCATTCCCCACCTTTCTCCAATGGTCCCAGGCCTTTGCTGTTTCTCCTGTAAATCCTAAAATAAAACTTCTCAGGAGAGCGGGCAGAGCATCTTTTCACTTAACTCTTTGTGCCAGTGGCTTCCTTCTTCACTCACTGGGAACCTTCCCCGCTGCACAGCGCAGACAAGGCCTGGGGTCATAACCCAGGACAGAACAGAATGATTTCAGGCTTAGATGTCACAAGGTTACTGACAGGGGAACAGGGGAACCTAGGGACACAGAGAAATGGGCAAGACCTCTCAGTACCAATGTTGCTAGAGAGACTTGCTTAAAGACAGATGTTCCTGCCAGGCCGCAGGGGATAGATTCATTGGAACTACAACACTCCTAACATCCAAACCCTTCTACTTCTATATCACAATGCACAAAAAGCCACAACACTGCTTCGATCACCAAAAGAACCATTTTCCCCAAACCGACCCTTCACACATCCGCTCATGACACTTACAGGTCTTCCTCTCTTCAGGGAAGCAGGGCAGTTCTGGGACCATCTGAAGTCCTCAGTTCCTTTGTCCCTTGAGGCCTGGTTTTACACCTCAGAATGACCTGAAACTCCTTCTGGTGATGTAGGAGAGGCCAAGGGTCCAAGCCAGTAAGCTCAAAATCGTCAGCTGCCCCTTGACATCATTAACTGATAGTCAGGGGCGCTGGACTGGTTCCAGTCACATATAAGAGAGGGGCTGGATGGCAAAACCGGATCATTGGCGCTTCTGCTCCAAAGGCTCCCCTGCAGGTCCCTCAGGCTCCTATTCCATCACTCCCACTGTTTACCCTGCCACAAGGGGACAGCGAGTGGGGCTCTGGGGCACATGGTGACCTCGGCTTCCTGACAACATTCCTCTGTTCCTTGGATTCAGACAGAACGGCTAGCTCCAAGTTAAGAGGGGGGCTGGAAGAAAAGCTTGCTTGCTGAAACTCAACCACAGCCAGAGCTAGGTTATGGGAATACGCTGGGTAGCGGGGAGCAACTGGAGAAGATAGTGGAGCCGACAGCTGCTCCTCCATGTCAAGTGTTCCCCACGGGAACCCCAGTCTTCCAGGACCTCCAGTGAGCTGCAGTAGGTAAGAGAGCTTCTGCCATCTATCCAGCAAGATGACTCTGACCATTCCCATCAGGCATGGGCTGTGCCAGAGAGACCCACAGCTTTTGCCCGACCAGACTAGCTTACTGCAACCCTCTCCATTCTTGGTGCTATATTTAAAGATCACTCAATGTCACCCAGTACAAGAAGCTGCTCCCCTCTTACCGAATACAACAAAGCTCCAATCAGCTACAGCAAAGCCGACGTCCGAACATTGCACAATGAGCTGTATTTTCAACATCATGCAGGAGCCATGAAGCAAGCACTACTTTCTAGCCACACTAATCCCGAGGCCCGGGAATGGAAGTGGACTCACCTTGGATGCAAAGCGGAAAAGCCAATTTGTAATCAGAGGCAAGCTTTAGAATCAAACAACCCTGCCAAGTACTGATGGGACTTTAACACCCATCTGTAAAAATCTTTAATTGGGCAAGAAGCCCCAGTTGCCTTCCCCTTGGTAAAGGGCACATATACCCCGTGTTTGTTTAAATCAGGAATGGCCCTTGGGACAGAATGTAAGGAGACTCAGTACCAAGACATCTACTCGTTGTAAAGCATCACCAAATGCAGCAGCCGTGGCCAAGCCAAAGTAGCTAGATGCAGGACAAATGTCAGGTTAAAGTGGGTCTTTCAAAGAGCAAACAAGTTAGAGTCAGGAAAAAAAAGCCTTACTTTGTACCAGAGGAGACCCCTGCCTCCGGATAGTCGGGGGGCAACCGGCTTCAGCAGTGTTATTGGTAGGGCCCTACCAAATTCATGGCCATGAAAAACATGTCACAGACCCTGAAATCTGGTCTCCCCCTGTGAAATCTGGTCTTTTGGGTGCTTTACACCCAAATCTGTTCTATACAGATTTCATGGGGCAGACCAGCGCTTCTCAAATTGGGGGTCCTGACCCAAAAGGGAGTTGCAGGGCAGTCGCAAGGTTATTTGGGGGCAGGGGGTGGCTGTATTGCCACCCTTACTTCTGTGCTGCCTTCAGAGCTGGGTGGCCGGAGAGCAGCGGCTGTTGGCCAGGTGCCCTGCTCTGAAGGCACCACCCCATCAGCAGCAGCACAGAAGTAAGGGTAGTAGTACTGAAACCTCCTCTACAATAACCTTGTGACCCCCCACCCCCAGCTCCTTTCTGGGTCAGGATCCCTACAATTACAACACCGTAAAATCTCAGATTTAAACAGCTGAAGTCATGAAATTTATGATTTTTTAAATCCTATGACCGTGAAATTGACCAAAATGGCCCATGAATTTGGTAGGGCCATAGTTATTGAGCATGCTCAGCCTGTGTGAGCATGCTCCATACAAGCCAAGCAGCAAATCGGTGCAGGGGAGTCACGTGACCCCGCATGCCCCACCACACTTTACCTTTGCTTTGTACCCTCAAGAGATGGCAGCAATTTGTTTTTTCCCTGCTTGTAATTGTTCCTCATAAACTCACAGAGAAGAACTAAGGATGCAGGACATGCCACCTCTACCCAGTTAAACCCACTTGCTCTCAGTTCTGTGCCCAAGAGAGCTACTCCTAGTACTCAGCAGAGTTAAACTAAGGTTGCCCGACTGTGGAAAGATCAATTGTGGGGACTCCAACCCCAGACACAATCAGGTGATCCACTCCTTGGCAGTGAGCCATCCCTGTAGGGTAGAGCGCTTAGGCCCCCCAGCCCCTGGGGATATGTTGGCAGGGTGGATTGATTTAATCAAAGTGACTTATATCACGGATTGTAATCACGATTTAAATCACCGAGCAGGAAACCTTGATTTGATTAATTGATTTTAATCTGGTTTTGTATTTGTTCTTTTTTAGTTATCTTTCTAAAGAATCTTTATATCAACCAATGAAAATGAACCACTCAGACATGTCAATTCCAATTAAATATAAGTTTTTGCACTTAGTATGGTACACTCCTTTGTGCTAACCAGGATATGCTACAGCTATACACATTTATTTATGCAATTATATAGCTTAGCATACATTGAATGAAGTTCTTAATTCACCATTTTCTGTATAAAAAAATGTTGCATTTCTTATTTACTGGATTGTGATTGTTTTACTCATGATTTCTGTCAAGCTGCATTTGGATAGAAACTGGAATTTAGTTAAAAATGCATAAAAACAACATTTTAAAGGGTATTTTTATTAGTTAAATAATGCAATCTTAAACGTGGATATATAAAAAAAGTTTATCAAAATATGTTCTCAATTTAAAACTGATTAATTAAACAAAGGAGGTATGAGCTGTCGTTAGTGAACTGACTGTTACTGTTTCCTGAGGCCAGATTTTTCAAAGGCATTTATGCACCCAAAGATGCAAATGAGATAGGTGCTTGGGGGGGGAGGCAGGGGGGTTTCAAAAGTACCTGAACATTACAGGTGACTAACTCCCATGAGTTAGGGACCTAACCTATTTAGATGCTTTAGAAAATCCCCATAGACACCTATCTCCATCTTTAGGCATCTCTGAAAATCTGGTCCTATGTTCTTCAGGTTTTCAGAATTAGTAAGTTTCATCCTCTCCCACCTGGTTTTAATTCATAGACTGGAAGAGGAAAACAAGTTTTCTTGCTTTTTCAACTCCCAGCCAGTTTCTCAACTTTGAATGAAATAATCCAAATGGGGAAAAAATTCTTTCTGCACTTGCTAGTTATACTGAAACCAAAAGTAATTAAGGCAAAAGCTTTTCTGCACAACAGACACTAAACATTACTTACACATGGAAAAATGTAAATACCAGCATTATCTCTATTTTAAAGATGACAATATATTTTACTTAATGTAGCATGACATCTGTGATGAACTAGGAATGTTCTTAATGTTTTCTCTGAATACTGTGTTGGTGCCTCAGTGTCCCCATGGCAGTTCTTAAGTATCTGGCAGAGCAAAGGGCCAGTGCACCTAAATGCCTGGCACTCTGTCTCCTAGCAACTGATGGCCTGGGCCCCTCCCCTGCAAAGGTGCCAGCTGAAGGTGTTGGAGACAAAGGGATCAGGTGACCTCCTGGCCCAGGAGGGGATGAGGAGTGAAGTGCAGACATGGGGGATCTGGTTCACTGCCCCCCCAGAATGGACCCGGCCGAGGGGTCCGGTTCGCTGTACCTACAAGCTCTGGGTTAGACCCTGTTCCTGTCATTGAATAAACCTCTGTTTTACTGGCTGGCTGAGAGTCACGTCTGACTGCGAAGTGGGGGTGCAGGACCCTGTGGCTTCCCCAGGACCCTGCTGGGCAGGCTTGCTGTGGGAAGCGCACGGAGGGGCAGAGGATGCTGAATGCTCCAAGGAGAGACCCAGGAGGTGAAGACGTGTGAGCTTTGTGCCCTGAACAAGTCTGCTCCAAGGGAGAGGAGGCTCCGCAAAGTCCTGACTGGCTTGGTGGGGAGCAGTTCCAGAGCATCGCCCTGTAACTCCATGACAACATCGTACCATGTTTATAAAGCCTGTGTTGACCTCAAAAGTTAAATGTTTTCCCCATGATTCTTTATATAATTTAAAGGATGTTACTTTTGTATTTATTAAAATTATCAAAGGGCTCATTGATGCAATGTGCTTTTTAAATTTCATTTTAGTAGACTATAGTAAGTTTAGGCCTTAACAGAAATTTGAAATTAAGACAAACCTAACTTCAAACAGGTTTGGTTTTTTAAAAGAAAAGGTATTTAATTTAAATTAAAATATCTGATCTTTCTACAATTTAAATCCACTTTTATCCATCTTGTATACTGGTGATTTAAGTTCGGTCCAGGCATTCCCTTCGCAGAGCAGGCCTGGGACAGCATGCAGGTTTGAGCCCACCCTGCCTCTGGGCCTGGGCATCACATCTGCTCACTCACCCAGCACACAGATTTAGGAGTCTCTAAGATGCCACAAGTACTCCTGTTCTTTTTACAGATTTAGGAGCTGCTCTTCCACTGACATGATGGATGGCAGGGAGAAGGTTGGAAAGCAACTGCAAAGCCCTTTCCGTCTTTGTAATGTAACTCATCATGTTTTCCCTTCTCTTTATAATTAGAGGCTGCTTCTTCTCTAAGGACTGTCTCTCATTGACCGTAATGCTTTACTGAGCCTGTCTCCCTCCTCTGACCTACCCTGTCTCCGCCACAATTTATGCTGCACATTAGTAATCGGCCAAGGCCTTTTGTCATGCCGATAGTGCAAGACGACACTCCATGGAAGCCTGCAAGCTCGGCTGCTGCGGCTGTTTTGAAAGTCCCAAGTGTCCTGGAGCTGCTACCTGGCACTGCTTTCATGGCGTTAGTGGAGGCAGAGGCAGAAGCAAAGCCCGTCTCATAACACGAACCATTCCAATTCACCAACCAATAAGCCAAGGAATGCCACTGACAAAGACTCAGCTCAAAGTCAGCAGGTCAGTGCCATGGAGACTGGCAAGGCCTTTCAGGCAGGAGGATCCCTGGCAAGTTTAAACCCTGTGTTAAAGGGATTGCTTCCGAGGCTGCCTTGACTATCAGCATGCAGACGTCACAACAATGATCACCGTGCCTCTCTCTCCGAGTCCCTGCAACCTGTGAGCAGAGAAAACCAACGGCATTGATTATTCCCAGAGCAATAAACAGGCCTACTGGTGAACAGGACAAGACACCACCCAGGTGGAGAGAATGAAATCCCAGGGAGATTTTCCTCCTGTCGCATTTTGCTCACCTACTTGATCCTGCAGAATTCACTTGGCTAATTAACCACATGTATTCTCCCTTTTACACCTCTAAGCACAGCTCAGATGGGCTGACGTGGATACATAGTGCAACTGCAGACCTGACAGGGATGGTTTTCAAATATTGGCTATACACCACTACCTCGATATAATGTGACACGATATAACATGAATTCGGATATAACGCGGTAAAGCAGCGCTCTAGGGGGGCGTGGCTGCGCACTCCAGCGGATCAAAGCAAGTTTGATATAACGCAGTTTCACCTATAATGCAGCAAGATTTTTTGGCTCCCGAGGACAGCGTTATATCGAGGTGGAGGTATATTTATATTTAGGGCAGTTCATGACTGTTCAGGAGAAGTTCTCGCTCACTTCCAGAGATAGGAAGTGGAAGAAAATAGTTTCCCCCAGTCTAAAAAAACTGATATTTTAAACTTCTAAATACAAACACTTGCCTCTGGGCAGAAGCTAAGCATGGGAGAGTTCAGACAAAGGTGAATGCTTTGGAAAGTTTATCGCCAAGTGAAAACAAGGGGCTACACTGAAAACTATTTTCCCTCTATACCTGTTTAGCAGCATGCATGAGGCACTGGGAGGGTGGGGGAGGACGGGGAGCATTCGGAGGAGGGGCAGGAAAGAGGATTCTGTCTCCACCATGAAAGCAGTGCCAGGCAGCAGCTCCAGGACATCTGGAAGAGGAGGGATGGAGTGGAACAGAGTCTTGGAAAAAATTACAGGTTATGTAAGATCTTAGAAAAAATTTTGAAGGAGAAAGTAGTCAAGGACATTGAGGTCAATGGTAATTGGGATAAAATACAACATGGTTTTACAAAAGGTAGATCATGCCAAACCAACCTGATCTCCTTCTTCGAAAAGGTAACAGATTTTTTAGACAAAGGAAACGCAGTGGACCTAATTTACCTCGATTTCAGTAAGGCATTTGACACGGTTCCACATGGGGAATTATTAGTTAAATTGGAAAAGATGGGGATCAATATGAAAATTGAAAGGTGGATAAGGAACTAGTTAAAGGGGAGACTCCAACGGGTCATACTGAAGGGTGAACTGTCAGGCTGGAAGGAGGTTACTAGTGGAGTTCCTCAAGGATCAGTTTTGGGACCAATCTTATTTAATCTTTTTATTACTGACCTCATACGGCAGCCATTCCATATCCCTAATTTTTGTTGCCATTTTCTGATCTCCAGTTCCAATGTATCTATTTTGAGAGGGGGCGACCACATCTGCATGCAATATTCAAGATGTGGGCGTACCATGGATTTATATAAAGGCAATGAGATATTTTCTGTCTTATTATCTATCCCTTTCCTAATGATTCCCAACATTGTTAACTTTTTTGACTGCCACTCCACATTGACTGGATGTTTTCAGAGAACTATCCACAATGACGCCAAGATCTCTCTCTTGAGTGGTAACAGCTAATTTAGACCCCATAATTTTATATGTATAGTTGTGATTATGTTTTCCAATGTGCATTACTTTGCATTTATCAGCATTAAATTTCATCTGCCATTTTGTTGCCCAGTCACCCAGTTTTGAGAGATCACTTTGTAGCTCCTCGCAGTCTGCTTTGGACTTAATTATCTTGAGTAGTTTTGTATCATCTGCAAATTTTGCCACCTCACTGTTTACCCCTTTTTCCAGATTATTTATGAATATGTACAGATCCCTGGGGACACCACTATTTACCTCTCTCCATTCTGAAAATTGACCATTTATTTCTACTCTTTGTTTCCTATCTGTTAACCAGTCACTGATTCGTGAGAGGACTTTCCCTCTTATCCCATGACAGTTTACCTTGCTTAAGAGCCTTTGGTGAGGTGTCAAAGGCTTTCTGAAAATCTAAGTACACTATAGCCACTGGATCCCTCTTGTCCACATGCTTGTTGACCCCCTCAAAGAATTCTAGTAGATTGGTGAAGCATGATTTCCCTTTATAAAAAACACATTGACTCTTCCCCAACAAATTATGTTAATCTCCGTGTCTGACAATTGTGTTCTTTACTATAGTTTCAACCACTTTGCCTGATACTGAACTCAGGCTTACCGGCCTGTAATTGCCGGGATCAGCTCTGGAGCCCTTTTTAAAAATTGACATCACATTAGCTATTCTCCAGTCATTTGGTGCAGAAGCTAATTTAAATGATAGGTTACAAACCACAGTTAGTAGTTATAATAATATAATATATGGAGATATAACTCTCTCATAGAACTGGAAGAGACCTTGAAAGGTCATTGAGTCCAGTCCCCTGCCTCCATTAGCAGGACCAAGTACTGATTTTGCCCCAGATCCCTAAGTGGCCCCCTCAATGACTGAGCTCACCACCCTGGGTTTAGCAGGCCAATGCCAAACCACTGAGCTATCATCGCACAGAGTCACCCATAAAACACATAGTGATGCAGGAGACATTGGAAATGGAGCCTCAAGCCACTGATCCAGCTCCTAGACTCTCAGGCAGGACATTCCCTCCAGTAGTTTTTCTAATACTTTGCTTATTCCAATGGTTTTCAACCTGTGCTCCATGGTCCCCTGGTGGCCAAAGACGATGTCTAAGATTTCCACAGGGGTCCACACCTCCATTTGAAATTCTGTAGGGGCAGCAAATGAAAAAAGGTTGAAAACCACTGGCCTATTTTATTAAATGACTGCCACATTCAGACAATAAGTCGTTGCACCGGCATGACCTTCATTTCTGTCTATGCAGGAAAGTTAACACTGGTTGATGAAGAGGAAGCTACAGACCACTGTGTGATTCGGGCAGAACTGCAGTGGCCACATGCTCAGAAAAAGTAACTGGCTGGATAACCGTACTCAGAGAGTAGTTATTAATGGCTCCCAATCCTGCTGGAAAGGTATAACAAGTGGGGTTCCGCAGGGGTCTGTTTTGGGACTGGCTCTGTTCAATATCTTCATCAACAACTTAGATGTTGGCATACAAAGTACGCTTATTAAGTTTGTGGACGATACCAAACTGGGAGGGATTGCAACTGCTTTGGGAGGACAGGGTCATAATTCAAAATGATCTGGACAAATTGGAGAAATAGTCTGAGGTAAACCGGACGAAGTTCAATAAAGACAAATGCAAAGTGCTCCACTTAGGAAGGAACAATCAGTTTCACACATAC
Organism: Gopherus evgoodei; assembly: GCF_007399415.2. Lineage (NCBI taxonomy): Eukaryota > Metazoa > Chordata > Testudines > Testudinidae > Gopherus > Gopherus evgoodei. Next base: position 28,163,790 of record NC_044336.1, on the reverse strand, counting down.
AGAATGGGAAGAAACTGTCTAGGAAGGAGTATGGCAGAAAGAGATCTAGGGGTCATAGTGGACCACAAGCTAAATATGAGTCAACAGTGTGATACTGTTGCAAAAAAAGCAAACGTGATTCTGGGATGCATTAACAGGTGTGTTGTAAACAAGACACGAGAAGTCATTCTTCCGCTCTACTCTGTGCTGGTCAGGCCTCAACTGGAGTATTGTGTCCAGTTCTGGGCACCGCATTTCAAGAAAGATGTGGAGAAATTGGAAAGGGTCCAGAGAAGAGCAATGAGAATGATTAAAGGTCTTGAGAACATGACCTATGAAGGAAGGCTGAAAGAATTGGGTTTATTTACTTTGGAAAAGAGAAGACTGAGAGGGGACATGATAGCAGTTTACAGGTATCTAAAAGGGTGTCATCAGGAGGAGGGAGAAAACTTGTTCACCTTAGCCTCTAATGATAGAACAAGAAGCAATGGGCTTAAACTGCAGCAAGGGAGATTTAGGTTGGACATTGGGAAAAAGCTCCTAACTGTCAGGGTAGTTAAACACTGGAATAAATTGCCTAGGGAGGTTGTGGAATCTCCATCTCTGGAGATATTTAAGAGTAGGTTAGATAAATGTCTATCGGGGATGGTCTAGACAGTATCTGGTCCTGCCATGAGGGAAGGGGACTGGATCGATGACCTCTCGAGGTCCCTTCCAGTCCTAGAGTCTATGAATATATGAATCTATGAATCTACGTGAAATATAGAAGAGGAGGGTGGGGGAAGCGGCATATAAAATGGTGCTAGCAAGAAAGGCACTGAGACTTGGAGAAGGAACTTAAAGGAATGAAGCTATAACTTAGTGGAATTATTTGGTTCCAGAAAGAGCCAAATTCCAAGTTCCAAATATTTCCCCCAATTATCCTTAGTGCTGAGATTTCGACTGGGTTACAGTCATAGTTTTACCAGGCAAATGATGTTCCTAATCAATATTTAGCCACTTCAAAATGTTACACAACTACTCTGATGGCCATTGCTGATGTTCTGCCACAGTGTTAGACAGGAGCTGCGACAGCACAGGGTCCATATCAGCGCTCCAGAAACACAGAGAACTTCCTGGGGCACTAGAAATACCAGCTGGGATTCAACAAGCAAAAGATCAGGAATTTAAATTCATTTATCCTGTCTCCCCAATGAGAAAGCTGAAACGTAGCCACTACTGTCAAATTGTCCTAGCACCTCAGCTTCCCCTTCCACCTGGCCACCCAGCCCTCTGAGCAGACAGGATACCTGGGCCTACAAGAAGGAAAAGTCCCTGCTGTCTGTATATTTTTGTCCCTTCTCTTACATCTACTCTTCATCACAGTGCCAGGGCTCCTCAGAAGCCATGCATCTCACGCAGGACAGCACCATCAATATTGCATAGGAGGTGTTTCTAATCTAGTTATGGGTTCAGCCTCTCACACTCTTCCATCAGGGAGCCTTGGATTGAAACTGAAGTGTATTAGTATAATTTTATCAGGTTTTATTAAGCCTACAGTCTTACATTTTTGATCTATAGTTTTAATTAAGTTTTAAGTCAAAGAATGCAGCATCTCATATTTTATCTTGCTGCACCACGTCAGAGGGAGGCAGTTAATCAGCACGTACAAAAACTTCCCATCGCCAATGATGAACGTTCATGAACTTTGCCTGGAGAGACTATCTTCCTCCCATCACTCACCGCAGGAAACCACAGCTTAATCCACCCCCTCTTCCCTTCAGGTTCTGCCTTCACACACGTTTCTGTCCTGTCCTTCTGTCACGGAGTCACTGGGCGATGCTCCGGAACTGCTCCCCACAAAGCCAGTCAGGACTTTGGGGAGCCTCCTCTCCCTTGGAGCAGACTTGTTCAGGGCAAAAAGCTCACACAGCTTCACCTCCTGGGTCTCTCCTTGGAGCATTCAGCATCCTCTGCCTCTCCGTGCGCTTCCCACAGCGAGTCCACCCCAGTGGGGTCCTGGGGGGCCACCGGGTTCTGCACCCCCACTTTGCAGTCAGACATGACTCTCAGCCAGCCAGTAAAACAGACGTTTATTCGATGACAGGAACAGGGTCTAAAACAGAGCTTGTAGATACAGCGAACCAGACCCCTCGGCTGGGTCCATTCTGGGGGCAGTGAGCCAGACCCCCAGGTCTAACCTCCACCCTTGACCTCAGCCAGCTCCAGACTAACAACCTTCCCAGCCCCTCCTCTCTGCTCAGCCCCTTTCCCGGGCCAGGAGGTCACCTGATCCCTTTGTCTCCAAGATCTTCAGCTGGCACCTTTGCAGGGAAGGGGCCCAGGCCATCAGTTGCTAGGAGACAGAGGGTCAGGCATTTAGGTGCACTGGCCCTTTGCTCTGCCAGATACTTAAGAACTGCATAGGGGACACTGAGGCACCAACACAGTATTCAGAGCAAACATTAAGAACTTTCCCAGTTCGTCACACCTTCCAGAAACTCCCAATTGGCATCTGGCAGGAACACAAGAGTGTCACCAGCATTAAAAAAAGAAACGGACTCCTAAGAGACAGACCAAAGGCAAAGGCAAAAGACAGCTGACACCAGGGGACTGTTCTTTAGTCTAGTTTTAATAGCAGCGGCTGCTGCTGCCACCCACAGGGGCAAGGGACAGTAGTGACAGAGCAGGACTGGAAAGCCCCAGAACTGAGTATCCCCCCCCTCGCACTCTCTGCCTGTGGCATAGCCAGAGCATCAGCGGACCTCCCAGCCAGGTCCTGCAATGGGACAGAATCCCAAGGGTAAAGCTAGCAGACAGCCAAGTGATTGGGGCTATTACAAAACAGAGAGCCCATCCAACATCAAGCAGCAGGTGCCCACACAGAGGCAGGGGAGGAGAAGGAGAAGGAGAAGGGAACGTGGCTAAGACAGGACTGAAAGGAGTGGGCTGTGCCACATCCTGGGATCTGTGCTCAGTTTCTCAGCAAGAGGCCTCAGTTTCTCTTTCCTGACCTGCAGAGCGCTGAGGGGCTCAGGTAGGGCTGGGGACAGCTATGCCATGAGGAGGGCAATCACAGACCAGAAGAGATCTATCCTAGTCCACACCCAATGCACCTTCCACACAGAAGTCATAGTGGGGAACACAAAGCCCCAGCCAGGCCTGTGCGACTTTATGCCCGCAGGACACCAGAACCCAGCTGGGCTGGCTCTCAGGGAGTCCCCAGCAAACATGTGGATCTTTCACATGCAGCGAGTCCTGACAAGTCCCTTCCCCCTATCTCCTGCAAACACTTTTGATGCTTGGCTGGGTCCAGAGTCCCTTCCCATCGCAGTACATGAGCCAGGGATCTGTTCGGAGAACTGTCCTGCAAAGCAACAGCCATCTCCGGTTTTACAGCTGTGGCCACTCAAACCTGGAGAATCAGCACAGGGAGAATTGCATCCGGGCTATTCCAGACTCGCCAGACTATCCTGATCGGCTACCTCATCAGACCATTTCTCTCCAAAAACCATCATCAGCATCAGGCTGAATGGTAACTTCTCCTCTACCCCTGCTCCAACCCACACCTCAGCACACAGCCCTCCCCTCGCACACAGCCGCTCACACCCTGCATCCCAGCACACAACCCTCCCCTCGCGCTCATAGCCGCTCACACCCCGCACCCCAGCCCTCCCCTCGCAACAGCCACTCACACCCTGCATTCCAGCACACAGCCCTCCCCTCGCCTCATAGCCGCTCCACACCCAGCACCCCAGCCCTCCCCTTGCACACAGCCACGTCACACCCCACATCCCAGCACACAGCCCTCCACTCACACACAGCCGGTCACTCCCCACATCCCAGCACACAGCCCTCCACTCACACACAGCCGGTCACTCCCCACATCCCAGCACACAGCCCTCCACTCACACACAGCCGGTCACTCCCCACATTCCAGCACACAGCCCTCCACTCACACACAGCCGGTCACTCCCCACATCCCAGCACACAGCCCTCCCCTCGCACAGAGAGAGAGAGAGGAGGATTCTTATTTTATTTTTATTCATGTTTTGGTGGGGTAATTGACACAGACTGTCGCTTCTCTGTGATGTGCGCGGAGTGGCACAAGTCGGGTAAAAACAGACATGGGGAAAGGACACAGACTTTCTGCCGGGCATCTCCTCACCAGAGATGGCGTGTGTATGCCAGGGCCGAGGGGCTGTCGTTAGCATTCATATCTGCAGAGCTTTCAAGTCAAATACAAAATAAAAATAAAATGGTTTGGGGGGTTTGAGGTCTGTGGATATTTGCCAGAGAGGGTAGCAGACAGCATTACACCCCGAGCGACCAATGCCACTCCTTCTTTGTACGACTCTCAGGCCCTGCTTAGAAACAAAGCCTGAGGAGAGTTATTTCTCTTGTTAAAATCTGAGGGCAAATTATAGATCAATTATTAGTGCTTGTGACAGAAAGACTGATTCACCCTGGTTGGAGCCAGAGGTATCACAGAGAGGCCAGTGCGCAAGGTTCCCAAGCACAACTCTGCTCAGGCACCTTCACCCTGACCTGCAAGTCCTCCTTGCAACTCTGCCAACGACACCTCAGTCCTGAGCTGACAGGCCCCCCACGCTATTCCAGCCCTCAGCTCTCTATAGTTTGGCAGATGCAGCAGCCCCACCACCTCCTCCCTTGCTTGTTCTAAGCCTGAGCCTCTCATGAGCAGTGAATTATATCAAACCAAGAAGTAGCATTTCAGACAGACATTCACCACAGGCCAGACAGACAACCCAAATGCAACCTGTGGCCTCAAAAAAACAGACTCAAACTTGGGACTCAGGTGAACCACTGACCCAGAGCACCATCTAATCTCTCATTGACCTGGGGCCAGAACAGAAAAACTGTGGAAGAATGAGGGATGGAATGGCCCCTGCGCACCCCTTCCTCCCCTCTTAGCTCTCCCCTTGCCAAGGACTGAGGCGTCCCCAAAGCATTTCTGGCTATGAATAAAGACAATAGCAGGCGAGAAATACATTTCAAGACCTTGGGCTTCTCAAGGGTCTGTTTCCTCCTTGGCACAGCTGCAGACAAAGTCCCTGCATTCTGCCAGAGAGAAATAACTAAACTCTTCCCATACACAAGTAGAATCAATTAGAGCAGCACACAAAAGGAAAGTGGCTTACTGCAAAAGTGTCTCAGAGTCGAGGTGCTTAAAAATTTATCATCGAACTTGCAGAAATGAACTCAATTAGAAACCATTTTAATGATACTACATAAAAAATAACTTGTATTTTTAGTGTCAAGGCTCCCCTGCATAAGAGAGGCAGAAATTCCCACAACTGCAGCATTAAAAGTGATGGGAGACATATTCTGCCAATTAAAGCTTCCATTACCATCCGACACGCTTCTTGCCATGTGTCCTATTTCCGAAAAGGTAGTGATGAAGTTATCGCTCCACTCCCTTTATTCCCAAAGCAAAGAGTGAATTTTAGCAGTACGTGAAGGGAGAACCCTCTCCCCCTCCCACACACACACAAAGGTGAGGGACACGCTGTAGTCTACACACAGGAGACCAATACCATGCCACACAGTGTGTTTTATTAACTCCAGTGCATTCAAATGATGTCCATCACATCCACGCCCTGGTTGTGCAGGTCATGCACAATGCTCAAAGATCTCAGAAACTACCAATCTGCAGTATGAGTGGTACAGGAATAGCAGGGCTTAGCAAGCCCTTCCTGGATGCCCAAACATGTGCAAGGAGCACCCATCAAATAGCTCACTGGGCATGTATTCCTTCCTTCCCCCCATGAAAAGAAAGCCTGAAGATGAAGAAACCCTCTTATGTCCTCCTCTGCAGCCATGCATGGCAGGTCTATGTCCCTCATAAACTGGGTTATAAGGCAAGCCAGACATTTATCATCCTGAACCTGATCCATTGAGAACAAGCCCCTGCTCAGGTTCTAAGCCCCATGTGCACTCACCCCCAAGAGGGAGAGAGAGATTTAACTTTGCCTCACTCTGCTCAGCAGCACTCCATCGCTAATCAGGTGCAGCAGAAATTAGGCATGGGAGGGAGCATCCGCCATCCCTCCTGGCACAAAAAGGGCTGCAGTGAAGCGAGACCTGTTAACAAGAAGGGAAGGAGAAAAAGGCCTTCACGAGAGGGTAGCAATTGCCTCACTGGAGCAAGTCAATAAGAATAGTGTCTGCAATAGATTAGCTAGGATAAAATTACAAGGGCTTGCAATCTTCATGCTACAGGACCCCACCAGCTGGGGTCAGGAAGAACTCTTCCTCCAGAGGACTGCACAGATGGGTGCATTTTACACCTTCCTAAGCCTCTGACATAGGCCACCCACCAAGTCTAGACATGACCCTTCATCCAAACACAATCTGGCTTCTTTAAGAATTACCAGCTCTTTGCCTCAAGGACATTCTGCGCTGGGCAGTGCCATGGGTTCGTTATATCCTGTGCATAAAGTTTTCTTGTATCAATTTCGGACGGTTGGCTTTTAATGGGAGAGCCCCTGTTTCTGCACCAGGCAGCAGGAGCATGGCTCCCTCGAGCCATTTGCTACCGTATAAACCACTTCTTCAGCTGCATAGTCCTAGTCTCCAAATCCCCCTGCACTCAGACCTCTCATTATTTCTGCTGCCCTTCTCTGGCCTGCAGCCATATATCGCAGGCTGTGCTCCTGTCAGCGTGCACAAGCCAGGAAAGGTCAGGGTGGGTCAGTACTGGCAGGGAGACTTCGGTAGAACACCCAGCTGCTGCCGAAATCAGTGGGCCTTTGTAATTCAGTAGGTGTTTGTGCCTCCCGCCCCCCATCAACTCCCCAACATCTCACTAGGAGACAACGCTTTTGGACAAGTCAAAATCCAGGTCTAGAGGCCTCACAGACATTTAAAATCCTGCCAGGCTATTCATCCAAGCCAGGGTCTTAGCCCCAGCACCTCAGCCACATTCCCTTTCGGACAATCCTATTAATTTCAGCTGGATGCAGCAGCAGCGTCCCTCACGGCCTCTCCCAGGCACTGCTCTCTTTAGAGATGGTTGAAAAGGGGGAACAAATTTTCTCAAAAAAATTTGAAATCATTTTCGTTCCCCAAGTTTCAAAGGAGAAGGAGTTTTCATTTAATCTATACTGAAAATGTTCAGGGTTTCGGTTCCCCCTCCCCCCACACACACTTCCCTCTCCGCCCCATCACCACTAAAAGTCTGGAATGGAAAAAGAGGAAATTCACAGGCGGGGTGGTGGTTTCAGATTTCATCAAAGAATGAAAAAATCCAAAGAACATTGAATTTGTGACTTTTTTCATTTTTTAAACAAGAGGCCACATTTCATTCAATGAAAATATTTTGTGTGAAAAAACCAACCAACCAGCTCTGGTGCTGTCAGACACAGCCATGTTTTCAACCCTTTCAACAGGTGGGAGAAATGCCTCATTCACTGTTTATTTCTATGTAATGTAACCGTAAGTGCCTTGGGATGCATATGGATATAAAGGGCTATGGAGATGGGAGACCACCATCACCTACCCACGCTCGCATGTCAGGCGCAGGCTGGACACAGGCCCTGGGATGCATGACTTGTATGGAGCGCACTCGGCCTGCGGAGGAGGCGATGTCTCACAGCAGAAGAGAAGATGTGGAAGGAAAGAGGGATGAGCAGAAATAGAAAGGGAAGGGAGAGCAATGTAGCTCCATTGCAGGGGATGCACACTTCGTGCAACAGCAAGATTTTCCCCAATAAAGACTCTGATCCAATGGTAAATCCCATGCAAGTGGAGAACCCCACTCTCACTCTGTAGCTGGACAGCACAGGACTGCTTAGTGCTTGGACCTCATTTAAAAATGAGTCAGGCATGAAAGTCCTATGTGAGGATCACCACCTGGTGGGGAGGCAGAGGGCCGGAAATCCTGCCCATGGGAACAATCTGGGCCAGCTCATCCCCCAAAGCTCCCAGAGACGAGGAGATTCTTAGCCAGCCTTGAAGCCTGACTGCACGCTGAAAGAGAAAAGAATTTAAAACCAAACAAAAAAAGGAGGAGAGGGAGATGTGACATGTCCCAAAGCAACTGTTTCTGTATTAATCAACTGAACCCAGGAGAGAGCAAAGCTGGGATGCTATCCAATATGCATATGTTGCAAGGCAGAAGGTATGTACAGAGCGGTATCCAGTTTGAAAAAGGATTCCCTAGCAGCAGCCTGGGGACCACAGGATCATACAAATAGCTAACTCAGGGCTGGTCTACACTAGGGGGCGAGATCGATCTAAGATACGCAACTTCAGCTACGTTAATAACATAGCTGAAGTCGAAGTATCTTAGATCGAGTTACCTACTGTCCTCACGGTGCGGGATCAACGTCCATGGCTCCCCGTTGACTCCGCTACCGCCGTTCGCGTTGATGGAGTTCCGGAGTCTATAGGAGTGCATTTGGGATCGATATATCGCGTCTAGATGAGACGCGATATATCGATCCCCAAGAAATCGATTTCTACCTGCCGATACGGCCAGTAGTGAAGACGTACTCTCACTGCAGAGTGAATAATGCCTCGGACTGGGAATGCATTACTATCCCTGCCCATGGCTGACCCCACGCTGCCACCTCGGATGCCAGACTCTTACCACGTTTAGGGATTTATCATTATTGCATTTGCTTCCTCTGTTTAGAAGCACATTCAAAGAATTCTCACATTCGTGGAAGAAAGGGACAGTTAACGGGGGAGAACCAAACCCATTTCAGAGCCTGCTTCCCATCCAGCTCTACACGGCTCTGCTAACGCACCTCAGCACTGAGCACCCAGCATTCCAGTTCCGAGCACACACGCACACCCGTGTCCAACCAGCCTCATGCTCCAGGGTGGGCTTTTTTGTAGTGGGCACACATCCTCATGGCAGGCAGACTGAGCCCACGCTCCATTCCCTGCAACCTAACCCCGATCTACAGGCAGAAGACTAGCACATGAGCCCACTTCATCCCTGTTACCTGCAATCTATTATGCCCTCTGCACAGCCAGCCCAAGGGGGAAGCCCACCTCTCTTGCTGCTCCCCTCTAAAGCTCAGTGCTAAGGAACACCAACCAGAGGGGCAGCTAGGCCACCAGAATTTGCATGTTTTGATTACAGTCTGTAGACTCTGCTGCCCTAGGGTCTCTCTCAGCCACGGTTACCTGGGGAATACGTGCCGTTCATTTACCAAAGGAACCTCACTCACTGCTGATGGGTGCACAACACCTACAGAATTCAACACTGGGACCCAGAAGGAATGCCTTTGCAGCCTCCCCTCCTGCCCAGACACCATCCATCCCCAGCGCACTGCACAATGGCTCATTTTACAGAGGTGCGAGTGGGGGGGCAGAGGCTGCAGATTCCCCGTTCACTCGCTCGCTACCCGGTGTAAGTGCAAGATGGAGAGCACGCGCTGTGTGCCATTTCAGTGCGTGTATTTATATCCTTCCCAGACGCAGCATCCCTTTGTAAAGCCATGGAGCGTGTATAGTCAGGGCTGTCAGTTCAGCAGCATGTTACAAGTGTTTGATATGGAGATTTTGGCAGTGGGAATGGATGTACCTCACTGAGAGGTTTATGTAAAATGACAGTTTCTGGAAAATGAAGCACTCAGACAAAAAAAAAAGGTACAAACAAAAGAGAAGAGAAGGCTTCCGCTCAGCGAGTCCAAAATGGATTTCTGCTCATTGCCAGTCACAAGGCTGGAGTCAGAGCGCGCATTGCTCCAGCAGGTATCTCCCCAGCTGCATCAACCCCCTCGCCTGGATGTCTCTGCTTTGACTTCACGCTCTTCACTCGATCACCCCACTTCCCCTCAAGCTATTCCTTGTCTGCATCCCCCTTATTGACCGAGTCTCTTGTCACTGAATGTGCTGGATGGCTGCAGGAGGGAGAACGCTGCTGCCAAGAGGTCCAAGAATATTTTTTGCAACACATTTGTCCCCTCCAGTTTTCGGGATGGGGGCGGGCAGGTCACCAACTAGTCGTTCATGAAAGGCTGAGAAAGCAAAGCAAGATTGCAGGGAACTGTCCTTCTTTAGAAGGCAGGGGAGTCTCCCTGCAGAGGCAGAAACCCACTCTTCACACAAACCAACCACCCCGAAAAGGCAGGCAGATGCCACCTTCTAGTTGGTTTTGTTTTAAGAACAGGCATCTGCCAATCACTCCCTCTGAGCTGTCCCCTTAGCTGGCAGGGACGCTGCCCCGAGACAGTCCAGGCAAGGGCAATTGCTCCTTGATCTGGCAGCCGTGGCAAGAAACCAGGGCAAGTCCAGCTTAATGCACACAGCAAAGCAGGAGGATTTGGCTCAGACATTCACATTTTGCACCAGCTCGTGAGACTAGCGATTTACCTTTCCCTGACATAAGTGGAAGCACAACCAACACCACCACAATATAAATATGGCCTCTCACAAACTATTTGCCCTTCCTCTCACTCGCCCCCAAGAATAGGGAATCCAATACCTTACGCTCCACCATTCATCTCTAGTGAACTACAGAATGTCAAACCCCTCCTGCTGCCCCCCAGGGGAAGGCCTCCCATCATCCATTTATTCCAAAGCAAAGGTTCCCAGGCCAGCCCAGAGGGACTGGTGATGGAGCAGACCAATCCCTAGCCCTGGGCCAGCACCTCTCTCGTGGGGTGAAAAGCTGCTCGTGTTCCCCTTTGGGCAAAAACCGGCAGAAAGGCACCACAGAACAAATGTCTCTACACATAATAAAACAGAAGGCAAGAGATGGGCAGGATGCCCCCAAAAACCCAGCTACCTGAGCTGCCACCCAAGTCAGTCTCCAGCTCATTCTAAACAAGATCCCAGAGTTCATCTGACTCCCTGCCCAAGGATTAGAGCTGAAAGCAATACCATCTTCCAGCTCCTGGGGTGAATCAAGAACAAAGCCTAAAGTGTTCCTTACGCTTTCCCCACCCTTTCCTCGAAGTGAAGTGGCGGCTCAGGAGAGGGACAGAGCATGCAGATTTCAGAGCCTAGAATAAGGATGCTGCCTCCTTTACCAAGCAATTTGTAGGTGGATAACAAACAACACTTTCCAAGGCCATTGCAGAAGACAGCCCTTGCTCTATAACAAGTCAAGGACATCCACAGATTTATGACCCTCAGGAGCACCCCACGCCCCGAAGTAAAATGGTCTTTCTGAGCAACCTTCATCGTTTAACGACCATGCCATAAAGGCTTCAATACTGTGCAGGGAGAATGCTCTCTCACTGGGTCAGGTTCTCTTGCTGCAGCAGCTGCAGACCCTTCTGATTATCACTGCATCAACTCCGAGTCACTACTTCCTCATGGGCTACCATAGGGCCACCAGCACTGAAGAGACACGCCTCTGCCCATGGAATGCACGGAAACAGCGCCCAAGGGATGGCCTGTCTCTGGGACAGGCTCATGGACCCCTAGCTCAGTGGCTCCCAAACTCTGTGCAATTGTTCAGGTTTTGGTTATTCAGCCCTGGCTGCAGCAGGCAGCGTCCACCACCTCCCATTCCAATGGAGCTTGGGCACTTCCAGTCCCTGCAGGCCAATGGGAGAGGGCTTTCAGCTCACGCTCTGTCTCTAGCTACAGCACTCGAGCAAGCAGGAGGCAGCAGCAGTGAACGGGATCCCCGCTACACACACACTATAGAGGCTCACCCTTACAGCAGGAAAAGGGAGCCTAAGATACTAGCTACAAAAGCTTCAGGTGTGTCCCTGCGATGGAGAACCTCTCTCCCAAACGAGAACACTAAACAGAACCTGCTGCGTTGTGCAGTTAGCCCCTGCACAACTGACTCTGCATTCCAACCACTTCTCCAGCATACAGGAAGGAAAAGGTGAGTGTTTCGGAATGGTCCAGTCCCTGACACAGCAAGACTTTCCAATTGAAGTTCCATCCCTCAAGGTACAGCTGATCCAATCAGCCTTGATGTTCAGCTCGCTACCCATGTGAACAGCCACCCATCTGAGCAGCAGTGACTCACAGCCTGGACCAGAATCCTTTCCGCTTCGGTGCCTGGTCTCAGACTCCAGCGTCCCCAGTATGTGCGTTGGTAGGTATACACCACATATAAACACGACACATACTGTGTGTACAGCGCTATAAATACCTAAATATACAAGACCAGGAGTGACAGTAAGGGCTATAGTTAAGTCGCATTTTCTAGATTATATAGAGATAGACACACACCCCGAATTCTCAACTGCCTGGTATACAGATTTTTAAAGAGGCCCAGAAAGACTGCTCTGATGTCTCACACACGTTAAGAAGATCCAACAAACAATTCCTACTCCCCCTGCATGCCCCACTCACTTGCCCCTTCAGCCTCTCCTTGGGCACCATCACAATGACTTGTTTCTTACCAAAATCGGTAACAACACTTGGGGAAAGTACTGTAACGTTTTGGTCTGACTCCAGAACCAAATATCCCTGAAATGATTGGAGCCAGCGTTGACCCATGGCACCATGACTATAAAGCTCTGCCTTCCAAAGCTGACTGGATTCAGGACCAGATCGGTTCTAGTTCCAAAACTTAAAGAATTTGCTACATGGAGATAATTACTGGCCAAACTTAGGCCATACAAGCGAACACCGAGCAAGAGCCCTTTGGTGTAATTGGCGCTCAGCCTCCTGATTCATCTGCAGGCCAGAAAAGAGTTCACATTTGTTTCATTTCTGTCTCAGTCTCGTCAACTGCTGGCAGGGGAGCACCAGCTCACCGTGGTCCTATCCCTAGGCAGCAGCATTCATAAATCAGCTCCCTCTTCTGCTCATTTAAAATAGCATCGTTTATACTGTACCACAGGTGAGCCAGAGGAGCAGCCAAGCTCCCTGCGGCAAGAGCTTCCTTTCAAAATGAGACTGATAACAGACCACCGAGGAGTGGCGGGGGGCTGCTCCAGGGACACAGATTTCACTCAGTCCACATTCATCTGCCCCACTCTGGAGCTGGGAGCTGGAGCCCCCGCCCCCGCCAAAGCAGGGACCAGAGCTGGAGAACAGTGAGCAGGAGGAGCATTTCAGAGGTGGGAAAGGAGGCCACTTTATCTCCTCCCTGTTCAAACCCCTCCATCCCCCGAGATCTTAGCTCAGGCAATTCCTCACTGGGCCAGAACCAGTACTCTGGCTGGGCTTCTCAAAGAGTCATGGGGGGGGGGCAGGGCATCTGAGGAGGGCACTGGAAAAGAGTCTCAAACTGGCACCACCTACGTTTCAGCAGCTTGCCTATAAGCCGGACCCCTCTCCGCAGGGGAGTAACCCTGGAGAGAATAAGACTGTGGCATCATCTCTAGAGGATGGGTCACAGCGGAGGGAAAAGCAGGACAGACAAAATCATGAACCCAGCCATCGACCTCTGCTGCATACACTCCTACTTCCCACTCCCTGCGTCCCCACTTCCCCCGCCCCCACCAGAATGCGCAAACCAAGGGCTTACAACACCAACTTGCCTGGAAACTTCCCTGCTCTGCACCTTGAGCAAAGAGATTAAGGATCCCCAACACCTCCAGCATCTAATCACTACTCTCAGGGCCACAAGGAGCCAGATAATTAACACTGGGTTCCTTGACATTCTGTCTCACAGGCCTGCATATTAAACAGCCTGGCTGCTGCTGTCATCGCTCACGCAGTGATAGAAGTGGGTGGGCGGCTGTGCAGATATGAGAAGATGAGGGGGGGGTCGCTTGAGACACAGATGCAAAAAAAAGAAGTCTAGGGAAAATTAACACTATTCCCCAGTCTCAGCAAAGCAGCTGCACCCTCAACTCAACACCTTTGGGGGCAGACAGGTGCACCTCCAGCGTATGCTAGCTGCTTAGCTCCCTCTCCCTAGCCTCCTTCCACCTTTTTAGAAACTAAACTACTTTTGTGTTGCAAACGTTTAACACATGCATGTGCATGTGTTTTTACTCCAGTCTTTACACAGAGATCTTTGCCAAGAATTTACAATTCCCCTGTGGCCTCAATCTTGCAAAGATTGCTTTTTGAACACTGTTGGGCTTTAATTCTAATAAGCCTTCTCTTTATTACAGAACCAGGTCACATTGCCTTGACACCGCAAGAAAATATTTCACCAAGAGGGAAAAGGGATAAAAAATAAAGTAAGTGGGATAAAGGGGAAAGAAATAAAAGCAAGTATTTCGCTTAATTTGGGGACATTTTTAAAATAGAGAAAGAAGGGAATGGCCAAGCAGTGTGGCTTGAGGGGGAGAGATGTTTGCCCAGGGCTTCAATTACACACCCAAATTCTTAGAAATATTTCTAGTTACGTTCCCCACACACACACACCTTTGCGGCTTAAAAGTGACGGGAGAAGCAGGAGAGGGAGCATGACAAAACTTTGATAGACATAATGAGGACAAAGTTCAGCTCCTGTCCTGGACAGATGGCTGTTATTACTAGTCCAGTGCACTCCTCATTACCTGAGCTAATTCACCGACCGGTGCAGCAGGGAAGGGAAGCAGCACAGGGGAAGCACCAGCTCGAAGCACCGGCAAGGCCAGATTTCCAAAGCCCACAAAATTAATTGGGACTTTCGGGGAGGCCAGGGGGGAGATTTACATTTTTTTTTTCCATTAGAGAGTGAAATCATCCAATCCCCACCATTTTTTGTTTTTAAAGTTCCCCCCTTTCCCCAACACACACACACACACACACACACACACACTCTCTCTCTCTCTCTCGGTCAGATAAAGGGGATTTGCTGCCCTGAAATTGCACTGCAACATTTTTTGCCTGGCTCAGGACAAGTTATCACAAAAATCTCTTGTATTGGACAGGAGCTGGTGACTGTTCCTCCTCTGCTTTCCCTTCCTTCTCCAGAGGAGCCATCCTCTGCTGTCCTACATCACAGCCGTCACCATGGAAACACTGATATACCATAACCCATCTCCCTGCGTCTCCTTAACTAGGTTTTTATTCTACACTGCCTCTTCTGCCATGGAGAGGAGGAGGAGGGGATGGGACGTTTGGGAACCACTCTTCTTTTTAGACATCAGGGTCTAGTGGTCAGAACACAGGTTTCTATACTCAGTTCTGGCACCAACTTGCTGTGACCTCCCTGTTCTCTACCTGTAAAATGGGGATAATATGACAGAAGTTTGTGAAGCAGATAGAGACCCTGGGCTTTGGGAGCAATGTTATGGAAGTCAGTACCGCACACACTGCACTGTTCCAGGAGGGCAGCCACTCTCTCTACAGTAGCCAGTGAGCACCAGGAACTATGGCCATGCATGCGAGAAGCTATGAACTCCACACTGATTTGAGCCCAGGTGTTAGTGAGCAGATGCATGAAGCGTGAGCTTTGCCAAGTGAAAGTCTTGAAGGAATTTGAACTCTTTAAATCATGATTTCATGACATCAGTAACTCAGCCAGAGACTGGGGTCAATTACAGGAGTGGGTGGGTGAGGTTCTGTGGCCTGCAATGTGCCAAGGTTAGACTAGATGATCACGATGGTGTCTTCTGACCTTAAGGTCTAGGAGTCTAATTTACACGGGACTGCATGCTCTGCAGATGGCTACACATATGGAAACCGTTAAACCAACTCCTGGGAAGAGCAAGCATCCGCTTAAGTCCTCATTGGACTCAGCTGCACTGCTCTAAGGACTAGATTTTCAGAAGTGCTCGGAACCCAGCAGCCCCCCCTTTTTAAAAATCAGGCCCAAAGGCATTGGGTCTCCTCAGGGCTGGCGCTTCCATTTAGGCGGCCTAGGCAATTGCCTAGGGCACCAGGATTATTGGTGGGCAGCATTTTGCCAGGGGCGGGGGGGGAGAAGGCGGTTCCGGTGGACCTGCCGCAGTCGTGCCTGCGGAGGGTCCTCTGGTCCCGCGGCTCCAGTGGACCTGCTGCAGGCATTCCTGCAGATGGTCCACTGCACCCGCGGCTCTGGTGGACCTCCCGCAGGCATTCCTGCAGACGGTCCACTGCACCCGTGGCTCTGGTGGACCTCCCGCAGGCACGCCTGTGGCAGCTCCACCAGAGCCGCGGACCCTCCTCAGGAATACCTGCAGCAGGTCCACCGGAGCCGCGGGACCAGCGCACGGGGCGGCAAAATGGCGTGCGCCTAGGGCGCTAAAAAGACTAGCGCCAATCCTGGGTCTCCTGCAGCAGGTTATCAGAAGCAGGCAGGATCGTTTCCTCTCCATATCCTCCTGCACCAGCACAGGACCAGAGCAACGCCTGGTATAGAACAGCAGTTCCCCGCTTTCTTTCCCGTTTTAGAAGCAGGTTGCTCCTCTGGTTTCTCTCTGTTCTTCAGAGCACAACAAAGTACGTTCCCTGCTGGGGCCAGTAAGGCAGATCTGCGGAGCGCCTCTCTGCACAGATAGGAAAGGGACTTTTCACACACAAGAGGCTATGCCAGTGTGAGCCAATATATAAGGACTGGTGCCCACAGCCACAGCTAGGAAGTAAGTAGCTTTGTAAGTACTTCGTACCACTAATGCTGCACCACTGTAGAGACAACACAGGAGCCAAGGCCACTGCAGCAGAGAGCTACCCAACTTCTGCCAGAGTGAAATTCTACAATGGCATCCAAGGAGCTTTGCAACATGCAGCAATAGTAGCATCTAAGTAGGCCACATGGATGAAAACAGCATAAACAACATGCCGCAAAAGCTAACTTGCATTCTGGAGGCTGATGCAAATACATTCATGCATGTGAGTCACAAACCAACAGCCACGGTCAGACAGGCACTCACAGAGCAGGCTAATCTGCCCAGCCCTTCGAACCGCTCCACCCAATGCGCCAGAGGGCCCAGGGAAAGCAAGAAGCCATTTCCATAACACCAGTTCCCCAGCAGGAAGCCCCAGCTATTGGGACAAACCAGAACTCAAGCTTCCTACCAAGTAGGTGCTCTCGGTATGGGAATGGGACTCAACAAACGAAAATGTTACGGCAGCGTGTTTCTCTACGACTTACAGCTGAACAAATGTAATAGCCAGCCCCTTCCCCTGCTCCCAATGAACATAAAGCAATCAGACAGCTAGGTCACTGGCTGGGGTGCTCTGCTTCTGCAGAGAACGGCACCCAGTGGGTGCCAGTTTCTCCCGCTGGAGCTGTACAATACTGGACCTGCTCAGCTCCAGCCAGAGAGAGCCCTCACCCAGTTCTCAAGTGTGCCACCTAAGGCCCATCCTCTCAGCAGCTCCACAATAAATGCCCTGGATTACTTACTGCCCGTGTGACAGGCTATTGGGACAGGAATCCCCATCCATTTGCTAAGCAGCCTCTCCCCTCACCGGCTCCCAAAAACAGGACTAGGCTTGGAGATGGGGCAGGAGGAGGAGGACGGAGGGGGGCGGTGAGGAGCTGACAGGTAGAACAGGAGCTGGAGGGCAAGGCCTTGCAGGCCACAATATGGAGATTCACCCTGATGCTGAAGGTGAGACGTCGGCCGATGGATTTGGTGAGAGGACTAGACAGTCATAGCAGTGGGTGAGAGAGTCGAGTCTCACGGACACGCTTCAGACAGAACGAAGACAGCAAGGCAAGCGTCTCCAAAGCCCAAGCAGGAGGTTTCAATAGTCGAGGCAGGAGGCGATGGGAGTCCAGACAAGGATTTGGTGGCTGGCCTGAACATTAACATGAAGCAAGGAAAGCAGCATGCCATTCACTACACAAGGGGGTAAGCAGCAGCATTAGAAAAGTGCCAGCTGAGCGTGGTGCACAATTTTGCACTGAATTTACAAAGACAACGAGGCAGTATAATAGCTCTGCTGGGAGAAGAGGAGAGAGGAAATTTCTCTCTCTTCCACCCCTCCCCCACCTTCCTTCGTCAGGACCTGAATGCTGCATTTTAAGTTCTCTCTATAAATAATTATTTTAGAGTGGGAGAGAAATTCTGCCATTCCCAATCTCTCAAAACACGACGTTAGAATATCCCATTCCATGATCTTTTTTAAAAAAATAAAAAAAAGAGCTCTCTGAACAGCAGCTTTCCTCCACACAAGAGCACAAACAGGATTTACGACTGAGTTAGACCAGGGAAGCTCCAAATGGAGATGTTTTAATTCTTAATGCTAACAGCTGCACTTAAGGCAAGACGGCATAGATGCCATGCCTGGGAGTAACCATGGCAACTTCACGGAAGTTAAATAAAAACTTCTTTTTTTTAAAAAAGATAACGAGGTCCCTGAATCACGCTCTATCCGCCAAGCTGCTCCACAGATGGAGAGACAGCTAGCTCAGGACCCCTAACTACCTTTGCAATACACTGTATATAGGCAGATTAAATATAGTTAGACCCCTCTTTAGACACGGACATACGCATATTCTAGAAAATGCATTCCACACACAGAGACACAGAGTTAGTTCAGGCAAGCCCTCGAATGGAATGACTCCACACTAAGAGTAGATCTACAAAGGGTGTTTAGAACCTTGTGCATTTGGAGGCCAAGATCCATTGCTCTTAATGGCATGTGTCCACCATCCATATGGGCACCCACAGATACAGAGAGCACTGCAATTTTGCTGCCTGTAGGCCAAACCATAGCTATGATATTACAACTGTGATACCACAGCTGTGCAAGGTCATCTTTTTAAAGAGCAGAAAACCCTGGAAAATGTAAGTGTTCAAGCCAATAAGACAGCAATTAATTAAATGACCACCGTGAGCTGATTGGGGAAGTTATCTTGATGTCACACCACTATCACTCAACAAGCAATTCCACCACTGTCCTGAAGTCAAACCATATGTTGTTAAAGACACCCAGGCTTTTTCCCTTCAGAGATCAAGTTCTCAAACAAACTAATAACTGGTAGGAGAGCAAAGTCATTCACAGTCTGTTAATGGGGAGGACACTTGCTCTCCTTTGAAAAGCACTTTGAGATCTTGACTGAACAGCATTCTAGGAGCTGAGTAGCAGCATCATTTGAAATCAGAATTGTACGAAGTTCAATTAAAATGTGCAGTGTGGATCAATTAAAAAACAAAGCCACAGGAAGTCTGTAAATAAACCTGCACGTATTTCAGGCACTAACAGCATTATCAATCCCTTTGGCGCCTCCCGATAGGCAGTTACCTGTATATCACTGGGCAGGTACCCATGCACAATCAGAACTGATGTCCCAGGTTCATTCCTGGAGGATGCTGTATAAACACAAGACACTGATGTTTCAACAAAATTGTTCTGTGCTTCCCACTCACCCTCCTACCTACTTTTCTGTACAGTTCCAATCCTGGGAGGAGTAAGATGGGAAGGGCCCCAAAATAAATTAATTGAGTGCATTAGAATTTCTGTAAATTAAACTTGCATGAATTTCAAACAGAGCATGATCTGTGCATTTAAAGCAGCCCTGCTCAGACCTTAAAGTGAAGGTGACTGATTTATTCTGACTATTGCTGCCTCTTAGAGACATTGCTCTCTTCCAACCGTGCAGCACTTTAATTGTCCATCAGCGGAGCAGGAAAGAGTTGTAAATCTTTGTTCCATGTTCCTTGGAGCTAAACATCACTTGACCTCCACTTGCCAATCCCATTCACCTGCGCCCATGCTTGATCAGGGGAGGGAAGGCCCCTGGCGGATAGATCACTAGTCTCTCTCAACCCCTGGGTCATTGCAGAGAAATGCTGCACAGACAAGATTTATCAGTGCAGCTGGGAAAAGGGGTGGCCGAGATCCGCAGTGTTGTAGGAGCTAGTGCACAAGGCTGCACTCGCCAGGCTATTACAACTTCCCTCACAGTCCATCCCCTCTGTATCAGGGAAACTCTAATGGGGAGAAGAAGCTTGGTGGAATTTTCTACACACACAGCTCTCACGATAACCCAACTACCTATGCCTTGTCTGCACTGGGGATCTGTCAAGCAGCAGTGCAGCCCCCTAGCACAGAGAGGAACAGGCACTGTTTGCACTGATGGAGTTAACTCTCGTTTCAAACAGATCATGGCCCAGAGCAGCACGGCCTGTATTGGCAGGGCTACCCCAGGGACTGACCATAGGTGCTCTATAAGCTCTGTTGCGCAGGGCCAGCGCTTCCATTAGGCAACCCTAGGCGGTCGCCTATGGCGCCAGGATTCGGGGGGTGGCATTTTGTGCACTCCCCATGGAGCGCACTGGAGCTTCCGGTTCCGCTCCCATCGCACCGCCGAAGAAGGACCTTCTGCTGACGTGCCACGGAGAACAGCGGCAGGCAACTGAGCAGCTCAATGACTGCCACTGTCGCCTGCAGCATTTCAGCAGAGGGTCCTTCTTCGACGGTGCGATAGGAGTGGAACCGGAAGCTCCCGTGTGCTCCGTGGGGAGTGCACAAAATGCCGCCCCCCAAATTCTGCCTAGGGCACCAGAAACTCTGGCGCTGCTCCTGTTGTTGTGTGACTAAATGAACCCTTGCTACAGAGACTGGACTTCGGATGGTGCATGACTGATCTGAGACAGGGAACTGGGAAGCCAAGACAATAGTTATCTAAGGTTGTGGTATAGCACCTACCACCAAAACATCTAGAACCCTGTCCATTAGGCACAGCTCCAGGCAGCCACTCGCCCACCCTCAAACACAGGGGCGCTGCTACACCCCCGAGCTTGAAGTGGTTCCATCATATACAGGGTCTACAGTTTGGGTTAACAGCACTCAGCCCCCCCACTGTACACACATTGTTCCAGCACCCCACTCTCACACATGCTTTTTGCAATAAGTATTTTCTCCAATGTGTCGACATCACCACATGTAATTACTTCAGATCATAAAAAGCCCTTTTTCATAAAACAAGGGTGTGCCGATCATTGCTAGTTGGCACCAGTTTGGATTGGACCCAGCCGAGTCCAGTCTTGGCAAGTTTCAGCAAAAGCAAAGGGAACGTATTTAAAGTTAGCCAGCCTTTCCATGTGATTCAACCGGTGTAACGTCAGTCTGGTGTCCAGCCCCAGTCCTGCAAGGAACTCCACCCGGACAGACCCCCGTGTCCTTGCAGGGCCCCGTGGGGTCCCCCTGGCAGAACTAATTACAGGATCAGGACATAAGCACCACACAGGAAAGTATCACCATGGTATCTCAGTCCTTCTCTTACACACACACACACACACACACACACACTCCTCCTCCTCCTCCTCCTCCTCCTCCTCCTCGCCAAAGTGGCTGCAGGAGCATCGGGCTCTGAATACCACTACCAGTGTGGGTTTTATAAGTATACGCGAGATGGATTCTCCTGCTCAATCTTCAACAGAAGCCAAACAAGCTGCTGCTGAGTGCTGAAAGCGTCTAGCACAACTGGATGGATGCATGCCCTGCAGCAGTCATGGATCTCCTACCAGTAAGCCCATGGAAACAATCGTGGCTTCTGTTTCCAAGCAGCGGAGCTGTTGCACCCAAGTGGCAAATAGCAATTAAAGAAAAAATCCAAAGAGAAAATAAAAAGCAGCACACCTTGCTCAGGAATGTTCCTGCTCACCTTAGTGCTGAAGGGGCTGGCAAGCCAGCAAAGCTATTCCTTTCCTCCTGTCAGCTTGGTTTTCAGATTGGCTGCAGCTAGCAGGTTGCTAGCAGTTCCCTGAGCAGGGAGTGGTGGTGGTGTTACGTAACATGGTGTTTCGTAGACCTAGCAGAGTAGCCTGCAAAGGGGCTTTATACCACAGCCCACCTCAGCCAAAGGAACACAGCTAGAGCGCTGCAAGGAAAACCCAGCTGAAAGGCAGCTCTTGCCAACAGGGTCTCAGCATCCACATGAGTATTTTGGGGACAGGAGTCATGACTGAAGAGGAGTTTTTAAACCTACATTTTCAACTTATTTGCTAATTCTCCCTCCTGACACCACACAGGTGGTTCCGCATTGAGGGGAGGGGTAGAAGGTTTGCAACAAGGCAAAGACGGCCAATGGCTACAGGAAAAAAATAGGAACTAGCAGACTCCTGGCTTTGAAGGCAACTCCCTCTTTTGGTTTTGGTTTTTTATGATGGATAAAGAATGGATGAAAGGGGGAGGGGGCGCATCCCTCCCTTCTGATTGTTTGAGACATTAGAAATTCAGGTCCTGTCCTGCCTGGAAAACACGCTGCTGCCTAGAAAACTACTGAAATGGTGGCACGACAGCAGTCTAAAGAGTGAGAGTTGAGCGTGGAAAGATTTTTAGTCAGACAATTTAAAACTTTGTTTTTGTTAAACCGAATTTAACTCCAGTGACCAATAAACATCTCAGAGAAGGAAAATCTTTGTTACAGATTCAATGTCAGCCCCTTCAATTAGGGTGCAAGTGCCAAGAATACACACCCCCATAAAAAAATCATCCTGCAAAGTCAATGGACCCCACATATGACATGCCTGCTATTTCAAACGGTACGAAACAAAAGGAGGGGGGAACTGTAAAGGCTGGTAGCACTGGCCTGACACACGACACCCTACTAGCAGGTGGAGATCATGCAGGAAAAGGCTCTGCTGACTCACTGAGGCAGGTGGCACATTATCCCACTCAGAGATAAGGGAGGTGGGCATTCTCTGGAAAAGCAAGGACCTAGCGTGTGGGCTGAGCAGTCCCCAGGGTGAAGAACCTAGAGCCAGCCAAGCCACAAAAGGAGGTCTGAGCTGATTAATATTCCCAAAAGGGGAAGGGGATGAGCTGGGTCACTGTGGACTGTGAATGAGTGTGGGAGGGCATAACAGCTCAGACACTCTTAAAAGAAACAAAAAACCCGCATACTCTTTATGTTCTTTTATCCATCTTAAAGCAGCTCATGCCTATTTTAAAAAAATCCTCTGCAGGTCACTTTTAGCTGAGACACTGACTCACTCTGCAACCTTAGGGAAGTCCCTAAGTTGCTAGTACTTAGTTACCTCAGCTGGAAAAAGTGGTTACCAACAAATCCAACCCACAAGACCTCACTGAGACATGGACAAGACATCAGAGTGGGGCCTATGCTAATATCTGGGATAATTAAAGCATACAGAGAGGCGTACTGTGTGTACTTTTATGAGACAGGCTTCCCAACAGCAGCTATACCACTTGAGTACATTAAAAAGAGTTGGGAATTGTAGCCAAATAGAGATTCTTGCAAAATGTTCTGTTTCCAGTTGATAACCAGATGTTCTTCCCAGAACTAGTGGAAAAACCAGACTCTTACTGAAGGCGAATAGACTTATTTGTGGCCTGTCTCCTCTCCACACCCTGGAGTTTTCAAGTTTCCTTTCTGTGGGTCAGAAGGGGTGGAGGCGAGTACATAGACCACAGCCATCTCCAGAAATGTTAGCAGGAAGGACAATGAGGCCTTGGCTGGAGTTTCTGCAGCTACAGGAAAAGTTGACCTCTATTGTTCTTCATACACACCCCACCTTTGTACGGTGCTGTGTGACACTCAGATGAAAGGTGCAAAGTACAAAGTATCATCATTAACATAGTTCTCTCCCAAACACCTAACATTACACTAGGATACTCCTGGTCCCTCAAAGTTGTACAGCCCCAAGCTCCTTTCGCCCGCCCTGCGCATGTGTCTCACCGCACCACCACTTTATGGAACAGGTGGGCATCACCACTTTATGGAACAGGTGTGACAACTTCCAACCTTGTCCATCATTTTCTTACTTGCTTTCCATAATTATCTAAAGAGAAATTATTTGCTGTAAACTCAACCCATGACATACTAAATACAAAAAAAAAAATTGAAGAACTTCATGCTTTGTATTATCTCAAATAACCTTCAAAGGCATTTATCTGCCATCAGCTGACGCATCTGAAAAACTGTGATGACAAACTAATTTAGCAAATGCATTCACTTAAAACTCTTTATTTATATAATGAATGAGTAAATATGCCCCATACTGGATGAGGTACATCATGGTAAATGTCTTAAATGAGGACACTTATCCGTGTGCCACCAGATGCAGCAATCCAGTCCTGATCCCAAAATCCTCTCTGTGCAGGAGGACCCTGACACCCACACGGAGTCCCACGGGTGGTGTGTCTGTGCAAATCCAACCAGGGGCTTAGTTCTCATGGCCCCATGCAAACACTAAACTAGCAAACACCCTGGGCACCCACACCTAGCACACAATGGCAAACACATTAAACTGCTCCGTCCAGAAACTTCATCTAACGGGAAGACAGGAGACCCAGTTGACAGGATGAAAAAGAAAAGCTATTACGAGATATACAGGGGGAGAAAGTATAAATAAAAGAGGTGGCCGTGATGACAGCCTGGAGAGGATGTTTCAGAGAAGCAGCAAACACTATGTTTGTTCTGCCTGAATATCCTACAAGCCTGTGACATAAATGTGATGCTTGGGGCTGAGGTATCACGGTGAGGCTTGGTCTACATCAGCAACTTACGTCGGTATAATTACATTGCTCAGAGGCATGGAAAACCCACACTCCTGAGCGATGCAGTTATACCGACCTAACCACTGGTATAAATAGCAGGACGTCAGCGGGACGGCTTCTCCCATTGACACAGCTACCACCTCTCAGGGAAGTGGAGTATGTACACTAACAGGAGAAGTCCTCCCATCGGTGCAGGTAGCATCTTCACTGCAGTTGTTTAAGTGTCGACGAGCCCTGAGAAGTGCATGCAAAAGAGAGAGAGTTTTTTAAAAGGAAAAAGGGGGCGGGGGAGAATTGTGCCTAGTCAAAGAGCTAAGATGCAAACAGGCAGTGTGTTTACAGAGCCGAGCGCCTTGTGAAGGAATAGGTCCAAGAGTACGGATCTCATGGAAAAAATGTTACCCTGCCCACCAGCCCTATTTCTAGAACTCATTCGCCAAACCCAGGACTCTGCCAGTTTCCTTCTTGTCTTCACAGTGGTGGGGCGGGGGGAACAGCCTTGCAGCAGACCTCTAGGAAAGGTAGTCCCCCTGAAGGTGCAGGAGACCTTTTGTTTCAGTTACAATTGCTATGCTCTAGTCCAGGGGTCGGCAATCTTTCCAAAGTGCTGTGCCGAGTCTTCATTTATTCACTCTAATTTAAGGTTTCACATGCCAGTAATACATATTAATGTTTTTAGAAGGTCTCTTTTTATAAGTCTATAATATGTAACTACACTGTTGTTGTATGTAAAGTAAATAAGGTTTTTTAAATGTTTAAGAAGCTTCATTTAAAATTAAATTAAAATGCAGAGCCCCCCGGGCCAATGGCCAGGACCCTGGCAGTGTGAGTGCCACTGAAAATCAACTCTCGTGCCACTTTTGGCACGCGTGCCATAGGTTGCCTACCCCTGCTCTAGTCTAACCCCCGGGGGAGTGAGGGGTGGTTCCCCACCAGCAGGTGTCTATTATCTCTTCAAATCGCAATATTTTAGAAGGGAAGTTTTTGTCCCTTATCCTGCGGATCCCTAAATTAATACATACAAGACGCAGCTCTGAGCCCCCCCAGCCCAGGATCACGGAAGGCTGTCCTGCCACTAGAAGCCCACTGCATGGAGCGTTGTTCTTCTGAATTAGTTACTATCAAACTTCATCCACCTGAAGACTCATAAAACCTGTTTCTGATGCTTTGAGATTAATGGCACTGCTGATACAGAGCTATATGTCCTGTTGGCCCACTGTAACCCCATCCCACAGCAACCATCTATCCCCAGCTCTACAAGGACATGCTGGAACTCTGCAGCAAAGTCTTCCTGTTTCTACCAAGGCTTTCTCCTTTGTGCTTCTACTTCCCAATAAGGAGAGTTTATTTTAAACAAACTATGAATCATTTTAGGTGGGAAAAAAAATCAGCTCTGTATTTTCTCTGAATCGTATAAAAACAAAGCCCTTCTGAAGCCTCTTGCTACTGAGAATGGGCTCCCAGCAACCAGCAGAACCTTCTGGCCTGCCTGCCAGCCCCACAAGCTTTGCAAACAACTCCTAACCCTACAAAACTCACAAACCTCAGGCATTTTCTGTATTTCTATTATACAGAACAATAGCCTCCATTTTTTGCTTTGTGTGGTTTACTCACGTCTCAACCATTTCATCCAAAAACCAGAAAGCTCTTTGGGGAAGGGACTGTCTTAATCTGTGTTTGTACAACATACAGTAGTGAGACCTCAGGACTGACTGGGACCTCTGGGCACAACTGTGATACAAATAATAATACACCTTCAATATGATGTAAAATAAATCGCAACCCCCAGGGCAACTGAGGAAATGCCCTCCCAAAAGTACAGAGAGCAGAGAAAAAGAAAAGGGCGTTCCTTAAGCGTTCGGAGCTTCCCAAAACATACAGCCACCTACAACTACCCATCTTACCCCACTCCACCCCCACCAAGAGCCTTTTATCCCCATTCCCTAGCCAGTGAGAGACCATAACCATATCAGTGATGGGGAGACAAAACCCAGCAGCAGGAACTCACTCCTGCCCAAGGCCAGGTTTTCACAGAGGCAGTGAGTGAGTTCCAAATCTTTATGAAAAGCGACTCAGAAGAGTCAATGTCAGTAACGTCATGCTTACTGGAGCAAGAAGCAGAGAAAGCCCTGCCCCTGCCCCACACACACTAATGAAGTCTGCCTTGGGAAGAGCTGCAGAGGAGTTGTGCTTCGCTAGCAACCTCTGGATGCCCCAGTGGGGTGGGGGCTGGGGTGAGGGGCACTTCACCCCTTTCCCTTCCACCTGAACAGCTGCATTATCTTACGCACCCTCAGCTCC
This sequence comes from Gopherus evgoodei, assembly GCF_007399415.2. Classification (NCBI taxonomy): domain Eukaryota; kingdom Metazoa; phylum Chordata; order Testudines; family Testudinidae; genus Gopherus; species Gopherus evgoodei. The sequence continues at coordinate 28,137,303 of NC_044336.1, read as the reverse complement.
CAGCTGTTCCCTGGAGAAATGCTGCCTCATGGTCTGGCAAGCATCTTTCACCATCAGCACAGAGGGGTTCTCTTCTTTCTAATGCACTTCACCACTTACAGCACATATCTTTACTTCAAATGCCTCTACATTAAAAGGTTTGGATGCAACACCATACAGTCTCTGTTTTGGTATTGTAAACATCTACATAAATTGACCCACAGTCATACAAGTGGTTAAATAAGTGCACCATGTTTTTACATCTGCGGCTATATAAAACACACAAACAAAAAGGCATCCTTTTTCCCAGAAACAATGTTTCAGATTAAGGCTGCAGCATGCCAAGTCTGGCTTAGAATGAAATTCCTAGAGACAGAAGCATGCAGCCAGTAAAAAAGAAAAGCCAAGGAAGCTACACAAGCTTGGATTTATTTGCACCCTCATGCAAACTGTAGAAACTTAACAGCTTCTATTCCAAACCATATTCCTCTCCCTTACCAGCTTCACCCATTATCAGAGCTACACAGGCAAGCAGGAGGGAGGGGATCTCAGGCACCCTACCCACCCACTTTTTCTTCCTCTTTAATCAGTCTGCACTTCAAGCAACCTTTTCTTTACAATTTACATTCACCTGGAGGGTTTGATTTTAATTAATGTAATATTCCAGTTAACAACAGTGCCTAATTAGACATCCGTTAAGAATCCATAATGTAAACTTGATGAGGAGTTCTGCTGGAATTTTTTTGTGAACAAATAAAATGCTGCAGATTTGAACTTTAAAAAAACAATTATTAATAGGTATATTCATTAATTAATTGACTGGGACTTATGAAAAAGCCTACTTAGTATCATCACTCCCTGCCCCTGGTGAACTTCTCAACTGCAACTCCACTGCTTGAAGAAATAATTGGGAATAAGCCTTAAGAGTGCTATAGATTTTTATGAGATTTGTTAAGTCGTCTACTCCTGGTCCCAACCCAAAGCTCCTCTCTCATGAGCTGAGAGAGTACAGTTTATGGCAAGTTTTACTCTTCTGGTTCAGCTACCCAGGGCTTCTCCAAATAGGAGATTTTTAAACCATCTTCTTAAACCCATTCTCCTCCATCCCACCCACACAGAGATATTACATTTTACCAACCAGGAAGACAGCAAACACTACATATCAAAGCTGGGAAGGAAAGAAGGAAAGAAAGAAAGAAATTCACACAATACGGTAATCTTCCACCACAGCTAGTATTTGGCTCTGCAGCTGGGCTTGCTAAAGTTATCACCTATTTCCCCTGAAGCTACTTTGCTCCAGACTGCCTTTGTAAAGATTTCCAAGGGAAACACTCATTGTGTGCTTCCTGCAGAGGTGCAATAATGTGAGTGATAACAGTGGGGGTCTGGTGCCAGAGGCACAACCCCTTTCCAAAGCACTACAGCCTGGGATAGTATTGCAGGCCCACGGAGGGAGCTTTGCTCTGTATTGTTATTCTGCACAGCAACCCACCTTCTCCGTGAAGGCTGCAGAAGAAACAATCAAAAGGGCTTTGCACTGCACTCCCCCATTACAGCCTGTAACCTCCCAATGTCAACAACAAAAAAGGGGGAGGGGATCCACTGAACACAGTAACTTCCATCCTACAAAAAGCTTCCTTAGTGACCCTTTAGGAACAGCAAGTTCAGCCTCTCATCATCTTAGGAAGCAGAATCCCTTACATCTCACTGCAGCTACTCTGACCCAGTCCCACCTGAACTCCACTGGCCAGGGAGGGCCTGATGGTTTCCTGGAGCAGGATTTTTAACAGGTATTTCACCTGAATGCATTTCAGAAACTCGTGGGCAGGATACCACTGGCACCCTTAACTCCACATGCATCCCCAGCACTTTCAGAGCAGTACACACCTGGCTCCTCCCTCTCCACCCCAGCGATTTATAACTGCATGCCAGGCATCACCCCTAGGGAGAGACTTCACCCTCTGCACTTGCCCAAGGCATCCATCATTCACCTCTGGAGCGGGACAGGCCAACCCCTTCTTCTCCTGCCCCCCAACTAACAAGCAGGCAGGGCACCCACACACAGAGTTACAGTAGCAAGGCAGAGGAAGCAAGACTTGCTCCCTATATCCTACTTCAGCATCCTGGTTACACCCACCTACGTACACTGTTATTAGGGGGAACAACATGGTGTGGGGACTACCTGAGTATTTCCATGCCTCCCTCCCACCACCCCCCGCAGTGTCTCTAGTGAACCATTTCCAGAGCCTGGCTTCACAGTCTGCTCCCACTCATCTGAGGGTGACTGGCATCCCCTCCCATCCCGACTGGCATCCCCTCCAAACACCCCCAGCTGGCACCCCTCCCACCCTAATGTCTAGCATCCCCAAATCCTGCGCCCACCAGCATCCCCTCCTACCCCCGTACCCTGCCCCCTGGCATCTCCGCCAACCACCCCTATGTCTGGCACCCCCAAACCCTGCCCCCCCAGCATCCCCTCCTACCCCCAAACCCTGCCCCCCCAGCATCCCCTCCTACCCCCAAACCCTGCCCCCCCAGCATCCCCTCCAACCACCCCCAGCTGGCACCCCCAAACCCTGCCCCCAGCATCCCCAGCTGGCTCCCCAAACCCTGCCCCCAGCGTCCCCATCCCCTGCCCCCCAACCACCCCCAGCTGGCTCCCCAAACCCTGCCCCCCCAGCATCCCATCCTACCCCCAAACCCTGCCCCCCCCAGCATCCCATCCTACCCCCAAACCCTGCCCCCCCAGCATCCCCTCCAACCACCCCCAGCTGGCACCCCCAAACGCTGCCTCCCAGCATCCCCATCCCCTGCCCCCCAACCACCCCCAGCTGGCTCCCCAAACCCTGCCCCCAGCATCCCCACGCCCGCACCACCAGCAGGTTGCCCCGTTAGTCCCGCTGCTCCCCGCGGCGGCGCCCCCCGAGACCCGGCCCGGCCCGCGCGGGGTCACTCACGTGCTCACGGGTCCCTGCGGCGGGGGCCGGTGCGCAGCGGAGCCCCGGGTCCCCGCGCGCCGAGCGGCATCTCCCGGGCAGCAGCGACCGGGGCGGGGCGGCGGCGGCGGGTCGGTGCCTGGCGAGGGGGGCGGCGGCTCCGCGCGGCTCTGCGCCCACCTCCGGCTCCGCCGGCTGCGCTGGGTCCCGGCGCACGCGGCTGCGCCCGAGCCGCCCGCCCCCAGCCGCCGGGGAGGGAGCCGAGCGGAGGGGGCGGTGCAGGCCACACGTGCCGCTGCACCTGCTCCCGCCCGCGGCGCAGGCAGGGAGCGGAGCCGGGGCCCCCGGTCCCCGCCCCCGCGAGCCTCGGACCGCGCCTGGGCAAAGGCGAGACCCCCCCCTCCGCGGGGCTCCCGGCCGGCCGGCCCGTGTCCGCCCCCCGCCGAGACCCACCCCACGGGCCACGCGGTACCGCGGGTTCGTTCCCGGCAGGGAGCCCCCGCCCGGCTCTGCGCTCCCGCGGCCCCCGGGGTGAGGTGCGGGGCAGGCGGCTCGGGCTCGGACGCGCCGGGAGCTCCCTACCCCTCAGTGCCCCGCCGGGGCGGGCACAGCCCAGGCGCCGACTCCAGCGGCTGTTTCACGGCTGCTCGCAGCCCAGACCTTCGCCTGGACATGGGCAGCTCCGGGTAGAGGCTGCCTGTGAGCCATCCCTTCCCCCTCCGGAGAAGGAAGCAAGAAAAGACCGTTTGCTGTCGCGCTGGCTAAGATGTTCTCCTTCTGGTGCCGCCTGTAGCCATCTGTCTCTTGTCTTCTTCTCAGATTGTAAACTGTGTGGGGCAGGGACTGGCCGGGTTTGAACGACACCTGGTGTCATGGTCCCTGCCCATGCCAAGGGCTCCTAGGCATGCTGGGAATATAAGAAAAGGACTTTCCCAAAGCAGGGCAGCTGTTTGAATGTTTCTGCCCTCTCCACCTATCCCATTTCATTCCTCGCACTGCTCCAATATGAGATCTTGCTGTTGCTCTTCTTGGACTGATTCCCTCAGAGACCACTTCCCCATCCAGGCTTGTCAGAGATACTCTGCTAGTCCAGGTCCAGGTATAGGAACTAGAGGCTATGGTGTTCTCAAATGGATGTCCCTCATCTATAGGACCCCAGACCAGAATAAACCAGCTTGAGTCCAAAGACCATCCAACAAAGGAGGGGACTCAATACCTCAGTTTTCTTGAGAAGAAGATTCTACACCCAAACACACAGTCCCAGCACTGTTTTGAATTGAGAGCCAGATTTGCTCCTGACGTTTCTTCACTGAAGGTGGTGGGGTTACATCTAACACACAGTGCTACCACACACACACACACACTATAATACACACCTGATACATCCCCAATACACATTTTACACAATAAAAATGTATATTTAATGTGCATCCCAGAGTCAGTGCTGACTGATAGCAACATTTCCCTGCTGAGTGAAGAGAGGAAGCAGAAGCATTGGTTCATTCTTGTGACACTTCTCACAAGCGCAGCTAATGATGGAAGAACTCAGTCAACATGAATCTTGGTCTGTCCCACGTGGCTTGTTCTCCGGCTGCTCCCTCGGCCTGAAGCTGCTTTAGGCAGCAGGTGTGGAGAATGGAGAAAGCTGGGAGCGTGGGGGGAAGGGTCTGAAAACAGCTCCACTTTTAGTAGCCTGGGGAGTGGGTCCCTACTGAAATCTATGCATATGATTGCTAAATAGTATCCACCCAACAGATGAAATCTTACCAATCCGAAGGTGCATGTGCACTAGCTGAAGTGGAGAAGAAGCTAGCAGCTGCTGCAGGGAGATGGTGTGGGATTGCTAGGCAACCCTTTGCTTAAGTGTGGGCAAGAGGCCTGTGCTGAGCCGGTGCCATGGAACTGGAGCTTGTGTCCTACAGGACATGCACATCAGGGCTTCAGAGAAAGAGAAGTACAGATGCAGAGGACATTTTTTTAAATATATTTATGTGGATTTCAAGGAGCACAAGCAGGTGGAACTAGAAGTGGGAGAGAAGAGATTAGGATGGAGTGAGAGACAGTTGGATAAGGAGAAGCAGCTAGAAAAACATGAACTAACTAAAACATGCTTTATGCAACATTAAAATTGAGATACAGACCAGCAGTAATCTGGGAAAAACATTTGTTTTTCTTGGTTTGTGTCACAGCCTGTATGTCACTTTAGAGGGTCCCCCTCCAATCCCAGGAAGGGTTTTAAAGGTGTTACATTGCTTAAAAAAACATAAAAGTTATATCCTTACTTGGGAAAGGAATTCCTCTTATCAAGTGGAGGTGCAGAAATCAAAGGGTAATAAAATCAACAACCATGTCTCCAAAATCCAACAAGGACCATTACCTCTATGCAGATGCTGTAGTAAATTGCCTCATCTTCCCTAGCAGTGCATGTGTTCATCCATTTAGCTACTGGAAGTGGGAGCACTGCACATACAGGGAAGACGGTACTACTAACTTCCCAAGGTGCTCTGCACAGGCAGACCCCTGCACCTCCAGAGCTCATGCGGGATCAGGACCCAAGTTTGTGCATTAGATTGATCCTCATCTAGACCCCTGTGAACAGAGCTGCAGGATACAGTTTCTGGGACTATTTGTTCCTATTTTTTAATTAATTAATCCATCATATGCTGCTTGTTGATTTAGGACTGTGAACTGTACTTGGACAGCACCTTGTACATTGTGGGAGCTACTGGCATATAAAGGAATAATCATTGCAGAGATGTTTCCTCCTGGAGTTCCTGCTGGGGCATGCCAGCCAGATATGCACTATATGCAACACAGGACAGTACCTACACAGCACAATCCAGTTCTGAATCTTTACTCTGGGAGGAGTGTACAGATGGGGAAACCAAGGCACAGAGAGGTGAAGTGACCTGCCAAAAGCTAAAAAGTGTCCACAGTTGGACTAGACCACGGAGTTCCTGGCTTCCAGTCCTACATTCAGGGACTAACTCACCCCTCCCCTGTCTTAGCCTGATCTTTCAGGCAGAGAAAGTTTCCTCGTCAGGAGGTAGCGTGACGAACGATACACAAAGAAAGGCTCCTTTTGGCTGAAAAATGAATGTAGACCACCATTCGGAGCCAAATTCAGCTCTGACATAAGTCGATGCAGCTTCCCTTTGACTTCAGCCAGAGCTGCACCCAGTCATATCAGCACTAGATATTAGTTCTATCCATTTTGTAAGTGTTCCAGACACTGCAGGGCCTTATCTCTGTACCAGCACGAGAAGCATCTCACCAGCTGCAGCTTTCCCATAATAATATCCAAAGGAACACTCCTTGTGCCCTCACAATCATCTGCCAACGTGGACAATGTGGCGTGACGTATCAGGGTCAAGGTTCCTTTGACAGGGTGGGAGAGATCCTAGACACATTCAGCTTTAAGTTTGTAGGAACACCATCAAACAAGCCATCCCTTGTCTTGAGTAAGTCCAGCCTGCAAAGCACCGGGGAGGCAAAAGCAGAGCCATGGAAATGTGCTTTGAAATAATGCTTTTAAAAGTATAATTTATGATGGATTACGTCGTTAAGTTATGCAACATAATGAGCAAATCTAAAATGTAATTGTCACTGCACATTAACAATAAAATCCTGAACCTCTATTATACTAACAAACTTATTAAATCAGTGAACATTGCATTGCATCAGTCAATTACTAGAACAATGCCGAGATCACTAGCACAATCTGATACTCATTAGAGAGAAAGAGAGAGAGACTGAACTACCAGAGCTGCCCATAACGGCTGCTACATGTATTAAAACATTAAATGCATTTACATTTTTGATACGATGCAGCATTTGGTGGATATTGTGCTGCTGTTCAGCATTCTTCAGTCCAAGTGAAGGAATGTAAAGTGCACAAGGGGTGTGTTCTCAAAACTTCTGGGATGGAGACGGCAAAATCAACCCCTATGGGCAAGGGCAACCTTAATTCTTGCATTTCCTAATTTTTGAGTGCTTTTAATATCGAAAATTACATAAAAATACTATTTAAAAAAAAAGAAAATTGAAAAACAAACAAACAAATCCCATCACATGGAACCATATAGATCTGCTACATCGGTCACCAACAGGGTTGAGACCTTTAGGTCCACAACGCAGACCTCTAGCACTCTAACTAATGGAGTAACTGATAGCCGTAGTAGGCGGCTATCCTATATGGACCAGCCACTAGAAGGGAAGAGACATACACTTTGCCAGTGGGTTTCATAGCTCTTTGCTGACAGCAAAGGAATGTTGAGTCTCAAGAATCCTGAGTTCAATTGCAGATTCCAGAGACACACATGGTCAAGTGGTTATAAACCTTTCTGCCTCTGTCCCCCACATCTTGTTTCATAGATTCAGACATTTCAAGGGCTAGAGGGGACCACTGGGCTCATCTAGTCAGACCTCCCGTATAGCACAGGCCCTAGAACTTCCCCAGAACAATCCCTAGAAAACATCTTTTAGAAAACATACAATCTTGATTTCAAAAATTGTCAATGGAGAATCCATCATAACCAGCTGCAGTGGTACAGCCACACTGGAGGAGCTGCAGGTGGCCCCACATTATGCTCCTTTCGCCGCTGCAGTTCTGAAGTCTTTGGCAGAGCAGGAGGAGAACAGAGCCCTCTCTTCCCAGGGCCGGCTATACAGTTTTCACTGCCCCAAGCAGCGTGCCGAATTGCCGCCGTGGGTGGTGGGGGCAGTCCGTGTGCCCTTAGTGCAGCAGGAGCGTTTCTGCAGCAGCGGCAATTCGGCGGCAGCTTCTATGTTTAGCTGAAGCCGCCGTGGACAGCTAAACATAGAAGCTGCTGCTGAATTGTCGCCACCGTAGAAAAGTGCCTGCTGCCCTAAGGGCACACGGACTGCCCCCGCCGCCCACAGCGGCAATTCAGCGTGCTGCTTGGGGGCAAAACAACAGGGACTGCCGCCCTTTGCAGATTGCCGCCCCAAGCACCAGCTTGGAATGCTGGTGCCTGGAGCCGGCCCTGTCTCTTCCCCAGGTAAGGAAGGTGAATCACGGGGAGGGGATGGGGAGAACGTGGGGACCCAAGCTGGGGTCGTGGGGGGAGGAGTCACGTGGAGGGTCATGTGAGGAAGTCACATGCCCCCCCATGCCGCCGCCCCTTTGTACCGATAAGAAACGGATTCCACTTGCACCACTGATTGTGGGCTGCATTTTCAGTTCTCTCTGTGTTATGTGCGCCACATCCACACAGTGTATGTACTACTTGTATGACTAGGGTGACCAGACAGCAAGTGTGAAAAATCGGGACAGGAGGGGAGGGGTAGTAGGAGCCTATATAAAAAAAAGACCCCCAAATTGGGACGGTCCCTATAAAAATCAGGACATCTGGTCACCCTATGTATGGCCCTGAGGATGTCACATGAACCACAGCAGTGTGTTGATTGGGCCACAAGCAGCCACAGCTCTCAGCTGGGATTCTTTCCCCTTTCTCCCCATTGCCTGGTTCCTGCTCTCAGCTCAGGTGCTGCAGTGCCCCCAGGAGGAGCAATTTCACAGACAGTCCCGCGTAGCTGCTGTAGCACCAGGATGGCACATGCTCAGTCATGCTGTGGGGATGGCACATGGGCAGTCCGGTTGACCCATAGGAGCTGAGACAGGCTGGAAAGAATTAAGGAAATTAGTTAGGAAGTGGATTGGACTGATGAACTTGGGGATCTAAAAGGTGGAGGACGCCTGGAATTACTTCGAGTCAAAGTTGCAGAAACTATCAGAAGCCTGCGTCCCAAGAAAGGGGAAAAAATTCATAGGCAGGAGTTGTAGACCAAGCTGGATGAGCAAGCATCACAGGTGATTAAGAAAAAGCAGAAAGCCTGCACAGAATGGAAGATGGGAGTGATCAGCAAGGAAAGCTACCTTATTGAGGTCAGAACATGTAGGAATAAAGTGAGAAAGGCCAAAAGCCATGTAGAGTTGGACTTTGCAAAGGGAATTAAAACCAATAGAAAAAGGTTCTATAGCCATATAAATAAGAAGAAAACAAAGAAAGAAGAAGTGGGACCGCTAAACACTGAGGATGGAACGGAGGTTAAGGATAATCTAGGCATGGCCCAATATCTAAACAAATACTTTGCCTCAGTCTTTAATGAGGCTAATGAGGATCTTAGGGATAATTGTAGTATGACAAATGGGAATGAAGATATGGAGGTAGATATTACCACATTCAAGGTAGAAGCCAAACTCGAACAGCTTAATGGGACGAAATCAGGGGGCCCAGATAATCTTCATCCAAGAATATTAAAGGAACTGGCACAAGAAATTGCAAGCCCATTAGCAAGAATTTTTAATGAATCAGTAAACTCAGGGGTTGTACCGTATGACTAGAGAATTGCTAACATAGTTCCCATCTTTAAGAAAGCGAAAAAAAGTGGTCTGGGCAACTACAAGCCTGTCAGTTTGACATCTGTAGTATGCATGGTCTTGGAAAAAATTTTGAAGGAGAAAGTAGTCAAGGACATTGAGGTCAATGGTAATTGGGATAAAATACAACATGGTTTTACAAAAGGTAGATCTTACCAAACCAACCTGATCTCCTTCTCTGAGAAGGTAACAGATTTTTTAGACAAAGGAAACGTAGTGGATCTAATTTACCTCGATTTCAGTAAGGCATTTGATCTGGTTCCACATGGGGAGTTATTAGCTAAATTGGAAAAGGTTGGGATCAATATGAAAATTGAAAGGTGAATAAGGAACTGATTAAAGGGGAGACTACAACGGGTCGTACTGAAAGGTGAACTGTCAGGCTGGAAGGAGGTTACTAGTGGAGTTCATAAGGGATCAGTTTTGGGACCAATCTTATTTAAGCTTTTTATTACTGACCTTGGCACAAAAAGCGGGAATGTGCTAATAAAGTTTGTGAATGACACAAAGCTGGGAGATATTGCCAATACAGAGAAGGACCGGGATATCATACAGGACAATCTGGAAGAACTTGTAAACTGGAGTAATAGTAATAGGATGCAATTTAATAGTGAAAAGTGCAATGTCATGCACTTAGGGATTAATAACAAGAACTATTTTTATAAGCCAGGGAGGCATCAGTTGGAAGTAACAGAGGAGGAGAAGGACCTCAGAGTATTGGTTGATCACAGGATGACTATGAACCACCAATGTGATATGACCGTGAAAAAAGCTAATGCGGTCTTGGGATGCATCAGGTGAGGTATTTCCAGTAGAGATAAGGAGGTGTTAGTACCGTTATACAAGGCACTGGTGAGACATTATCTGGAGTACTGTGTGTAGTTCTGGTCTCCCATGTTTAAGAAGAATGAATTCAAACTACAACAAGTTCAGAGACGGGCTACTAGGATGATTCAAGGAATGGAAAACCTGTCTTATGAGAGGAGACTCAAAGACCTTGGCTTGTTTAGCCTAACCAAAAGAAGGTTGAGGGGGGATATGACTGCTCTCTATAAATATATCAGAGGAATAAATACCAGGGAGGAAGACAAATTATTCAAACTCAGTACCAATGTGGACACAAGAACAAATGGATATAAACTGGCCATCAGGAAGTTTAGACTTGAAATTAGACGAAGGTTTCTAACCATCAGAGGAGTGAAGTTCTGGAACAGCCTTCCAAGGGGAGCAGTGGTGGCAAAAGACATATCTGGCTTCAAGACTGAGCTTGATAAGTTTATGGAGGGGATGATATGATGGGATAGCCTAATTTTGGCAATTAATTCCTCTTTGACTACTAGTGGTAAATATGCCCAATGGCTTGTGATGGATGCTAGATGGGGTGGGATCTGAGTTACTACAGAGAATTCTTTCCTGGGTGTCTGGCTGGTGAGTGTTGCCCACATGCTCAGGGTTTAACTGATTGCCATATTTGGGGTTGGGAAGGAATTTTCCTCCAGGACAGATTGGCAGAAGCCCTGGGGAGTTTTCACCTTCCTCTGCAGCATGGGGCACAGATCATTTACTGGAAGATTCTCTGCACCTTGAAGTATTTAAACCATGATTTGAGGACTTCAATGGCTCAGATGCAGGTTTGATACAGGATTGGGTGGGTGAGATTCTGTGGTCTGCATTGTGCAGGAGGTCAGACTAGATGATCATAGTGGTCCTTTCTGACCTTAAAGTCTATGATTCTATTCACTGCTGATGCTGTCTTCAGAGAGCAACATCACTAGCTTCTAACTAATCTCTGCTGAACAGGGGCAAACTGGAATTTTTCAGACATTTATAATTTAGCCAAACTTGGGCAGATTTTCACAGGGACAGCAAAAGGCACATCCCTAAAACCAGGATGACCCCCTGCCAAATTTCAAGTACCTGCCCCCAGGGAAGGAGACACCAAAGTTTCGCAATGAAACAGTTCTAAGAAAAAATATAGATTCATAGATTCTAGGACTGGAAGAGACCTCGAGAGGTCATCGAATCCAGTCCCCTGCCCTCATGGCAGGACCAAATACTGTCTAGACCATCCCTGATAGACATTTATCTAATATATATTTTTCCATTAGTCTTGTTCTTGGAAATGGCAGAACCATTTTAGCTGCAACTTTCCAAAAATATCCAGCCTGAGGCAGACACCCAGCAATTCAAAATTTCAGCCTGAATAGTTAAACTTTACCAAAGTTATAAGCAACTGAAAACAGGGTCTTATAATAGAAAGTGTTAGTCATCCTTAACTATAGGCATCACTACCAGCTATATTCTCAGACAGAGCCCTCAGAGCATGTTAAAGCAGAAGATTTACCCTTGATTGTCCACTACTCATGAGCTTTCCCAAACAGTCCTGAAGTGTGGCCAAGGAGACATCCAGATTTACCACGCAAGGACCCTGATTTGATCTTTTCACACTGGGAAGAGTCTGAAGGGTGGTCTAAGGGCCTAGAAATCAGTGCTCTCCACTACCCTGCAGGAGACCGAGACCTGAAGCCTAGCCCTAGTGTGGTTTGTTATTGCGCGGTTGCTCATGAATACTGAATGACTCGCACTGACTTTAAGCAAAAAAAAGTATTTGTTTTGATAACAAAACTGCCTCCATCTACAGAATAAAATGGCTTTTACTGCTATCAGACTCTAAACCTCACAGCCTTGACAGAGTCCTTTCAAATCTCCCACTCTGACACAGCTGAATGCAGGCACCATTAATGCTACATTCTTGCAGAATTATTAAAAACCAGTGAACAAGGAGGGTGAGAATTCCAGAGATCCTGCCCCAAACCTGCAAACACAACCACACAAACGTTCAAAGCAAAGTGTGTTCAACACTTCCATGTAGTGATTTGACACAGCACTAATTATGCAAATTAATCATTGGTAAATCAGGTAGCTCTTTATTTTATTTTATTTTGTTTTGCACAGCAACCCAGCAGAATAAGTGTTGTGTAAGGAAAGCTGTGAAGTTGCTCTATTTATTCTGATAAGAAATGTTTAGTAACACGTTGCATGATCCAACCTCCCCTCATTCTTTTTCAGATTAAATTTTAAATTGATTTGCTGGTATCATACCGTTCATAGCTCTCAGTATATCATTGCAGCTAATGAACCATGCCAGGGACACATTTATAACCCTCTATTAGCCTTTTCCATCAGGAAAGAGATTTTTTTTCTCCTTTGCATTGAAGTGAGAGGGAGAGCAAACAGTTCTATCTACTGAAAACTATGGGTAGAGGTGACGGAGGGAGAGAGAGAGCCCTCCCTGTATGTTTTCTCTGAGTCTGAGCTGTCTCTTTAGCCTCGCTGATACTGTCCTCACAGCAGGACTTCAGGTAAACTTGCTTCCAATACATTCTTGGCTGACTCAGGTGGAGGGAACCAAGCTGTGGTTTGGGCTAAGCTCCTACCCAACCCTACCAAATTCACGGCCATGAAAAATGCATCACGGATCCTGAAATCTGGTCTTGTGTGTGCTTTCACCCTATACTACACAGACTTCATGGGACAGACCAGCCTTTCTCAGACTGGGGGTCCTGACCCAAAAGGGAGTTGGCAGGAGGGATGGGGGACACAAGATTATTTTAGGGGGGTCATGGTATTGCCATCGCTACTTCTGCACTGGCTTCACAGCTGGGTGGCCAGAGCGTGGCGGCTGCTGGCCAGGTTCTGAAGGCAGCACCCCCCGACAGCAGCACAGAAGCAAGGGTGGCAACACCATACCATGCCACCCTTACTTTGGCTGCTCATCTCTGAAGACAGCAGTGCAGGAGAGTGGCAGCTGCTGACTGAGGGCCCAGCACTGCAGGCAGCAGCGCAGGAGTAAGGGTGGCAATACCATACCAGGCCATCCTTACTTCTGCACCGCTGCTGCTGGCGGTGGCTCTGCCTTCAGAGCTGGGATCCCAGCCAGCAGCCGCTGTGCTCCACCTACCCAGCTCTGAAGGCAGCGCTGCTGCTAGCAGCAGCGCAAAAGTAAGGGTAGCAGTACCGCCACCCCCCCTACAATAACCTTTCAACCCCACCCCCGCCCCGTAACTCCTTTTTGGATCAGGACCCCTACAATTACAACACGGTGAAATTTCAGGTTTAAATAGCTGAAATCATGACATTTACAATTTTTAAAATCCTATGACCGTGGAATTTACCCAGATGGACAGTGAATTTGGTAGGGCCCTAACTATTAGGTATGGATTTTGCATAACGCACAATCCAGCAGCTACATGTGTCAAACTACCCATATTGCACACAACCTGGGTAAATTGGAGGACCAGGTGTCTGCTGGATTCCTATTGACTAGAAGGGGCTGGGAAGAGATGAAAGAGGATACATTGTTGCGCATACTGTTCTAATTTTCATCTCTGTTTAATAAACTAATTTAAGCATGGGGCTGGGAGCAGCGTGCCACTTTGAGAACAGTTCCACAGTTGTGCTCCTCTCTGGCATTTGTGTGTGTAACGAATATGAAGCATTTTGTTATGGGGACTCCACATGGCTGCTTCATGATTCTTCAGGCTCTGGAAATCACTGGACTCGGCAAGCCCACCTGCAGCACGTCTAGCAGTCCTGTACTTCAGAGGGCCAAATACCCTATGCAAGATTCCAATTCACTCCAGCCCCTCCCTCCTCATTGCAATTCCCAATTGGTCTTGGATTCAGAAAATTAACCACCGTCTCCAGCCTGGAATAAGTGAGTCCAACATCCCCACAGGCCCTCCCATCCCCAGCATGCCCTGGATTCATCAAGCAGTTGCTCTCAAACACAGAAAGCAAACACCTCCCTCATCTTGGGTTTGGTCTCTGGCTGGTACTGTCCTATACCTTCCATGCAGAATCCCCTGCCTGTTCTGGAAGAGTTTCCTAGTAGGCAGTGGGCGTGGTATAAATGGTCACCTCCAAAAAACAAATAATCCCTCCTGTTTCAGAAGCAGCTGATTCCCAGCAGCTAATGGCCTGGGATAGAGATGGTGATGGGATGGAGTTGAGCGGTGAAGAGGCCGCTCTGCAGGTGGCAATCCTGTCATACACACTGCAGGAAGCCGAGCTGAACTCCCCTTCATTCTGAATGCAGGGCTTCAAGAATGGAGAGACAACTCTATTGGGGGAACAAGAGCTAATCAAATTTACTGGGATCACTGAAGAGGAAATTATTTAATATTCTGTATGGAATTTAATATCTGAAAGCATGAATGGCCTTGTTTCATCAGAGATCGGTTCCTTCCTAACAGCTGCATTTACATTTCATATCTAGACCTCTTGCTGAGGGGCAGGAAGCAGGGATGCTGCCTGAAAGGACCAGTGCTGTCAGAATCATGGAAAGAAACAGAGGAGAACAGGGAAAGGTGGAGCTCCAATGCCACCAAGCTTCTTGCAAGCACCTGGGATTGACTGTATGGGATGCCCCAGCTACTCCTAATGGATCATCCCATCTTAATGATCTAGAAGGGGAGCCGTTCTTGCGGTATCTGCCGATTCTCCCTAGGGGAAAATTCCTTCTCAGTCCTAATTCAGACTGCTACTTTCACACTGAGCATTGCTCAAGAATCACTGTAAACCAGATTGTGATCCCCCTTACTCCCACTGGAGAGCAGCTGTTCACATGAGTATCATGATTAATTAAGGTCAATGGGATTACACAGAAGAGTAAGTTCTCACAGTGCAGCTATATCTGGCCTTATATAATTAAAGCATCTGATCCCAGATACAGGTGATGTCCAGTTCAATTGTCCACTTTTTTTTGCATTGAATCAGAAGTGGATTCTGGGATCAGAGAATACCAAACCTCAGACAACAAAAGCCCTTATGTACATTTAGTCTGCTCATGGGGTACTCAGTTTCCAGGAGTGTCCCTGTTGCTGCCAGTTACCCAGATCTGCATTCCTGTGTGAGATACCATTTGCCCAACAGTTAGATCTCCCACAGCCGGCTCTTCTCCAAATGCTATAGGATTTCAGGTCTTCACTTTGTCATCCTAGCAGACAACCTCCACCCTATCCCTGGGACTGATTTTGGAGCTCTTCTCTGGATCTTCTCCAGGAGCCTCATGGACCTCAGGTGTTCAGAACTGGGGACAGCCTCATGGCCTGTGCAATGAGGTCGTCACCTTGTCTCATTTATAATAATCCCTTTGATACAGCAGAACAATATATTCCCACCCCGATGTTATTGGTCATTTGAACCCTTGTGTGCCTTTCGTTAGCAGCACATTCCGATTCCATGCACAGGACAGATAGGCTGCCTAGTGATGTTGAGAAGCACATTGTACCACTTGATATTTGCTGTTGAATTTTAGCGATTTCCTAGATTGCTCCCTAACTATTGGTTACTCCCCAGTCTCGGCACTACAACCAAAATACACTATGTTCTGCCAGGCGGTGCCTCTCTGCTTGAACCTACATGCCGCAAGGACAAACTTCAGGGCCCTTCTGCCCTCCTTAGTAACGAATAGGTTTTATGAGGCAGCCTGGACGGGGATCCTCACCTTTTACCTCTTCACCTTGAGTTCAGTCACCTTGCCTCCCTACCCCCAGACCCACCCATGAGTTACTTGCATTTCTTGCCACCTCTCCCAAGGCCAAGAGCTGCTTCCACTGCCAGTCACTAGGAGCTGCGTGGGCTGAAAGCACCAGCACACTTATGCCCTCAGAGCCTGACTGGAATGCTCTGAACCCCTCATGCTGCCACTAACTTGCAGGAGTAATTTACTGTTCACCATTTTAACACAAAAATCTCCATTTCAGCTCTTCTCTGCAGAACCACAGAGTAGTTTCTGGTGCTACAAGGCACACGCCGTGATCTGTCTTGCAACCTCTCTCAGAAGTGCAGTCAAGGTCATAACATTTACTATAGAAAAAGTCATTATTCCACACTCCCTGTGGGCCTCCCAGTTGGGTTAACTCTCTTTGCAGCCCTGACACAGCCAGGTGAATTCTCTCCAGCTTTGTGCATCATTGTCAGAACCATCAGCTGACTGGTCAGTGCAAGGCCTGTATTACTGGTGAGGGCATAAGTGGCAGAGAGCGCCCAGCTGCAGTTTCAGGCTGTATATGGAGTCTGCAGGACTCGGAGGGCGACGAGATGATTTCTTTTTCTGATTCTTTGCTTGTGCTGTTAAAAACAAAGTCACTCTCCTGCCCACCCTGCTGCTGCCCAGGAGAACTTCCAGCCCAGACTGTAGGGCCGAGCAGTGATAATGTAGCCAACTTTCTGAAAGCTACTCTCTAGCCCAATGCTACATGAATCACTGGGCAGAACCCAATGGCCAGTGTAAGCTTCTGGCCTTATGAATCTACACTACCTTGCCCAGACAGCACGTTTCAGCTTAGGGCCTTCTGGTGCTTTGCCCACAATAAATGAAGCCTCACAGTCTCCCCTAGGAGACCAGACATATCATCCTCATTTTATAGGTGGGAAAACTGAAGCACGACAGAGCGGCGTGACTTGCCCAGATCACACAGACAGTGTGTGGGAGAACTGGGGACAGAACCCACATTCTGACTCCAAGTCCCTTGAGCCCAGAGCAATATTACATGTGCATAGAGCATCCACACCATAGAATTATGGGCATGGGCACTGACCATGCGCAGAATAGATGCACCTGCACAATACTTTACATCTGGGAACACTCCCATAGCACCGAGAGCTGCAAACTACCCTCCAGAGAACACCTGCAAAAAGCACAGATCTTACAATGGTGATCTTGGGCTTTTTGCTTTTATGGCTACCTGCTTCTCTCCCCCGCTTTTGCCCTGATACTGTCTTTGTCTCTCCTACATGAAAGCAATGATGAATACAGAAGCAAAATTACTGCTACTTATGTCACCAATACCTTCAGCTAATTCCTGTAGCTGCCAGCAAGGAAGCACTAATACCTCTGCAAAAGACAAAGTAATTATTTCTAAACATAGTTCCTTTTCCCCGCACTGTCACTGTCTAATTTGGTGAAACCCTGGTCTGTTGTCAACGTCCCTCTCTAACTAGCAGGGAAGGAGAACAAGAACTGCTGAAAACTAATTTAATGGCATCAAGCAAACAAACAAAAAGATACCCCGGTCTTATCAGAAGCCCAATTTCAGAGGCAAAACTAAAGCCCTGTTCACCAGGCTTCTGTAGTTTGAATACATCACAAAACTGCTCAGTGGGGATGCAGAACAAGTAATGTTTCACCTACAGGTAATGGGGGCAAACCTATGGCTTGGAGAGAAGGACTTAGATTAGCAACTGCCCGTTATCAGGGAGAAAAGAGAAAGTGAAGGGAGCATGAACACTCAAGAATAAGAAGAAAGCTGAGACCTCCCTGTCTGGGTAGACTTGACATGGAAGCTAAGCAGTAGCAAGAGAAAGTCCAGGTCACATGGGTTCCCCTAGAGAGGTCCTATGCTTTGGTTAGTCTATTCCTGAAACAGGCCTTCTTTAAGCAGGTTCCACACAGTAGCAGAGTGGGAAGAAATCCTTGGGCTTTGGAGTTTGTTTGCAAATACAGACAGCATGTGAGGGCCATTTGAGATGGAATGGAACAGTCTTATAGCATGTTACTATCTCTCTGCCTAGGAAGAGCCATTCCTTTGTGACCAGCAGGATACATTCCTGTTATGCAACAAAAAGGCAGCTGAAAGAGAGCACATTGTTTGATCCACATGCATGTAGGAAAGGAAGAACACTCCAAAGGCTGAACAGGGCACCTCACCGTGTGGTGTGATCAGGACAGGTACCAGATGCTGGCTTTCTCATGAGCCTGGGGAATTATTAGCCACACCAAATCAGCCTTTAGCCCTTCGTTCTGGGCTCCATTTAATGTCCACGTGACAAATTCACCGAAGTAAAGCAACCCTTGTATCTGGGGCTTTCTACCCAGTCCCAGCAGCCATGGCTCACAACCTGGAGTCTCCCTCCCACCAGGAACACTGCAGAACCTGTCCCTTTCTGCAGCTTCTCCCTGCAGTTCCCTTCACCAGAGTCACTCGCTGGCTTTAATCATTACTAACTCCCTTCCTAGCTGGGCCTGATAATTGTCCAGGGCTGGATGGCCCTTAAGGGGCAGGCCCCTGTACAATAGGCATGCTGAAGGTGAAGATAATGGCCAGATGGAAAGGACAGCCCCATTAGAGACAAGGGGTGGCTATCTCAGCATTGGCAGCAGCATGGATGGACACAGGGGCTAGGCAGAGTGGTGATGGCGGGCACATTTTTCAGACGGCATGGGAACAACCAGGCAAGGGTCCCGATCTTTTCCTTATTTCTCCAGGAGGATGGGATGGAAGACGGAGTTCCTGTCAGTGGGAGATTTGGGCTGAGGAGGATGTTGTACACCTGGCAATGGCTCAGTGGAACCCTCGTTTGTACCATGCACTGCTTGGAGCCATTTTCAGCCTCTTGCTTTATACATAAATGATTCCTGCTTGGGGAGAATAATGAACTTGGTCAGCAGCAGGGTGAGGATTCTGCGGGATCTTAGCCATATGACCAGGAAAGAGAAGATGGTTGGGTCCGATTGTTGCACGACCCATCTGGTTCACGTTCACTGTAACAGCAGAGAGACAAGCATAGCGTCAGTGACAACAAGAACACTGAAGGGAGAGAGGGGCCTCTGCAGCACTTCCATCCAATGGTCTTCGGATCTCTCCCTTCATCGCTTGGGACATCCCAACAACAAACTCAACAACAACCATGTGTGATGTCACAAAACAAAGGATGAGGAGCTTAGATCAGATATAAGCAGCCGCTGCTGGTGAGCTTGTAAAAAACAAAAGATTCTGCATCCACAGAAACCTGAACCAAGGCAGAGGCAAGAGAAATACAGAAAATATAGACAGGAATCTGGGCTCTCTCTAAACAGAGCTTTCAGAGCTGGCCAATGTGTCAGCTGCTCTTTAATTTCAGCAAAAAAAAAAAAAAATGCTCTAGCACCTTATCCAGGTGTCACGGAGTCACTGGGCGATGCTCCGGAACTGCTCCCCACCAAGCCAGTCAGGACTTTGGGGAGCCTCCTCTCCCTTGGAGCAGACTTGTTCAGGGCAAGAAGCTCACACAGCTTCACCTTCTGGGTCTCTCCTTGGAGCATTCCGCATCCTCTGCCCCTCCGTGCGCTTCCCACAGCGAGTCCACCCCAGCGGGGTCCTGGGGAAGCCACCAGGTTCTGCACCCCCACTTTGCAGTCAGACGTGACTCTCAGCCAGCCACTAAAACAGAGGTTTATTCAATGACAGGAACAGGGTCTAAAACAGAGCTTGTAGATACAGAGAACCGGACCCCTCGGCTGGGTCCATTCTGGGGGGCAGTGAGCCAGACCCCCAGGTCTGCCCTCCACCCTTGACCCCAGCCAGCTCCAGACTAACCACCCCTCCCAGCCCCTCCTCTCTCCTCAGCCCCTTTCCCGGGCCAGGAGGTCACCTGATCCCTTTGTCTCCAAGACCTTCAGCTGGCACCTTTGCAGGGGAGGGGCCCAGGCCATCAGTTGCTAGGAGACAGAGTGCCAGGCATTTAGGTGCACTGGCCCTTTGCTCTGCCAGATACTTAAGAACTGCCATGGGGACACTGAGGCACCAACACAGTACTCAGAGAAAACATTAAGAACTTTCCCAGTTCGTCACACCAGGTGACTATAATATGGCACTTTATTAACATTTCATCCCCACATATGGTACATTCATTCCCCAGTGGCTACACAGGATGGCCTGCACAGTCTCTAGAGCACTAGACATTATTATACGGTGGTGCACTTTAAACAAACTAAAATAGCAATAAAATGGCAAGGAAAGTGGAATATGGAACATAAAGAGCAGAAAGAATGTAAATCAAGTAATTAGCAAATTGTGACTCCCGTGCACTTGCAAAGTGGCTGTTCACCACTTTCTCAGCAGCACGGTCCCTAGGGCGAAGGGGCTTTTCTAGCAGCAGAAGTGTGCTCTGCTATGCAAATCCTCTGGGTGTGGTGTCATCCCCCTTTCCACGCAACCAGTTTATGGAGGAGCAGAGGGGTTGAAAACACTGTGCTCTTAGGAAAGTGACAGATGAACCCTTGTGCTGACTGCAATGTGGGCAGCATTCTGCTGGGTTTGTAAAGAAAAGGAGACTTGAGTGCTCATAAAACTAAGAGAAGGCGCACTGGCTAAAGCCAGACGTAGTGTGGGCAGGGGCTTTCCCAGCTTCTCCCGGACACCCCTCTCTGCTAGGGTACCTCTGTCCTGACCTGTTCCATGCCAGGGCTCCCCACCACACAGTTTCTCCAATTCAGCAGGCCTGGCTACTGCACAAACATCTCTTCACATACACCTCGATTTTGCCCTGCAGCTCCTGCTATTATTCCAGTGCTGAGCTCTCTGCACACAGCTGATCCCACACACCGTGATCCTGCCCTGCAGCTCCCCCTACTACCCCAGTTCTGGGCTTGCCCAAGGCTAATTTTAACAGTTTTGTGGTGCCAGTAAATGTCCACTGCAAAGTCAGTTACCAGTCAAATCTGACCGGTTTGCAATGTAACCTCTCGGCATCCAGGGGTTAAGGTGAGTAACATCTTAGGGCCTGATCTTACAAGTTGCAGAGCATGCTGGCTCCAGTTCAGTAGAGCACTTAAGAATGTGCTTCATTCTAAGCATGTGAGACAGTGGAGCGCTCAGCACCTTGCACAATTTAATCCTTAATGCCCTTAGTCATTAGCATGCCCTGGGATTTCTACTCCCTCCCAACAAACGATTCCTAGGGTGAGATTCTTTCCCCACCGGGCACCATGCAGACTCCTGGCAAACTTCCAGCTACCCATTTTTCACAGCAATGAACATCATACGCCTCCCACCAGCTCTGGGGCATTAAAGGCAAAGCAGCACAAACCTCGTGTTTTGGGAAAGAGGCTCACCCTCAGGTGTGATTCCCGGGACAGAGCAGAGAGACTTGGCTCTTTTGGCTGCCAAGGAAATGTCTAGGGAACTGGGGCAAATAGCACTAAGGGAACCCTAAACTCTCCTGCCCTGGGGCTGGAGGAGTCAGGAGTGGCCAAAAATGGCAACCCCTTAAAGTCACAAACAGAGGTGCGAAGGGAGGACGTGGGTGAAAGGTCAGGGGGAGGGACTCCCGTCACAGGTTTTAGTGAATTGTTAGTGCGCTGATCAGGTATTTTCTCTTTCTCTGAGGGTTTTGCACTGACGCTCATCGCCATCACAGCGAAACGCCTGAGACTGACGTGTCCGAGCCCTGCCTGCTGGAGCCCCAAAGGGAGCAGAGAGATCTCTCCCCTGCCCACTTCCCCTGAACTCAAAATAACACTAGGATGGGGGTGGGGTAGGGGATGAAGCAGCCACAGAATTAGCGAGAGTGAAAGCAGGATCTCAGCAAGGGTCAGAATGAGCAGATACCTGGAGGTATCAGCATAGCTGGCTGATCTACAAATCCACCTTTGATTGGATATTTAACAATTGTGTTACTATAGATTATACTGAAACCCTCTGGGCTTTCATGCAGAATGGAAGGTGCATAGTGACCCTTACGCTCTGGAGGAAAGCCCAACTTGCTGGTCTCAGATTTCAGAGAACCTCCAATGAATTGACAAACTCCATGTGAAGATGAAGAATTAAGAGTTGTACTGAGCAAATCCTTTCAGGCAGGGTGCCCCCAAAGCCCTGTCTCAGCAGGCTCGGGGCTGGGATGACGGTGGAGGAGGTTTCCTGCTTCGGTTGTTCCATATCTTGGGTCAGAATCTGGAGGGACCTTCCCAGCATCTGACACAGCTGACTGCCCAAGTTACCTAGATGCTTTCTTCCTAATTTTCCCTTTCTAACCCCAACTGCCAGGGTCCTTTGCTAAAGTGAGCCTCCCACCACACCCCTCACCTTCCTGACAATCCCAGGCACCAAACAATAACACTGGGGGAATACTGGGGGTACCACAGACCAGGATGTAGTCACTTGACTGCACTAGCAGAAGCCCAAGTCTGAATGACAGGTGTGCTGCAGCTAAGGAGTGAAATGCATTGCTTGAGCCGAGGCTGGAGACCTGGGACTGCACTAGCTGGAGGTGCTACAGGGCAAGCATGAAACCGCACTGATCACTCTCTGCAGAAAACAGACCGAGGAGGCGAGACAGACCTCGCTGTCAGAATGAAGGAAAAGGTCGTCGTTTTTCACAGAACAGGCCACTCTCACTAGTGAAAGGACACTGACCAATGCCCCTCCCCTCAGGCCCAAGGCAAGGAAAATATTCAGCTAAAACTCCTTATCTCCAAAATAGAAACTGTCCTTTAAAAATGCACTTAAATAATATTTTGTATCCAAATTACAGTAGCACTTCCTGTAATTAACAGCAACATTTTAATTAAACATTGATTAGCCACTAATTAGTCTAACGATTAGTCATCTGGAGGAGGCAAAGCAAAATACTGGGGCTGCCAAGTTAGGGGAGGGAGAGGGCAAATAATGAAAGATTAGAGGCAGATCTAAATTCCATTACCACCTCCCTCTGGGCCAAATGTTTCTGATTATTTTGGGCCATTATAAATGATGCTCTCACTGTGAGTTTTTCTAATGGTGGTGAATCTGATGGAGTCCCAGGTGAGTGATGCAGGGAAGATGAGTTTATTCACTGTTCCATCAGATTTCAGCTTGTTAATTCAACTAAAGAACCTTTCCACACTTGCAGAAGAATTAGTCTCTGTCTCCATAATGAAGTCATCTGGGGGGAGTTTAGTG
Source organism: Gopherus evgoodei (assembly GCF_007399415.2). Classification (NCBI taxonomy): domain Eukaryota; kingdom Metazoa; phylum Chordata; order Testudines; family Testudinidae; genus Gopherus; species Gopherus evgoodei. The sequence continues at coordinate 28,114,282 of NC_044336.1, read as the reverse complement.
TGCTTACGTACATACACACACACACACTGGGAATATCGCAGCGTGCATAGACAATAGGCAATATTTAACTTCCTGGGAGGAGACGGTTCCTACAGCCTGAACCTGCCCAGCAGGGGGACACAGACTTTACCTTTGGCTCCACTCCCATAGACGCTGGCTACGTGATGGGCCAATCATCCTGCGGAGGGAAAGCTCAATATGAACGGTGTGGTGGAGAGAGAGGAGTGGGAGCTGCAGGCTGGGGAGAGGCACCCCAACAGTTCCATTCGCTGTTTCTATGGCAGTTTCTCTGGCTGGTGCCCAGTGCCCCATGCACCACACCCGTGGCAGCTGGTGCCCTGCCCAGATGGTGGTGCCCTATCCCAGCAGCTGGCACACAAGCTCTTGCTGCTTCCCTGGATCTGGTGCTTTTGACAGGCCCTGCAGCATCTGGAAGGCAGGACTGGCTTGGGCTGGGGAGTCACAGGAGTGGCCCCTTCCCCCAGCCAGCTGGGAGCATACACAGAAACCCCTGTGCAGCCCCCCCATGCTAGCTCCAACTGGAGTGGCCACTCAAGACAGCTGCGTGAAAGGAGGTGGGAAAAGGAGAACTCCTCCAGCCTGCTCCCCACTCCTTGGCCTGATCTTTGTGATGTAGCAGCCGCTCCAGCCCCTGCTCCAGGTCCCGCTTCCACCTCTCTGCCCTCTCCTGGCATGTGCAGCGGGTGGTAGAAACATAGTCAGGTCCCTCTTTTACCTCCACCATGTTTTGGGGGTGTGTGGAAACATACATCATCCCCCCTGTGATGCCCAATATGTCCATTGTGGGGACCCTGGCCCCCACCCCTGCAGTTCTGCCACTCCTGTTCCCTACTGCTCCAAGAGGGCTCCACCTCCGTGCTGCTGCTGGACGACCCTGGGTCTGACCTGGGTGGGGGGCTGGAGACACAGGCACTGTTCCAGGGCCCCCAGTGCTGTGAAGACTGAGCATTCCACTGGGAATACAATGGCATGGGCCCACCGACTCTTGGGCAGACACACTGCTCTTCAGAAAGAAAATCACCTGAGACAAGCTTGCATCCCTCCCTCCCTCCCGGAGGGCAGGTAAAGATGGCAGACACTCCCTGAAGGCAACCGGACACTGCTCAGCGGTTGCCCCCCTTCGCTCTCCCTTCTAGTGATTAACATCACTTGGGGAGCTTTGAATGGAAACCTGCTTCCTTGTGTTTTCTGCCAACCACAAGCTCATGCCCTGGTGTGTGAGCCTAGGGCTGGTCACGAGAGCTGAGCCCCACGCTCTGCTGTGTTACTTTAGGGCTCCTTAAACCTACTTCACCTACTTGTCACCTTTCCTACCACCAGGTAGAACCTAACCCAAATCTCCCCTTGCCTTTGTATTTACAAGAAATGCAAGATCAGGGGCCTGGGATGATCCCTCATATGCTAAACGGCAGCAGTAGCTTTTCTACATGCTAGATTCCAACCCTAGTCCCCGCTGGGCAGGCTGTATGAACGATGCATTCCAAGGATGGTTACTGGGTGAGCGTATCTAACCTCTCCGCTGGCTTCGCAAAAGCCGCGAGGCTGCCCGGCCGTAGCTGTGTCATTTAGCAGGGCATCACCATTACGGCGACATTTATTATCCTGTCATTCCCTTGTGTGCACTAATCCTATTTACCTATGTTACTTATGCCTCAGGAAAGCTGGAAACAAAGGTTATTAAAGTGGTTATGGCAAAACACTCCTCCATGGCAGCTGCAGCCTGGTGCACTCACTCGCCTATGCCTGCCGGGAACCCCTCCTGAGACTCTGCTGCCATGCCCAATGGGGGGTAGCAGGGCAAAGGGGCTCAGGCCCCCAGCAAACTCAAGGCCTGGACTCATGTCACATTCCTTGTGAGGGAGATATGGGTGCCGTGGGCTGCTGCTGACACATTCCCGTGGCGTGTGCCAGGCAGTTAGTGAAATCCTCATGGGCATTCCCTGCCCGCCACCTGCTGCCATTTCTTGGTCACCGTCTCCAGCAGGCCCGGAAGTGGCTCCACCGACACCTTCTGTTCTTGTTAACGGTCCCCCCCACCACTTAGAGGCAGGCTTTGGAGGGGGTGAGACATAAGGCTGGTAATGAGAAAGGGGCTGCGGGTTTCACTATGAAACGTGGGCAGCCACGCTGTAATCCCAGTGTGGCGTGTATACAAACCTGAACAAAGCCTGTCGCAGGCCAGGAGCCTGCTGCCCCTTGGCTCTGAGCCTGACTTCGCAGCACACAGTACCCTTCTCACAGTGGTACTGAGCTCTCAAATTGCAGCTGTGCCTAATGCGCTTAGGTGGGCCAGGCCCATTGCGCTGGGTGCAGTACAAACAGTGCTGGGGGCGGCGAAGCCTGGATCTCGGATGGGTGCGGCCGCTGGCCTGCGTTCCAGAGGAAAGTACAGCAGCGACTGAAACAATAGCAGCAGCATCCAGCCCAGACACAAGGAAAAGCTTGAGTGAATGCTGAACAATGTGGGCCAGGGGCTTTCAAATGCGAGGGCTAGAGCCTAGATTGGTGGGACTGGCTTTGTCTCCCTGGCTAGGAGTGTGAGAAACAGAAAAACAGAAGAGGTCAGGAAGCCAAGCAGGCAGGAATGGAGACGCTGCAGGGGCAGCCTGGAACGGTGTCTGGCCTTGGGAGAAGCCTAGAGAAAGGCTGGGGGTGGGGGTGGGGATTGCCAGCTACAAGAGGCTTGGAACTGCGCAAGGACACTGCCTCCTGTTGTTTGCTTCCTCTTGTGTTCAGGGAAACAGGACTTTGTCCAGTCTTCAGAAACAAAGAACATTGCATCAAAGAAATACCTGACTCCATCATCAATTTCTCCTCCTAACTGGACCAAGCTACCAGACACTGATTTTTTGGCTAACTGGTTGGGTCAAAATGGGGGAAAACAAACAGTCACCCCACTCTTACCATGTGAAAGACCAGATGTAACTGGCAGATGGGTTGTGATGAATCTGGGAATTTTGATATTGTAGTGATGCCAGTGCATGCCTCAGTTTCTCTCTGGGCTTTGTACTGCTATGCACAGATTATAAAGACTGGGAAATGTGAGGTGTTTTGTCACATAGCTGTGTGGGGCAATACAAATGGGTCATTAAGGGCAGGCTGGGACCAACCTATATCAATGGAAACAGAAACAGGAACCCTGAGGGCTGGACACTTGGTACCAGTCAATAGTAGGCTCCCAGGTTGGCTGGGTGGAGCACATATGAACTCAGCAGAGTTCTGCAGCAGGAGGACAATGGGCAGAAGTGACAGGAGGCGGTGGTGAAAATGGGACACACAGAGATGCAGACTCTTACTGGAGGAGAAAAGGGGACAGGAAGAAAATCAGGATGGTTCCCACAGCAGCACGACTCACAGGATTCCTGGCATGGCCAAGATAGCTCATGTCTTAACCTTTGCTTCTCTGGGCTAACCTAAGGACTTCCCAATGCTCTGTTCCAGCTGACTGATTACCCCCCCCACCCCGTGTGGAAAAGGCTGCCTAGGGCCACTGCCAGTTCTTGGTGAGATGCACCGCTCCCTGAAGAGAGTAAAAGCATTGTCACAGGAGTCTAGCTCAGCTGGTCTCCCAGAGCAGAACTCAGGGGGGAAACAGGAGTGCTGGAGCCCAGAGGCTCAATCTCCGAGGGGTAGAGAGGTGTGGAACCCCTCTGGGTCTGGCTCACTGACAGGGCACCTCCAAGAGACTGTCCAGAAGCTGGGGTGTAGCTGCGGTTGCCAACGTTGTAGTTCAAGAATAAGGGAGTTTTCTTAGCACTCCTCGTCCCGATATTGTTCATACTAAGCAGCAACCCCCTCTATTCCCCAGCGGAATCTCTTGCAGGACTCAGCAACTCCCGAGCTTGTTGTACAGAGAGGAGGAAATGAGGGACTGTTGATGACCGTAGGCATAGCACTGAATCTGTGGGTCTGTGACAGGGCACTGGAGTGGGACAGGGTGGGGCAGGACAGGAGAGGGAACAAATATACTCGGCGGACATGCGCAATTCTGAGGCAGTCAATAGCAGTGCCCACAACTCACCACCCATCCATCCACTATCAGGCTAGACACATGTTTCCCAGGCACAAGGCACAGCCAGATCAACAGAACCTAGATAAAACGCAGGAGGAAGAGAACTCTTGCATTCCTTAAGATAGCTTGGGACATACTGTAGGGGAGCATGAAGGGTTAATACTGTACCTCCAGCCCTCAGCTTCCTCCTACCCACGTTCACTTGCAGAACTGCAGGTATATTGATTGTTTTACACATCTCATCAGACTCAGATCGGTACAAATCAATGGGGTTAGGTCAGCACCTGAGGTAACAGAGTATGTGCTACCCACCTCCTCTGTCTGGGAATGGGATCTATTGCAAAGCCTTGGCAATCCTCCAAAGCTCCCGCATACCCACATGCACCCCCTGCCCCAAGCCTGATTTGCATGGCAAAGATAAAGCAGTAGACCTCCCTTTGTGCAAAGACCCCATCAGATTCTTAATCTTTCAGTAGGAAAGAGCCATGCACAAACTAGCAGCTGAGAGCGGAGATTTAACACTTCTAAGAAGTGGTGCCACCTCCTTCTGGGGTGCAGGTCTCTGTTGGGCCTTGTCATCCCAAGCTATTTGCTTTCTAATGTGTCCAACCATATCTGCCAATTGAAAAACCCTGGGAGATCCTGGAGCTGCAGATCAGTGATGTCAGGGAATGGGGAGCGGCTCTGCCCTGGCTACCCACACACGCACACTGGTCTCAGTCACAATTCCACACGTGCACACTAAACCCACATACCCACCAGCCCCCTGAGATGTTCCCAGACATGGCAGAGACTCAAGATCTCCCCCCCAGAAAGGCCCATTATCCAGCTGAACCAAGTGAGATTTGTTAGCAGCAGGCAAAGACAGGAGCTCTGTCTGTCACTGTTTCATGCTTTACTACAAAGCAATCTGCTGCGGGAGCTGCTGCGTTCCTTCCCCTTGTGCAGTCACACAAATGCAGCAAGCAAGATCCCCTGGATGCTAATTTATCTGAGGAGCTGGGGCAGGTTTACAGCAGCTTTAGTCAGAGAAAGAGGAGCAGCACTGCCTGAAACGCTGCTTCAGAAACTCTCCCTCTTCCCCTGGGACTGTCCTCCAGCCACAGAGCCGCCAACTCATGTCCACAGTGGTGTGGAGCAAGGAGTCAGTGTTGCCCACGAGGCAGCTGGCCAGGCTCTGTGCCTCACAGCCCCCAGGGCTCTACCTGGAGACTTGTGGGGTTCTACCCAAGCCAGTCAGGGTTGGGCTCAGCTGGGTGTGGCCAGGAAAGTGGGGATGAGCTGGGGAGACTCCAGTGGGATATAGACAACTAGGTGAATTTTAAAACCTGACCCCAGGATTTTAGGAATCTCCACCCTAAACAATAACTAGCCCCTGGGAGCTCCTAGGTGCTCAGACAGGACCACTGTAGGCAGCATAAGCACTTGATTAGAACAGAAGAAGGGCCGTGCTTTCTTCATCGGCCCAGTGACCTGACATGCTGGGAGCCCTGGGAACTGGCAGCAAGGCCCCAGCTGGGGAAGGTGGTGTGGGAGGAACTGTCCTTGCACCCTAGGTGAGAGTATCGTTGACTGTGGACTTGCTGAGGCGGTGCTGGAGCAGAGGTCTAAAGGGATCGCAGTGGCCAAACAGTTAGCAGAGAAGAATGCAAATGTGGGGGGGAGGGGACAGAGAGCGAAGGGACGAATTGAGGAGTGCAGGGTTTGGAGCCTCTTCTCCCACCCCCGTCCCACTGCCACTAACCCCACCACTCCTTTGGGGCTGTTGCAGAGGAATCATGCAACAGGGTCGTGTTCAGCAGGGCCAAATTTCGACTCCCATTAGAGTGAAGTCAGTGGCCTTACCACGGGGTAGAGCTGGTGTGAGAGCGGAGCCAGCCCATCAGCTTTACACAGGTGTTGCGATGCCAGCATTGCCTGAGCACATCTGCACCAGGTCTCCTTGCCAGCACAGCCAGAGCCCCTGCCAGGCCTGGCCAGCCCCACTCCTCCTGACACGTGTGGGGGGGAGGGGCCTGCCTGCCAGTCCCTTTTGCCCAGCAAGCCCCTGGAGCTCACCAAAACTGCACAAAGGCTCTGGGGGAAGCATTCACTTCCTGGCTGCCAGCTCCAGCACGTCAGGCCAGGAGGTGCCAAGCAAGCTACACAGCCCTGTGCATGGTATAAACGCCCATCGGCTACAGCACGCGGTCAGCGTTTAGACAGACGGAGCCAGATTCTTCCTGCCCAGGCACCAGGTAGATCCATCTCCCTCCAGCGAGGATGCAATGCTCCCAAGGGAGATGCAAGAATGGGAGGACCAACCTCAGGGCAGACTGTTAATAACCGGGGCCCAAACCCCACATTGGCTGCAAGTTTCACCAACCAATTACCAGCACAATAACAACGTTAACAGAGTCCCGGACTGCCCCGCTGGGCACTCCAACCTGCCTCACCACCCACGTGAGCCTCCCTGGGTGATACGTGGTTGCTTACAGCCAGGATCACAGCAATATTCAGGTTCCTCCCATTCCCAAAGGGCCAGCCACTTCCTCTAGGTCAATTGCACCTCAGATCTCACACCAAGGCCACTTGTAACCAGTCCCAGAATACACTATGCACAGATTTAAATAGGAAAAGGAAACAAGCGAGTTATTTACGATGTTAAAGCAAACAGACACACAGAGGGTTACAATCTTAATTCCAAAGTGTAATATAAGCTCCTATAATAAGCAAGCTCGAGATGTCCTTTAGGGCTAAGCCAGGCTAGGCAGCTGGAGATAGGGACACAGGGAAATTCCAATTGCAATGTCCCACAATAGTCTATCTAGCATGGATGGACCTTTCCTGTTGGGACAGGCGGGACACCTGCTGCTGGAGATCAGCCCTTCCCGCTAATAAGGAGCAAGTGAAAGGCAGACTCCACTGAGGTCCAGTTTTAAAGGCTCCATCAGCTCCTCGGCATCTCCCCTGGACGCGCGAGATTCTGCGGAACTGACAGCAGTTTTTACAGAGCACATCCGTCTATTCCGTACCCTCCTTCCTTCCTCAAGCCCCTGTCCCTCCATTATCCGTCCCACCCTCTGTACATCGGACACTCTCAAACTTGTAAATCTCCCTGTCACTTTGTCAGATGAGAGAGCGCTAGAGGGAGCTCCTTGAAGGAGAATCTCCCAGCTCACACTAGTCCTAGCCCCTCTCCCGCACAAGGTAGATTGGAGACCAAACAAACAGGGGGGCAGGGGAGCAGGGCTTGGAGTAAACCAATCCCCTTTCTCCAGCCCCCCAATCTATCTGCATCCTCTCTCCACTCCCCTCTCCTATGAAGACATTCAGGGAACACAAATTGAATCCAATGACCAGCCCCTCCAGCCAGCCGGCTCTTCTTTCGTGGGGACTTTAAGCAATTATAGGTTTAGTGGAGCAAAACCGAGTTTAATAGCAGCCAAGGCAGGCGGGATTGATTTCTTGTTTTGTTTTAAGCACAGTTAATCTAATAGTTAATTTATTTAAATTGACAGAGCACAGGGAAATTACATTTCTATCTTATCTCCGTAGATTTTGCCCCATCTGGTCACCCAGGCCTGCTAAAGGGCTGGGTTAAAGGCCCTAACATGCCCCTGAAATATCTGCTTTCATCAGGTTGCAATTCTTTCAATTCATTATTGCCATTTTAGAAAACAGCTAGTATAGATTTTATGTTACAACAGCTCTTAATTTGTTAACCAGGCATATGCTGGTATGTGCCTTAACCACTTACAGGAAATCTTTCCCTACAGAAAACCAAACCACCAAAACTAATCCAGAAACAGTTGGTTTAGAGCTTACAACCAGCATGAGACAGACATCCTGCAATCCCTGGCAGCTGGGAGCTTGTTTAGTATTGCAGGACCAGCGTGGGCCCTGGGCCTCCTTACCTGAGCATTGTTGGAACAGATGCCTTGTCATGCTGCAGAAAACTTGTTTCTGGGCAAGGGGCTTTAATTAAACTTGCTGATGGGGATTTGTGCTGTTTACAGTTGAAACCTGCTAGGAAGTTTGGTTGATTGATGGCGATTTGCAACTGACCCTGTTTTAGGGAGGGAGGCATTTCGGGGCTCTGCAGTTTTCGCTCTCATACTGGCTCTTGGGCATTGTCTCTCTCTCTCTAAAATGTCACGGTCCAGCTCAAGCTGTGATTTATGGGCTCTGCTGAGACACATGCCAGTGGAAACAGGAGCAGTGTCCCATTGGGAGGGAGAAACACTAAGAATGATTGATTGGGGAACGTGTCCCTTCACCTCTCACGCTTCTGAGGTTGCAGCATCTAATCAGGGGAGGCATCCCTGCCGATGATCCTTGCTGGGTTTACCCAGTTAGGAATGGAGGTGGTGTGCAGTGGAGAGTGTGGGGTCTTGCACAGCCCTGGGCTGAGGGTTATTGCTCTGCCGTGTGGGAATCTTACTGGGCCAGGATTTGTGTCTTGATTTCACGCCTCCTTCTAAGGCAGGATCTTTTCAGACTCTTGACTGCTACTTTCATAGCCAGATTTCTAAACACCTCAGCTGTTAGTTTCACTGTCCTGTTGCGGTGAGTGGGAAAGCGTTATTGTCTTTCACTTACACAGGTGGCAACGGAGGCATTTAGAGGTGGAAAAATGTGCTCAAGGTCAGAAAAGCCCATGGCAGAGTCAGGACTAGAACCCAGCCATCCTGGGTCTCGTTTCCCTCCCACCCCCAACACATGCTGTGATGGGGTCCACTCCCCTGTAGTCTAGCGCCTCCTCCTGACTGCTCTGGGGATTAGCTCATCGGGTCAATGCCCTATTCCATGGTTGCACACTGTTGTTCTGTCTCTCTTTCTGGTCTGCAGCATCTTTCTCAATCCAGAAAGTGCAGTATCCTCTGCATGAGTCAGCCCTCCAGCCAGGTCTCTCAGCATTCCCCCTTTCTGGAGTATATCAAAGTCTTTCCTTCAGCAGCCCTGGGCAGTCTCCCCGTTCGCTGCCTCAGGTGCCACTCCTTCAGTGGCTGGTCGGAGAACCGGGTCCACTCTCTACTCCAGCTTCCAGGCCAGAGACCATCAACCCCGCAGTTCTGGGCTTTATTCTCCCAGGTCACTGCTCCTTCCCAGCACTCCTGATTCATTCTCTTTCTCCAGGAGTGCCAGTGGCAAACCCTCCTCCCTCTTCCCAGGGAGTGACTGCCTTTTCCCAACACAAGTCCCTGTCTGTTGCCAGCTTCCTGGTTTTATAGACCCCACCTCTGACTGCACAGCTGAACCTGCTTGCAATCACTTCCTGGGTCTTCCTCCAGATGCAGCCTGTGGCATCAACAGGCCTACCTGGCCACCTTAACCCTTTCCAGTCCTGTGTGGGGTGGATACTCCATCACACAGTCACTTTAATGATGCTTTAATCTCTAGGCAACACCACCTCTCCACATTTAAAGAGAGAGACTGTCCAGTGGACACAGAGAGTGAATGAGGTTCCTTTTGCCATGTGTCTGGGAGCTCTGACTCTGAAGACCCTTGCTTTGTGCCCAGATGTGCCTTTCAATTCCTGTGGCCCAGGACATCCCAGCTGTGCTATTGGTCACATTTCTCCATCTGGGCTGCTAGGCAGCTGGCATCCTCTAAGGCAGGAGTTCTCTTTTCTTTTGGTGGCCATGGTGGGAAAGGCACAGTATGCACATACGGATGCTTCTCTTGCATTATTACTCCCAGCTCCCCAGAGCCTGGATCTTTCCCTAATATCCCTGTTGTGATGAGCCCATTAAAGGAGGTCTCTGGCATGGAAGAAAATGTATTGTCCTACCTTGCAGGTGGGCTCCTTCTTCTTTGTAAGAACTAGAGGACCCTGGGGCTGTCAGTCTGGCTGAGAAAGAGGACAGCCCTAGTTTCTCAGCAGCACTTTCAGGGTCCCCTAGTTTAAAGTTCCTACTCACAAAAAGGGGTGAGTCTTGGCAAAAATCTGTAGCCAAATGGCTGCAGGCAGCTGTGTAGGGGCTTGCAGCTGTTATAGGCAGGCACAAAGAGTGATCCTGGCTGCACTGCTGTGGTGAGCAGCTTCTGCAAAGCAGCCAGTGTGACACTTGAGGCACAATTAAGGTGACAGAGACAAGCAGGAAATGCTTTTTCTGGGACTTGTTCAGGCGGTTGCTAACTTGGAATTAAGAGGAAAAACTAGACTTCGGGGCCTGCCAGGATGCAGCAGGCACAGAGGGAATGTGACACGTTGCAGCATCAATCCCAGTAGGGAGCTTGGGACAGCTCTATGGAAGGGAAGAATTTCCAGGGGATTTGCAAGCAATGCCTGCTCAAAGGCCCAGGGTCGAACTGCTCACTACTCTGCATCTTGGAAGGAATTTTTCCCTTGAACCACGTTAATGTGAAACTTACAAATTTGGATTATCCAGCAGGGCAAGAGGAACGTGGATGGTTGCTGGTGTGCCCCAGTCCTGCTCTTTTTCTGTTTGTGCTTCCATGTTTCCGAGATCTGTGTAGACTGAAGGGCACTGTCTGCTACAGCGGAAGTGCAGGGGAGAGAGAATCCAAGGCCATGTCTACATCTAAAATTTTGCAGCGCTGGTTGTTACAGCTGTATTAGTACAGCTGTATAGGGCCAGCGCTGCAGAGTGGCCACACTTACAGCAACCAGCGCTGCAAGTGGTGTTAGATGTGGCCACACTGCAGCGCTGTTGGGCGGCTTCAAGGGGGGTTCCGGGACGAGAGAGCAAACCGGGAAAGGAAACCAGCTTCGCCGCGGTTTGCTCTCTCGGTCCCGGAGCCACCCAGCAAACCGCAGGGAAGGAGACCTGCTTGCTCGGGGTTCCGGGACCGAGAGAGCAAACCGGGAACGCCGCGGTTTGCTCTCTCGGTCCCGGAGCCAGCCAGCAAACCGCAGGGAAGGAGACCTGCTTGCTCGGGGTTCCGGGACCGAGAGAGCAAACCGGGAACGCCGCGGTTTGCTCTCTCGGTCCCGGAGCCAGCCAGCAAACCGCAGGGAAGGAGACCTGCTTGCTCGGGGTTCCGGGACCGAGAGAGCAAACCGGGAACGCCGCGGTTTGCTCTCGCGTTCCCGGAGCCACCCAGCAAACCGCAGGGAAGGAGACCTGCTTGCTCGGGGTTCCGGGACCGAGAGAGCAAACCGCGGCGAAGCTGGTTTCCTTTCCCGGTTTGCTCTCTCGGTCCCGGAACCCCGAGCAAGCAGGTCTCCTTCCCTGCGGTTTGCTGGGTGGCTCCGGGACCGAGAGAGCAAACCGCGGCGTTCCCGGTTTGCTCTCTCGGTCCCGGAACCCCGAGCAAGCAGGTCTCCTTCCCTGCGGTTTGCTGGGTGGCTCCGGGAACGCGAGAGCAAACCGCGGCGAAGCTGGTCTCCTTTCCCGGTTTGCTCTCTCGGTCCCGGAACCCCGAGCAAGCAGGTCTCCTTCCCTGCGGTTTGCTGGCTGGCTCCGGGACCGAGAGAGCAAACCGGGAAAGGAAACCAGCTTGATTACCAGAGGCTTCCTCCTTCCACGGAGGTCAAGAAAAGCGCTGGTAAGTGTCTACATTGGATTACCAGCGCTGGATCACCAGCGCTGGATCCTCTACACCCGAGACAAAACGGGAGTACGGCCAGCGCTGCAAACAGGGAGTTGCAGCGCTGGTGGTGCCCTGCAGATGTGTACACCTTCAAAGTTGCAGCGCTGTAACTCCCTCACCAGCGCTGCAACTTTCTGATGTAGACAAGCCCCAAGTCTGGGGCTCGAACACTTTCATTTATGAGCTGTCACTCTGTAGGACTTCTGTTGTCTCCCCGTCCAGTCATCAGCAAGATTTCACAGGGGTCCTGGCTGCAGGTGGCCCAGATTCAGGGCTGGCTCTAGCTGTTTTGCAGCCCCAAGCAAAAAAAAAAAAAAAAAAAAAAAAAAAAAAAAAAAAAAAAAAAAGGCGGCCAGACTGCCGAAGCCAAAAAACCAGGTGGTCAAAGTGGCTTGCAGGGAGATAAAGGGCAGCCATGCGCAGCCAGGCACTGCAGCCTGCTCGCAGCTGGGCGAGAGGGGCTCCCTCCTCCAGCCTTGGGGTGTCGCTCCCGGCTGGGCAGGCGGAGCCCCCGGAGGCTGCAGGAGGTGCTGGCTCAGCCGCTCCTTTAAAGATGGCTCAGCCGGGCTGGGCTCAGAGTTTTCAGATAAAAGCTGCCTAGTGGAAGAAAACAAGTTTCTTTTTACCAGTCTGGATCCTAAGAGGCAAGGACATTGTCAGGTAAAGGGCCCCCAGCTGCCTCATCAAGAAGAAGCCTCAGAAGCTGAATCCGTAGGCTGTTGTTACTTTGGACAGAAGTTTTGTAAGATAATAAGCTCAGTTTGCCTTTGTCTGGTTGTGTCTTTGGTATTCCCAGCATTGTGCAAATACCTCTTTCTTCATTTTCATTTAATTACCAAAACCTCAATAAGTTTACGAGAGGATTGGACTGAACACTGCCTCAGTGGGTAAAGGGGAAAGATCAAAGGAGGAACTGAGCCGTGGTATGTCTGTGTCCGGTCCTTTGGGAACAGAGGGACGCGGATTTTCTGTGACAGTTCAGGGAAAGGAGCCTAATATCACAGGGATCTGCTCACTTGGTGTCAACAGGGACTGAGGTTTCCCAGGGGACTGTTTAAATTCTGCATTAAGGCTGGCAAAAGCCTAGGGAGTTAATAGGAAGTGCTGTTAGCTGGTGTGTCTAAGGAGTTAGAGTCACAGCTGGACTAACTTCCCCGTTCCGTTATCGAACAGCCTGTCCTGAAGTAGACCCTACAGTGTTGAGATACCAAGGGGTGTGACAGCCTTCTCTGCCCAATGGGCTCCCCAGGAGCCAGCTCCCAGAGTAACCCTGCCTGTGCTGCGTCCCAGCCAGAGGAGGAGAAGCTGCCCTGCATGAATGATCTCCCAGAGGGCGCAGAGGGCTCGGTAACCTTGTGGCTTTCAGGACAGAAGATAGTCAACAAGCACCATGAGCCCTTGGCTTACAGTTAGCTCTGCAGGGGAGCTGGTGCCAAGCCAGAGAAGAGCGGTGGGTTTCTAAACTCTGAACTTCCTTGTTCCAGTGTGGTCTGTTGAGTTGTTTCTAGTGCCATCTGGAGACCTCACCCAAAAGCTTCCTTCCCCAATGCCACCAGCTGTTGTCTGGCAACTCCTCTCTAACGCGCACAGCACCCTCCCCACGCGCCCTGCTTTCCATAGCACAGCATACCCACACACACACTGACTGCCGGCTACAGCCCTTCCTTCAGGGGCTTCTAACACACCCTCACAAGTGTTCGTTTCTGTCCCAGGCAGCTCTCTGCCTTCCAGGCACTTTGTCTAGACTCCATCCAATGGGGTACCCAGGCCCTCATGTAGTTCCTCATGAGTTGCCCATCCACTGCCAGTCGGAGGCTGTGGGGTGCAGCCCACTGCGGCTGGAGCTATGCAATTACTGCTGACATGATGCAACCAAGGCTGCTCGATTTCCCCCTGTATTGGCTGATGCACCGGTGCATCCAGCACCTCAAAGGTGCAAGCCCATTGCTTTGCCTTCCCCCTCTGCTCCAGCTCCACGGAGAAACAAGTTTAATCACATTTCCCTCTTGCACCATCTCTGCCCCCTGCCCAGGATGACTTTAATAAGAAGTAAATCCCTATTGTCCTGTTCCCAGGGGTAAGAGCTCGTGTTCTGAACCTGCCTGAGAAGGGCTTTTTCTATCCCCACCAAGTCACTCATTGTTCGTAGACAGGAGCGAAGGAGTGTGTCCTTCAGCCAGTGCCCAGCCAAGGGAAGGTCGGAGCCAAGCAAGGAAAGGCCAGTCTCAGCACATGAGCGCTGGTGGAAGGGCAGGACATGGCACAGGTTGGCAGAGATGAGTGGACTCCATGGGAATGTAGTGCCAATGCACATCATCAAACTTCTACACCCAGGATGACCAGATGTCCCGATTTTATAGGCATAGTCTCGATATTTGGGGCTTTTTCTTATATAGGCTTCTATTACTCCCCACCCCTTGTCCCAATTTTTCACACTTGCTGTCTGGTCACCCTATCTACAACAGGCAACAGCATTTCTGGATGGTGTAGCCATGAGGCCTCCTCAGGTGGGGTCAGTACAAGCTAACTTGTGAGTTTAAACCAATCTAGTGACACCAGTATAACCCCCCTGTGGTCACGTGCCAATTCTAGGATAAGAGTGGTCTTTGTCTGGCTTAGTTTATATCATTTGGGAAAGAGTTCAAGCTAAACTGAAAAAAGCCACTCCTACCAGAATCAGAGAGTCCACACAAGGGTTACACTGGTGTAACTAACATTCCCCTGCGTAGACAAGGCTTAAGGTTCCCAGGCTCCAGTGCTGTCTGACTAGAGCTCTCACAAGCCAAAGGCTGAGCCTTCTGTCTACACTGGGGAGAAAGCTATAGCTGGGGGGTGGAGAAGCAGGGAAAACGCTGCCAGCTGCTCTAGTCTAACACCCGTCAGAGGGCTCGGTGGACAAGGGAGGCCCTGTCAAGTGCAGCAGGTCTCAGACCATAGAAAGTTAGCTTGGGAAAGGGTGCTGCCCAGAATAACAACTTTCCTGTTGCAAGGAGGCTGAGCCCAGAGTCCATGCCAGATGGACACAAAATCCAGCCCAGGTCCTTCTCCTTTGTATGCTGCATGAACAGAGAGACCGAGAAGTCTTGCCCGTATGTAGCTATTACCCCTAATGCAAGTGGAGGTGTTGATCGCTACCCCTATAACTTGGCTATTCTTCATCCTCCAGCATGAGGTCAGAGGTGCTGTGCTTCTCCCTTTCTTACGATGGGACTGGTGAAGGAGGGGGTGTGGTGAGTAGAGCATCACAAACATCCTCAGAGACGTCTCTTTGCAGAATTAGAAGGGAGGGCTGCACTGGGTCCCAGTCCCATCTCATACCCACAGGCACTCCCTGCTCGCTGCACCCTGCCCTGCGGGCTGCTTCAGTGGAAGTTCTTCCACTGCTGGTTGACAGCTCCCCAAAGTCCAGCTCTGCAGCCCCTTGCCTTGCCAGGCAATGGGTTTACTGTAACTGTCACCATCACGCCAGATTGATGGGGGATGCAGCTCATTATTTAATGACTGCTGTGAACAATCCCATGGCGACTGCTGTAGCTGCTTGTGAAAGCACTTTGTAGATTTGATTATGTGATAAGGGGCATTAGAAAGGCAACTTGTTGCCTGTTTCTCAGGGTAATTAATTTCATCTGTATTGAACAGATGCAATAATTCGAGGACTTTTGGGTTATGGATTAAGTAAAGACCAGATGAGCGTGTCGCCATTGGCTTGGAGATTGATTAATTCTATTGGGTGAAGCAGGCTCTCTCCTCCTCAGGATTGCTCTGCCTGTACACTTTTAATCTACCTACCTTGCACTCCAGCTGACCCCAGAAGACAGCTGGCTTCCTCACTTCCACCTGACTTGGGAAGTAGGTGTCATCTATTGATCACAGCAGGTGGAACTCGGAGTCAGAACTCCTGGTCCTTGCCCAGCTCTGCCATTGCCTTGCTGTGGGACCCTGGCTCCCCCATATCTACAATGGAGATGAGACAACGCCACCTTTGTAAAGTGCTCAGAGACTTTCTGATGAAAGGCACAAGCGTTCTTAGCTCCTGTTTCTCACTGGTGGCTTCAATCCACATTAGAAACTGCCACAGTGCGCACCCCTCCCTGACTCACTCCATGGGCTGGCTGCTTGGCTTCCTTTCCTCTTCCCATTGTCTTGCTTGTAAGGGCTAGAGTCCCAGGAGAGGCAACGCGATACTGGATACAGGAAGATTTCTCATCCTTTAAGTAGGGTCCTTCCCATATGGTTCAACCAGAAACAAAGATTTTAACAGCTTGAGAAACAGCCCTGGGAATTCATTCCAGGGGCAGGGGGACAGAGGGCTCTGGACAGGACTTTGCAGTTCTGCTTGGACTCTTCTTAGCCCTTGAGGCTGTCCCGTGGGAACGTGGCTTTGTTAGGAGAGGGCAAAGAGCAGTCCAACCCCATGGACTCTCTCCATCACCCCAGCTGACCCCTGCAAACAAGGTGACACAATGCCAAGCATCCTCTACTCCTCTCGTACAACACGCTGATTTCAGGGGCATCATTCACTCCTCTACCTGAGTGGGGATGGCAGAATTGGTGTCTTAGCCTTTGGGGAGGTTAATACCAAAGATTTTGCCTTTGGAGACAGCGGTGCAGATCTGTCTGGGTCCAGTCCCATACCTAAGGCGATGCTCCCCAAACACACTGCTCCAGGTGGGCAGGCTAGAAATCCAGCCGTTGGCATTCCCTAACTGCCTTGCTCCATGCTCCAACACAATAAAAACCGGGTTACAAGTCATGAGCTCAGTGGTCTCTGCTTGGGCCCCAGGGATAGCAAACCACCAACATTCTGCTACTGTCTGCCAGATGCTCTGGCCTGGCCTGGCAGGAGGGGCAGCATTTAAGGACTGACAGGTTGGGCCCCCAGGCTAGAATAGAAAGGCTGGGGCAGGTAAGGCTCAAGGTGCATTAGCAAAGCGATGTGGGGAGGAATTTGTCTATAGCACAGCAGATCAGGTGCCCTTTGTCTTTGCTTGGCAGCGCTAAAGAATGTGATTATTGGTCTCTTTCAAAAGAACCCATTCACAGACCACTTCCCCCCCCCCCCGAGAGCCCAGCCCACACCACCAGGGACTTAGCCAAGAACAGTTCAGACTAGGGGAAGTGAGACCATCAGGAGCTGGCTAGTCTGCCAGTCTCTCAGGGCTTGTCTACATCAGAAAGTTGCAGCGCTGGTGAGGGAGTTACAGCGCTGCAACTTTGAAGGTGTACACATCTGCAGGGCACCACCAGC
The DNA here is from genome assembly GCF_007399415.2 of Gopherus evgoodei. Taxonomy (NCBI): domain Eukaryota; kingdom Metazoa; phylum Chordata; order Testudines; family Testudinidae; genus Gopherus; species Gopherus evgoodei. Next base: position 28,097,462 of record NC_044336.1, on the reverse strand, counting down.
GCTGCAACTCCCTGTTTGCAGCGCTGGCCGTACTCCCGTTTTGTCTCGGGTGTAGAGGATCCAGCGCTGGTGATCCAGCGCTGGTAATCCAATGTAGACAGTTACCAGCGCTTTTCTTGACCTCCGTGGAAGGAGGAAGCCTCTGGTAATCAAGCTGGTCTCCTTCCCCGGTTTGCTCTCTCGGTCCCGGAGCCAGCCAGCAAACCGCAGGGAAGGAGACCTGCTTGCTCGGGGTTCCGGGACCGAGAGAGCAAACCGGGAAAGGAGACCAGCTTCGCCGCGGTTTGCTCTCTCGGTCCCGGAGCCAGCCAGCAAACCGCAGGGAAGGAGACCTGCTTGCTCGGGGTTCCGGGACCGAGAGAGCAAACCGGGAACGCCGCGGTTTGCTCTCGCGTTCCCGGAGCCAGCCAGCAAACCGCAGGGAAGGAGACCTGCTTGCTCGGGGTTCCGGGACCGAGAGAGCAAACCGGAGACCTGCTTGCTCGGGGTTCCGGGACCGAGAGAGCAAACCGGGAACGCCGCGGTTTGCTCTCTCGGTCCCGGAACCCCGAGCAAGCAGGTCTCCTTCCCTGCGGTTTGCTGGCTGGCTCCGGGACCGAGAGAGCAAACCGCGGCGTTCCCGGTTTGCTCTCTCGGTCCCGGAACCCCGAGCAAGCAGGTCTCCTTCCCTGCGGTTTGCTGGCTGGCTCCGGGACCGAGAGAGCAAACCGCGGCGTTCCCGGTTTGCTCTCTCGGTCCCGGAACCCCGAGCAAGCAGGTCTCCTTCCCTGCGGTTTGCTGGCTGGCTCCGGGACCGAGAGAGCAAACCGTGGCGTTCCCGGTTTGCTCTCTCGGTCCCGGAACCCCGAGCAAGCAGGTCTCCTTCCCTGCGGTTTGCTGGCTGGCTCCGGGACCGAGAGAGCAAACCGCGGCGTTCCCGGTTTGCTCTCTCGGTCCCGGAACCCCGAGCAAGCAGGTCTCCTTCCCTGCGGTTTGCTGGGTGGCTCCGGGACCGAGAGAGCAAACCGCGGCGTTCCCGGTTTGCTCTCTCGGTCCCGGAACCCCGAGCAAGCAGGTCTCCTTCCCTGCGGTTTGCTGGCTGGCTCCGGGACCGAGAGAGCAAACCGCGGGGAAGCTGGTTTCCTTTCCCGGTTTGCTCTCTCGTCCCGGAACCCCCCTTGAAGCCGCCCAACAGCGCTGCAGTGTGGCCACATCTAACACCACTTGCAGCGCTGGTTGCTGTAAGTGTGGCCACTCTGCAGCGCTGGCCCTATACAGCTGTACTAATACAGCTGTAACAACCAGCGCTGCAAAATTTTAGATGTAGACATGGCCTCAGTTCTCATTTCATATCATCATTCCTGGGATAAACCCACAGCCCTTGCAGGACGTGATCAGAGAACCTGTCCAAGGCAGCCAGAGAGACACTGGTTTGCTGGATGGAGACTGCTCAGCTGCTTGCCACATGTGGATTGCAGGTTTCATAGGATCAGGGCAGGGCCCCTCAGCTCTATGGGCAACAGAGCAGATGATTTCCAGTCCAGTTTCCTCTTCTAAAAATGCCTTGGAAACTGGCCAAGTGTGAGCTATTGCAAGAAACCAATTCATAGCGTCACATGTGAAATACAAACGCCTGCGTGCAGCACAGCAACACCTAAAGTCCTTGAAAGAGGGCCTCTGGCCCTGGGTGGGTCCCCAGGATAGACACTCGGGGTGTAATATTCGTTATTCTCCCATATGTGCACCCCCTCCCCCAGGCTCTGCTCACCTGGCTAACATTTACTCAGAGGCAGCTCCCTGTTGCAGGTGCCAGAGAGGTTCTGCAGAGCAGAATTCACCCACCTGGCTCATCACTTAGCACAGGTGCAGTGGGACACATGTTGGCCTCTGTGGGCGTGGGACCGGCAGAGGGGTGACAGAAAGGAGGGGAGGCGAAGATGGCAGAGTAGGGCTGTGAATAACTGGGGTCTGGTTAGGGAGGGAGACAAAATCTCCTGTTCCCCATCCCAGTCCCTGTTCTCTGACTAAATATCTCATTCCCAGCCTAGCCATCCTGGTCTGGCTCTGCCCATCACTGCTTTGCTCCCCAGGACCTGCTGTCCCTGCCCAGCAATGCTGCACTCTAGCCTGAAATGCACCAAGGAAGGATTCCCTTTCCTTGCCTTTCCCTCCCAGGAGTTGGCCATGCCAATAGGTGGTCTCAGGGAAGGTCAGTAGGAGGCATGAAGCAGAGCAGAGTGCATCTTAATCCTCACCTCTAGCACCCTCTTCTATTCCTCTCCCCACACAGCTTTTCCAGTCCCCCCAGTGCTGCCCTTCCAGTCCCGCCCTGCTCTGCCCAAGGACCTTCATGCATCTTTCAGCAAAGCAAAGGGGCATACGTTTGGGGTAGGGATTCCCCGCCCCCCCAGATTCATTTTGAATCGTCTGTGTGCAGCTGAAAAATAAAGGGTCCATGCAGCATTTATTCATGAGCCAGGCATTTTATTCAATGTGCCTTGCAATGGAGGATCAAAGATACAGAGCAGCACCTAATTAATTATTTTTCTCTTCTGTATCATCCCCTAGCTGAGCATTGAGTCCCCGACTCTCAAAGCTTCTCTTTTGATGACTCTGCATAATGAGATGGATTTGGACTCCAGCAAATTTGTTCAGTTTGATGGAGTATTACATGAAAATGCTGTGAAATTAAGTTCTGGCTCTGCTATCAGACCATGGTGATCAGAGCGCTTTTATGTACGGGCCTGAGACTAAACGAAGGGAAAGTGAGTCCTGGCTGCAATAATGTGGTGAATGGGGAGAGACAGGAGCTGCCTGATGAGGGTGACAGGGTGGAGGGTTAGACTTGGGGAGGTAATAACAGAAACAAGAAAGGGAGGCAGAGAAAGAGAGCGACGCGAGTGAAGAGTCCTAGAAATGGGCCAGCAGGTTTGAATGGCAACAGCCAGCCAGCTCTGGAGAGAGAGGGTGAATCTTCGCTGCCTGGCCCCTGGCAAACAGAAGTGAGGATGCCACCCTGGTGTGAGTGAGCAGAGCACCCCGATTTGCTGGGGTGACAGGCATGAGGCCTCCTGGGCCTCACTCCTTTGGCTGAGTCAAGCCCCCCCTCTGAGCTGGGGTGTCACTGTCCCCCAGATCTCACTCCGGCAGGCGCCACTATAGTCTATTTTCTCCCCTCTTGCTACGGGCCTGTAACTGACTCAGCTCTGAGGGGAAGAGATGCTTAGGATCAGCCAGTCTAACCGGAGGCTCCAACTGGCCAAACAAGGAGCCCGCCCTGTAGGAGCCAAGGCTCAGAACCCCCAACAAGGGGCAGGACACGTTCTGGATACCAGCTTCCCCCCCACAACTCCCTCTTTCCAAGCCTCCAGAGACCCCAGGCCCATGGACCCAGTGCCCAGTCAGAAGATGGAGCTAAGGCAAGGGATTTGCTAGGCCACTGGGGCTCCCTGGGAGACTTGCCCTACTGGAGTTGGCTAATCCAGACCTGGGCTGAGGAGCAGCAGGGATGGGGGACTGCCAGACACCTGGACTCTAAGCAAAAGATTTGAGCTTCAGAAACAGCTAGGCCAGAGGAATAAAGCTTAGCTAGCCTGTGATGACTGGCTAAGGCACAGAGCTAGTCGTAGCCGTTTGCCAGGCTAAGACCTCAGCTGTCCCCGCAGCATCCCATTGAATAGCAAGTCCCGAAGTCAGCACAGAGTCCCCCAGCACTGCCACGAACCCTGCTCAGCCCAGCATGAGGAGATACACCAGTAGATACAGCCTGTCAATGCACAGCCTTCAGCCAGGGCTTAATCCTGCTTTGAGCTACTCCTTGGTGAGCCCAGGATCTCCTGTTGGGTGCAGAGCTGTCCATGAGTGCAGGGTTCGGCCACCTGTGGAGCATGGCTATTGCCAAGTGCCTTGCTCCTCCTCCCCCGCTGACTGGGATTGCAATATGTACATCACACAGGGCCGAAACACGCTTGTGGATGAGAGATGAGGATTCCAGGCAGTCAGCAAGATGGAGGCAATGGCCTTGTTAAAGACTCTTGGGGCCCTGTGCACTATGGAAATTGGGGCATCCCGCCTTTACTCAAGTATAGCCTGGCCACCCTCACATCAGGACAGAGGGTGGCTGGACCCCACCTGAGCAGCAGCATAACCCCGTGCACCAGGTCGCAATGGCATCCAGTGGCCAGGGCCTCCCTGAGATGGGGCCCTGTGCAGTGCGCTGAACATGTGGGTTAATTGGGGCCTGGTGGACCCCCCTCCTCCTGGGGCAGGGCTCTCGCCAAAGGCATCATTGCAGGAGGTTTAGATTGGATATTAGGAAACTCTATTTCACTAAGAGGGTGGTGAAGCACTGGAATGGGTTACCTAGGGAGGTGGTTGGAATCTTCTTCCTTAGAGGTTTTTAAGGTCAGGCTTGACAAAGCCCTGGCTGGGATGATTTAGTTGGGGATTGGCCCTGCTTTGAGCAGCAGGTGGGACTAGATAGCTCCTGAGGTCCCTTCCAACCCTGATATTCTATGATTCACGTTAGAAAGCACAGAGGCTAGTCCCACCTCAGCCACCAGCAAGAGGAAATGCTTGACCAGCTGGTTGCAGTAGCAGATTGGGGGGAGATGTTGCGGGGGTTCCCTCACCCAGTCCCCCTTGTTGTAAACAGGTCTCATGCACACCAGGGGCATGTTCAGCACAACATGCTTTACCTACAATGCTCTTCACAAGTGTTTGCTCCCCACAGGAGAAGGTTTCCCTCCGACACTTACCTGCTACCTGGGCCCAGGTCAGGAATGGGCGAGAACTCTCACCTCTCTGGATGGATGTGCTGGGTTTCCTTGTTGATTGGTTAATGACCTGGGGCAAAATCAGTGATCTCACCCCTTTGGCTCACCTGGGGAGGGCACAGAGCAGCAAGTCAGCGTTAACTACTTACAGCTTGTGCTCCCTGGGGGGAGGTGAACAGAGCAATGTGGATGGTCCCATCACCTCCTCTGCGCTGCTGGAACCAGAGACAGAAAGATCTTCCAACACTTCATCCAGCTGTACCAGAGCCCTCCAGCTGCTCCTCCCTGCTCCTTTCACTCTTTCCCTCGACCCTTTCTCCCATTCGTCCTCTCGCTCCCTCTTCTTACCCACCTCTCCTGCCCTCCCTTCTTCCCCAAATGATGTATTTCCCCCCCTGGCAATTTTATGACCCATTTCCTTGCTTGACAGCAATTAAGCAAATGCTTCAGCTCCAATCCCATGCCCCATAAACATCACAAAAGGGAAAACGCTATAAAGAAGAAAACCATGAAATAGCTATTTTTGGGGGGTGGATTATGGAGAGGAGACTGAGTGAGGAGGACGCTTTGCTCTGAGCCCTTCCCCCTAGGGTTGGAAGTGGGGGACTTGTCCTCACACACTCGGCCCGGCTCAGTCTCCCATCCCCAAAGGAGCATGCTTTGTAGCCAACGCATGAAAAACACCAAGCTGCATCCATCAACCACAGTGGCTCATTATCAGCCCCAGCTCCCCAATGCACAGAGCTGGCTCCCTCTGCTCATGCCCCGCTGCTGCTCAGCCACACTCTCCCGCAGCCCAGTCGCTCGCACAAAAATAAAACGGCCAAATAAAATAAAAGAAATAAAAAGCTCCCCCCCACCCCCGCTGGGAGGCAGGTGATGTTTTGGTGCCTGACAGGCCCAGGATCTCTGGGGAGCTGCACTGATTACTCGCACCTTTCAAAGAAGCAAAGAATCCTGTGGCATCTTATAGACTAACAGACGTTTTGGAGCATGAGCTTTCGTGGGTGAATACCCACTTCTTCAGATGCATGTGGTGGAAATTTCCAGGGGCAGGTATCTATATGCAAGCAAGCTAGAGATAATGAGGTTAGTTCAATCAGGGAGGATGAGGCCCTGTTCTAGCAGTTGAGGTGTGAAAACCAAGGGAGGAGAAACTGATTTTGTAGTTGGCAAGCCATTCACAGTCTTTGTTTAATCCTGAGCTGATGGTGTCAAATTTGCAGATGAACTGAAGCTCAGCAGTTTCTCTTTGAAGTCTGGTCCTGAAGTTTTTTTGCTGCAGGATGGCCACCTTAAGGTCTGCTATTGTGTGGCCAGGGAGGTTGAAGTGTTCTCCTACAGGTTTTTGTATATTGCCATTTCTAATATCTGATTTGTGTCCATTTATCCTTTTCTGCAGAGACTGTCCAGTTTGGCGGATGTACATAGCAGAAGGGCATTGCTGGCATATGATGGTGTATATTACATTGGTGGATGTGCAGATGAATGAACCGATGATGGTGTGGCTGATCTGGTTAGGTCCTGTGATGGTGTCGCTGGTGTAGATATGTGGGCAGAGTTGGCATCGAGGTTTGTTGCATGGATTGGTTCCTGAGCTAGAGTTGCTATGGTGCAGTGTGCAGTTACTGGTGAGAATATGTTTCAGGTTGGCAGGTTGCCTGTGGGCGAGGACTGGCCTGCCACCCAAGGTTCATTCACCTGCACATCCACCAATGTAATATACGCCATCATATGCCAGCAATGCCCTTCTGCTATGTACATCCGCCAAACTGGACAGTCTCTGCAGAAAAGGATAAATGGACACAAATCAGATATTAGGAATGGCAATATACAACAACCTGTAGGAGAACACTTCAACCTCCCTGGCCACACAATAGCAGACCTTAAGGTGGCCATCCTGCAGCAAAAAAACTTCAGGACCAGACTTCAAAGAGAAACTGCTGAGCTTCAGTTCATTTACAAATTTGACACCATCAGCTCAGGATTAAACAAAGACTGTGAATGGTTTGCCAACTACAAAATCAGTTTCTCCTCCCTTGGTTTTCACATCTCAACTGCTAGAACAGGGCCTCATCCTCCCTGATTGAACTAACCTCGTTATCTCTAGCTTGCCTGCATATAGATACCTGCCCCTGGAAACTTCCACTACATGCATCTGACGAAGTGGGTATTCACCCACGAAATCTCATGCTCCCAAACATCTGTTAGTCTATAAGGTGCCACAGGATTCTTTGCTGCTTTTAGAGATCTAGACTAACACAGCTACCCTCTGATACTTCGCACCTTTCAGTTTGCTGTGAACATCTTCATCTTCTCCAGCTCAAAGGAGCCTGACATGTTAAATTGTGCCACTCAGGCCTCAGTGCCAGCCTGTCGGGGGGAAGTGGCGGCTGCCCACAGAGATTCCAGCACCTAACGAGAGCTGCTCCTGCATTAGGGTACATCTACACTACAGGATAAATTCGAATTAGCTTAAACCGATTTTATAAAACAGATATTATAAAGTCGATTGTGCGCGTCCACACTAGGCACATTAATTCGGTGGTGTGCGTCCATGATCCGAGGCTAGCGTCGATTTCTGGAGCGGTGCATTGTGGGTAGCTACTGTAAAAGAATGAGGCAGTAACGTCGATTTGCGTCCACACTAACCCTAAATCGATATAGTAATATCAGTTTTAGCATTACTCCTCTCATTTTGTAGGAGTACAGAAATCGATTTAAAGAGCCCTTTAAATCGATATAAAGAGCAGTGTAGTGTGGACGGGTGCAGCGTTAAATCAATTTAATGCTGTTAAAATCGGTTTAACAGTGCAGTGTGGACCAGGCCTCAGTGCCATGAGAGCCTCTCTGATGTACAGACTGCTGGGAACAGGGAGCCCTGTGCTGAGGAAACTTAGACAGACACTCCTCCGAATTTCCATGACAACTGTAAGAGGGCATTTGCTGGGCTGGCGAGCGCCTGTGTGTGCAGGAATGAGATCATTGGGCACCAAACGAGCCTGGCTGCTGCTATCCTACTTCTTGTGGGGCTGTGTGAAGAGGGTGGGGAGTGACCGTGTGTTCCTTGTGCACAGCTGGAACCAGGGCAGCTGCTCTCCCATTCCTTGTTTGTGCAAGTGTCTTCACACTCCCACTGCTTCCAGTCCTGTGAAACTCCACTCACTTCCCGGCAGACCCACTCATTGCCACGGGTGTATGTGTAGGATTCTCTTTGTGAGTACGGGGTTTGGACGAGTCTCCACAGCTTGTGCTTCGTGTTTCCATCCTCCCGAAAAGGGAAGGCTGGCTATTTCCCTACTCACTTTCCAGCAGAGGCTGCAGCCTGCCCCGTGGAGGAATGATCAGAACATGTACCCCATGGACAGGCGCGAGGCCAGTGTACTTCCTTAGAGAACAGTTCTGCCTGCTCAGACAGCAGCTGGGCTCACCTATGGTGCAGAGGGAGTTGCAGCTGAACTGGGAAATCAAATACTGCAGGCTCCTGGGCAGCAGTGGTGGAAGTCAAGGGGTGGCGTATGGAGCAGGATCAGACAAGGGGAGGGAAGGAGGAAGGTTCAAGTAATTTGCTCCTGCTGAGAAGAGGAAAAGGCCTCAGTGCTCCTCTGCTCCCTGAGATTTTGGGCAGACCCAAGCAATGTACTGGCAGGGGTGGATGTTTCAACACTGCCCTCTCCTGGAGGGAATATCAGACCTGGCCAAATGTGTGTCATAAACCCTCATACTGTTACAGCTAAGGAGAGTCTCCCTGCTCTCATGTGGTGGGTGCTTTTGGAGCAGAAGGACCTGAGTTCTATCCTCACTCATTACTGTGCCGTCCTTGCTGGCTATAGCTCCATTATAACCAGAGGCAGGCAGAGTGAAATAACACGAGAGGCTGGTGGCTTCAGGCCCCTTCCCCAAATTTCCCAACCTGTACTGGGGGATTCCCAGCCCAAGGACCCTAGAGTCTCATCTGCACAAAACCTCAGGCTCTTCTTACACTTACACCTCACTGCATCTCCCCTGACTATGACAACTCAGCTCCTAGGTATGGGGAACAGAGACAGCCCTGCACCCTGCAGGACTGGGCCCTCATATGGCATCCACAGTGAAACCATTCCTCCTCCGCGTGAACTGCGGTTCCTGCCCCTCACCTATAAACACTGGGCTTCAGAACAAACAGAGCCAGCGTCTATGCTCAGCAAGCAGAGCACATTTAGCATCAGACACAGGAAGACTCCATGGGTCCATAAGGGTACCAGGTCTCATCTGAATTCCTGTTGGCTCTAAGCAACCTGTCATCTGAGTCCACCTGTCCTAGGGCAGGACTAAGAGGGAGTGCCCCTGAGCTAATGGGAATGCTGCTGAGACCTCCATGAATGTGTGTTGCAGGGCTGCAACCCAGGTGAGGCGACTCCATGAGCTGTAGTGAGCAGAGGGGGAAGGGAAGAGAAGTGGGGGGGACAGGGGAAGGCTGTTTCCTGGACTGATGTCCTGGAGGATGCCAGGAGCTAATTCCTGCTTGTTCTGAAGGAGCGATCTTGGCTGCGTGCTTCTGTGTCGGGTACCTGCGAGAGGCTGCAGGGATTACAGTGAAACCCAATGGATAAGTCTTGGCTAACAGCAGCTTCTTCTCGAATCCTTGGGGGATCTTAAGCAGGAACTGAGGAGAGACCAGGAGAAAGTATCACCCCATTAAAAACAAAAAAGGAGACGAACGAGAGAGAGAGAGAGAGAAATCCAGGCGACAGCTGAAGAGCTTGGACACAGCTGTGAATCCCAGGGCTGCCCACAGTGCTCCTGAGCTATTGACAGCGTTAGATTGGCAAAGGTGAAAAACGGCTCCATTATTCCCTTTGCCAGAACCACCGACAGACATTTCCCTCCATGCCTGACCCAGAACAGCAGGCTACTTAGAGCAGCACCGCAGAGAGACAAAAAGGTCCAAGAAGCCCTACCATGAAGCAGGGAAAGTGGTAGCTAGAGAGACACTGACACTGACACACTGATGGGCACGTCAGTCACATGCACAATCACACGCTGATCTGCTTGGGGACCTGCCAGGAAAGCTGTAGAATTTCATTTGGTGTTGGAAGCTAGGGGACGGCACAGCATCTAGCCAGCTCCAGCATTTCAAATGGGCCAGAGCTGTTTGGGTGATAGATGGTGCTGATCCTGATGTGTGATGGCTGATCCCCTGCTCCCCCACCCTCCGTCCCCGCAACACACACACTTGATCTGGCTCTTATGCAACTCATGATGTCGCAATAAAATTTGAGCAGTTCAACTTTGCTGAAACTCTTGCTGGAGAGCGTCCCATGCTGGGGGTTAATACTCTGTTAGAGGGTCCCACAGATTTAGAGGGCAAGAATAACAGAATCAAAGAAATGGAGGGCTGAAAAGGCCCTCAATAGATAATCTAGTCCAATCCCCTGCACTGAGGCAGGGCTAAGTGACCATCCCTGACAGACGTTTGACTAACTTGTTCTTAAAAACCTCCAATGACAGAGATTTCATAACCTGCCTAGGCAATTTATTCTAGTGCTTAATTACTCTGACAGTTAGGAAGTTTTTCCTAATGTCCAACCTAAATCTCCCTTGCTGCAATTTAAATCCATTGCTTCTTGTCCTGTCCTCGATGGATAAGGAAAACATTTGATCTCCCTCCTCTTTATAACAACCTTTTACATACTTGAAAACTGCTATCATGTCCCCTCTAAGACTTCCCTTCTCCAGACTAAACAAACCCAATTTTTCCAATCTTCTCTCATAGGTCTTGTTTTCTAGACCTTTAATCATTTTTGTTGCTCTTCTCTGGACTTTCTCCAATTTGTCCACATCTTTCCTGAAATGTGATGCCCAGAACTGGACGCAATACTCCAACTGAGGCCTTATCAATGCTGAATGGAGTGGAGACATTTTTTGCTTCTCATGTCTTGCTAACAACACTCCTCTTAATACATCCCAGAATGATGCTCACTTTTTTGCAACAGTGTTACATTGTTGACTTAGTTTGTGGTCCACTATGACCCCCAGATTCCTTTCTGCAGTACCCCTTTCTAGGCAGTCATATTCATTCTGTATTTGTGCAATTGAACGTTCCTTCCTAAGCGGAGCACTTTGCATTCGTCCTGACTGAATTTCATCCTATTTACTTCAGACCATTTCTTCAGTTTGTCAAGATCATTTTGAAGTCTAATCTTGTCCTCCAAAGTGCTTGCAACCCCTCCCAGCTTGGTAACAACTACAGACTTTGTAAGTGTACTGTCTATGCCATTATCCAAATCATGTATGGAGCTACTGAATAGAACCAGACCCAGATCCCACTTGCTATGCCCTTCCAGCTGGACTGTGAATCACTGATAGCTACTCTTTCTGAGTATGGTTTTTCAAGCAGTTGTGCAGTATATGTCTCTAGTTTGCTTATGAAAAGGTCACGTGAGACAGTACCAGAAGCCGAGATATATCACCCTACTGCCCCCACCACCCATGAATCGTTACCCTGTCGAAGAAGGATATTTGAATGCAGTAGTGCAAGTAGCCATCCCTAAGCCATGGGGTAGGAAGAGACCAAGCAGTGATGGGCCACTTCAGCATTAAAGATAGTTCAAAGAGATCTGAGCACACTAAGCTGCTGAGTAGGGAGCAAAGCACTGGGCCAGCCTGCTGAGGAAGGATGCAGATCCTGATAAAGCTCCAATGTGAACCCAGCAACAACCCTCCTTGGGAGGCCAGGGCAGAGGGCACTTCAGTAGCTAATCCACTTTGTCTTCCTTCTCTTCTTTAGGGAGGGGTCTCTAAAAGCAACTGATGCATAAAAAGAACAAAAAGTTACTGCCCACAAAAAAAAATAAAAAAAATCCAGCAAAACAAACCACTTCCCGAACATGTGGCTGTCCAGAAAAATGATAACTGACGAGAGAGAGAGAGAAATCCACTGCGGCTGATAGCAATTTACCACACTCCAGCACCCAATGAGCATTTATCGATAGTTTCAGGATCTGCCTGTCACCATCACTGACTTGCTGCTCAGGAGCAGAGATCTCTGGGCAGCCCAGCTGTCAGCTGTCAGCACCCTGGGGAGAATGAGACCAATGAAAAGGGAAATCAATTAGCCATTCATAAGGAATGAGAATTTACTTCTGTTACAAGGTCCGGTCTCTTTGCTTTGCTCTAAGATCTCTTCCCTTTGTGCTCTGAAACCCAGAGCAGGAATGAAAACAGGCCAGGGAAAAACAGCACAAAGAGTCACAATCCTGGGAGAGGGAGAGGATTCTAAACAAGGATGGAGGAAACAGATGAGGGTCCCCATCTCTGCTCAGTGCAGGAGGAGGGGGAAGGGAAGGCAGAGGTGGCTTTATGTATTGTCTTGCTTGTATTCTGGGCACAGCCCCGCCTGCAAGTCAGAGCAATCTCAGCGTTTTACATGGCCCAAGGGAAGTGCCTCTGTTTCTCCAACAATTCCCAGATGCCTGAACAGCTCCTTAGGGGCCACATGCAGCCTCTGTTTCCACAGCCACATCCTCTCGATACATTTGCTACCGAAGGGAATGCAGGGGGAGCCATGCCACCAGCTGTGTGCCAGGTGAATCCCCAAGGTGGCTGGGTGTGGTGGCTTTACAGCCCCGCTACACAAATGGGATGTGACACAGTGCTGAATTGGCCCCAGTCCATAGCCACGGGCTCCTATTCAGGGCTGTGTGTCAGGGCAACCTGATACTCAGCTCCCCTTCTCAGGCATGAGGACAGTCCGTACACCCCAGCCACAGGCAGCAGAAGGGTTCGAGGCTTTGCCGCGAGGGCAGTAGAGATTCTTCATTCTCTTTATGCAACATATAAACAAGCTCTGGCTCTCCCTGCTACAAGGTATTATCCAGGCAAGTGGCATCCGAGCTACACCAGCTAAGACGAAGGCCAGCAAACCTCATGCTTCTTCTGGTGTAAGCAGCCTAAGTGATCACCAAAAGGGACTAAGAAGAAACCTGTCCCCACTATAACAATGCACCACTAGGTGCTTAGATAGATAGATAGACAGACAGACAGACAGACGAGGGAGGATCTTTTACCTTCCCTCCAGGGGTGGCTCTAGACGTTCCACCACCCAAAGCAGGGCGGCATGCCGCGGGGGGCGCTCTGCCGGTCGCCGAGAGGTGCACCGGAGCCGCCTGCGGCTCTCCCGGTTACCGGCAGAGCGCCCCCCCTGGCATGCCGCCCCAAGCACGCGCTTGGCGTGCTGGGGCCTGGAGCCGCCCCTGCTTCCCTCTACAGTTTTCAGCATTGACCATTGCAAGAGCTATGCTAGGACACTAGATGGACCACTCATCTAGCCTGTTTGACAACTCTTGAGTTTGTCTGGACCTCCTCAAGCAGAAAGGAGCCTAAATGGGTCTCATTTGAATGAAACTAGTTTATAAATAGAAGCAATGGGTTTTCCTTATGATTGCTTTCCAAGCTGTTCTCCTTCATAGACAACCCCCTCTCATAGTGACATTGTTACCAAGGGGATATTTCGGTAGATCCTTAATATATTAGATTTACAGTCCTGTGGGCCAAGCCCCTTCAAGGCAGGAGCAACCCCAGCTGCTGTTCCCCATTCGCGGTTTCCATTTCAGATCATATCCTCCTACAAGGAAGACGACCCTGGCTGCCAAGATCACATCAGGATTAGTAGGGGAACATGGCATCATTTTTAACTGCAGAGGTTTTCTCTTTGCATTTCTCTTTGGTGCAGTTTGCAGCTCTCACTCTCTGAGCAGATCTGACTCCCTTCCAGAGACTCCAGGAAGGGGGGAAAGTCCAGGCATCCTGCAGAAAGTTTGGCCAGAAGTACAGAGAGGAGCAATCCTTTCCAAACATGAATGTCCTCCTGTGGTCTATGGAAAGGCTGATCCCTCTGCCCTCCATTGACCCACCTCCCCCTTCCACAGTGGGGATTATCATGGATTATAACTCTGAGCACACATTGATAGAGATGGACAAATCAATAAGGAGTGACAGCACATGCCATTCAAACACATTTAGACTTTATCGAAGGCTCTGACTCACCGAAGAGAAATCGCACAAGGGGATGGAGCTCGTCTGCATTCTAAAGGTCATGGATGCATCACTGGGGCCCTGCGGTCTGCACTGCACAGGTTCTCTTTTAGGTTCATCAAGTCTGTGGTCATTTAGAGAGGAGTGTGATTTTGGGGGGACTGCAGGGCACAGTTGCCAACTTTCACGTGGTAAATAAGCACCCGACTTTCACAAAAAGCCAAAAATCAAGCTAATCCCATTTCAAAACAAGGCCAAAACAAGCCAGTCCCTAAGAACCCCAACACTCTAGGTGACTAGATCCCCCGGCCTGAGTCTAGGACTGTGGTGGGCCTGCTGTGTACCCCTGACTCTCCTCCCACCTTGCCCCTGTTTGCCCCCCACCTTGCCCCCGCTTGCTGGGAGCTGATAAAACAAAAGAAGCAACAAGCAACAAGCCACGAGACAAAAACTAGCCAACAAGCAACTCACAAGACAAGTAAGCCAAAGCCAAGCCCAATTTCTGTGCTTTTTCCGCAGGTTTGGCATGTCCGCCGCAGGGCTGGGAGGCTGGCAGGGATGGGTTACCCCTGGCCAGTTCAGCACCACGGACAGAGCTGCCCCTGCAAAGAGAGAGGAGAGCCTGAGAGCTGTGAGCTCCACACTTCCAACCCTTTGCATTTCTCTGTTGCTCCAAAGGTCATGGCAGGTTCTGCTGGGAAATACTGCAGGGGAGGGCAGCCAGTCATGAAGAGAGTGCAGGGAAAGGAGGGGTCAGGACAGCGTGCAGGAAAATACCACATCCCAATCGCAAGAGAATTGCTCTCAGCCAAGACAATCTGTGTGAGGAATGGGATTGCTTCAAAGGGAAACACACAGGGCGGATACAGGCTGCATGCACAACCCCAGTGAGGAAAACCCCTAACTCAGACACAGACACACACAGCCTGTGTGGGAAGAACCACTCATTCACACAGAACTCCTGCAAGCCAGCCCTGGGAAGCGTGATGCATACTACACACATGTATGTACACACACACACACAGGCTAAGGCCCACATTTTTCAAAACTGCCCTCGAATTTTGGATGCTATTTGGGTGCCCAGACAGACATCTTGGGCTTGTTTTTAGGAAGGGTTGAGCACATGCCAGTCCGCTGACTCCAGCTGGAGCTGTGCTTGCTCGGCGTCTCAGAATATGGCCCTTGGTGGCTTAAGTCAGGCTCCCAAAAAATGTGTGAGGCATCTAAAATTAGAGGCCACCAATGAGAATTTTTGCCTGAGCAGCTGCCCCAAGTCCCATGCAGTCAGGACTGGAGCTCCCAGCCCTGCGCTCCATCCACTAGGCTGCAGCTGCCTCTTTAGGAAGGAAAAAAATTAATAACAAGCAAGATAAACTCACTTGTTATTTCTAGCACTGTCTCAGGTACTGATAGAACAGTCCATTTCTGAGAGCCTTAAACAATGGAGCCTTTCAGGCATGTCTAGGGGTCCTACCTGTCCCTTTCAGAATTGCCAGGTAGCCTGGATTAGTGTTAATGGCTACTCATGCCACAGTGGCTCTAGTGTAGCTGTAATGGGTTGGTGACACCATTATATTTATGGGTATGTCAGGAGAAGGGGAATGACTACTGGGTGTTCATATGTTTCCCGTTGTATTATTTCAGAGAAGCCATTTGAGATCACAGGAAAAGCAGTGTCTGCTCCCAACAGAAGGGAAAAGACTGGAGGGGAATATTTGCAAAAAGCAGAGTTCAGTAAATATTTTACGCCTAATAATGTTCTGGCTTTTGAATGGTGCATGCCAGGGAGTTAAAGGGAGGTGAGGAACATGGGAAGGTGGCGTGCATGGTGTCAAGTGTGAAAGGGCTCGTGTGCAAGAAGTGAAAAGGAAGCTACCAGCCCTATGTCCAGTGCACTGTGCAGTGACTGCTTGCGGTGGTGGGGAGACACAGCACCGATTACAGCTATTGGACTGACAAGCCCCCCAGTGACACTGCAGAGCTGCCCTCGCACTGGCCTTGGAGGGACATGATCTGTTCCAGTGCTGGCCCAGGGTTAAGTCAGACCAGCAGGTCTCACTAGCAGAACAACCCAGCTGCTCCACCCAGGCCTCACCCCGCTACTTCCACACACAGATTACACACCTGTCCTCCAAGCCTTGCCCAGGTGCAGAGCCAGCCCAGGCTAATGCCCCGGGATGGAGAGGAGGCCGCAGATTGGAAATCAACCACCTCATGGATGATTTCTCAAGCAGCTACATGGGGAAGAAAAAAGGCCCCATGAAAAGGAAGGGTCCTGAAAATTCAGGGCTCTCCATTGAGCCCAGGGATTTATCCACAGCAAACCCAGCTGAAATACCTGTCCTGTAGCACAGGCTGCTGGCAAAATCTGGGACTGGAGGAGCACCCCAAGGACCTGGGATCTCCCCAGAGCAAGTCCTTTTTCTTCACTGTCTCTGGATGACTCCAGGCTAGGCTGGGCTTCAGACCCACGGGGGCCACGAACAGGCACCCCACTGGAAGGGCAAACCATGCTCAGACTGGCCCCCCACTGCCAGCCGTGGAGCCAGAGTGCTCTCCCGAGGAACCGTGGCTGCCTGCCTGATCTGTAGCTGAACAGTGTCATCTGGTGGCCAGGCTGGGGCACAGCGACTGCACCCTGTTGGGCTCAGTTCTCCCTTGCTCTGCCCCTCATGCTATCATTTACCCCAGTGCAAAGTGAGGGGGATGAAACACCCCTGTTCTAAGGTGGCCCTGGGGCATGCCCGCTTTGCACAGGTGTCCATGATGCTGCAAGATTGCGAGTCAATGGTGTCACGGAGTCCCCGGGTGATGCTCTGGAACTGCTCCCCACAAAGCCAGTCAGGACTTTGGGGAGCCTCCTCTCCCTTGGAACAGACTTGTTCAGGGCAAGAAGCTCACACGGCTTCACCTCCTGGGTCTCTCCTTGGAGCATTCAGCATCCTCTGCCCCTCCGTGCGCTTCCCACAGCGAGCCCGTCCCAGCGGGGTCCTGGGGAAGCCACAGGGTCCTGCACCCCCACTTTGCAGTCAGACATGACTCTCAGCCAGCCAGTAAAACAGAGGTTTATTCGATGACAGGAACAGGGTCTAAAACAGAGCTTGTAGATACAGCGAACCGGACCCCTCGGCTGGGTCCATTCTGGGGGGCAGTGAACCAGACCCCCCACGCCTGCACTTCACTCCTCGACCCCAGCCAGCTCCCGACTAACAACCCCCTCCAGCCCCTCCTCTCTGCTCAGCTCCTTTCCTGGGCCAGGAGGTCACCTGATCTCTTTGTGTCCAACACCTTCAGCTGGCACCTTTGCAGAGGAGGGGCCCAGGCCATCAGTTGCTAGGAGACAGAGTGCCAGGCATTTAAGTGCACTGGCCCTTTGCTCTGCCAGATACATAAGAACTGCCATGGGGACACTGAGGCACCAACATAGTATTCAGAGAAAACATTAAGAACATTCCTAGTTCATCACAAATGGCAAATCAGGCCCCTAGGTTTGTTTTTGTGCACTGTCTGTCCTTAGCCATTTATGCCTCACTTTGGGGGGGTTTGCGGTGCAAACCTGTCCAGTCCAAACCTTTCACAAGTGCCCAATTTCTTGCATGTTTCAGGGTTCCCCACTCCTTGCCCTGGTCTCTAGATGGGACGAGGGGCAGGAGCTGGCAAACAGACTCAGTGTTTGCAAGAAAAGCAACTTCACTCACCCTGGGACTGCAAATGCCCACGATACATTTTGTGGGGGAGAAGACACAACCCCCTGCCTTCCAGGATGAGCTTCAGCCACTGAGATGCAGCATCCGCGCCTGTACGCTGCCCTGCAGGTGCTAGCACTCGAGTCCCTGGCTCCCGTGGCTGACTGGGCCGAAGCTGAACAAAGCTCCCTGAAATGCTTCCTGGTCCTCTCCTGGCATATCTGCTGGGCTGAGTGGACCTCTTGGTCCCTGTGTATTTCAGCCGGGGACTCCAGTGCAGAAAGGCCTCCAAGCCCTGCCTCTGTAGGGATTTTCCTTCCTCTCCAAAGCTCCCCAAAGTTGCTTAGCTTGCTCTCTCCCCCTCAAGTCTCAGGGTGCAGGTCGAGTCTGGGGCTGCTCCTGCTTTTTCATGACATGCACTGTCTCTGCTCTGCTCTTCAGCTCATCATCTGCACTTACTTTCATTGCATCCCAGCTCCTTGGCCTCCCCTGGGAAGACAGGCAGCTTGACCAAACGTCCCTGGGCAGCAGGGGCTGTGAGCAGAATGCGGGGGGGCTTGTTTCACCTGAGAACAGCCTCTTCCAATAAGAGTTTCCTCCAGCCGGGCTCAGCACACACTGTGGGTTTGAGTTCACCTCTGCCTCCCGGACAACCATCAAGCGGCAGGATTCGCTGCTCTCAGCCTTCAGCTTCCTGTCCTCCCTGCATTCTGCCAGACCACAGGCCCCTGGGCTCCTGGCGCAGGACAGTCTGTTTGACCTTGTCATTTGAGCTCAAAACTTCAATTTTATACAATCTTCATGCACAGGTTTGGTGTCAAAGGGCAACTTCCAGACAGCCCATTCGACCCAGCTCCCACTGGCTCCACCCAGTTTCCACCAGCTCCACCCAATTCACATTAGCCCCCCCCCCCCGCTCCTATCAGCTGTGTTCAGCTCCCGCCCTTCCACCAGGAGGAGGAATCCCAGCACTCAGCACTGGCCATGCCAGCACCAACCCAAACCAGCCCAGTGGGAGGTGCTGCTGGGCAGTGGAGGGCAGCTGTGCTCAGCTCAGGCTGTTCTTAGCAAGATGAAGCAGGTTTAGGGCTTGCGTCTGTGTAGTTCAAGTGCCGAAGATATTTAAATTTCACTCACATTCACAAGCTTATCCAAACCCGCGGTGCTCTTGGGCTTAATTACGTGGCAGGGGCTGAGAGGAGCCCTGTGGATGTTTGCCTGTCATGTCCAAGCTGCAGCTGGTTGATGAAAGAGATGGATTCATGCAAACACGTTTGGGAGCAGAGTGGAGCATCTCTCCCTCTCTGTTTCCTTTGGTCCCGCTCATTCTTCCTCCCTCCTTCATTTCATTCTCCTTTTCCCTCTCCCATTCACCGTCTCTTCCCCGACATCTCTGCCCCTCTCCCTGCTGAGATGGGCAGCTCCACCTCTGTCTCCATGGAATCGAGGAATTCTGGATGATAGAATGGGGGGAACTGAAAGAGAACAGCCAGTTAGTTCCCTCTAGAACCACCCCTGTGAGGATGCCTGGTGCCAGCATGTCTGGCCTGGCAGGTCCTGCGAAGCCCTGGGTGGCACGATACGGTTATTCTGCCCCTGTATTATTACTCTATGGTGAAGCCAAGGGAGGGGAGGAGATTTCTTAGGGTAGCCCAAGGGAGACATGGCAAATAGGTAAATAATCCCTAATGCTGAGGTTTGTCCCACTGTGGAACCTTCTCCCAAGGGAAGCAGTGGAAGCCCCATTGCTTGAGACCTTTCAAAGAGGAATGTACTAGGCACTGGAGACACAGGACCTCAGGGAGCCATCCTGAACTCACCCAGGGACAGATGAGGAACCTTTGCGTTTACTGTCCCATTGTCAGGCGACACCATTTGCTGTTAGTCATTGCGCTTGACCCAGCTATTCTCAGCTGCATTCAGTTTTATCTTCCTAAAGGCAAAGAATGAGACACATTAATCATAGAATCATAGGGTTGGAAGGGAGCTCGAGGGGTCGTCTAGTCCAGTTGCCGGCACTCCTAGCAGGGCTAAGTATTAATGCAGCTTTAGGACCATGAAAACTATGGGGCAGGGCATATGCAGCCCGTTTCTGTCCTCTAACAAAGCACCGAGGTTTCATAGCAGCGGCTAGCCCCACCTTGGAATAAATGGGGCAAGTCTTTCGTCCAGGGTTCCATGGTGGGAGGAATGAGAGGGCCGTTCAGCACATGTATTTCATGGGCTGTCAGTCAGAGCAAAGCTGGGAAATAAGGGCCGGTCACCCACAACACACAATTTCGAGTTTCCCATCTCTTGAGTACTTAAATTAGCACCTTCATGTTGCATCACTACATTTGTCTGCACTGAATGTCCTTTTTCAGTAAAGGAAACATGCCCCCAAACTGTACCTGACTGAGAGCACATTGGAATAAATGGGCTTCCTCTGACACCCCCATTCCTCAGCAAGCCCAGGGTAAGTCCAGCAGGGGTTTCTCTGCTCCTTGGAAATGCTGGTTCCTTGTGAGGGAAGACAGCAGCCTGCTCCTGCCCAGCACAGGGCTCAGCTTCCCGCGCTCAGAAGCAACCCTGCTTAGCCGGCCCCACTGTGGGGTTTAACTTCCTGACTATTGCACAGGCGCAACATAAAAACCAAGAGGAACCCCTGGGCTGAGAACAAGTCAGGCACGTGCCTGCCCCAAGATTTACTGAACTCTCTGTAAGGCCTGGAAATGGGCTTGGCCCGAGCGCGAGAGCAAAGCGGGTTCTGATAGGCCCCTGGCTTGCCCATCGTTATTGTTAGGATTCATTCGACAGTTGTACCTTGCCAGGGTCCCGGGGTGCTGGGTGCTGTACAAATGCAGACCCAGAGACAGGCCCTGCCCCGAAGGACTTGCTGTCGCAATAGACAACGGGGTGGGAGGGAAGTGATTTCTCCAAGGTCACTCAGCACATCAGTGACAGCATTTGGATTAGGACCCAGGTCTCCTGATGTCCAGCCCCTCTTCAACCACGCTGCCTTTCCACTGTACTGGATCACTTCAATAGCCCATTTAGTCTGCTATCCTGCAGCTGATGCCCAATGCTTCAGAGGCATATGCTCACTCCCAGAGGTCTTAGCTTCCCTCCACACTGACTTCCTTCTCTGATCACTTTAGAACTAAATATTGACCATGGCTTGTAGAGGGAGGGAGTTAGTGCACAGATCCTCCCTCCCCTGCCTCTTTCAGGCAGCTGATACCAGGCTGGTGCTAGCAGGGAGGAGGACCTGCTATCCACAGTGGGACTGGGGTGTGGAAGGTGGGGGGAGGATGGATCCTGAGGCCTCCATAAACCTAATGCACCCACAGTCTGGGCCTGCAGACTTTAAGATTAGCCAAGATAAATCAGAGTTAATTGTGCCCCCCAGCCTTATTAATCAGACATCCGCGATCTTGCCCCATGTAGAGTGGCCAAAGGTAGCGTTCTTTATCTGGGCCTGAAGCTCCCCAGATACTGAATCTCTGAATAAGCTTTTTAGAAACATCCATTATCACATGCTCCCTAACCCACCAAGGCTGAAGTCCCAGCTCACTCCTTCCCTGCTTGCTATAACCCCAAGATAAGGGATTAGGACTTTCCCCAGGTGACAGCTGTCAGTGCAGGAGCCCATTGACTCAGTCACGCAATGGTGCTGCAAATATTTTGGCTTCCTTCTCAGCCTGATAAGTGATATTGCCCTGTAGCGTGTG
The DNA here is from genome assembly GCF_007399415.2 of Gopherus evgoodei. NCBI lineage: Eukaryota > Metazoa > Chordata > Testudines > Testudinidae > Gopherus > Gopherus evgoodei. The sequence continues at coordinate 28,076,297 of NC_044336.1, read as the reverse complement.
AGCCCCAGTAAGCTGTTAGTGCCACCCAGGCTCCTGGTTGCTCATAGGCAAGAACAGCATGAAATCTCTGGTGGCTGAGGGGGGAAGACCAGGAACAGGGAAGCGTCATTAAAACAACTTACAAACTGTCCAAGGGCATGTCTGCACCACAATGTAAGCCCAGGCTTCATGGGACCGGAGTCCATGCACCCTGGGTTTGAAAGCCCAGGGCTTGAGCATCTGCACTCATTGGTGACCCTAAATTAAGAATTTTTGAGCCCAGGTACCACCCTCGTGCTCCAGCGTCCACACTGCAGTACGCAGATCATGTCCAGCCAACCATATTCCAGACTACCTAACACCCTCCCTAAATGGGGCTTCTCTGGCCCTTTGGTCCAGGTACAATGTGGGAAAAGTTGACTGTCCACCCACCACATCACGGGAAGTTTTCACAGCCACCAACATTTCTTTCCAAGCCATCATTTTGGTCGGCATGCACCCAGCAACTGGAGCCAGTAGCAGGGAAGAGTCACCACTGAAGAACGTCTCTTGCTTGGGCTTTGCTCCTCTTTCAGGAAATGGGCAGAGCTTCCATGAAATGCTGGTGGACATGTCAGCGGTGTTTTCTGACCCACCCAAGGCACCTGGTGGAGCTAATGCCAGAGCAAGAGGATGAGAAGCCAGAGGTGAGCCGTTTGCTCATTCATTGACCTCCGTGACAGGAATGGCCTGCTGAACCCATCCGTTCACTTGGAACATGCACCGATCACAGCTGGAGCAGGATGCACCAGGCAGCAGAACTCAGGGATGCTTCGTATTCCCATATTACGGGCTTGCAGGGACCCACAGCAGAGGGCGAGCTATGAATGGTGTTGTAGAGCACTGCTGCCAGTCACTGAGGTATGGTCGCATCACACCAGGAACTGGGGAGCTGGGTATTTTGGATGCCATGGCAGTGGAATGGAGGGGGAACTGGGCATTTCCATTGCTGAGCAACGTACAGAGATGAGAAGCGGTTTGGACACACCTTGCCCTTTGGGCTTTCCCTTCAGTTTATTATTCAAAGCACACGCCGTAAAAGATGTGCTGCAGTGACAGCGATAAACTTTAACAAAAAGAAAACCCTTTGTTTGTATTCCAAAACCAGACCCCTGCTCTGGCGGTTGCCATACGCCCTCAGACTGTTGGTGGAAGGACCCTTCTTCCCAGCATCAGCTTCCCGTGAGGGTGACGTTCCCACCGCTCCGAGTCTGGCCTTCCAGGCCCTCTTGTCTGGTGATGTCTCCCTATGTTTCACTCTGGTGCGTTAGTTATACAGTATCTACCACACATGATCTCATAGGACACTTGGTGAAAGCAAGGGGGCTAGGAGAAATAGATCTGAACCTCGCTGGTATGGAGAAGAGACTCAGCCGACTGAGAGCTGATAACTCACCAATGGGGGAGAACACCAAAGGGAAAAGCACAGGACCCAGAACCTCCCATGGAATCAGAAAGCCATGACAAATTGCTTTTACTCTGCAACTGAAAAGCCAGACTCAGCAGCCAGGAAGTGAAGCAATCAGGAGGAACCTGAACCCAATGAACGAGGCCAGATGGGGTAAACACACAAAGGTCAATGACTCCCCAGGGACACTGCACGATGTTAAACCCACTTTATGTAATCCCGTTAAAATATTAATCCCCGGTTTGCTGCGAAGTGAGTCAGCAACAACAGTAATGCTCCAAAGCAGTACTGAAGTGCGATGCCATTGATCAAGTGGAGGTCTGACATCATAAAGCGCAGTAGTGCTGGAGGTTGCAGTCAGGGATTAGCAGTTGCAAGCTGGATCTTCCCCTCGATGGCCTTCAGTGCTGGAACAGGGAGGAGGCTCCGAGGCTGTGCTGTTTGGTGGCCTTGGGGTCAGGTATGGAAGAGAGCATGGAGCGACAGACTGCCCTGGTCAGAACAACTTCCTCTTCCCTGTTGGTTTATCTCAGCTCCAGCCTGATGAGCCCTTCCAGCCACGCTCAGCTGTCCCCGGTTACAGCCCAGACACTCACAGCCAGGCCCTCCTGGCCATGCAGGAACTTGGTACCCACCAGAGCAACAAGGACTGCAATGCACCAGGTCTGGCTCTTCCACTCCTTCTCTCAGGACCTGGCTGTCTCCGACCCCGGTGTGACACTACACCCCATATTCACCCTAGTGAGATTATCATGATATGACTATGGCATAATTATGATGCATTTTGTACAAGATAAGTCATGTGAGGTGTCATTGGAAAAGTTACTGTTTGCTGAATATGATTATCCTATCTGAGTGCATGTATAATTCTTGTATCTGAAGTTATGGATCTGTATTTCAGATGGGCTTACTCTGCCAGCCGTTCAGGTACAACAATGAAGAAGCCAGACAGTGCTAATGGCTCATCAACAAAGACAATGGGCTGTGAAGTAGCTTAGGTTTCCTGTGGCCCTTTTGGCCAGCTTGTAAGTAATGGCTGCTCTGACTCTGCAAGTCCATTTGACCAGCTCACATGACTCTGGACTCCATTTTGGGGACCTATATTTTCCCACAAACTGGGCTGGGAGCTGTTTTTGGAACAAAGGGTTCCCGCCATATGCTAACGCTCTATAAGGCCGGGGAGTGACATCATCTGTGGTGCATCACTCACCCACAACTCAACACCTTAGAGAATCTTTGAAAGAAAAAGACTTGGAATCGGGGAGGGGATCCCAAGCTGCAAAGCAAATGCAGCTTGTGCCTCGAGAATCTGCCAGCCTGCTTGTATCATCAGCCAGGGTGAGGAGTTGCTAACTCATATCCTTTCTTTCTAGTATCTTAGGCTGTTTGCGGTTTTGTTTATTTACTAGGCAATCTGCTTTGATCTGTTTGCTATCACTTATAATCACTTAAAATCTATCTTTTTACAGTTAAACTTGTTTATGTTTTAATTTAAACCAGGGTGACTTTGACTGAAGTAGGTGTCTGGGGAAAATCTCAGCTTGGTTTAATCCAAGCGTATTGTGCATATTCCTCTCCACATTGAGGGAGGGGGGCAGACATATTAATGAGCTTACACCGTACAGATCCCTGTGCAGTGCAAGATGGTATAATTTTGGATTCATGCTCAAGAGGGGGTGTGCGCCTGGGGAGCTGGGAAACTGGTAGGGGTCTGCTGTTAGCACTCAGGTAGCCCAGTCTGAGTGAGTGTCGCCAGCTGCTGTCCTGTTGGGTGATAACAGGGGCTGGATGAGGCTGGCTGTGTCCGCAACACAGCTGTGTGTTGGAGGGGGGTGCTGCAGTTCCCACAGACCCCAGACTGCATCCCCGGGGTGACAACCCAGCACACCCAGCTCCTCCACACAGGTGACTCCCTTGCATCTGGCTGTGGTGATGAGCCACTTTCATTTTCCCTGCAGCATCGCCATTTGCTAGATAGGAGGGTGAGTGTTTCAGGCACACCCTGCCAGTGTGTTATAGACTGTCACAACCCCATCACATGGACTGCAAGCAACACTTCCCCCTGGACAGAGTGTGGGGAGTCAAGCAGCAGTGGGGAGGGTCAGCAGTGAGTCCTGGGGAGGCTCAGCCTGGAGCAGTGGGGGCTGCTGGTTGGTAGGAAAGTGCCTGAGCCAAGTGGTGCAGAGGAAGCTCGCTCATCATCCAGATGCCTGCAGCAAGGCAGCCTTCAACCACATTAACATGTTCAATTAACCAAATACACTGGAGGCGAAGGAGAGCCGCTGGGGGCTGCTGGGTAAAGATGCCCAGATAATCCAGTTTTCTTCAATAAGTCAAACCCAAGCAGTTGACAAACGATTCGATGCAGCAAGAAGTCCTAGCTGGAGCCAGATGTAAGATGAGGCCCTGAAACATAAGCCCTTGTATCAGAGGCCTGGTGTGAGGCCTGAGGCCTGAACTAAAGTAATGGTCAAGACTTTGCTAACATAAAGCAGAGTTAAGCTGTGGGCCAGAGGCAGGCCCTGCTCACAGGAGCTGGCAAGGAGAAGGCTGCTAATTGCACGTATACACATATCTAAAGAATATGAAGTACGAATAGGATGAACATGTGCCAGGATGGTACCAGAACAGAAACTCTTACTGTGCTTTGTTTGACAATAAACCTGGCTGGGTGCCTTCGTACCTTATCAGAGTCTGTGGACATTGGGGGTTCTTTCAGCCTCAGCTGTGTCCACCGTCTGCGCAGAGCCGGGGCAGCACACAGAGGGAACACGCCTGCAGCTGACTGTTATCAATATTGAACAGAGCAGAGCACCACACCGGTGACATCTGACAACACCAGGAATGCAGCCCAACAATTGCAGGATAAGATAGGGCCGTGAACTTAGCTCCCTGCTTCTCTTGATTAGCATTGGTTCTGTGGGATTTGTTTTATTCTCTCTCTGCAGGGGCAGGAAGATGTTTACTTCCTTGGGGCTGGTGCTTGCTGTCCTCTCGCTAGGAGCCTGTGCCCCTCTGCAGGACAGAGGCAACCACAGCAAAGTCCTGCTGGTCTCCTTTGATGGCTTTCGGTGGAACTACGACCAGGATGTGGAGACCCCCAATCTGGATGCCATGGCGAGAGATGGGGTCAAGGCACGTTACATGACTCCCGCCTTCATCACCTTGACCAGCCCATGCCACTTCACCCTGCTGACTGGTAAGCGCCTGTAAATTCCCTTAGGCAGAGAAGGGAGCCGGCTGGGGGGAGGGGCCAGTGAGGGACATGATCAAAGCCCCCAACACAGAAGGGTTCCTGTGGTTTGTCCTTCTCATGCACTTAGGACACAGCCCAACTTGCATTAAGGACACCCCTGTTGTGACCTCCGCACCCACTTCACAGCATCCCCAAGGCCGCTACTGCCCATTTGTTCAGCCTTCAGCAAAGGGCCTAACTACACTCACCAGACATTTCTTTGCTGGCCTCTTGGGTGGACATTGAAGATGGATTTCGCTGCACTTAAAGGCAAGGTGGCTGCTCAACTCCTACTGCAGTGGCACTGAGGTCTCAATCATGTCAGTTTGGTGGCCATTTCAGTGCATTGGGTGGCATCTGATTGCAGAAATCCCCAAAGGCCCCCATTGGGATGGAGACTGTACAGAACATACCAGGAGACCTGACCCGTGCTCTCAAGGCCTTCCAGTCCAAGACCAAGCCAGCTGAAGGGAGGGGAAAGGAGCAAGCAAAGGGACCTGCATGCTGGAGGCATGGGGCTTGTTACTCCCAACTCCCATAGGTTTGCTTTATTTTTATAGCAAAAACTTAGTTGTAGTTTTTTTGTTGGATATGCTCAGAGCTGGGGTCAGGGAGAGAAACGGATTATCGCAACAGGAGAGCAGAGTGGTAAAGAGAGAGGGAACCTGATGGAGGAGGAGGGGGATGCTGGGCAGCCAAGAGGAGCAGAGGCAGGAGGTAGGTTGAAGGGGACTAAACCCAACAGCAGTACGGCAAATGCTAAACAAGCTGTGGGGTTGAGAGTGGTGATGGCAGGAGGCTCCGAAGGCTCCACCCTGGGGCTGCTGCTGTTTGCTACATGGTGGGTGTGGAGGGCAGTGGGCCCAGTGCGCTGTGCTTGTCCTTCTGGGTCTGGAGCAGGGCAGAGGGGTCTGGGAGGAATTCCCTGTGGGATGCTACCCCTGCATATCTCTGCCTACCCTCTGCTCCTCGTGAGGTTTGCTTTCATGCTGGCGAATCACTAGGCTGAGGGGTGGGAGGACAGAGAGAGAGAAGGGGGTGGGGTATCAGCCTGCCATTGACCAGTTGTTCATCTGCAGCCTCCTACGTGAACGGCCTCCCACCTGTGCCAGATGTGGCAATTTCCTGCAATATTCCTGAAAAACCTTATTGAACTAAATATCAGTATCTTTGGGGTTCATTGCATTAAAAGCAAGATGTATGTATAGTTGTGGGCTGGGATTATATGTAACCTCTCAAGGTGGAGAGATGTGACGTGAGGTATGGCAGTTCCAAAGACTCTGTTGAAAATGGGCCAGATCAGACAGGACTTTGGGGACAATATAGGGTAAGTGGATCCCTGGGGAAGACCAAGGGGGAGATCAATACAAATTCCCCACCTCTGGTTATGCAAAACCTGCCTGTTGGAGCTTTACCCTGAGGAGAGGGCTGTGTCTGCTAATCACCTGTTCCCAGAGATCAAAGCACTGAGCTGTATCAAGAAATGGATGAACTACCCAGGCAGCTGTTCTGCTTCTGAGTCTGAAACAGAGATAAACTAATGACCAGGGGGAAAAGCCAGCTATGGGTTTTGAAGGACTGACACCTACCAGAGCCAGGGTTGGACTTGGGGTGACCTCTGGTCAGCTTTTTAGCATGCTAGGTTCTTTTATTGGGTTTAACGTGTTCTCTCTAATGCTTTTGCCATGGGAATAAATGTGCTTGCTTAGAGCTGTGGGTAACTCACAGCTGCTGGTAATACACTTCATAGCCTTTGGAGAGACAGCCAAGTGCAGGCACTGGCTGCTAGGCAGTCTGGCTTGCTGGGAATATTGCATGGTAATTGCACATCCTTAAAAACCCCGGTCAGGAGGGAAAGAGATTCAGGCCTCTACCCAAGAGAAGTGGAGGCTGGGAGATGGAAACCTTTAAATGGGTGTCCCTGGTGAAGGCGAATACAGGTGCCATTACCCTGAACCTGCCTCCACCCCCACCTCCCCTGTCTCTCTCCGGGCAGGGAAGTACATAGAGAATCACGGTGTGGTTCACAACATGTGGTACAACACCAGCACCGGCCAGAAGTTACCTTATTACAACACACAAGGGGTCTCCATATGGTGGGACAATGGCAGCCTGCCCATCTGGATCACAGCACAGAGACAGGTAGGTGGCTGCAACCTCCTTCTCAGGCTCATGGTTCTTCCTGGCATTCATGAGAATAACCAGCAGCACTTTTTGTCCTTCCCTTGCATGGGTTAAAAGGCATTCCTCAGACAGCTGCCTGCAGGGAGGGAAGCATTATCCCCAGCCTACAGGGGCACACGGTGAATCAGTAACAGGACTAGAACCCAGGACTCCAGACTCACAGTCCTGTGCACCATCCACACACACACTCACACTCTTACTGACCCACAAGGGAGTGGGAGACTCCAAACTGTCACTTAAAACCCTTGAGAACTTGACAGCTCCGGAATGTTAGTGGCCATCTTTTGAAAAGGCCTCCAGAAATGAACCCAGCAACTGTGCCAACATGCCTGCTTGCACGCTCTGAAATCTGTGCATGTGCAACCAGGGAGAAAGATTCCAAACTGTCCAGTTCCACTCAGTTTGCGCACGTGTACACACACATACACACACACACACACAGATGTCTGCGGCATACAGACAGGTATATCTGCCATCTTGCAAGCACAGTTCAGCAGCCCTTTGGAAACGTGGCCCTAGAAGTTTGAATTTCATCACCAGTCCAGATGAGTGAAATCATCACTCCAGTACTGTGCCACTTACTTTGCCACAACGTGCACAATATTCCCCTGGACTGTAACATTTTCATTCACTCCAGTGAACCCTCTGCTGCCCCATTTTCAGAAGATGGTTATTGCTGGTGCTATGACCAGCAACAACATCCAAAGAGGGAACCTAATTTTTTCTCTTGAGATTCCACATGATCTGGTGCAGCTACATTCTGGGAAGGGAAGGCAGAATCCTTGATGTTACTCACCACACCTTTAGCCCCACTTAGCAATGGATGTTGCATTTTTTAAACACATGGCAAATATCCTATGGTAAATGTGGGTTAAAAAGCCAGAATGTTGAAAGTAGAGGGACATCCATTGAATAAGACAAGGGGGACATCTGAATTATCCAAGTAACTCACCTAAACAAAGCTTTTCCAAATGTTACTAGCATCACCGTGTGCCTTTGCAGCTTATCTGAAGCATGCTCACATGGCTTGGGTGAAATTCACCACTGGCAGAGAGACAGCACAAAGTCTATGCACTGCTTAAAACCACAAGGCCTATGCACCATTTCATCCCACTCGAGCCCCTAGGAGGCCACTTCAATCCCATTTGAGGGCTCAAGTGGGACTTAAGTTTATGCCCCTGAATTGGGGCATAAACCTTGTGGTGCTCCACTGCATTTCACCCTCAGGGCCCCATGTGGTTATTGCATAACAGGGAAACTCACAGTTTAGCCTGATTTTAAAAATACCCAAACAACACAAACCCCAAGACTGTGACTTCCCATTTCCTGGCTGCAGTTGTGTGCAGCAGGCAAAGAGCAATCTGGGACTGGTCACAGCCACGTTAACGCCTCACACTGCCATTGCCAGGCCAGTTAGACCACACACTTCCCGCCCCAACAAAGTGGCTGCAACAACCGTGATCATTCTGTTACACAGAGCAGAAAAGTCAATCAGTTTAAGAGGGAAATTTCAGTCCCATTACTGGAGCTCTCCAGTTTATCCCCATCTTGTACAAGAAGCTGCGGCTGGATTGTGAAAATTGGAAACTGCCCCTTAAGCCTGCAATACATTGCTTAAAGGCCAGGCCTGATTTCCTCAGAGCCTTGTCCAGCTGCTTTTGAGCAGCAGCATTAGGATGTGATCTTGTATCCATGGAAAGATTCCCACTGACTTCACTGGACTTGGGATCAAGAGCTAAGGCAGGGCTCAAGGATTCTACTTCAGAAGAGCCTTTTCAGACTCCTACAATCATTCCGGGCTAGAAGGGATCACAAGGGGCCATTTAGTCCATCCCCCCACTCGGCCCCGGCAGAGGTACGACTATTTATACCTTGTTCAAGTCCAACCATGATGCTCATGGTTATACACCTGGAGAGGGGCCAGATAACCCAAGGGATACACGAATACGCAGCTAATGATCAAGTTACAGCGTAGTGTTACTAACATCCGTGGGGAAAAACTGGGGGCAGAGGAATGTTGGGATGGGTGTGTTTCAGACTAATCACTCTTCTAACTGGCAAATAAGGAAGACCTTACTAGAGACACAGGGAGCAGCACAAGGGGAGGTGGGTGGCTGGGGGGAAGGAAGGGATACACAGGTGGTTGGATAGACTGAAGTGAGTAACTGGGGAAGTTTCTGGCCTGAAATGTCATTCTGGCTAACAGGGCTTAAAGACGGGCTCCATTTTTTTCCCTGGGGGGAAAGCAACCTACCAAGGTGAGCAGGTGAATGTGAGGAAAGTGGAGTCCCTTTTCCACAATTACAGCAATGAAACTGAGTGGATGCAGAACATTGACACTGTCATGAACTGGTTCCTGGAAGACAATTTAGACTTAGTCACTCTCTACTTTGGGGAGCCAGACTCCACGGGACATAAGCATGGCCCTGAATCCCAAGAGAGGAAAAACATGATTGGCCAGGTGGATCGAGCTGTTGGCTACCTAAGGAGATGCATCAAGGATAACGGCCTGGAGTCGACACTCAATCTGATCATCACATCCGACCACGGGATGGACACAGTCATAAAGGAGAATGAAATTTACCTCCAGGCAGTGCAGAACTTCTCCTTCCAAGACATCCAGTTTGAACTCTTGGATTATGGGCCAAATGGGCTACTGGTGCCAAAAGAAAATAAACTAGACCAAGTGTACCAGGCCCTGAAAAACGCCCACCCGAAGCTCCATGTCTACAAGAAGGAAGAGTTCCCCAAGAGATTCCACTATGCAAAGAACACCAGGCTCACTCCCCTGATGATGTACAGTGACCCAGGATATGTGATCCATGGGGTAAGCTGCAGACACATTCTATTGTCTAAACTTGGACTTGCCTTTCTCATCCTCTTTCCTTATTGTGCAGCGGCATCTGTCTCCTGTTTGTGGCTCCAGGTCTGCTCCCCTCCCTGAAAACAGAAAGGGGAACACAGACGTAGAATCCAGCTTCTAGTGCAATGAATTTGCCCATCGTGTCAGAAAGCAGAGTCTTCTCTCCCTGTCCAACCCCAAAGGCATCCCTTAGGGACGTCTCTTCTGATTTGGGAGCCTAGACTCAGGGTTCCCGTATACCACAAAGTAAAGTGTAACTATAGGGTGGATAGGCATAGCTGAACTAGCTTTAATCCAACTATCCATAGTACAATCCTGCTGAGGGTCCTGAGTTCACTAGCCCCCACTGAAGTCGGTGCCACAATGCCTTCACTACTAGTGTTACTTCACCACTAGCTAGATTAAAGCTAATCCAGGGATGCCTACCTGTGCTACAATTACACTTTATCTGCAGTGTAGGCCTACCCTGAGGAAAAGGGACCAAGGTCCAAAACATCAAATTGCTGTTCCTGCCAAGGCTGAACAAAGACTTCCTTCAAACCTAGTCCCACTTCCTAAATCCTAAATGCCCACACAGCAGAACAAAGCACCCAACATGCTACAGTTTGAAACAGGGGGTTGCTGCGGGTCAGGACTCAGGTGCACTGGCAGAGCCGGAGGGGAAGGGGCAGGCAGGACTAGCAGAGGATGAGCTCCAGGCCACGAGTCAGATGTACTGATCTTGATGATGGGAGCTTGCACAGAGCTGACCTTCTTAAGACAGGTTCTAGCCGGAGCTCTCAGGCCTCGCTATCACTTAATGAATCTAAAAGGACCCTAGATCTGGCAGAACACGGTGGCTGCCTGATACCCAGTACCAAAGGTGGATACACTCTAGCAGCATTTCTGTTTTTCCTCCACCAGAATCTGGTTGGGGTGCCAGGAGATTAAGTAAAAATTAAGGGGCTTCTAGGTTTGGGTCCTCACTGAGACTTCTCTTCCCTGCAGAGAATCAAAGTCCAGTTTAACAAGGGGGAGCATGGCTTTGACAATGAAGATATGAACATGAAAACCATCTTCCGGGCCGTGGGACCAGCCTTCAGGAAGGGGCTGGAGGTGGAGCCGTTTGAGAGCGTGAATATCTATGCCCTCCTCTGCAATCTGCTGGGGATCACACCTGAGCCACATGACGGGTCCCTGAGCGTCATGCAGCCCATGCTGTCTGGTCACTCCGATCCTGGGGCAGGTGACCAACTCTTCTTGCATTCAGCATGGTGCTCTGGGCACTTGGGGTCATAGGCATGGGAACTAGAGGTGCAAGGGTGCTGCAGCCCCAGGTTTTACATGGGTCCTGGCTGCTGGCCCTGAGCCCACCCCCAGCTGTGGCCCCAGACTCAGCCCCCTCACCCCTGTCCGGGTCCCCCACTCTCGGAGACACAGCCCTGCTCGCGGCCCCTGCTTGGGGGGAGGGGGCAGACAGGGCAGCACCCCACTATTAAAGTGTTCCAGTGCCACTGTTGGGGCTCTCCAGGTAACCAGAGGATGCCCCTGTCTCTGTGGGAGACGTACTTGCATCTATCTCTGTCTCTCGGGTTTAGGGGCAGGCACTGTTTAAGGTTAAGCCATTCCAAAGGCAAATTATCCAGCTGCTTTCCAAGGCACCTCCCGGCTGGCGGGCTGGAGAAACCAGCTACGGACGGATTCTTGTTGGAACATTGACACCTAGTGGCAAAACATCTTCACTGCCACTTCTTATTCCTTCTCTCGTTCCCACCCGCATCTCTCCTCCCCCAGGCAAGAAGTGTCTCCCTGAGAAATCTGTCCTGGCCATTCCTTTCATCAGCAGGAAGGACTTACCAGAATTCCTTCCTCTGGGACCTGAGCATGCTCCCCCCATTTGCGTCAATGATGGGTATGCAGGCAGCACGCTGGAAAGCTGGCATCTTGCAGTGCTGTGCATGCATTCCTCTGCGCCAGCCAGGCAAACACCTTGATTACACTAGAAACATTCACCGGTTTTGGGGTAGAGGTCCTCTGAGCAGGGTAAGGCCTGAGCTACACTAGCGGGGGGAGTCGAAGTAAGATACACAATTTCAGCTACGCTATTCTCGTAGCTGAAGTCGAAGTATCTTAGTTCGACTTACCTGGCCGTCCTCCCAGCGGCGAGTCAACTGCCGCAGCTCCTCCGTCGATGCTGCTTACTCCTCCTGCCGAGGTGGAGTACGGGCGTCGATTAGCAGATTGATTTATCGCGTCCAGACGAGACGCGATAAATCGATCCCCAATACATTGAACACTACCTGTCGATCCGGCAGGTAGTATAGACATACCCTTAGACACGACACAGTGGTTAAACACACACATGCCGAGTCTACTCTAGGGACGTGGTGGATTCTCCATCTCTTGGAGATTTCAGATCCAAACTGGATGCCTTTCTGGAAGACGTTTTAGCCAAATACAAGTTATTGAGCTCAATGCTGGGGTAACAAGATTCAGTGTCATGGTCTGTGATATACAGGAGGTCAGACTAGATGAGCTCGTAATCCCTTCCGGCCTTAGACTTTACGAAACTCGTATTTCCACTGCCGATCTCCCCAGCACAGCTGCACTGGTACAGAAACACTCTGGAATTTTCCCCGACTAGAAACATTCATTAAAATCTGACCTGTGAAAAGCTCAATGATACCTACAGAACAAGAGTAACAGAGCCGTAGTGAACATTGCCAGGCTTATGTAGACCCTCGAATTTTGCAACTAAGTTAGTTTCATAGTTAGCCACTGCAGCCCCTGAACTGCGCCTAAGGACAGCTGTGCTGAGGGCTGCAAGCAAGCTGGGTAGCACATGAGCTGCTGATTGGTAATTCAAATATATGCCAGAGAGAGAAGAGAATTTCTCATATACACATCTACATCACTCTTTAAAGCTAGCCTGGACCATTCTGACAATGAAATTAGTGCTGGAAGTGAACCAGCAGGATAGAAATGCGTGTACCACATTGTACTACAGGTGCAGAAAACCCTGTGATATTCAATCATGTTATCTGAGATAGCACATGGACTCTTGTAATTAAATACTCTGCCATACTCAAGGCACAGAGTGATGCCACTGAGCGGACTGGGCAGTTTAGACCCCTCAGTGCTATTGTACCTGGCTTGCTGCAGACTTAGGGAGATGCTAGTGCATTAGTTGTCTCAACATTTCTGTTGTTAACTCCTATGGTTAAGCAAAAAAATTGAAAGGTGAAACTCTGGAGCTCAATTCTGCAGAAAAGGGCCGGGTCTCTACAATATGCCCTGATGTCTGTGCACAAGGGAGTACAGCTGAGGTACAAGCAACTCGGTCTTTGGGATTTCCTGACAAAACAGCTCTGGAGATCTTATAACACAGTTAATGGAATTGGCTATGTTTTTTAAAGGAAAAGGATCCATCATGCGAATTTAAACGGGTATGCACCTGTTGGACACACTGTCCCTTGCACTGCACAAGGTCGACAAGAGGGAACCCTTCACTTGGGTAACTTCAGAACTCTGCCGCTCTCCCTTCCCAGGATGTGAAGCGAAAGATGGAAGGTCCTAGCAGAGCCCTTGCCCATTCACGTTCCCACCTTCACAAAAGTTTTTGTCACTGTCCATCTAAGTTAGCCACATGTGCATGCTTCAACAGCGTAGAAAGAAACCTTGGTGAAACACACTGTGCAACTGGAGAGGGAGCTATCTCATGGCTCGTATCTTGAGCAAAAGAAATTGAATTTTCAGCAGAGCTGTCCAGGTACATTTATCCCCCATGCCAAATTTTCAGGCTACTTTCATGCCAAATTTCCACTTTCTACCCCCAGCTCTTTCAGTGCTGCATACATGGACTATATTGTCACATGCGTGTTTTTAGAATGTGGAAAGTATGGGCAGGCATGTGTTTGTGAACTAAAATATTCTGCTCCTAAAGCAAAATCTTCAGGAAATGAGAAGTGACTAAAAACAGAAGGCTACACCCTGCAGAGTGCATGGTCCAGCCCTGGGGCCTGCTTATGGCTGTGCTCTCCTCTCTGGTTCTAAGCTGCTCGCTGCACACGCCCCGTGTCCTTAGCTGCCTAGCACTACAGCCCTGCTCAGCACAGCTCAGGAGGGCCTGCTTCTCCCCCACGCAGGAGCCACTCAAACTAACCTGAATTTCCTTGGGAATCGTAGGATCTGGTGCTCTCTCCACTCGCCCCAAGGAGCTGCAGCTGGTGGTGGCAATTGTGGTGGTGCTGGGACTCTGGCTCGGGATATACTAATGTGAGTCGCTCCTTCGAATGATGCCAAGAAGGGCTGTGGGATGGCTGGCTGGCCAGCCCCTCGTGTGCCCTGCTCTCTCTCCCGTTTGCCATAGACTAGTTGGTTCTAACTGGGACAGCTCCCCAGGCCTCTCCTCCCGCCACAGTGCTCTGGCGATGCCAGCGCTGGTTGCTGCACTCACTGGAGTTGCGCTGTAGGTTGTTACTTTCTGCCAGGAATATTTACTGCCCTGCTCAGTGTGGCGTCATCCAGAGATCCTTGCTGGGCTCATTCGCTGTTTGGGAGCTAGGGCTGAGCCTCTCTCCAGCTAGCTATTATTCCTCTTCCATAGCCAGGGTGTGTGCGAGGGCGGAGGGAGGGGCTGGGAGGAAGGGGACTGGTGGGGGGGGGGCAATGTGTGTGTTGTAGGTCACATCAACAGAAGGGTGGTTTTCTATCTCACACTCTTGGAGCCCAGGTACCCCCAACTCCAAAGCTGTTTGCCATCGTCTCTGCATGGGTGTGGAATAAGTAAAAGTGCTGCTGCATTTTCATATTTTGACAGTTACAGAGAGTTCCCTGTGGCACTGGAAGAAAAGCCCTGTGTACAGAGCTGGGGAAGAACATCTTGAGAAGACAGCCAGTCCCGGCTTCACTGCAGAGTGGGGAGCAAGTCAGAGACCTGCGGCAGGACTGGGATCACACAGGGCCTGCCGCAATACTAATGGACTGGGTAAAATGTACTTTATTGGGATTGGGTGGGCAAAAAAAACCCCCAGACTGCAGCAATTTGCAGGAAAACACTAAATGGTTTAAATAAGATTTGTTTGATTCTTTTAGTGATAAAATTATGTCTGAAATCCATTTATATAACCCACTGGCTTTGTTTTTTTCAGTAGCATCAGAAAATCTGTCTCTCTTGCAGGATCTAAGGTTTTTACAGCTGGGAGCTGGATAAAAATGCAAGAAGCTATGTAGGAGTAGGTGGGGTGGGTATTGCAGGTCCGGATGACAGCAGGATTTAAAAATAGTCCTGCGCAGGGTCCCAGAGCAAGCCCTCTCAGACCCCCCCCCGAGCGACAGAACCATCTGCTCCGAGGTACTGTGGCACAGCACAGAGCGAGCCGCCCCTTTCCTAGCTATGGTACTTTACTATTTATTGAACAGGCATCACTACGGCAACTTGCTGTGTGGCTCTGGCCAAGTCTCTCCACCTCCCTGCCTCAGCTGCTTGGGGGAACAAGCATCGGGCCCCACTCAGATGACGCACGGTGAATGAACGTGAAGCACTTTGGTGCTAAATGTAAATGCTGAACACTGACAGCCCATGGATGCTGTGCAGGAGTGTAAATGGGACCCTGAGAGGCTCAAAAGCCCAAACACTATTAAAAAGGCCCCCGAATGCATTTGTCAGATAGGGTACTTGTCACCCAGAGCACCCCCTTGAATCAGGGGCCGATGCCACGAGGGGCCCTTGGCTCTGGTGCCTCCCTCAGGCCCTCTGCCTCTCACCTGGCCTTCCTGGGCTCAGCCCTGTGGCCTTGTCGCATGAAGTTCAGTCCCCCTCCGGGGAATAACTGGGGCAACTGAAGGCACAAGCTAAACCTCCAAATAATAATTCTTCCACCCCTCTCAGCAGCCCCTGAAATAGTCTTGGTGGCCCTCCCAGGCGTCTGACCCTGCAGGAGAAACCTACCTTCTCTGCAGTCCTTCCTTCTATTCTGCACTCCCAGCTCATGTTTAAGGGTCCTTCCTGACTCCCAGCAGCTGGGATGGCTAATTATCATAGCCATATCACCATCAGCTGGGGGCTCACTGATAGGTCACAGGCAAGGCTGAGCCAGACTTTTACTGGCCAGCCTGTGACAATGTTTTTTAAAAATCTCATGATGTTTGAGACTGTCTCCTGACTTTGAGGCCTGATTCCCGGCTGCCTGAGGTCAACACTACTATAGTCACCATATTTACCCTGCAGCTACGTTCCTGGCACCTTTCCTTCTCGGTGCCAGGCAGATACCACCCCAAACCTCCCCCATGACGGGCTGAGTCCTTCTCTCCTGGAAATTGCTTTGGACTCTTGGTCCCTCAGGGCTGAGGCCATCTGCTGGGCTAACAAGGACAACAATGAAGGTAATTTTTGTGCCAGCACTGGAGGGGGTTTATTCTTAATGCCTGGACTCAGCTTTGTCGTTTGGTGCATTGGCTCAGTCAGAAGCCGGATGAAGGAGTGATAAGCACGAGGCCAGAGGCCTGATTTCTGTCTGACCTGCCTTTCACGGGAGAGAAGGGAGTTCACTGAAGTGGGGGGAATCTCCTGCCTTCCCCATTCCCAGTGGCGGGAGAACTTCCAAAGAGCTGATGAATCTGCAGGTAACAACAAAGTCCTGGGGCTGCAGATGACCTGGATGGTGCACCCCAAGATTCTTCTCTTTGCAAATGCAGACAGGTGTGTGTCCTCCATCAGCCTCTGCCCCTGCACTCTCCACTGGTTCCCTTTTCCACAGCCTCAGATCTCTTCTTCTGTCTCTCCCTCAGAGCAGATATCATGTTTTTGCCCCATGTTCCTCCCAGCACATGCCACAAGCCAGATTGGTTCCAATGGGATTCTTCTACAATCCTGTCATCATTAAGGAAATTCAGACCATTACAACTGCATCAGCGAGGCTACTCTGGTGAAACCCTTGATGTAGATCACCAGGCAGCTTGTCAGTTGGTCTTTGCTTTCTGTCCTAAAATTGTGAGGGTGTTGCTGATAAACAGTTGCTGTGTTCCACCCCAGAAGTGACTGCATTTGGTAGCAGTTGAAGTGATTCCAGGATAGTTTGCAGCATTGGCTTGTAGGGAAACTGAGCTCTGACTATATTCACTACCGGCCAGACCCCAAGCACAGCTCTCCGGAGGGAGGAAGTTTGCCCCTTGCAGTTAGGGGCTGCAGGAATCAGTGCAGGTTAGGGCATCCCTTATGGCTCCCCTAAATTGCACTCCAGCTTTGGTGGCTTTTATGGGGCTTTGCAGCAGTGGAGAATGGCTGCGGCCCGTGTCTGCCCTGCCATGGTGGGCCCCATGCACCTGGGGCTGCAGGGGAAGAGGGTTAGTGCTGCACTTGAAGGTAGGGGCTCACTGCCCTGGGGGTGCTCATAGCAGCGGGAAGAGTGTCAAACACCAGTCCTGGCACCCCTTTGCATCAGCCAAGGAGAGTCAGGCCCAGCGACTGTACAGTGGGGGTGGCAGGGCCAGAAGGGTGCAGTATGGGGCATGCCCAACCATGATGTCTTCTCATGGGCTCTGGCAGGAATGAATGGCCTGAGAGACACAGGGATAGACCAGAGAACTGGCCAACTTACCTGCTCTTAAGAAAAGCGGTTTGAATGCCCAGGGCCATGCTGGACAGACAGCGGCTGGCGCTCATGTTCCGTCACTCCTGCTAGCAACTGCAGTGCCCAACTGCTTAGTGTCAAGCAGCTGAGGTACCTTCAGTATGAACAGCCCCTATGGGGAACAGCACTTCCTTGTGTCATCACCAGGACGCACTCTGCTGCCTCGCCGGGCTCGGGAGTAGGGTGACCAGACAGCAAGTGTGAAAAATCGGGACAGGGAGTAGGGGGCAATAGGAGCCTATGTAAGAAAAAGCCTCAAATATCAGGACTGTCCCTATAAAATTGGGACATCTGGTCACCCTACTCGGGAGACAGGGAGCCGGACATTGCTGCTGCATTTTGAAAACCTTGCAGCCTTTCCCTGCACCTCCAGTTGTGGCACTGCTGGCTTCATAGCAGCTGCGCCGAGCCTCAGCCCAGATGCCACCCGGCCTCTCCCCAGCCCTGTGCCTCGTTCAGGGGCTTGATAAACATCTGTTGCCATAGTGACTGGCCGAGCTGCTTTCACTCTGTTGGTTTCACCCACAAAGAGGATGAAACCAGAGACGCACACAACAGGAAAAAAATGTGCTGGGGTGGGGGGGTGTCGGGCTTGCACTGTGAAGTGGAAATAGCCCGTTATGCAAATGATGCAGAGGTTCCTCCTTGGGGAGCAAAATGGTGATAATACAGATTAGCAGCTTCTCTAGTAATGACACTCTCCTGTTCTGCAAGGGACGGTATTATCAGCGCCATTTAACATATACAGGGAAACTGAGGCACAGAAAAGTGATTTGACTGACTCACGGTCACACAGTTAGTCAGTGGCAAAGCCAGGACTATAACCCAGGAGTCCTGCACCTTGGTCTGCCGGGGTCCAGGGTAGAAGTGATGCATGGCACTCAGGGAGGCTGTAATTTTGTTGATGCTAGGTGGCCACAGTGGTGTATATGGCTAATGTAGCTGTTTGGAGTGGGAGAGAGGAGGAACAAGGGGAGCACAGAGTAGGGGATGTTTGTATGGGCCGTGGCCCCACAGGTGTAGCGAGCAGGAGCCGGGGGTGGGGGGAGGGAGAGCAGCCCCAAGCCAGGCAGGAGGCAGCTGTGGGGCCTGGAGCTGTGTGTGGGGGGTGGGGGGTGGCAGTCCCTGAGCCCTAGCATAAGCTGCAGGGGGTGGGGGGTGAGCCCTAAGCCTGGATCCCGGTCAGCCACTCCCAGCAGGAGCTGCGGGGGGGGGGAGCAGCCCCCCAGGAAGGAACTATGTGGGGAGAGGGTGTGAAAGCTAAGAGCTCAAGCGCCCTGAGCCCCGGCAGGAGCTGTGCACGGGTAGAAGCCCCGGTACTAGAGCACCCTGAGCCCTGGCAGGAGCTGTGGGGGGGTGGATCAGCAGTCCAGAGCCCAGCCCTGGCACTGCTGTACCACCCTCACTTCTGCGCTGCCTATGGAGGTGGGTCTGATCTCTCCCCATAGCAGCCACGCAGGGGATGGACAAGTCCTGTCTTTCCCAGCCTGGCTGATTTTGGGGAGATCAGATTTCACAGGCCAAGGCTTACTTTGGGGTCTGTGACATGTTTTTCACGGCCATGAAAACGGTAGGGCCCTACTCATATGGGCAGCTTCTTATAGTGACCAACTTCCTGATTTTCTAAAACCTTTTCAAACAAGTTTCCCGTTTGCCTGTTCCAAGTGGGATTTTAGTGCTAATCTCCTCCTCAGGGGAGGAGTACAGAAGTCGATTTTAAGAGCCCTTTAAGTCGACGGCACGGGGTTGGTTGTGTGGACACATTCCTTTTAAAATCGACCTAACGCGGCTAAATTCAACCTAACTCCGTAGTGCAGACCAGGTCTTTGCAAGGGAACCCTCAAGTGCACCAGACAGACCTTGAGGGCAGAGACCCTTACGGCTGATGAGTGAGTGGAACCCAGAGCCTCAGACATGACGTGTTTCCCTGTTGGCTTCCTCCCAGGGCCACCCTCACCTTGCTTCTCTGCTTGCTTTCTCCCCACTTTCTGGCTTCATACAGCTGCATGCAATTAAATAAATGCCCCATCTCCTGCATTTGCAATGAGTCTCCAGGAAAACCCCTCAGGTTATAGGGCTAAGTGTCTATGCAGGCCTTGCCATGCCGTGGGTGATGCTTTTATTGTTTAACTATCACTAAACAAAGGGGCATTTAACTGCTCCTCATTTAGCCTGAATGAAGTTGCTTAGTGCACCCATCAATTTTTTACCAACTCTGTGATTGGTGTCTGCCATTAATACCTTCCAGCAAAACAGCTCCCTCTGGAAAGAGACTGGAAGAATAAAGGGATTGGAGGAAAAAGAAAAGCATTAAACTGCAGCAGCTTTGGGAAGGGGAGTGCTAGACGCAGGGCTAAACAAGGCCCAGTTGGGGAAAGCCGTGTCAGGTGCCATTGCCAAGGGTTTCTGCTGCAGGGGGTTCCATGCTCAGAGACTCGCCGGGGCGGCTTGCATTGCCCCCCTTCAGTGGTGCTGCAGTACTGGTTACAGACAGGCGATGGCTCCCGAGCTGTGTTGATGTCAACATCTGTGACACTGTTCCAACCCCTGCAGGAAGCAGCTGCAGGGTCAGATGGCAGGGGAGAAACTTCTAATAAAACCACATCCAGGAACTTTTCACTGAATGTTCAACTTGTAGGTTTGGTTGCTATGAAACTCGGCGTTACCTTGGGTTCTTACCCCTCTGGTGGTAATGCTGGGTGGCTGCTCTCAGGTTACAGACTGAAATGACTGGTTTCCATTGGAAGGAATCCCTGGGCTCCCAATGCTAGTCAGTAACAAACAAAATGCTGCAGCTTTAAATAGATCTAAACCAGAACCTGAAATCCTGCCACTCCCAAACTGAGACCCAGATTCAGACTGTCTGGCTTTGGATGCACCAGCACGTGCAACAAACCCACACTGCCCTGGACATATTCACATCCAAGCTGAGCGTCAGAGCTTGCGTGCAGCTCTCCTGAGGACATCCCAGGGCTCAGATGCTTGAGAAGCAGTGCACTGCAAACCCAGCATATTTCTCAGAGCAGAGATGAAGACATGGGCAGACC
Source organism: Gopherus evgoodei (assembly GCF_007399415.2). NCBI lineage: Eukaryota > Metazoa > Chordata > Testudines > Testudinidae > Gopherus > Gopherus evgoodei. Next base: position 28,055,932 of record NC_044336.1, on the reverse strand, counting down.
CACAGCTGGTGCATGTATCCTATATGGCTCCACTGATGTCAATGGCGTTGTGACACTTTACACCTGGGGGTGTTCTCAGCTATTTTTTGGTGGCCTCAAAGCACGGCCACCAACTCTTGCTGGTGGCCGCTCTGACAAACTTTCCTAAAATACTTAATTCACTTTAGGAAAAACAAATAAATATGCACATACACATGTCCAAATCATTGTCATCATTTATGTAGGGTGTTCCCTCCTCCCTGACTTAACAACATACAGTTGTCACGATTCTTTACTGGACCTAAACAGAATAGAAACAAAAAAAAAAAGGTGCTTTGCATGTTCTTGTCTTATGTTGTTGTTTTCTTTTGCTTTTTTGGTATTTTTTTAAGACTTGCTAGCTAGTAAGTCTGCTGCTGTGAAAAGTGATGTTTATATGTTTGGGCAAAATGATATCAACAGAATCAGACTTGCTAGCTAGCTGGGAGGCAGTGAAAAGCGATATTAACAAACATACAAATGTCACTTTTCACAGCAGATTTACTTGGTCCTGGTGAGCTGGGGATCAAATTAAGTCCTGAATGAGGAGGTTGATAAGGAAGCAGCGGGGGCCAGGGGTGATGGATGGGGGAGCAGAGAAGGCAGCAGCAGGGGCCAGGGGCAATGGGGGGAGTTGTAAGCCAGGGCTGGGGGACAGAACCTGCCACCGCACAGCTGGAGCATGAAGCCCCACAGCTGGAGCCTTCAGGGTGGAAGCCTGAGCCCCACCACCTCAAGGAAGTGGAGAAACGCCCACCGACTGCTTGCTCCCCTGGCGTTTCTGGCTCCCGAGGGGCACAGGACCCAACCCCTTCTGGTGGCCCCTGGAGAGGATCCACTGCTTTCCCCCTCCAATCACTACCCAGGAGGCTGTGGCCACAAGAAAAGCCTCTGAGGGCCACATTTGAGAAATGCTGCTTTACCCCGCCTGAGGTTCTGCCACATTGATTGGGGCTGACGGGGTTAAAGTTGTCTTAGCCTCTTTATGCTTCTAACACAACCTCTCTCCTCTCCTGCAGGCTGGGCCATTTCTCCAGAGCTGCTGTCAGCCTGGGCTGTGGAAACTCGCCTGGCCCCTCACTCCACTCTGGATCTCACATAGTTTATGGTTTTGTTAAGTGACACTTCAGCTAAAGCATTTAACAGACAAGCACAAAAACCTGACTGGACATGCTGGAGAGCGTGGAACTCAATTGGGCTAGTGTGCAGAGCCCTCAGCAGGCCCTGGCTAGGTCAGCAGCACACTAGGCTTAGCTGAGATTCCTGATTCAACTGGGAATTTTGGAGAGTCTTGTTTTTCCACCAGCCTTCCTATCACAGAGGAATTTGTTCCCCACTTGCCCTTCCCACCTCATGGGGGGTGGGTGTCACAGCAGGGAGAGGCCTGTTGTGTATTGCATCCCAATTTGTTCTGCATTTCCACTCCATTTGCTTTCTTCCTCTCTCCTGTGCTGAGAAGACGTTTGCTGCCCAGGGGTCCAATCTACTTCAAGACGGAAATGTAATAACAAAAATATCTGCATGGCAGGGAGGCTTCTGCCTTGCACAGAAAAGCTGCCTGCCAGAGTGACCAGCCTGGGGACATGCTCCAAGTGCCCCGAGGGTCCCCAGACATGGTCTCTGCCCGTCTGAGCTCAAGGTGCTGCACAGTTAGAGACATGACAGGAGCTCTGGCCATTGGCTCCATGGAAACTAAAATTTCACAGTCACAGCTGCAGTGTGGTTTTCATGGACAATGCAGTGTGCAAATCCCTGCATTCTGATTAGCTGATTCTTTCAGTAATCACCTTATGCCCACAACCAACATGGCTGCCATGGCATCTCACCTCATCCAGAAAGAACACAGGGATTGAGCCTGAGAGCGGCTGAGTTGAGGGTATTGTGGGTGCTCGGCAACTCAGGATCCCGTTGTTTTTAACCCAATGATTACTCAAAAATACTGACCCAGTAGACATTACAGAAAGGATAGAATGGACCCTCCCCAGCCCGGAGGCAGCTGTAGATGCTCCCCCCTTCCATGGCGGCCAAAGCACAATGGAGTGGGAGTTTGTTCCAAATGCCAGTTTGCCCCTCACCATGTTGGAGAAGACAAACCTCTGGGCAGAAGAGGAGACCAGGATCCATGGAAATCACAACAAGTTCCTCGCACATGTTTGCTGTGCTGAAGTGTGCACTTTCTCTGCCACTCCTCGCACATCCATTAACTCCCAGGGGAACTAAATGCTTGTGGTGAAAAGGAGAAAAAAAATTCCTGGCACTATGCTAGTGCATGTTCTACCCTGTCCCCCCATTCTGCATCGGTCCAGGTCTATGTAGCTGGAAAGCTGTTTGGGGCAGGGACCAGTCAGTACTCTGTTTGTACAGCACCTAGCACCATGGGGCCTGTTCTTGCCACTACCGTAATAGTAACAATAATGATCAGAGGAGAGTAGACAGGAAGGCTGGAACAATTTTTATAGTGAGGGGTGCTGCTGATGGAAGCCATGTATTTGGTGTTATTACTACTTCAATCCAGGGGGTGTGGCAGTCACCCTAGCCCCCCGACTTCCAGGGCCACTGAGAGTAGATCTCAATGTGAAAACCAGGGGGATGGCAGATGCCATAAACTGAAGTCCACACTTGAAGGTAGGAACAGAATCAAGGGAGGGGATAAAAGATGCATCCTGTGGATTCTCTGTTCTTTCCGTAAGACTACAGCTAGAAGGAAGTCCCCCGGACACCCTGGGGTTCAATAAGCATGTTCACTAGCTGCATACAAACACACACGACCTAGCTATGGACGTTGCTGCTCTGTGAAGTTCTGCAATAAGAGACGGAAAGGTGGGAAGGGCCCACTCAAGGACTAACACACTCTTTAAAGGAAGAGTGATCGAGTCTATACACTACCTAGACTCTTCAATATTTTCTCCCAGAGACCCATGTTTCCACTGTGCCAACACAACTTTCCCACTAAATTGCCCTCTCCTCACTCAATTCCCTCCTGACATCCCATCTCTACAATGATGTATACAAGGAATGAGGTGGCTGATAATGGAGATATTGTCTCTATAAAAAATAAAAATAAAACCCATTGTGTTATTAAAACACTATTATTGGGGTATAGCCAACTGCCTCTTGTGTCATGAGGCGTGACTCACCATGGGGGCAGCTCCTGCTGGCTGTCTTGGGGATTAGCTCCGCAGGGTGGTATGTCCTCTCCAGATATTGCCTCTCCCACTGTCATATCTGCTCTCAGACCCATGTCACTCCAAGGGCCACAGCATCCTCTTCATGACACAGCCATCCAGCCATGTCACCATCAGTGCTCCCCGCTTCCCGGGGATAATACTGCAATCCAACTGTCCAGCCACTTCCCCAGTGATGAGTTGTGCGGAGGGGGAGACACTCAGGCCCATCCACTACTTTGGGTCTCAGTCCAGGCACCCTGTAGATGGCTGCAGCCCCTCCAACGGCTCAGTATGTGTCCCTGGGTCACCTCCCATGGACCCTAACACCTGCTTCACGCTTATCTCAGGGCCTCAGCCTATCAGTCTTAGCAGCCAGCCAGGCGCTTCCTTTCGCTCCCCCAGTCTCTGCCAGCAACTGCTCTGTCCACAGTGCCACAGGGCTCTCAGCCTGCTAAAGGGACAGTCCTGGCTCCTTCAGCTCCCAGTAGCAAGTGACTTCTACTCTGCAGCTCCTGTTATGTGAGCCTGCTGGGCCCTGACTGGCTGCTCCTTGCAGCCTCTCTCTGGTAGGATGTGCCTCACACAGCCTCTCTGGGCCACTTGGAGCACTCACCTCCCCTGCTCAGGTTAACTCTTTCTATACTTGTGTGGGGCCAACAACCCGTCACACTTGCCAACCTGACCTGTTCATTGTACCACTTTCCCCTCTGTCTCATCTGTCTGCATGCTGGGTTTTTCCACAGTGTAAGCTCTCTAGGCAGGAACAGAGTCTTCCCTTGTATTTGCATAAGGTCAAGCATATTTGTGGGGGGCTGTCAGGAACAGACATCTTAGAGCTGTCTATTCCCACAGGCTTTTCCCTTTTCCAAAAGCTGGTTCTGTTGCATATAAGTAAATTTGATTTTCTTCCCTCTACTCATCAGCTGCAAAATATTTTGTCACCCTGATGAAGTAACAGGGTGCAAGGAGAGAAGAGTCTGCCACGTGTACCGGTGCTGAGAAATTAATTTATTAAACATTTGATACTGAAACCTTAATTGCAGCTTTAATTTGTGGGCACTACAATAGGATCCAGCATTGGGGCTGGAGATAGAATGAAACAGAGAAAAAGTCCCACATTGTTTTACTGCTTCACAATGTTCCAAATGCCATTCCACTCTGAGTAAAGTTGTTCTGTGTAAAATATATCTTCCCAACAAAGCTGCCACTCAGACTATTTAATTAGTTTAAACAGGTCTTGCTTGTTAAGTCTACTCTGTATTCCTCTCTCTCCAGGAGAAGTATCATTAATTCCACAAGGAAGGTTCTGATCTTCAGAGACATTGAGTTCATCTGACACTAAATGCACGTTGGCCCAGCCATAAGATAATTGGCCTGCGTTACGGCCATGGGGCATGATACACAACATTCCAGGGATTTCTGACATACTTGGAAAGGGCTATAAAATTATGTTTCACTGGATTAGTCAAGGAGTCTGAATCTCATTTTTAAGATGCCAAAAGTTCTCTCAGTGACTGCTGAGTTTATTGGCTTTACTGTCACTTTGCTCTGCTGGAGCTGAGGAATGTGACAGGCCAGTCATTAATGACATTTTTCAAAGTTTCTCACAAATGTATAAAGCAGCATTGAAACCACAGCTACAAGCCATGTTCCAAGGCTGGGGAGTTCCAGAGTTTGGCAACAGGGTGCTGAGCCTCTCTCCTGCAGGTCTCCATTTCTGGGCCTGTCCAGGGCAGCAGAGATTGAAAGGCATTAGTATTGGTGGCCTGTGTGACATGAGTTTGGTGATCTCTGTCCCATTCCCCACAGCACAAAACCCACCACTATCACTGCAGTTGGCCCCCTTTGACTGTGTGGACAGGAAAGCCAACCTTCAACTGTGCATGGACCTTAATTCTCTTCTGTGGTTCCTCTGTTCAGCTGGAAAAACATCCACATGCCTTATGACTATACTTTGATTCTGTCCTCCATGTATTTTCCCCAGAAACCTGAAGGAGCTGGAGGTAACAGCCCAGTGGGAAAGCTTGGGGTAAGGCTGCTCTCAGACAATTTCTGATGTTCCTGATGTTAAAAAAACTTGTTTTGAACCTCAAGTGGCTAATTTCCAAGGGGAAACAGTTACAATGTTGAATGGAAACTCCAAGCATCCAGAAAGGGCAGAGACTTATATTGCCAGCATGCAAGTTATACTGCCCCTAACATTCAGAAACTGAGAGTCAGCCCCCCCCCCAAAGTTGAGGTTTTAAAATATAATAATAAATGTTGGGTTCTTCTGATGTGCCTTTGGGGGCATGGATCATCTTTTCAGGCTTTGCAATCATGAGAGCTAGAAATGGTTTTTTTGGGAGCTGGGATTATTTTCTGATCATAGGACTCCAGGAGCTGGGGCTTTAAGAGAAAACACCAAATATCACAAACCTTATGATAAACTCATGAGAGTTAGCAACAATGAGATTCTTTAAGGCCTCCAGCTGGAAACACAGGGAAGGGTCCCCTGTTCTCTTCACACCCCTCTGGCCTCCACGCAACCTCTTGTACAGCAAGTAGATTGATAAAATAGCCACTGGCTTCAGCCATCACCATTCTGGCTTCCAGGCCAGGCAAACTGACCTGCAGTGTTACTGGACACAGTGAGTGTAGCGTAATCACTGTGCAAATTAACACAGAAAAGATTTCTCAAGTCCCTAAAATAACTAATAGAGGAAAAGCAGAAAACCAGCTGTAGATCCATAATATACAGATGTCAGCCTGGCTGCAGGGAGTTTTGGAAGCAGTGATTCTGGACCCAACCCCTCCCAAACCACAGAACAACTCTTCAGTTCAGGCAAGAACACAGAGCAGCAGAGGATCCAGCACTTTGCTCCAGAGATGGGTAAAATAATCCTGATGCAGACTGAGCAAGAGTGCCGGCTAAATCTGTAAAGCACTTTGGAGTGAAAGGCATTCTAGAGATGTATGTTATTCCCGTAGCAATGGCATCATTCTGGACATGAGGGATAAAGCAGACATAGTGAACAAAAAGGTCATTATATCTGGATGTCAACCCAAGCCCAAGGTGCTCTTCTTTGCTCCCAGAAAGAGATACAATTAACCACAGACCTTCCACTCGTGCAGAACTAAACACAAAACTCATCTCTTTAAGTTCGTTTTGTCTCGATAAACACACTCACAAAAATAAGCAACCAAAACACCTGCATGCAAACATGCCTTTTCTCTGACAGGCCGGGAAGGAGAAAAGAAAAGATTGTTATTTCTACATGAACATACTTGTGAAGTGCTCAGAAACTCCAATGGTGAGTGCAGTACAAATACCCAGACAGATAACTGAGATTAAAGGGAACAAGTCCTCCTAAGGCTAAGAGTACATGCAGATTCCCAGGACTGTTTTCCATACTGCCTGCCGCCCAGATGGAGGCTGTTACACTTCTGTGTGTTCCTCACTCCTGAGTATTCAGATTGGCTTGTCACTTGAGCTGATGTATAAGAGTTCATCCTGCCAACACACAGCCCCTGCATGCAGGGCTATGAGCTCTCTCTCTCTGAATATTGCTAAATACTAAGATGCATTGCCCATGTATCTTACTTTATTACTTTACTAAACTAACAACAAAGAAATGCACTCTGTTAGATTTTGGACCCCTCGCTATTCATACATCATCTGTTGGATACAAAAATGCTTCTGGTTGTTCTTTTGAGCTGGCTTAACCTTGACAAATTAAATAATTTGTAAAAAGCAAATACCAAAAAAATGTGATAACATTCAAAGCAGGAGAATTACATATTATTGTTATAAGAACAGAGAGCTTCGGAATCTTCCCACTACCCACAACACATACATAAAGATGATTGTTTTCCTCTTCTTGCTTTCAGGGATTCGCCAAGAAATGTGACCCTAATAATGTTAGATTCTAGTCTCAAAGCTAACTTCTCTGTGCTACAAAAAATGTACTAAATGTAAAATAGCCTTACGGATATGGCACTGTTCTGTATTTGGGAGAAAACAGTACACACATGGTCAGTCTGATCTCATCTGCACTGCTGTAAATGCAGAATAACCCATCTGCATTGGTGTAACTGAGATAAGAATCTGGTCCATAATCTATTAAATGCAGTGCTGTTGTAGCTGTGTTGGTCCCAGGACATTAGAGAGACAACCGGGTTAAGGTCATATCTTTTATTGGACCAGCTTCTGTTGGTGAGATAGACAAGCTTTCGACCTTTCATAGAGCTGACCTGAAGAAGAGTTTTTTAATCATTTTAGTCATTCTTGTAGCTCATCTCTGACTCCTCCAATTTATTAACATCCTTCTTGAATTGTGGGCACCAAATCTGGACACAGGATTCCAGCAATGGTCGCACCAGTGCCAAACACAGAGGTAAATAACCTCTCTACTCCTCCTAGAGAGTTCCTTTGTTTATACCCCAGGATTGCGTTAGCTTTTTTGCCCACAGCATCACACTGGTAGCTCATGGTCAGCTGATTATCCACCACAACTTGCAAATCTTTTTCAGAGTCACAGCTTCCCAGGGTAGCGTCCTTCATCATGTAAGTATGGCTGCCATTCTTTGTTCCGAGATGTACATATTGATATTTAGATGTATTAAAATGCTTATTGTTAGCTCGCACCCAGTTTAACAAGTGATCCAGACTGCTCTAACACAAGGACCTGGTCTTTTCATTATTTACCACTCCCCTAGTTTTGTGTCATCCGCAGACTTTGTCAGTGATGATTTTATGTTTTCTTCCAGGTCATTGATAAAAATATTAAATAGTGTACGGCCAAGAACCTCACTAGAAACATGCCTGCTCATTGACGATTCCTCATTTAAAATTTCATTTTGAGACCTATCAGAAAGTCAGTTTTTAATCCATTTATTGTTGTAGTTTTTTAATCAAAATGTCACAGGGTATCAAATCAAACACTTTACAGAAGTCTAGGTATGTTACATCAACACTATTACCTCTATCAACCAAACATATAATCTCATTAAAAAAAGATATCAAGTTAGTTTGACAGGATGTATATTTCATAAATCCATGTTGATTTGCATTAATTACATTATTCTCCTTTAGTTCTTTATGAATTAAGTCTCTTTATCAGTTCCTCCATTAGTTTTCTCAGGGTGGAAGTCAGATTGACAGGCCTGTAATTACGCAAATCATCCCGTTCACCCTTTTTAAAAATTGGCACAGCATTAGCTTTCTTCCAGTCTTCTGGAACTTCCCCAGTGCTCCAAGACTTATTGAAAAATCAACATTAATGGTCCAGCGAGCTCCTCTGCCAGCTCTTTTAAAATTATTGGAATGCAAGTTAACTGGACCTGCTGATTTTAAAATGTCTAACTTAAGTAGCTGCTGTTTAATATTCTCCTGGGATTCTTGTGGAATAGAAAGAACGTTGTCATCACTATGTAATGAAACTATATCATCTGGTTTTCCTCAGGTACAGAACAGAAATATTTATTGAACTCTTCTGCCTTTTCCATATTACTATTGATAATTCTACCAGGTCCATCCAGTAGTGGATCAGTACCATTGTCAGAATTCTTTTTGTTCCTAAAATATTTTTAAAATTCCTTGTTCTTAACTCTACTGGCCATAGATTTCACCTTATGTACCTTTGGTTCTCTTGTCAGTTTTTCATTATTCCTGATTTATATTCATTACTATCAATTAATTTCCCCTTTCTTCATTTGTTCTATAATATAATAAATCATTGTTTATGCTTAGAGCTAGCCAAACATTTTTTAATATTATCTAGTGTTTTGGTTTTTTCATAATTTTTAATATTTTTAAAACAATCAAAATGATTATCAAAATCGGGTTTGATAAACTGAAAAAGTTTTGATAGCCATTTTGAAAACAATTTCAATTAAAGATACTTCAAAAAATAGAGAGAAATGAAAACTTGGCCCATTTCAAACCCTGCAAATCAAAAATGACTTTAAAAATGTCAAAAATGTTGGCAGAATTGACTTTTTTTTTTCTTTTGCATTTTCCAGTCAGCTCTGCTGAGGGTATAACTCAGTTTATACCAGCGTTTCTCAAATGTGTCCTCCGTGACTGCATGCAGTCACCAGGGGTTCTTGCAGCCACAGCCTCCTGGGTGGTGAAGGAGGGGGGCAAAGCAGCAGCCCTTCCCCAGGGGCCACCAATAGTGGTTGAACCCTGACTTCCTCTGAAGACACATAAGCCGGAGGAGCAGGCAGCCAGTGAGTTCCCCAGCTTCCTGGGGGTGGTGGGATTGGGCTTCAGCCCTGGGGTGGCAGGTGGCAGGCTCTATCCAAGGGGGTTCAGGCTCCATCCCCGGGATGTGGTGCCAGACTCTGGCCCTGAGCTTACCCTCCTTCACCCCAGCCCCCTGCTGCCTCCTCCAGTGCTCCATTACCCCCGGTCCCCATTGCCTCTGTACCCACCTCACCCAGGGTTAATTTGTCCCTGGGCTGAGAAAATCCACTGTGAAAGAGCAGGATCGCCGGGGAGGTGGGGGAGTGGGGCAATTTGTCCCAGAACCCTGGCCCCACAGGGGACCCGCGACCTCTGGCCTGGTGGTGGTCCGGGTCTTCAGCGCCATTTCGATGGTGGGGGGGCCTTCAGTGCTGCTGAAGACGCAGAGTGACTGAAGGGCCCCCGCCGCCGAAATGCCACCGAAGACCCAGACCGCCGCTGGGTGAGTACAAGTGCCCCAGGACCCCTGAATCCTCTGGGCAGCCCTGTGAAAGAGGGATTTGTATGTTTGTTAATATCACTTTTCACAGCGCACACAGTAGCTAGAGGGTCCGTTTTTAAAAGCAACAAAAGACCAAAAGAAACAAGAAAAAAGACAAGAATGCTCAAAGCACCTTATTTGTGTTTCTATTCTGTTTAGGTCCAGTAAAGACTAGAGACCACCGAACATTATTGTTATTATTGCACCAAAAACCCTATGATGATAAATTACAAGCATTTGGACACGTTTATGTGCATGTTTATTTCTTTTCCCTAAAGTTAATTAGTTTAGGAACAACGCTGAGAGCGGCCACCAGCCACAGAGCACTCGCTCTGAGAGCCCCTGGTTTCTACTGCGTGCGAGGGAGGGACCAGTCTGTAGGTGCTGTAAGAGTTGGAGCATCTCCTCCCTGTTCCCTGCACAGTCGGTTTTGCAGCCTCTGTGCTGCACTAATGCAGGATTTCGCATGTGCTGCATGAAGGTCGTTGGGGAAACCTAAGGGCAGTTCAATTATTAGGCCTGCGATTATTGCCAGGGCCAAAGGCCCCTCCCCCCAGTTCCATACTCGGGGCAGGGGGAGCAAAGCCCCTGCGCTGGGCAGGAAGGGGAGGGGTCGCGCGGAGACAATAACTCTCCTTTCTGCAGCAGCCTGACCCCATCCCCTTCCCCAGCTGCCAGTCTCCGCCCTCCCTCTCTCCCCTCCCCTCCCCTCCCCTCCCCATTGGCTCCCTGGGAATTTGGGGAGCCTCCGAGCTCGGGGTGGGGGAGGAGCCGGGCACGCGCGCTGCATTGTGTGCCCCGCCGCGGGAGCGCGCCGGAGGGAGGGATGCGGGTGCCCGCGGCTGTCGGGGGCGCGCCTCGGGGCTCCGTCCGGCCAGTCCCGTTGTGTGTCGGGGCGGGGAGCGCAGCGGAGCCGGCCGGCGCCATGGAGGAGCTGAGCAGCGTGGGCGAGCAGGTCTTCGCGGCCGAGTGCATCCTGAGCAAGCGGCTCCGCAAGGTGGGCGCCCGGCGCGGGCCCCCCCGGCCCGTCCCCGCTCCCGGGGCATCCTCCCCGGCCCGGCGCTAACCGCCTCTCTCTCCTCCCGCAGGGCAAGCTGGAGTATCTGGTGAAGTGGCGAGGCTGGTCCTCCAAGTGAGTGCGGGCGCGGGGGCCCCCGGCCCGGCCCCGGCCCCTTCCCCGCTGCTGGTGTTCGGGCGGCGCCGCGTCCCGGCCCCGGGTCCTTTTGTTTACAAATAGGAGTGTGAGTCCGTGTGTGAGTCCGTGTGTGAGTCCGTGTGTGTGAGTGTGTGTCCATGTGCGAGTGTGTGTTTGAGTGTGAGTCCGTGTCTGTGAGTGTGTGTCCATGTGTGAGTGTGTGTTTAAGTGTGAGTCCGTGTCCGTGTGAGTGTGAGTCCGTGTGTGTGACTGTGTGTCCATGTGTGTGTCCGTGTGTGTGAGTGTGTGTCCGTGTGTGAGTGTGTGTCCGTGTGTGTGTGTGAGTCCGTGTGTGTGAGTGTGAGTCCGTGTGTGTGTGCGTGTCCATGTGTGAGTGTGTGTTTGAGTGTGAGTCCGTGTCCATGTGAGTGTGAGTCCGTGTGTGTCTGTGTCTGTGGCCGTGTGTGTGTCCATCCCTCCTCAGTCCGTCCGGCGCACGCTTCGTGCTGCTGCCCCGGCTCCCGGGCCGCCCCCAAGCTGGGGCAGGCGGCTCCGAGCGGGCCCCGCTCCGGTGGGGATGGGCCGGGGGAGCTGCCTGGGTGTCCACGCTTCGCCTGCCGGATGAAACCTGAGCTTCCCATTGATGCCGGTGGGGCTGCGCCTTTCCCGGGGGGGGGGGGGGATCTGGCAGCCCGGAGGGGACCGTGTCTGTTTACTCCTCCCGCCAGCTGCTCCTGGAAACCCTTTTCCCTCCCGGCTTCTCCTTTCAAGCCCCCTCCCCCAGGCAGCACACACATTGTTATCCTTAATCCTTCGGCTCATCCAGGACTTGCCCCCGTCAATCAAGGCACTTCACTTTTCTAGACCGTCCCTGTTTTCTGACCCTTGGGCAGAAAAAAAAAATCGGGACTCCCTTTCCAGAGTCATTTCTGGTCGTTTGTTCTCCAGAGCATCTTCTGCGGTGCACTCTGATGAGAAGGAGGTTTGCATCCTATGTAGTGTTGCCATTTCTGCAGCGATTGTAGCAACTCCCACTGTCCCTGCCAGATCTTTACTGTAGGGTTATTCGAAGATGTGGCTTTGGATGGGACGGGTGCACTGTTCTCAGAGTCACATCAATCCCATGGGCTGTCATGTGAGCTGCTTTTGAACAGATGATATTCCATATAGTAGTCCAAGCTTTTTCAAAATGCTTTCATGTTGCTGTTCTCTATTATGTGTTTACTCTTCTTTTCCAGACACAACAGCTGGGAACCTGAAGAGAATATTCTTGATCCAAGGCTGCTCCTTGCCTTCCAAAAGAAGTGAGCAAACTATAAATACTTTTGGTGGTTGTTGTTGGATGAAGAATGTCTAATCAATCATTTGGTTTTTGGCTGTCCTGCAAACAGCTTACTGAAGAGCTCATCAGGCTAAAATATGATGATACTCTAAACAGACAGTTTAGGTTCATAGACGGCTACCGAGTGTTATAAATGTGATTAATTTGGGGCCCGAGATCAGAATGTATTTTACATAGATTGTGCAGTGTGACCACACTAGCATGTGATACAGACATTTAACTTGGAAATGAGCGTTGGGAGCTGAATGTGCTTGGCCTCTAATCTAAAGGTCTGGGCCACTGCTTGGATTTTCATGTATGGCTGCATGCACAGGTAGAGGCAGTTTCTAGAATTACAGAAACAAACTTATTTTGAAAATCCATTGAAACCATACTTGTTGGAGGAATGTGATACCTATCCCCTGGCATGATTGGGTGGCGTGGCGGGGCTAGAGAAACGGTGCTCTCTAGAATGTTCAGTACTCGTATATGGAGCTCAGCTCTGCAATTTTACTGCATGATTAGTTAAGGTAACTAGAACTCCTTGTGCACTGGGGTGCAGATATAGCCCGCTAGCTACAGTAGCCACAGCGCTGGCAAATGTTTTGCCTTTGCACTAATATAAAACACTAAACTTTCCAATTGGCCTAAATTATAGCTGGTTTCTAAATCCACTTTGTGGTTTGTTTTTTTTAAATCTAGGTATTATTGTGGGTGGCACAATGACCTGTTGAATAGGGTGCAGCAGTTAAAAAAGTGAGTAGGGTGCTCTGGTGTTCAGTCAGCCATCACTTTGCTCTGGAGACACTATTATTCTAACCTCCTCTCCATCCCATAATTGCCATTCCTATATGGCATCTTCCCTCACAGTAAGAGGGCCCTTTTATGGCCTCTTATTGTCACAGGGAATCATCTGGTAGAAGACAGCGATGCCTCTTTGCCACCACACCTTGCTGGGAGCCTGTTTCTAAGAGGTCTCTTTCCTTCATCATATTTGTTTCCTGTGTGGCAGTGCAGAGCTTGATTGCTGTAAGAACTTCACACACAATCTATAGTAACAGACTTTCTATTCCAGTAACCAGCATCTGTTGCTATGGGGTAAATATTCTACATATTCCGGTGCTGAGAGAGCTACTCTGTGACTCCCAGAGAGAATTCCTCCACCTCCCCGCCCCATTCCCCCAGCACTTACAGAATGACCTGGGTGCTTTCCCAAACCCATAACAAACAGCTTGGGTCAGAGTGAAATCTGTAGGCTTGGCGCTCTCCAGGAAAGACTGCTGTATGTTTGTCACAAGTATAACACTGCTGCTTGGATTAGAACTGGGTTGTGCAGCATTTCAAACAAGGGCTCTGCTGATCAGAGAGGAACTAGGCTGGCTCTTGGGTGCAGCACTGTCCTCAATTGGTGTGTTTGCAGGGAACATGAGAAAGAGGTGCAGAATCGGAAGAGGGGCAAACGACCCAGAGGCAGGCCCAGGAAACATGTGGTGAGTAACAGTGGTGATGTGTGGGGTGGGGGGGTGATGCCAGTTCTTGGGACATTTTTTGCCTGAAAGGCCCTTACAACCTCTTGTGTCATAATGTGGAGTGTTGCTGAAATGGATCATACGTCTTGGGTTTCCGTTGGAGAATCGGGGGCCACAGAGCTGCCAGGAGACACTGTTCTGAGAGCAGAATGTATCCAGGAATGTGTCCTGAGGTTACATATAAGGGGCAGGGATAGGGGGAGCTTCTCTTTATGCAGACCTTTGGTAATTGCTTATCAGCAATGATGGGGAGGGAAAAGCGTGAATCACATGGAATTTGAGGGCGATATATTAGATCTGGCCTGGGTGCAGTGGGGGCTCTTTGGCCCTTTGCAGAGTAAAGGCCTACGCACAGTCAGGGACTGATGCATGTGATGCAGTGATCTGTGGGGTCACTGAGAACAAATTTGTATCTTGCTGAAGAACTTAGCCACACTCAGTTCTGCCAGCTATCTTAATTCAGGCTGATGTTCTTCCTGCTCCCTCTTTATTTTTATTTTAAAGGAACCAGAGGTGCCTCCAAAAATCAAGTCAAGTAGCTCCTCATCCTCCACATCTTCATCTTCTTCCTCCTCTGATGAAGAGGATGAGAGTGACCTGGAGGCAAAGAGGGGTCCCCGGTGCAGAGAGACTCACCCAGTGCCACAGAAGAAAGCTCAGATTTTGGTTGCAAAGCCGGAAATAAAAGACCCTGTCAGGAAGAAGCGTGGGCGGAAACCTCTGCCTCCGGAGCAGAAGGCAGCCAGAAGGACCATGAACCTGGCAAAGGTGCTGAAAACAACCCGAAAGGAGATGGGTGGAGGTTCCAAACTGATGGGGAAATTGCAGCCCCAACACAATGCTCAGGCCTCAGGTATTGCTGTGCTTAAATCTAATGTGAAAGAGCCCCAAAGTGCACTGAGTGGGCTTGGTTCAGGGGGCTTATCCGCTGAGAACCTGCCCAATATACTGAAGGGCCCTTCTGGGAGCCCAAGCCATGGGATCAGCTGGCAGAGTTCTATCGTGCACTACATGAACAGGATGTCCCAAAACCAGAGCTTGGCAGAGGCCCCAGCCCCAGGGAGACTGGCACTCAAGTCACAAGCATCCACCAAGAGTAGCCTAGGACTAGACTTAAAAATGAGAAACCAGAAAGGAGCTGGGGAGCCTGGGTTGAATGTGCAAGGATCCAAAGCAGCCAAGGCACTTGGCAGTGGTGCTGGAGGGGATCAGAAATCAGGCTTCACTGCTGGGGCTCAGACCCTGCCCAACGGCAGCAAGGCACCTGTGAATTCGCCTGTCCTAGGAAGCCACCTGACTTCCAATCAGGAGCTGAACCTTCAAGCTTTAAACTTACAGAGTATCAAAAATGGGCCAAATTCAGCAGGTGGCAGCAGCCTCCCTCGGCATGTCTGTGGAACTGTGGCCAAAAGTTCTGGCGCCGCAGCTGTGAATGTGGGGGCAGCCGCTGCCACGGGCAGCGGGGTGGGCACAGTGGTGAATGCACAAGACACAGGGCTGCCGCCAGGCGTGGACACCTGCAAAAATGAGAAACCAATGCAAAGAGCAGCTGCTGGGGAAAGAGACGTGACAAAAAGTGGTGCCTCATGTGTGCAAGAGGGGCACCCCACAAGAGAGAACCACAAGCCGGCAGCCCTGTCTGAAATGAGCACCGGCGAAGAGGAGACCAGCTCCGATTCGGATAGGGATTCTGCCTCGTTTCCTGGTATGAGCCAGAACATGTCAGTCTCCATCCAGACCAGCCAGGACTGGAAACCCACCCGCAGCCTGATCGAACACGTCTTTGTCACAGACGTGACAGCCAACCTGATTACAGTGACCGTCAAGGAGTCTCCCACCAGTGTTGGGTTTTTCAATCTTAGACATTACTGAACCAGGAGGTACGAGGTGGGGGGATGGGTTCCATAGCTCCTTCTGATGCCTCTTTCCCATTGGCTTTACCTGATTGTTTCATTGGGTTTTTCTTTAAGTGAATGCCAGATGGCAATGAGATTTGGGGAGGCAAAAATCAGGTGTCCCTGCCCCTATAAGCAATTGGCTATCAAACAGCACTCTGGCTTCCCCCAACAAAGTGTTCTGCCATTGCCGGTCAGCAATGTTCTTGGTGGTTCATTGTATCTGTGGAGGTTTCCTGGAGCCAATAGAGATTTTCTCTGAGGGCTGCGAGGAGTAGGATACAATGAAATCTGTTAAGAGTTACCAAAGGGCATTCTGTTTTTCTGACCACTATAGCAGATGGCACCAGAGTAAGGCTAATGCAGTGGTTCTCTGGTGGGGATTAAGGCTGGCTGCTTAAAAGTGCTTAGCAAGTGACTGGTAAGCCAGGTTTCTCTGTGGTTGGATTTCTTTGCTGTACAACTTGAAATGTCAGAACACCAGGTACCTGCAACACCAGAACATGCAAGTACCTGGACAGTTGGGGAGAGGGCTATGGGATCATGCAATGTAACAGGCTAAAGCTTTTCCTTGAGAAAAAGTGAGTTTTTGGGGGGGGGGTTGTTTGTTTTTGTTTTGTTTTGTTTTCCCTCTAGGCATTAGCACAAGCTCCTGGGACAGTCAAACTCAATCCAAATCAGACAGCCAACTTCTGCAGTGTTCCACATGCTGCAGGGTTGGGGGTTGCCTGTAGATGTGGGGGTTTTCAGGGGCCATTAGTTTAAGCCCAGCTACCCTCCTGGGCTAGGTTGCTCCGAGTGATGAACGTGAAGTGACTGCTAGTTCTCTTGTGTTGTTTTGCAAATGAATGGAAATATTGTTTACATTTATATACAAAATCCTCCCTTGTTCAGAAGGAAGGTGGGGGGCAAGGGGGTATCAGACTAAAACTGTTGCTGCTGCTGGCAAACTCAGACCCGCTGTGGTGGGAATGGGCATCACAGCCTGCATTCACACCACATGGGGCACGTTTGGGGTGCACAGCTTGAGCTGGCAGCTGATCAGCAGTGTAAGCTGCTGCTGTGAAATTTCTCTGTGCATGAAAGAAGAGAAATCAGGGATGAGAACCAGTCTGGACGATTTAGTGCTCTCCAGATCCAGGTCTTCTCCTTCTCCCAGTATCATTAACACTTCACCTTGCATCCATCAGCCACTAGTCCTGGTGGAGCTTCTGCAGACACCCCCACGCCGCATGTTTGGGAGCATTAAATCACATGGTACATGCAAATACTTGTGGCAGGATTTAACTTGCTGCTTGCACATGTCCTTCAGGCCCGTGTGTAGGTTTTGCAGCCCCAGGCCTAAAGCCACCTGCTGCCTGGAGACCCGCTGTGAAGCTCAAGCACAATGGAAAAAACTTTTCTCCTAGGTGTGAGGTTTATAGGTGCCATGAGGCATGGGAGAGCAGGCAGCTCGAGGCTCTGACTTGCCATTAGCCTTGTCTTGATGCTACCACTAGGAATGAGTGAGGGTTAAAACACAGCGTTTGTGGGATCCAAATTCCTGCCAAGCTCCCATTGCCAGCAAGCTTTACGAGCGCTGTGGAGGCAGTGCATGCAAGGCTCACGCTGGGTGCTGCCAAGTGCCTTCAATTCACATGATTTCAGTGGAAACTGAGGGTGCTCAAAACCTCCTAGGGTGGGACCCAATGTGGCTGGGGTGAGGACAGTGCTCACCTCACAGCCTCTCAAGCAGCAGTTCCCTATGGACAGCCTTTGGCAGGCTCTGGATGGAGCCTCCTTCAGGCAGACAAGGAGGCTTTTGCTGAACTCTTTGAATGCAGCCTTTGCGATTGTAGTGTTCTGGAACTCTCCTGGATGTGTGGCAGGGGCAGCCTGGTACCTTCACATGCTATAAGAACATGCCTGCAAAAGGCAGCCCTTGAAAGATCAATGCAGCAGGGTGGCCGATGACTGTCTGGGCTGGCGGATCAGTGTGTTTAGGTGCCACTTCAAAGTGGATGGGTTCACCTTCTACATCCCTGCCCCAGTGACATGCATCTTACTCAGCCACAGTCTGGAGCACCTGCAATGTCAGTAGCGGCTGGGCTACTAAAGGGATGCTGTCAACTCGTAAAGAGCCAAAGGCTGCAGCTCCACTAGGTGAATATAGGCGCACACATATTTCTTCAATTCTGTTTTACTGCTCTGATGTGGTCAGGCATTTAAAATGCTAGTTCCTTTGGGCCTGGGCTGGCTGCTATGCTGGTCTCTCAGGTGGGTAGTGAACGTCAGGGAGGTTTGATAATCTATTGCTGTTGGTACTGTGGTGTCTGGGTTGCTTGCTAGGGAAGGTTCCACTGGATTTTATATTTAATTCATAAACCTTAATTGGTTTAGGTTTCATTTTTAACAAACGTAAACTTGAGTCCAATTTGAGATGACAAGCCCTTAATCTTATGCAATGGCTCCTGCCTTGAACATAACCCTGGTGGATTTGTCTCCTCAAGTGTGTGGGACAAGAGGTCATGTGGGTCAGACTAGTTTAATCTGCAGGAGGGTTTGTAAGAAGAGTTGGCTTTGGAGCTCCCTGGTGCCAAAAAGTAACGTCTGTTATTCAGTTGACCTCATAATTCAAGTGCAGCCAAACTAACTACTATGACTTTGAGACCTTCAAATTAGCTTGTGGATTCAGAAGACTTTGCCCCTGTGGTGGCCTTTACCACATGTGTTCTGAAGCCCCAGACATGGGGATGCTGGAAGTTCCTTTACATCAGTAATGAACAAGGGGGGTCTGGAGATCTTAAAAGCTGTGTCTGGCTGTCTTCCCCACACACCAAATATCTATTACTTGGCCTTTGCAAATCCAAACTAATGTAACTTACAATGTGCCTTCTGGAATGTTCTGTCCCCGCCTTGCCCATGATAGAGGTACCGACAGCAGTCTCACCCTTATGCAAAGCTGGGTTAGTCCAGGGTCCTATGAAAAGCAAGGACATGGGTGAGGGGAAGGAGAGAAGATCCTTCCTTCTCAGCAGGGTGGCACCCAGCATTTATGTGGACCTCCAGTGACACCTGCTTTGGTGATGGTAGCAGCTGGTGTGTATCCAAAGGGAACTGCACCCTCCTTTCTGAGGCTGGCGTCTGAACACGGAGAGGGAAGAAGCTGCTTCCAAGGGATGAACCCATAAATCCTTAGAATAAGTCTGGTGATGGATCTGTGTAAACAGCCTCCTGGGATGGCCATTGAAAAATGGCATTTGATGCTGGTCTGGGGAGGGGCCAGTTGATAAGACGATAGAAAACTGCTTCTCCATCCCTACTCCTATAGTGTCAGTACCTGTGTTTGTACTTTGGGGCATTAAGAGGGTTGCACTGGTGTAGAACAGGGCTTGGACTGGAGTGACTCATCATGGTGGGTACTGGTTTGCACAGGTGCTACATGCCTACCTTTGTTTACAACCAGTGCAAACCACTATCTGTGTACTTACGGTGCAAAGTTCTCCAGCCTAGACAAGCTCTACCGAAGATGTCCCTGTTCATAATTCCAGTTCTAAATTAAATTGTATTTCACATTTGGTGGCTTGGTCCCACTCAAAGGCATTCTTGCCTTTCAGAGTCTGGCTGGTGTTTTCTTGGGATTCTTGACTTTTGCCCTGGAAACTTGTAATACAAATGGAAACTGGCTTTTTTTCAGCACCAGCCACTTATAAAACTGGGTTCCCCCCCACCCCTCCTGTAATGGTGGGAACCTGCTTTGCCAATGCTAACATTGTGCCTTTCTGTTAACCAGCTGTTTCAATCCCAAAGTTATAAAGACTGTGAAAGTGATAATCTGGAAACACCTTACTTTCATCTCATTCTTCCTTCCCCTTTAATCTGGCATTAAATGTGTTGACTCCCCTTAACAATGTGTGTGTGTGAAAGTTTAACTTTGAAATCAGCCTCTCAAAGGCAAATTGTGTGTTTTAATTTAATCTTTTGTGGACTGAAGTTTAAAAAGCTGGTGCTAATTGTGTTTACCACTAAAATTAGTCTTCAAAGTCTACCTTTTTAAAAAAATTGCTGCTATGAGTTTGTGTTTTAGTTGCATGTCAAACAACCAATTAAAGGCTTGTCACTATTTTTAGTCGTAAGGGGGTTCCCAAGGGAATAGTACTGCAGTATTTGTATATTGAATCAGTATTTTATCCTGGCATAATCTGGTGAAGTATAGGGGTTTTTCATTGGACTGGAAAAAGTGGACAATTCAGTCATCTTCCTTAGGAGTTTAGTATATTTTTATATATATATTTTGTACCAAAAAACTGGAGTTCTTGGGAGCTGCTTCTTTTTGTTTTGGCCCTAAGACTGATATAGATGTGAAGGGCTCTAGACCTAAAAAGAAGAGGTTTTACTAAAAGAAACTGAGGAGGTGTGTGTGAAAACAATGTTCTTGTAACTGTGCCAATTACTGCCTGGTTTGCATTTATTATTTTTTATTATTAAAAATGCCAAATCATTCCTGTGTGCCACTTTTGATTGCTTTAAACTACAGCAGTTTGCTCTTTAGAGAACAAGCATTGGATGTGTTATTGCCTGGGGAATGCTCGAGTTCTTTGTTGGAAACAAGACAGCAGCCCAGCCCGCATGTTAAATAAGGGCTGCCCACCTGAAGACAGGACCGGCCCATTGAGCTTGCAGTGTATTCCCATCAGTGGTTGGGGTTCCAAACTTTGGTGACCTAGAGTTGGCTTCCTTGCATTTTGTGATATTTTCTAGTATTTTTGGACTCTAATGCTAGTGTAGACTCCAGACCTCTAGGCTGCTTTTAATTTATTTTGCAGGAAAACACTACAAGTTGGTATGTCAGACAACTTTGTATAATGTTTTTATTCATGTTAGTATATCAATAAATATTTTTCTAAACTTTTCAAACTACTGTGCAACCTGTGATGGACTGTGTAATTGTACTTTTCAGGTGACTCTCTCACAACCTTTTTCAGACATTTAAGCTTCAGGGCACAGCTGAGAGACATCGTATTATATGGACCTTTCCCTGTTCAGGTTACAGATGGAGTCAGTCGCAGACTAGGACTAGAACACAAGAACTGGAATTCAGTCGCCTTGCTCCAGCTTCTCCCAGGCAAATCCCCTGGACTTAGCTAAGCATTATACCCTGTAGCTTTCTTGAGTGGGGAACATACCACCTTGATTAGGATGTGGAGAAAGTGTGACAGCTACCTCAGATACGGAGTTCTGCAAAGAGAGGGAAGGGGAAAATCAGCTTTCCTGTAGCTTAGCTGTCCCTGTATCCCTGTTAGGTCACTGGCACTAGAGGTGATGTTCTGTGGGGAAGGGCTGTAGCAAGAAAAGGAACCTGCAGCCGCATGTGCCAAAGCACCTTCCACCACCCTCCCACTTATGCTGCATCATCCCTAATGCAGCTGGGCTTAAACTGTAAAGCTGCTCTAAGATGGCACAGCCCTTGCTGGAGTTCAAGGGGAGGGGCCCACAGAGGTTGGCTTGGCACCCTGCACAATAGAAGGTATCAGTGACACGTGCTTTGTAAACCCAAGGAGGGGAGAAAGTTAGGCTCTAACCAATGTGTAGCTTTACATCCTTTTGTCAGCATTTTTAGCCCCAGGAGTTTGGCCTTTGCTACTCCATGAATTCCAGTGGAAAGGCCAGTCCCCCCTCAGTTATTCAGCGTGTGGAATGCACCAGAAGAGGCATCTTTGTCCATGATTTTGGCATGTCCCCCATCCATCATCCCAAGCCTTGTTCTGATCCCTTGTCTCTGATTAAACCCCAACCACCACCCACCTTTGCCAGTCTCTTTTACCAACCCTGACACAGGGCAGCTGCAGCACTTTGGGCCTTCTTAGACGACCAAGAGAGACTCAGACCCCAAACTGCCTCCCAGGACCCCCTGTGCTCTTAAAGGGGATCTGAGAAGAAAGGTGAGAGCAGGTACAGCTGCTGTTCCTGCTGTAGGAAGGAGGCTGGAAGGTGCTTCCCTCTTCCAAGAAGGGGTTTTATCCTTACAAGCATCAAACCCTGTTTTTGCTGGAGCAGGGGGTGCTAATCTCACGGGGCCCTGCCTCTCACGGGACAGCCTGTGCGAAGCTTTGCTAAGCTCTTCCTGCAGGGTCTGGTCTCTCACCTGAGCGGGGGAACCCTCCTGGAGCAAACAGGCACTTTGCTCCCGCCGTTCTGGGGCAGGGGGCGCCCTGACCTTACTCATCGGCTGTTAGGCAGCACAATGGGGGGGCTGGCGGCGGAACCGCTCGGGCCCCTTTTCCCAGCCGTACAAACGCAGGAGGAAGCGGCTGGTCTCAAGTCCCCCCTCCCCTGGCCGCTCGCACGCTGCGCTGGTGGCTCAAAGGGCTGGGGCCCCAGGCCAGGGGCTGAGCGGCACTGGACAGTGCTCCGGGGCCCAGGGAGAGCCAGCAACACCCCGCTGCCCCAGCCCTGGGCCGCGGCAGTACCGCGGGAGTCGCGGCTTCCCCAAGTTTCTTTCCCTCTCCGGGGCTTTGGGGGAACCTGGCCCACCCATCTCCCACCTGCGGAGCAGCAGGAGGAGCGCGCCCCGCGTGCGCCTTCCTGCAGCCTGTGCGCCGGGCAGCTCAGCCCAGCCGGCTGCCCCCGGGGGCGGGCGGTGCTGCCGGAGAAGATCTACTAATGCAGCGCAAGGGCGGAGAAAGCCCGCTGCGCCCCCGAGTGGGGGTAACCCTGGTGGGAGCCGGGGGCCGCACACTCGGCCTTCTCTTGCACCAGCTGCGCCAGAACACCTCTTAAAATACCCTGCCCGGGCAGAGCCGACCTTGCGCCGGGCGCAGCAGCCAAGCGAAAATGAAACCAGCCGGGAACCGCCGGAGCCCGGGTCAGCAGCAACAAGAGCCTGCGCAGAGAGCCTGGTCAGGCGGGGCTGTCTCTGCCCGGGGTGTGACCTCTCCTCCCCAGGGCAGACAGCTCGGACTCCCGTTCGCTGGCCAGTGTGGACAGAGTTCGCTCCCCACCGCGCTTCAGCCTTTGCGCGTCCGAGGCTGAACGCAAGGCGGGGAGTCCTCTCCCCCCAGGCTGGCGGGGCTCCGCGGGCAGCTCCGGCCCCGCTCTTTTGCTGGGAGGGGGTTAGGAATCGCAGCGAGCTCCCACGAGGGAAGGGGGTTGGTAATGCTGGTTTCTTGCTGTTCCTTTGACGTTTCCAGGGCCAGGGTTTGACTCGGCAACGCAGGAAGGAAACCGTCCCAGTCGCTCCCGTTTTGGACTCTCTGGCCCGCAGCGTCAAGCCTCCGGACGAGGAAAGACCCGGGGCCCAGCCCGAGCTGGCTGCAGGCCGCCTGGCTGGAATCCTCTGCAGGTGACCTGAGCACTCCGGCACTACCAGGCCCCCCCTCTCGTTCTCTACCCCCGGGCACCTCCTGGCGCTTCCCCTGCCCAAAGCTAACCCCCCTCCCCAAGGGCCCAGCGGCCACTTCCCAGGCCAGTGAACGGGTCTGAAAGGCGAGTCTCCTGCTGGGACCTCCGGGAGAAAAGCCGCATTGTGCGGCCCTCCCCGCCCCGCACCACTGTTCTGCGCGCAGATGCTGACAGCTACAATAAAAGGTTTTCGCGCCTTTCACTCGGCGGAGCAGCAAAGGGAGGTTAATGAGGACACAGCTAAAAAGCCCAGCCCAGCCCCTGCTTTTCTCTGGCTCCGCAGGACAGGAAGATTTGAATACAAAGGACAGATTTCTGGGCGCCCCGCGAGCAGCTCGCGGGGGAGGTTTTCAGACTGTCTTGTGCGTTGCGGGACCCAGGCTTGCGACAGTCGAAGCCAGGCCCCACCCCCCGCGAAAGAGAGGGGGAAGGGAGCCTGGGATACAGAGCGGGTTTGAGCGAGCCCCGGGTCTTTCACCGGGCAAATCGGCAGGCTGCGCCCTGTATCAGTGCCTGGCAAAGGGGGGGCTGCTGATCCTCGCACAGGGGCCTGGGAGGCGTCCATGGGCTTGTTTGCAGAGTCCGCTTTCCGTGTGCCAGGTGCTTGATGTCCTCCGCCCTGCAGGAGCCCTGTGGGCCGGGCTCCCAGCCCGTACTGAGCTGGAATCCCCGCTGCCCTGTGCCTGGATTGCCTGCGAGGGGCTGGGGAGGACACCCTTTGAGCCCCGAAAGCCATCCTGGAAAGGCGTTTGCCTGGGCTCGCCCCCACCCAGCCAGGCCCTTTGGCCGCCTTCCCCGGCGGGGTTACAGGTACCCAGCGAGGCAGATCAGTGCCTGCCAGGCGCCTAGTGCGGTGCTGGTTAGACGGGCAGACTCCTCACCAGCGAGCTCATGGAGCCCCCCCCTACCCCCATCTCGGGGAGCCTCCATCTCCCCTGCAAGGCGGCCGGGTGCAGAACCTGCTGCCAGAATCCGGAGGAGGAGCCTTAAAATACCGCTGAGATGCAGCATCTCCTGCAGGCCCCCAGGCCTCCGCGGTGGTGGCAATTGGTGCGCAGTAATTAGGCAGCCCGGCAGCCCCCCTCTTTTATGCGTGTTGGTGACACGCCAGAACAATGGCAAAGGGAGCCGCTTCCCGTTAAAACAGAGCCCGAACCGTGGGCTTGGTAAGACAAAGCATCACCCCAGCCGCTAGCACAGCCCTCATCTGCAGGCGGGCCGGGTTGCACCGTTCACACCCTTGTGATCAACACGTGCAATAGTGCAAATCAGGCAAACCCAGGGGCTGCTCATGCTCAGCCCTGGGAACACACAGCTGCTGCCTGGCCGGGCCCGGGCTGGGCCGGCTCCGGTACGGTAGCACGGGGCTGAGCTGCACTGGCAGGCACCGGTCTGTGCGGCAAAGCCAAACCGCCCTTGGGGACGAGATTCGGCAGCCGGGGAGCGCCGCAGACACCGGCAAGGGACAGCAAACCATCCCGGGTTTAAATGCCCAGCCACGTTCCTGCCCAGCCCCACGCCTGCTGCGGAGAACGGGGCGAGGGAAGCCGGGGATGCTGCGGGCAGGCCAACGCGGTCCCCGCCTTGCAGTTTTGTTCCGGTTCTGGGTCCGGCCCGCTCCGAGCTGCCATTTACACGCGGCTCAGCGCCGGGTGCGCACCGAGACACCTCCCGCCCCCCAGCACCCGCGGGGGCAGCCGGGACAGGCGCCGCCCTTTGCTCGCTCCTGGGGCTGGTGGGGTGTCGGGCTGCTTTCATTCACGCCCGTCACACCGAGCGAAGGCAGAACCAGCTGCCCCTTCGGAGTGTCTGCGGGAAAGCCTCCTCCACTCACCCCTCCACCAGGCGCCGCCTAGCAATCTGGAAATTAATTTCCGAAATCGATTCGTGCATGTTAATGCCCGGCCGAGAGACTGTTTGCAGCCGGCTTATGGAAGCGCTGCTGGGGCAGGAGAGCCCGGGGATCCCGTGCGGAGGGAACCGGCCCCAGGGGCAGGATGGAGCCGTCCCTTCCAGCCAGAGCCTAGAGCTGCGGGGCTGCCGTTTGTCGTGTGGGTGCGAAGCCGAGAAGCAGCCGCTGGTGCTGGGGGAGGGACGCGCGCCCTCCCTTCGGCGGAGAAGTCGGGTCCGGCGGGTGCAAGAGGCCTCCAGGGCCCCTGCAGACAAAGGGCGAGGGAGACGGGGGCTCCTTCGGATGCCAGCGCCTGGGATCGCCTGCACCCAGGCAGGCGGTGGGAGGTCCGCCCCGGGCACCTTCCCCGCAGAAGCGGGCGCCAGGGCAGGGCAGGGCAGGCTCCTCGCTGTTCAACAGCACGTCACATTAGGGCAAGTTCCTATCCTCTCCCCGCCGCCCAGTAACAGCCAGTACCGGGGCCTTCGGGCTAAGGGACAGCAAGACCACACTCAGCGGCAGGCAGACGGGACCGAGCCCGCGTTCCCCCAGGAATCGCGGGGAGAGAGATGTCCCAGCTATAAACAAAGCAAGGTGGAGATTGCCGGGGAGGACATAACAAGGACACGTTTCTATTTACAAAGTATATATTTAAACTCACATAAAAAGCAGGTATTATGTAGACATTCACGGTTGGCAGAAGACACGTATTTAAGCTTCACTTCGGAGACTGAGATTTAGCCAGATTTGTTTTTTTTACAAGTCTTAGAATTAAATAACACACACACACATCCAATATATATGTAGATATATGTACATACACACAGGTATGTCTAGCTTTATATATGTGCAGATCGAGACACATATATATTTACACAGGTCTGGAGTGAAGAATGCCAAATTAAGATCACACCCTGACTTTTAGAATGAGGCAAGAGCTGCACTGTGATCTCTGTAACAAGGGGAGGTATTTTCCAGCTTTCATATATATAGGGGGAGGATATAGGTAGATAAACCCTCATCATCATACACATGGTAACAGACAAGTCCCATGTAGGTTTAACCTGAAAACAGCATCAATATTGCTACATTCCTTGCTTCAGTTCTTTGTACAAACTAAGTTTAAAATCTTGGTTTTACAAAATATTATATTAAACACACAAGCAGCTCCCTCTGTACAGTCCCAAGTCCCAAAGATGGAAGGGAAAGGGGACTAAAGAGGTAGGAGGTAAAATTATCCAGAATGGGCCTAAGAGCAGCAAAGGCTACTCCTGTACTCCTGTCCCTTCCTCTTCCCATCAGGCCCCATGTGCTTTCATCCTACCTGCAGTCCTCACACTAAGAAGCATTTAAGACCTTTACTGAGCCAAACAGAGAAGATGGGAAAGGCCAGACTCCTTTTTCTGGGGCCCTTCGGGGCTGTTGGACAGTTTTGTGCTTTTGAACCAACAAAGGTGCTTAAACCAACATATGTTAGGAGTGGAGAGCACCTGTTACACCTTAAAAAACAACACCAACACCTACCCCCTTCTCCCATAACAGGCTCAAAAAAAAAAAAAAAAACAGCCTCTCCCATATCTAGGTAAAGTTGGAATATCAAGTTCAGAGAGAGAGAGAAAAAACACACTTCTAGAATCCACACTCGCTTTCTGCAAGGTAGCAAAAGATTTCTGGTTTACGCTCACGGATGGAAGCCGCTGCATTTTGTTCAGTCATTAAATCTCACTAAGCCTGGAACAAAACCAAACCAACCCATTCACATATGCTTTCAAAGAGAAGGGTGTGATCAAACTAACTGCCACCTGTGTCAGCAGCACCTACTTTGTCCCTAGTAGTAGATCTCCTCTCAGCCATTGTGAAACTGGCATAAGGCAGGGAAAATATTTATTTTCTCTAACCCCCAAGAGTGACTCTGGAATTTGTTGGGGGAGATGTGGATATTATAGAACACTGTATCTGCAGTCTCCCCGCAGTCCAAAGGGAACTGTGGCCTGGAAAAAACACAACACTTTCTATAACAGCATGAGCATCTAAATATGGGCAGTGACACTTTATCCTCCCAAACTTTTCTGGCATTTCAGGAATGTAAACAGATTTTTTTTTAAGTGGGTGGGGGGAAAGAATCAAGCAAACAGACAAAATGAAAACAGCTTCTCAGCTCAGTTCTGTCTCCCATAACTGCTATGACAATTCTATTAAAGTGCATTTCAGTATCACTCCTTTTAGGAATCTTAAACATACAAACCTCCTCTTCATTTGCAAGAAGAGGTAATTCAAGTTAATACTTCACTAGAACAACTTTCAGTCTTTTTATGGACTTCTGCTTTTTTTGATTTTATACCAACTTTTTTTTTTTCCCAATTGGAAACAAAACCCAAACAATACTGTAAATTCAAGTGCTTATTTCAGCTGTCCAGACTGACAGGTCTGGATACAGCACACTTGATTGTACAAGCAACACCTTATATCACAATCAAGAAACCAGGGCACTTTGCCCTGAAAGAGATACAACTTCCCCACGCATCATCAAGAGCATCTTATGAAAAAACCATAATTAATAAAACCCCAAAACATAATTAGCTACAAACATCATTCACTATATACACTGGCTCCTGCAACAGATACATTAACTTGTTAGTTCTGTTTTATTGTCCTTCCTAAGAGCAACTGAGCAGTCACTGTTCAGTCTCCATTTAAATAAAACAACTTGGAGTTGAAATATATATATATATATAGAGAGAGAGATATATATATATAGGTATTTTTCTTAAATAACATATTTACATCTAATAGAAAATATAACTCTAGAGATAATCTTTCAATGAAACAGAAAACTAGAGAAAAAAACGCAAGCAGAAAGAATTAAGACAGTTTCTAGGTCCTGTCCTGGGAAAAAAAACCCACCAAGCTCTAATCAAGCCTTTATCTTTCTGGATCTATCCTGCAAACACTCATCGCTTTTCTTTAAAGAATCCTTGGTCCGTGCTGCTCTCTTTAATTGTAACCGTCAAAAAGTTAGATGTCACATCAGTCACCACCACTTTCTCCAGGTTGTTGAGAGATGGGCTCCAGGACTCCTCTTCCGGGTCCCCCAGAATTCTGGAGACAGGGATTCTGGCAATGAGGGAGGGTCTGCCAGACTGAGTCCCCACACTGTCTCTGTACAAGCTTCCCACAGAGCCCTGGTCTGTGGAGCTGTGCATGATCTTAGGGCCGCCAGGATCCAATCCATCTTGCCCCTTTGGGTCCAAAAAGTCTGACCTGTGCTTGGTGATCCTAGGTGAGTAAGTCTCTGAGGGTCCCAGCTTCATGCCAGCCTCTGCTCTATTGGGGGTGGACATGGCACCAGAGAGGTCAGGCTCCTGCCTCCTGGCCAGCTGGATCACACTGTGTCCTGAGCCAAACTTCGCTACCCCAGGAATGGTCTCCTCTATTTTCCTGGTTTTGAGGTAGTCCCCCATCTTGTCCCCTGGCTCACATAATTTCCTCTTGGAGACATCCAGAGCCTCTGGCAAGTCCTTGTAATGCTCTTTCCTAGGCTTTGGGCCTCTCTTTTTAGGGATCTCTCCAGGTTTATCTTCCATTCTCCCAACCCGGTCCCGGATGCTCTCACCCCTCAAGGTGCTGGGACTGCCCTGGGCAGGCAGAGCTATGTTTCTCAGTCCTTCCCTTGCCCGGGAAGTGGAGCCCAGCTCCTGGGGTGATCTACCAGGATATGGCACCCGGATCCCCCTGGCAGAGTCACTGCGGAATTCATAGGTTTTGGCTTTTGCTTTTGCCTGTGCCTGCAAAGAAGATAAATCAACTGGTGACTTTATTATCCTGCCATTCAGCTCCATAATTACAACTTCCCAGATAAGCAATGGCCTTTCCACAAGCCTTCCCCATCAGTGCTGGAGCCAGATCCTGCTATTAGCATGCTGGTTCTGACGCTCTCCATTGCAGAATGCAGCCCCCTCCACTCACCAACTAAACAATGTCAATGCACACACTAGGCTCCTGCCTCCTTACCTTTAACAGGAAGGTTTTGGGTTTGGGGCCTCGCTTTTTGGGGCCATATAGCTCCATTTCTCGTTCCCTAGAGGTATTTAAAAAAAACAAAACAATTTCAATTCTGCATTGCTACAAAACAGAGCAACGTTTTTACAAGTGTGATGTATATGACCAGCCAAGGGCTTGTACCTTTCCTCAAAGGCTGCAAGCAGCCGGGCATCCAGAATGTTTTCCTCAGGTTCCCAGGTGCTGTACCTATGGGGACATAAACAGAGATTGAGAAACAGTGTCACTTGTGAGGGGGAGGGGGACAAGATATATAAAATTTAAAAAAAAACAGGATCTAACTTTATTTTCTATTATAATGCAAAATAAATAATAACCACCATCTTCTGCGTATTTGCTAGGCTGAATAATTGTATATATAACCTACTTACTTCTGAGACCAGCCTTTCCATTTCACAAGATATTCCATGCGCCCCTGCAGTTGCACAGAGAGAAAATAAATAGGCATGGGGGAATCTAGATGCATGCAATTAAAATATGCATGTAGCAACATGCATGCAACCAAATAAGCCTGCATCATAGGCATGTGTCAAATAGCTGCAAACGGCCAAATGCATGGAACAAAAATATGCGTGCAGCAAACCCATGCAACCAGAGATAAAGCAAAATGCATCTGGCAAAAAATATGCATGCAGCAAAGCATGCCTGCAGCATTTTTGTAAAAATGGGCATGCAGGACAAAAAAACCCAGATGCAATGTGTGCAGTGCAAGTCCAGGGGAAGAGGCAGCTCTGAACTGCTGCTGCAAATGGGAGCAGCTGGGGGAGGGAGCAGGGCTGTCTCGGAGCCGATCTCGGCCTCCCGCAGGCCTGGGGGGCTGCATGCACGGGGGCTGGGGGGCCCAAAAGGCACCTACTTTGCGGATGCGGCGCTTGAGCAGGGCCTCGGCCGCGAACACCCGCTCCCCGACGGCTGAAAGCTCCATGTTTACTCGGCCGCTGGCAGCAGAAAAGCAGCAGCCAGCGCAGCCCAGACCATAATACTCTGCCCGCTGACGTCAGCCCTTCCCGTGCGCCCCCCCCTTCGCCGTCCCTCCCCCCGCACTTGTTGCTGGCGGAGCCGGTGGAATATTCCGCCTGCACCTCATTGGCCAGAGCTCGGCCCCTCCTCCTCCTGCCCCCCCGAAGACTCCGCCCCTTCTCCCCTCCCCCAGCCGCCCCCCTCCCCGTACGTGACCCGCCTTTCAATAGCAGGGGGCGGAGCCAGAGGAGCGACGAGAGACCGGCGGGCGGCGGGGGGACCCTGGGCCTTCGCTGTCTGGCTGTGGGGGCGGGGCGGCATAACCCCCCCCCCCCCCCCCCCGCACAGCGTCTCCATCCAGCCCCGTCTTTCTAAATCACTGTCCCCCACCAGCCCCCGGGCCAGGCAGCCACCGCCGGCCCTGCCCAGCCCAGGCTCGACCCCAGCCCGCAGCCACGGCCGGGCCCAGCTCGAGCAAAAATTCAAACCAACTTCTGTGACATCCCCAGTCACTGTCAGCCCCAGCCGCAGCAGCGCACGGGCACCCGGGCCGGAGTCCCCCCCCGGCCCAAGGGGTTCCACGGCCCCCAGCGCTGGGGACTAGGGGAGAAGCCAGCCCCCCCCAGCACAGCAGATGCTGCTGCTACGGGTGAAGTGGCGCCGTGTTCTTGGGGAGTCGGTGGGTCTGTCGAACCCGGGGCCAGACTGCGCATTCTGACTGTGATTGATTTTCGTTTCCAGTGGGCAGATTTGCGCTCCGCGCTTGTGCAGGCCGGTGCGTGCTTCTCAATCAACGCGACCCCTGTTACCAGCGGGGGGGATGGGGGCTCGGTGACAGCCCCCGGCACGCTGGCTGTGCGCGCAGCGGCTGCGTTTCCTGAAAAGCTTCTGCAGCGTTTGTGCAGAGAAAGGAAATTTCAAAGCACAAAGGGCTGAAAGAGTTGAAGCAGCAGCAGAGTCTCGTCTCAGGTCTTTTTGCTGGTGGCTTTGGACTCGCGCGTTGCGGGGACTGTCGTAACCCCACTGGCTGGCGCACCGGGTCCCAGCCCTCCCGGTGCCCCGGTCGAAGTGTAACAGCCGCGAGTCCAGGCTGCCCTGCTAGCGAGGTGTAAAAGAACCTACCGCTGAGCAGGGCGGGATGGTGCCTATGGAAAGCGACGTAGGGCGATGATTTCATTTGATCTGGAACTACTACAGGACACAAACTCTAGAAGAGGACTTGGGATTTAACGTGTTCTCGCCCGGAGGCTTATTTAGAACAGACAAACAAAAACTCTGCGAACTTTGACTTCAGCGTATTGTCTGCGCGAGATGGTTTCATTTCCACATACACTCTATCTAGGGCTGTCTTTGAAATAGTAGCACATGCAAAATGTGCCGATTGTAACAAAGAGTAGTGGGAAATGACCCTGTTCCCTATTACCGATCTGTATTGATCTCTCTGCTCCTTAGGTACTGGACTATCAAAGAACGCATGAAACAGATGGATTTGTTAGGTGCAGAGACAGAGGGCTGGGGAAAGAGAGAAAACTCCATTGTGGGTTAATGTAACAAAGAGAAATTGTATCTTATTAACGAAGTACTCGAAGATTGCGTAAAAATCACCTCATTAGACACTATCTGCCAAGAAAGCCGTTAGTTTGGAAGCCAACAAACGAGCAAAGTTCAGAATCATAAAAAGTCATTCGCAGTAACGAATAGCTTGGTAGAGTGGTGCCAGGAGTACAGCTGTTTCTGCTTAAGTTTAAATACTTTCCAACAGTTTGGGTAGTGAAAATAAAGTAAACTTCAGCAGCCTATAATAGGAGTTTCTGGTTTCCTTACTCCAAGAACCTATGGGCTTAATTTCCCCAAGTTTGCTCAAGCAGGCGGGCGAAAGGGATCTGGGGTGGGGGATGGGGTGTCTAAGAACAGAGGTGAGGATGTAACTAGGGTTTCACTGATTCCTGGAGCGGTAGGGTTATCTGTAAACAGAGAGACGAGGTAATTATTGCTCTCTGCCATCAGTGTTTATCACTGGGTGATTGCTGTAGCGCTCTCGGTTACCGAAATGTGCCGCAGAATTCTCTCGTTCTCCTTCCCCCAGCCCCTTAAATCACTAATGGCTGTTGAAGAGTTTTGTTATTTGTTTTAAGATAGTATTTCTCTGCATTTCATCCCTCAGTGATTTTACTGCCATAAGTATGTTTGCTTTAGGTGCTTTCAGAAAAAGCCAGAAATGCAGACGCTGCTGAGCTGGGGAGATTCCTGTCAAAGATTTTTCTCTCTCAAGTCACTTCCATGCGTCCGTTAAAGCAAAATTACACCGCAACAGAAGAAACAGATTCGCTCCGATTTTATTTAGATCTGAAGTTGTGAGCTTCTTTTACCTCCCTGCCTACGGCACATTTCTGTGCAGAGGGAAATTCAGCGAGGCTATTTCTTGGGCGCAGGGAGGTGCAAACGTGCCCGATCTCTCGTGAACAAACGAGGGGTTAGTCCAGCTGGAGCCTGGAGCGGGAAAATAAATAAAACAACAAACCCCTCAAATCTCCTCAAAGGCCGAATCTGAATGTCTCCCTCCTCCGGCTGGAGCGTCCCAACCTCCCGCCTCGGCTCAGCGCACAGGTCTGGGCGCCCTCACTCACCGCCCCCCTGCGAGGGGGCTTCGGACTAGTGCAGACGCCCCCGGAAGTAGGGGGTGCGCCGCCACGTGCACTGTGGGGAGCAGAGACTGGACTGGCTTCTGGCTTCCCACTCCCCCACCTCCAGCCTGGCACCACTGGGGCGCTTTGGGGTCTCTCTTCGGTGGCATTGTCCCTCCCTTTCACCCCATACCGTGGATGCTGGAGTGGAGCCCAGACCCACCCAACACCTGTCCGACTTCATGCTTCAACGGCTCGTCTAGTAACGAGCACCTGGGAAACCCCCGGTGAACCCCCCCGAGCGGGGAAAGATCCTGGGAGAATTCGTGTGCGTCTCCTCTCCAGTAAATAAGGTAACTGCTTCCTATTACCTAGGTTCCCATATGGCTGAGATTTGACTGTCTCAGAGAGTGGCGGGTGAAGGTAGAAATAAAACGGTCTCGTGCTGCAATTTTACGAAAAAAACCCGCCGGCAGTTCCATTTCGGATTGTTACCTATGTGATACACGAGCTGCTGGCGTGTTTATTGAATGAAATACGGCTGTGGAACACCTGTTTCCCAAGGTGGGGGGTGCTCTGGGTTTGCAGTATAAATAAACTCACTCGACGCCCCTTCGGGTGCAGTAAGCGATACAGCGATGGCTCCTTTGCTTTGTGCTACTAGATCACAAGGGGCTTGTGGCTGCCTAGGCCTGGCGGGGGAGACGGAGAGGGGGTGCCCGAGCAGCGCGGAGGTGGGGCGGGGAGAGTGACCTGTTTGCTCTCGCCTCCCCTGCTGCTGAGCCTCCCCTGTGGGCTGCCTGGCGGGTTGGCTCCATCCTCCCTTCGAAACAGCCAGACCCCAGCGGGTCCCGAGCGGAGCGGTTCCTCCCAGCAGGTTAGCTCCGCGGAACCGGCCCTATCGGGCAGGGGGGTCCAGTCTGGGGGCTGCCCCCTCGGGTAACTCGGTCGAACAGCCGCAGGCGGCTCTGGCTGCGTCTCCTGTGTGAGTGGGCGCGGGGCAGAGGGACAGGCTGGGGGTGTCCGGCCACACGACCGAGAACCAGTGCGGGGACACGCTTTGCTCCGCCCCGGGCATAGCAAGCGGCCAGGTGGGAGCGAACCTAAGAGCCGGAGGAGCAGACTGGCCGGGTCGAGGCGTGGGGGCCCTGGACTGTCTCTCTCCCGCGGGACGCTCTGGCACCGGGCTGTGCCCCAGGGCTGAGCCGGCTGGGGGGTGACGGGGAAACCCATTCACTTGCTCCCGTCTGCCCCGTGAGAAGCCGAGGCGATCAGGAGCCCGAGGCGGCGGGTTTAGATGGAGATAAGGGGCCAGGCACTGGGGGGGGGGGACAGAGCTGTTATTTACCGGCTCTGACAGTTTTTTTTTTTGGGGGGGGGGGGCAAACGTAGACCAGGGAATCCAGATTGCAGGGCGCATTGACCTGGCCCTCCCTCCGCAGCCCTAGGGGATCAGCGCCTGTCTGCTCAGGGGTTATAGGGCCGCCTGTCACCACCGCACCTGAGCGCCTTCCATCTAAAGCCAGTAACAACCCAGTCCCCGGGCTCCCAGGAGCCCCTGGCTCACTTTCATTTTGGGGTGCAAACTCGACTGGGGGTAATTTTTTCCTTGTTACAGCGCCTCCAGGGGCTGGTGTTCGTAGGGTGCTGGCGCCAGGCTGTTTGCCAGCCTTGACTACCCACGTTTACTTTCTTTGCCCATTTGCTCCAAAGAGGAGACAATTAATTTGCATCAGTCTCCTCTGTACATCCAACCTCTCTCTCCTGGCCCCCCTTGCTCCTCATCTTCTTTGGACTCTCACCAAAGGTTCTTACAGAAATTAAGCTGTCATGGGATAAGAGGGAAGAGCCTTTCATGGATTGAGAACTGGCTAAAAGACAGGGAACAAAGGGTAGGAATTAATGGTAAATTCTCAGAATGTAGAGGGGTAAGGAGTGGTGTTCCCCAAGGGTCAGTCCTAGGACCAATCCTATTCAACTTATTCCTAAATGATCTGGAGAAAGGGGTAAAAAGTGAGGTGGCAAAGTTTGCAGATGATACTAAACTGCTCAAGATAGTTAAGACCAAAGCAGACTGTGAAGAACTTCAAAAAGATCTCACAAAACTAAGTGATTGGGCAATAAAATGGCAAATGAAATTTAATGTGGATAAATGTAAATTAATGCACATTGGAAAAAATACCCCCAACTATACATACAATATAATGGGGGGCTAATTTAGCTACAACTAATCAGGGAAAAATCTAGGAGTCATTGTGGATAGTTCTCTGAAGATGTCCATGCAGTGTGCAGTGGCAGGCAAAAAAACAAACAGGAAGTTAGGAATCATTAAAAAGGGGATAGAGAATAAGACTGAGAATATATTATTGCCCTTATATAAATCCATGGTATGCCCACATCTCAAATACTGCATACAGATGTGGTCTCCTCATCTCAAAAAAGCTATACTGGCATTAGAAAAGGTTCAGAAAAGGGCAACAAAAATGATTAGGGGTTTGGAATGGGTCCCATATGAGGAGAGATTAAAAAGGCTAGGACTGTTCAGCTTGGAAAAGAGGACACTAAGGGGGGGATATGATAGAGGTGTATAAAATCATGAGTGATGTGGAGAAAGTGAATAAGGAAAAGTTATTTACTTGTTCCCATAATATAAGAACTAGGGGCACCAAATGAAATTAATGGGTAGCAGGTTTAAAACAAATAAAAGGAAGTTCTTCTTCACACAGTGCACAGTCAACCGCTGGAACTCCTTGCCTGAGGAGATTGTGAAGGCTAGGACTAGAACTGGGTTTAAAAGAGAACTAGATCAATTTATGGAGGTTACGTCCATTAATGGCTATTAGCCAGGATGGGTAAGGAATGGTGTCCCTAGCCTCTGTTTGTCAGAGGGTGGAGATGGATGGCAGGAGAGGGATCACTTGATCATTGTTAGGTTCACTCCCTCTGGAGCACCTGGCATTGACCACTGTTGGCAGGCAGGACACTGGGCTAGATGGACCTTTGGTCTGACCCAGTCTGGCCGTTCTTATGTTCTCCTTGACAAGCTGCTTCAGAGGCTCCCCAAATTTTATGAGACAAAGGCTGAGGTTTCTAATGAAGGGACTTTAGACTTATATATCCCTTTGAAATGAATGCACTCGATCAGTGCCCGTGTGGACTCTCCTAGACTGCTCGGGACATCTCATTTAAACTCTTTTGTGTGATTTGCACAGGAAACCTGTAACCCCCATGTCCCAGTCAAAGTGCATTAACACCCAAGTGTATTAAGCGCTCATTCCACTCCCAGCGCTGCGGAAAGCAGCAAATCTTGGACCATCTTGAATTTCCTAGACTCCTCGTTAAACATATTTACTGGACAGCTCGTTTTCCGGGGCCCGGGTTCCCTTCCCACCTCCAGAGGCAAACAACAACAGCGGACTGGACTTACCTCGCCCTGGCCCCAGGGGACGGGGCGATGGTGGGGACTCTGACAGGAGTTAGTGGGGTTGCCAGTAAAACCAACACTTCCTGAGTTCCATCCTGATCCCTGTTCCTAATCACCCGCCTCCCGAGAGCAAGAAGCGATAGACTCTGGCGGGGGCGGGGTTGTCTCTCTCCCCAGCTGGAGGGAAGTTCTGGCACAGGCTTGCTCAGTGGGGTTCCGCTGACCTTCCCTCGGATGCGGTGTTTCTGCAGGTATAGGCAGGGGCCCAGGGCAAAGTACGGGGACTGGGCAGGGTGGGACGTGCAGGTCCCCAGGCTTTAACCCTCAGCCCCTGGAGACTGTCTCCTGGATAAATCCGCTCCGAGCACCCGGCCAGAGCCGCAGGAAAGGACGGTGTCGGGGAGCATGCGAGGCAGCGCTGCCCACGCGTGTCACGGGCTCGCAGGAGTGACACGCTTGGTTGCTAATTCAGGCCAAACGGGTCAAGCGAGCTCCCTGCACGAGCCCGGAGGGGCGGGCGGGCGACTCTGCAGGAAGGGCCCGGGATACTTTCCCGGGCCCGGGATACTTTCCCGGGCCCGGGCCTCCCGGGTTCCGAGGAGGCCCCCGCGTTAGGCAGCCGATAGACTGATCGAGAGGATCGATCGGGCAGAGCCGGGGCAGCGGAAGGAGCAAACAGTCCCTAGTACCGCCCGGCCAGTCCCACCCTCCCTGCGCCCCCGGGCAGCGGCCGCGTGGGTATGGAGGGCGCCGCGGACAGCTCCTCTCCCTCGCGGGGGGCTGGCGGGCTCGGGAGCCCCGCACCCCGCGGAGAGGCTTGCCCAGACGCTCCTGGAAGAAGCCCCCCCCGCGCCTCGCCCTTTCTGACCCCCCCAGGAATTCCCGCTAAACAAACCCTAAAGGAGCGCCTGGAGCCCCCCCCTTCGCGGGTACCCGGCACTTCCACCCGCGCCCGCCTCCTACAGACAATGAAACCTCCCTCGGTCCGGCTAGAGCAAGGTCCTGGCTTCCGGGAGACCCCCCGCCCCCGCCAGGCCAAGGCCACGAACAGGGTCACCCGGCTACCGGCTGGGCGAGGAGCGATTCCCCTCGATACAGCTGGGCAACCGGTGCTTGCGGGTGAGTCAACGGGCTGGGGACTACCCCAGCTGTGTCCCGGGGTCCCGCCGCGCACTGGCTCCCTCCTCGTGCCCCAGGGGCTCAGGCGCCGTGACCCCGAGTTTTCCTTTCTGAACCCAGGCTGCAGCCCCCGCTGGAGCGAGGTGCCCCGTTGGAGGCGGCGGGGCCCAGCGGGGATGCAGAGACAGGTGCCCTAGAGGGGAGACCCCCACCGGTCTCTGTGCCTGAAGTGGGAAGGGGGCGGGAAGCTGCTCCGGGACAGCTGGCGGGCTGCACCTTTCAAGGGAATAAACAACTAGCTACTCGGAGCCCGGCCGGGCCACCCCGACGGGACCCTCCCACTAGCCAGGCTTCTGCCCAGCAGGGAGTAATTTGCTGACCGCCAACGATTTACTCTCAGCAGCCCGTCAGTCACCGTCCCTCCCGGGTGCAGCTGAGAACCGCCCCCCCTCCTGCCGGAAGGTGCCCAACACCATAGGCTGGCGGGGGCGTCTAAGGTGGCACTCAGCTCCCCTCTTGTGGAAGAATCACAGAGCAAAACTATCCACGTTTCACCTTGTCCCTGATCCGAAACCAGCCGGGACTTTAACCTGAGTGCGCCAGAAGCTGTCCTGCTCCGCATCCCCCTGGGCTCTGGACGCCCGCTGGGCTCTGCTCCGCATCCCACTGGGCTCGGCTCCGCATCCCACACCATCTCTGGGCGCCCACTGGGCTCGGTTCCGCGTCCCACACCGGCTCTGGGAGCCCGCTGGGCTCTGCTCCGCATCCCACACTGGCTCTGGGCGCCCCCTGGGCTCTGCTCCGCATCCCACACCGGCTCTGGGCGCCCGTTGGGCTCTGATCCACATCCCTCTGGGCTCTGCTCCGCATCCCACACCGGCTCTGGGCGCCCGCTGGGCTCTGCTCCACATCCCTCTGGGCTCTGCTCCGCATCCCACACTGGCTCTGGGCCCCGCTGGGCTCTGCTCCGCATCCCACACTGGCTCTGGGCGCCCCCTGGGCTCTGCTCCGCATCCCACACCGGCTCTGGGCGCCCGCTGGGCTCTGCTCCGCATCCCTCTGGGCTCTGCTCCGCATCCCACACTGGCTCTGGGCGCCCCCTGGGCTCTGCTCCACATCCCTCTGGGCTCTGCTCCGCATCCCACACCGGTTCTGGGCGCCCGCTGGGCTCTGCTCCACATCCCTCTGGGCTCTGCTCCGCATCCCACACCGGTTCTGGGCGCCCGCTGGGCTCTGCTCCACATCCCTCTGGGCTCTGCTCTGCAGCCCACACCGGCTCTGGGCGCCCGCTGGGCTCTACTCCACTTCCCTCTAGGCTCTGCTCCGCATCCCACACCGGCTCTGGGCGCCCACTGGGCTCCGCTCTGCATCCCACACCGGCTCTGGACAGGTTTGCGCCCGCTGGGCTCCGCCTCCTTTCCCCGCCCCACACGGTGCTGACCGTCAATCCGCCATCACTTGCCGTCACAGCCAGCCCAGGTCTGTCGCCGGCGGCGGGGGTCCCTAAGGCAGACCTCTGACGCCCTAACAGACCCATCCTGAGGGAGCGGCAGCGGCTGTTTCCCACGAGAGAGCGCGATTCCTCGGGCTGGGGGTGGCGCCGTGCCAGGATCCTGGCAAGGGTGGGGGGCTGGGCTTTGCAGCTGGGACAAGCAGCGAAGTGGCAACAGGAGTCGGTCCCTGAGCCGTGCCACAGTGTGCAGAACAGATCCTGCCAGATCAGCTTCCTCTGCGGGGCGCGTCGAAGAGGGATAGCCCGAGTCCTCTGGGAATCGGCCAGAGGGAAGGGACTTTCCACGCGAAAGTCACACGGCAGCAGTAGTGCCGGCTCCACCGGACTGCTCTCCAACAAGCCCGATCCGGCTCTCCCAGACAGCAATACAGGGGAAACGAACAGCCTCCCCTTCCTCTGCGCGCAGAGAATGTCTCATCTCGGGAAGTTTTGA
Source organism: Gopherus evgoodei (assembly GCF_007399415.2). Lineage (NCBI taxonomy): Eukaryota > Metazoa > Chordata > Testudines > Testudinidae > Gopherus > Gopherus evgoodei. The sequence continues at coordinate 28,016,754 of NC_044336.1, read as the reverse complement.
TTTCAACTTTATTTGGTTGTTGTTTTAAAAAAATCGAATTCAGGCGCATACAAGTTTTTCCCGCACCCTTCCCAAGCCCCGCGTGTGTCGGGGTCCGGGAGGTTCCGCAGGGAACTCCCGCCTTGTAGCCGACAGCATATCTGAGCCAAAGGACCCGGTCCTCATCTCCTGGAGCCGCGTAGCCCCTGCGCCTAGCCAGCGCGCGGGGGCTTGGTCCCCGTTAGGCGGGGGTGCGCGACCCTGGACTCCTTGGCGCTTTTCTGGTCGCCACCGAGACAGTTCGGGCCGGGAGAGCGCGCAAGCTCTTAGGGCGGGGGCAGAACCAGCTTGTTTTCTGGACGGCGCCTTTCGGGACGTCCGAGGGGTTTATCTGAACGTTGATCTCTTAGGGACTTTCATTAAGTTTTGTTCAAATATCCCCCCCCCATTTCCCTTCTTCTGGAGTGTGACCCCCCCCCCCCCACAGCTAACCAGCAACACTCCTAGTTAGCGGCCAGGGAAAAGCGTCTGTTTCTCGGTGATCTGTGTAAAACCGCCATGCACCCCGACTGCGAGGATTGAGGGGATTTTCCCAGCAACTCTCCTGGATGCCTGGTTCTGGGATTATTGGTCACGTGTTTGTTTGCACGGAGCTTTGAGAACGGCTCTGCCTTTCCAGCAGATCAATGGAGGAGATGTCGGGACATTCATTTGATTTGGCGCAACAGCTCGCCCCCAGTATTTCTGTCGGAGCTGCGCCGCATTTTCCATTGGAGATGGAGACAAGGCGGCTTCCTTCTCTATAGCCTCTTTCCGTCCTCACTTCCCCTATTGCGCTGTGCTAGGGAATGCGGGATATTCTCCTCTAAGCCGAACCGTTCCTGGTTGTCACTGACCCCAGCTGGGGTTCTCGCCAGACCCGTTTGGTTTTACGTGTAACACAAGCAGACACTCCAGTGTGGCAGGGACCGTGTAGCCAGGTGGAAACTGCTGTTCCAAACTGCTGCAGAAGCAACATGGCTGCGATTCCCCCGACCCCCTTCAATATTCGGGCTGTTCAGCCAGGGGCAGCTCCAGGCCCCAGCACGCCAAGCACGTGCTTGGGGCGGCATGCCGGGGGGGCGCTCTGCCGGTCGCCAGGAGGGCCGCAGGCGGCTCCGGTGCACCTCTCGGCGACCGGCAGAGCGCCCCCCGCGGCATGCCGCCCTGCTTTGGGCGGTGGAATGTCTAGAGCCGCCCCTGTGTTCAACCAAACCCAGGGAAGCGCGCAGCGTTTGCTTTGGGCTGTGGCTTCTTTTACTGGGGAAGGCAGCGCGCCCAAAGTGCAACAGCCTTCTCAGACACCGGTGTGCACAGGTCGGGGGCAGGACTCCTGGGGCTGCGAGACAACAGATTTCTGCAGAGAACTCCGATTTCTAAATAGGAATTGCCCGGCAGGATAGACAGACAAATAGCTAGATAGCTAGATAGATGGATGGGGTGTATGGGGATGGATGGATGGGGTGTATGGGGATGGACAGATAGATATAGACAGAGAAACCAGGGGAAACACTCGTTGAAATTCATGCAGCCATTTGGACTCAGAAAGGTGTTTTTGGCCCATGCCCGGACCTGCCGGTCTCCAGGCCCTGCTCCGGTTACAGTTCACACCGGGAACAGGCCGTTTTCCTGGGGAATCCAATATCCCTGATTAATTCCAGGCACCTGCTATAGGTGGCACCGTGCTACTGGAAATGGCGCTTGCCAAACATCCCGGGAGCTGCAGCGCTCTGCATCAGCAGCACAAACTCCATTTCCCCTGAACTTCCTCGCGGCTCCGGCACGCCGAGGAACCGGCCGGGACAGGCGCCCTCCATGTGCGTCCCAGCAGCCGCGGGGCTCTGAGCTCGCCGGGTTCCCTGCACAGCGGTGCTGTCGGCTGCCTCCTCCCTCTGCCCAGGGCGCAGCTGCTATTCCTGCTTCTTCGCCCGGACCCACGCAGCAACCCACGGGCCGCGCGGCTCGGATTAGGGACTGAGGATGCGGGCTTCGCAGAGCAGGTTGTGTGCGTGTAATCCGAGAGCGGGACCAGGATGCTCCAGGGTCCCGCTCTCTTACACACGCTGCTCACACGTGTGCCCGCCGGCTGCCAGCCTCGCCTGCGCCCGCGGACGGGTTAAATCCGCGCGCGGTGCCGCTCTGCTCGCGCAGCCGGGGCTCTGCAGAGAGCCGTGTACTTCATTAGCTCATTTTTAGCGTGTGCCAAAGTCTAACGAGAGTCTCCAGCTATCTCACTCCCCGGGGAGGACGCTGAACTTTTCAGGCGTCCTGTTAAACACGCTCGCACAGAAAAAGCTTGAGAGATAAAACTGCCGCACTGTAGGGGGGGGGCCCTCGGGGGCCTTTATGCGGCACGCGGCACTGCGGGCATTTCGCACAAAAGCCCGTTTGTTTCCGGGGTTTCTGAATTTGCTGATTATGTCCCTGGAGCTACGAATGTGCCTGTCTTGCAAAGGCTGGCGAAAGGGGCATCTGCCAATCCCGCGTCGGCCAATGAAATCCTGCCTTCCCAGGCGATTCCCACCTCCCAGGCTCAGGGATCTGGATCCATCTTGCCCGAGTTACTCGGCTGGGTTGGTTCCAGAATTATTCATTCTCCCAATGAAATTACTGTCGCGCCTTCAAAAGGGGGTGGGAGGGACACACGTCAAAACAGCTTCCCCGGAGGGGGCAGGGCCGGTCCCTGCTCAGGCTGAATGAAAGCCCCACTCGTGGCATGTCGGCAATATATCTGGGGCGCCAGCTGACGTCACGGTCAGGGAGATATAAATTGGAATCTTGACAGCTGTAATGAGGTGTGACGGCAACCCCTCAGCCTCCACAGACCACCCCTTCCTCCGCCCCGCTCCAGCCCCCCGCGGCCCACCTCAGCAGCAGTTCGGCTGCGGACCCCCCCCCGAGGCCCCACCCCAGCCTGACGCCCTGTGCGGCGGAGACATGCCGGGGGTCCAGGCAGCTGCGCCGGGGAGGTGAAACGAATCCGACTCTCAGAAATGCCTCTGCCCAGCGTCTGCTTTTGCAAAGCCACTCAGGTGAATTTCCCTGCAGCCGGGAGGGGACAGCTGCCGGCGTAGCCCCTGGCCGCCCCATTGAGAGGTGTCTGTCTCCCACCCCCACGGGGAGGGAGTCTCGCGTGCCATCTAACCACGTCCCTGCAGCCAGCCCCGCCCTGCCCCGGGTTATTCTTCCCCAAGTGACAAGGTAAACGCCAGGCTCCGATGTGTCCGCTCTGCTGTGATCCCCTCTGCCTTCGGCCCCTCCCTGCTCGGCCTCAGCCTGCGGCGGCGCCCCAAGACCCGCGACTTCCCTTTTAACAAAAGCAATTAGGTGTAATCACGGTTCATTTGCATTTCACCTAATAAGCAGCCGAGACTTCATCAGGGCTGCAGAGTGGGGACCGCAACATCTGTGGCTGGAAGCCGCTCGGCCTGGCAGCAGCTGCAGCAGCCCAGCGCCTCCCCTGCCTGGGCACCCGGCCCGGCCTCTGGCCGCCGCGGCTGCTGCCTGCCTCGCTTCGGCATCGATCACTTGCAACTTGCGCTGGGCAAGAAAAGAACAAGGTAGATACTGTATTTAGGTTCATGCCCTTATATGGTGCGGAGCGCGGCGCCCCGCAGCCTTGCAGCACCATATAAGGAAGCGGTGCCAGAGCTCCGGGTGAGCTGTTGAGAGATTATTGGTCCGCTGGTATCTCAGCAACCAGCTCTCACGAGTGGAAAACAGCCAGCAAACCCCCCCCCCCCCCCGCTCTGATTTCATCCCTCGCCTTCTCCCTCACCCCAAATTCAGCAGGCAGCAAAATGGTGGCGCGCTGGCAGGGCGCAGGGGGCCGGCCCGGGAGACACGCACCGTGTAGACCCGGGTTTCCCAGCACGACAGCCGGCTGCGCTGGACCCTGACACGGCCCGAGCGCCCCCTCCTTCCCTCCCCTGCGCCACCCCGGCGCTTTTCGCCCCGCTCCCTGGCCTGCGAGAGCGTAATTAGGGCAATTACCGAGGCGCGCAGACACGCCACGGAGCGCGATGGACCGGCCTGGCTTGGAAAGGCATAAACGCCCCACTAAAGGCAACCCAGTAACAGGCTTCGGGGAGAAGCAGCCCGCTGCGGTCGCTTTCAAAGCGGGACACGATTCCCGCTGCCTCTGCCCCTGGATGGCGATGGGGCTGTTTGCAGACTCACCCCGACCCTGCGCAACCCAGACTCGCTGGGAGTTGGGGCAGCTCCCCCTCCCCCAGTGTAGCGGGCTACGCGCTGGCTTTGCGCCGTCCCCCAGGTTACAATGTAGGTCACTAAGGAGATTTGCTTCTTCAGAACCACAACGACCCTGGCTGGGACCAGCCCAGAGCCTGGCTCCCGAGGCCCCGGGCTCCGCGCTGGTGGCACTGCGCGACCCCCACGCCGGCCTGGGGCGGGAGTGAGCCAAGGGGTCCGTTTTCTGTCCGTGGGCAGACAGCTGCCAGGGGCTCCTGGCCGCAAGCGGGGGCTGTGGGGACGCTCAGGCTCTCTCGCTCCCCCAGGTGTTCTCCGCGGCTGGCCGCGCAGCGCTCTGTCCGGCGCAGCAGGGGCCTGCGCGCCAAGCCGCGACCCACTTTACTTCAAATACCCCCGCATGCCCCGCCCGGACCGGCGGCGAGGGGCGCCAACGGACCCTGTGCACGCGGCGCTGAGCCCCTCGCCTGCCTGGGGCGCACTAGCAAGGGCCGGCCCGGGACTCGGGGCTCGGCCCTCGAACACGGGGCTCGGCCCTCGAACACGGGGCTCGAACCCCCAGCCCCGACCTGTTTCCGCCTTTTGTTTTGTTTCCTTTAGCATCCTGCGGCTCTGGCTGGATCCCGCCCCGCGCCCGGTTGTAAACGCGCAAGAGACACATAGACCCGCCTGCCCAGGGTTTGTATCCAGAGATGGACCCGCGCGAGAGCACCGGGTTCCTGACATGTACTCAACCCCCCCCCATGTACAGCACACGTGTTCCTGCCCTACATGCGTGTAGTGAGGAGAATACCGTGTGTGTGTGTGTGTGTGTGTGTGTGTGTGTGCGCGTGCACACGCACCATTCAGGTTTGCACACACCCCCTCTGCTTCCTTCCAGCCCCTTCTAACACTGCCATATACGGGCAGCATTACCTGCTGTCCTCTTTTTAGCTATTGACATCAGCCCGCGAGCGAAGCCTTGACACGGCTCCGAGATCTCTTCCCTTGACCTGTTTAGTCCTCCTGGCAGAGGTGCTGGAACTGGGCGGGCTGGGGGGCTGACGCCCTCCCCCCGGCTTGACATGGTTCCAGCATAGACAGGGTGTACAGTTCGGGTCATGCTCTCAGCTCCCCCCCCCATACAAGTTGTCCCAGCTCCCCTGGTCCCGGGTGAAACACCAGCCCCGAAGAGGCTCCCAGGGGTTATTCGTTCTTTCCAGCTCAGATAAAGCACCACCCCGGCGGATTCCTTCTCCAGAGCCAGGAGCACAAATTATTTGCTTGGGGGTGGGGCTGTCTGGTTCGGACCCGGAGGGGACCGGCGTCCCGCGGAGCGGCAAGCTTGGCTGGGAGTCCTAGCCAGCAGCTTGGCTGCTCTGAGCTCCCGCAGGGCTGGGGTCGCTCCCGGGAACCCGGAGGCGGGCGCGGAGCCGAATTTTCGTTGTCTTTCCTGTGCATTTTCCAGGAGAGCTCCTCTGAGAGCTGACCCGGTCCCCAACCCCCGATCCCACGCCGTGGCATGGGTCCGCGTCCCCCTCCCTACTCCAGCGCCTACCATAGTTCCTCGTAGTCTTTTCCACCCGATTTTGAAATAAATCGATATCGAATCGCCCCACAGCTGAGCAAATAACAGCAACGACCAGCGATTAATGGTCAGCCCTGGCCGGAGCTGGGCGCGGCGGGGACCGGCTCTGTCCCAAAGCCAGGCAGCTCTTCGGAAGTGTCAAACCTGGTCCTCGCTGGGGACCCCCTGACCCAGGCACAGCCCGACGCGCAGACACTCCCGGGTCCCCAGGAGATATCCGGGCTTGGGCCATGGAGCAGCACCTGCCCTTCACCTCCACCCGAGCCTCGCGGGGACAGGCTCCTGTCACGGGTTTTATTAGTGGGGACGCGCTCCCGGCACGTGGGGGTTTAGCGCATCTCCTCCCAGGCCCCAGGGTCCCAATCCATGCGCGGGAATCATCCACCCGCCACCTGCGGACCCGATCGAGGAGCGGGAAGCAGGGCAGGGGCACCGGGTAAAGCTACCGGGGTGACTCTCCCGGGGGCGGGCTCTCTCGGGGCTGCCCTGCAGCAGCTCTGCCCGCGCCCGGGGCTCCAGCGGCCCCGCTGGGCCGCGGTGGCTCCCCGCTGCCCCCGGCTCGTTGCGGGGCTGGGGCTGGGGGCTGGGGCAGGCCAGGGGCCGGGCTGTGTTCTTGCTGCTCGCACACATGGCAGGATTCAGCTGGATCAGCCAGGCAGCCATTTTCTGCAGCTGCCTCGAGAACAGAGCCCTGCAGAGGCGGCGAGGGCAGAGGCGGGGAGGCGGCCCCGGGGGGGCCCCTGCTGTCTTGGGGGCCGGCCCCTCGCCGCCGGGCAGAGGGAGCAGGGGGTGCCCCGCGTGGCGTGCCGGGGCAATCCCACCTTTCCCCGCCATTTTGTACTGCGCTGGCGTCCCCCCAAAGCGGAGACAAAGCCGGAGCCTTGGGAACGGGGCCCCTCTTGTGCGGGGGGTGCCCGCCTGCCACCCCCAATGGGGCAGGGAGCCTCTCCCCGGGAGCTGCCGCGTCTTCTTCCCGCCTGCTCTTGCAGCGGGGCCGGTACCCTGCCCGGGTTGTGTCCCGGTCGGGGACTTGGGAGCTGCCTCGGGCCCCAGGCCGGGTGTGAGGAGCCAGGCTCATTCCTAGGCGCCCCCTGCTCCTCTGGGCGTGGGGCTGCTGCGCCCCCAGCCGCTCTTTCCTCGAGCCCCGCCGCTGGGCTCTTGCTGGCTGGCAGGTGCCCTTGGGAGCAGACACCAACCACCAGCCCCGCACCGCGGCTCTGCCACAAACGCAGCCTGCGTGGAGCTTCCTTCCGTGGGCCGGCCCGAGGCGTGCTGGCACCCGGGGAATCACACGGGCCCCTGGGCCATTCGTGCCGCCCAGCCTGGCCTTGCCTCCTGCTCGGAGCAGCCGTGACTCCCGGGCTGGGTTGGCAGCAAACCCAGCCCAGCTGTTCCGGCCCTGCCAGAACCGCAGGTTCTCGAGCCACTCGGGGGCTCGTGACCCTCCTGCCCAGCTCCAGCCCCCGGGCGCTGGGGTCCATCTCCCCGAGCCAACGAACACACGTGGTTGTTCTGTTCCACTACTCGGAGAGGGGACGCTGCTGGCCGCATCACCTGGGACCAGCGCAGGCTGGGCTGCCCCGCAGCGAGTCACCCCTTCCCGCCCACCCGAATGGCCAGGCAGGGAAGGGTCCAGCGGGGTCTCCAAGGAAGCGCATTGCTGCGGGGGGCCGGGCGCCTGGAGCTGAGGCCGCAGCCACCTCCCTGGAAGCAATAACACCCCCCCCCCAGGCTCTTGGCACCGGGCATCCCTGTGCCAGCCAGGTGACCAGCGGACCTCCTACCCCCGGCCCAGCGCAGCGGGCTGGGCTCTGCGCGCAGGTGCCTTGGCGAGGCCGGGGCCGCGGCGAGTGGGGCTCGGTGTTCTCTGGCAATTATTTACAAATCAAGTCTGGGGTGCGCGGGGCTCTTCGGTTCCCAGTGCGCGCAAGGCTGGCCCCGCTGCCCCGCAGGTTCCTACGCTCCTAGCCCGCCAGGCGAGTGACTTGAACCAGGGGGTGATTTTCCCTGAGGCTCCAAACCGGCCCATTGCTTCTCTCGTGACCCCCTCCGGCCGCGTGTTGGCATGAGACGGGGCGAGGGCGCGGGAGCCTTGGGCCTGAGTCACTCCCCCAGGTTCGGCTTTAGCGCAGCTCCTATGTCGGGACAAACACGCGCCAGACGTGGCTGGAAGTAAGTGGCTGCGAGGCAGCTTTTCAATCTGGCATTAAACGTGGCCAGAGAGACTGAGGCAGCGGGAGTAAATGGCACCTGAACGTGCGCGAGATTGTGTGTGAACGGAGCGTCCTGGAGACAGACAGGTTTGTGCATGGTGCAAGAAGCGCCAGATTCACCTCGAACAGAACCGGCGAACACAGGACAGAGGTGCGTTTGCGAGTTTTCTTAACAACATCTGGGTACCAATCACAGGTGAAGTAGGAAGAAAGGAATGGGGGGAGGTCCTGTAATGCTGCATTGCAGGTCTGAGCGGAGGGGGCACGGCAGTGCGGGGGAAGCCCTGCAGCGCAGTTGGGGAATAGAGCACGTGGAAGGAGGTGGAGAAGCAGGAGCCTCTGTAATGCTGCAGGGCTGAGCTGGGTACTGTCGAGGCTAAGCCGCGCAGAATAGAGCCAGTCAGAACCTCGGATGGACTCTTCGTCTGCTCTCTTTCTTTTTTCTTCCAGTATTTTTATGAACTCTCCTTTTCCCACTTAAACAGGATGATCTTTTCTTGGAGATTCGGCCAGTCCTGCTGCTTGACTCCTAGGCATGCCACTTTGAGAGCAGCTGCTGCAGACACCTCACCTAAGCTCCACAGTTCTCCATATCTGCCGTGTTTTGGTACATCCCCTTCCAGGCTGTTTGATCTTCTACAAATGTCTCTCTCCTTCGGGTAATATAGTCAATTGGAGGACCGCTGAAAACATTTTGCTTCAGCGCCAGACATTCCTTTCACATGTTTGACATATATTCATTATCCAGTTAGAATTTGTGCTATCATGTTCTGCACACATTGTATTGTTACAGCTCATTACACCAGGCACAGGGAAAAATGCAAGGCAGTGAAGGCCTATTGTTTGCAAAAGGATATGAAGTACCTATACAGGTTGTAGCTATGGCTGTGTTCCTAAGTAAAAGGTTTTGTGTGGGTAGCCAGACGCGCACAGACCCCCCTGCACCAGTGGGAAATACAGCCACCAGCAGGTTATTCGTACAACTTTCCTAATAGCTCCTGCAAGGAGAGCAATCTAGGAATAATGGAATTTAGATACAGCAACATGTGACATACCATTGTATCCCTGGTCCTTCCTAACTCCATCTCTGAATGGGTTTCCCAGTTGCTTACTGTATGAGTAGACAGTTGGTTCTCAATGTTTGTCCTGTAAAGCGCCTCCCACACTTGCGGGTGTCCTACAGGCAATAAGGGCACCGAGGAGTTCCCTTGACCCTTCTGCTGTTGTATAAATATAACGGTCTATTAATTGCCACCCGCAACAGCAATCTCCTCCTCCTCTGGCCTCTTTGCTTAACCTCCCTCTTCCAGTCTCTACAAAAGGCTGCAGAAAGCAGCCTCTTCCTACTGTCAGTCTCTGGATCCCATCACTCACTCCCCTCTTTGAATCCCTGCTCTCTTGGTTTCCATATCAAGTCCAGGTGTCTCCTACCCACCTCGCATACTCTGACCATGCCTGACTCCCAGTACCCTCTGCTTCCTTCTTCTCACCCACCTGATGCCTGGGCTTCACCAAGGCCAGCCTCTATATTGCCTTGTTGGTCTCTTTCTCCCATCACTCTTACCTCCACACCACCCTCCTGCCTCTCACCTTGTGTGTCAGACAAACACTGGTTTTACCCTTCCAATTCTTCCTTCAAACAGACGTCTCTTGCAATGTTAATCTACCAAAAGAGAAGATGTAATGTAACCGCCCTGCCCTGCACCTCCCTCTCCTGGTGAAAGGAGACAGGAACCATCTTCCTGGATGATTTTTCATCTGGTAACTATTGATCAGTGCTTAGATTCTATAGTGACTGGCACCTTAAGACTTGCTAAAATGGATAGGCCAGCGCCTGATAATCTGTGCACTGCATGTCTGAAAGGCACCTCCTATCTTATTTATACTGTAAACTCACTGGGGCATGGGTTTGGCCATGCCTACAAAACTCAGCATCATGGCAGAGTTCTCCCCTTCTTTCTCATGACACCTGCACAAACATCCCTCTAACACTAATGGAGTTACACTCATAGAAGGGAGACAGGATTTTGTTTTCATTAGCAGGGTAATTTCTGGTTGAACAAGCCCAACCCAAATGTAACTCTGCTTCACATTGCAAATTGGGCCAAGCTTTGGTGTCACCCTTATGAAGCTAATCCCCCGATATATCAGCCATAAATCTGCCTTCCCATTGCTTACTTGCTGGCATGACCAATACCTGATCTTTAGAAGGATTATGAAATTAGCCAAATTCACAGAAAAAGTTACAATTCTGGTCTGGGAGTTTAATATAGTGTTTGTATTTAGTTTGTGCATGGATAGAATTTTAACTGGAGTTCTAGGTGGTTTGTTATATTGTGAGATGACTAGAACACTATGGCAGAGATGGGCACTATACATTTTGTTTATTATGTATTTTATTCTTTTATTTGTACATACTACCAATATAGATATTATAGTGTGAGCTTCTGCTGCTGCTATATTTAAAGTTGCATAATGGTTTTCATTCTAATCCCGTGTTTTCAGTTGTTCATAACTTTCTGACATTTTCACCTTGTGGGTTGAATTTTCCCAAGCAGCAAATACACATGTCCTGCCTGAAGGGATACTGAGTGCTACTCTCTCTATGCCAGACAAACGTAATTGATAGAAAAAATACATAGTGAACATTTCTTACAGAAGCTACTACATAGAGTAAACTGAATATGAGTGAAAATCTACCTGCACATTTTGGACACCTAACTTCACAGCTATGTTAGCTGTAGTTGACTGCCTTGCTCCTGGAATTGCCCCTAAGTAAGTATATGCTTTGTATATGTGCAGCTAAATTATATTCCCGCCTCAGTCATTGAAGGTCACCTAATGAAAGCTGTGCTTCCAGTCACATATATAGTACATGGCTGCTGTTGAAATTATTAGAAGATAAAATAATTTATCCTAAACAGACTCTAAATCAGTAAAGATGCACTGAGCCAGAGTGACAGGGAAAATAGTATAAGCACATAAAAGAATGGAAAAATTATTACAAGAGTCATAGCTTTCAAGCCCAGAAGGGACCATTACAATCATCTTGTCTGACCCCCTGCATAACCTAAGCCATTCACCCAGTGATTTTTCTCATCTAGCCCAATAACATGTGGTTGACTTACTGCAGATCTTTTATCAAGACATCCAGTCCTGATTTACAGACTCCAGACAATGGAGCCATTACCACACCCTTTGGAAATTTGTTCCAGTCGTCGATTTCCCTCTGTTCAAATGGCACCTTATTTCTAGTTCAAATTTTGCTCACCTCAGCATCTAGACCAGTGGTTCTCAAGTGATTTCCCACTGTGGGCCACACATGCAGCTCTCTCTGTGGCACAGGGCCACATCCCCCCAATAGATGTACTACCTGTATGGCCCTGAGGATGTCACATGAGCCGCAGCTGTGTGCTGATTGGGCCAGGAGCAGCCTGCATGCTGTGGGTTGAGAACCACTGATCTAAATACATGGTATGCCTTTGGCTGCTAAACGGAAGAACCTTTTAGTATCTGACAGCTTCTCCATGTGTAGATGATTATAGACTGATCAACCCAATCTCTTAACCTTCTCCTCGTAGGTTGATATATAGTTTTTCATTGTAAGGTGGGTTTTCCAGACCTGAAAGTCATTCTTGCAGCTCTTCATTAAATTCCAATTTTTCAGTTATAATCTCAATAGTTTATAATCTCTCTGCCTCATTATTTAGCATGCTACTGAATCTTAGGATCATCTGTAAACTCTATCAGCAATGAATTATACGAGGCAATGTGTCTGATGTTGTACTATTTCTTAAATAACGTGGTTATGTACTTAAAGAATATATGCACATCATGTGTATACTCTGAGCTGTTTGTGTCACAATTAAAAAAAAGCAGGCTTAAATTACTAGTCAGAAATCAGAAAAGAAAATGTCATGGCTGAGATTTATTTGCTAAAGGCAAGGCCAAAAGATGAGAAAGAAAAGACAGTCCTATTCCAATGCTAGTCCCTTCTGAGCCATTGTTGCTGAACCACAAATGGTCGTTTGCAGTATGAACAGTGACACTGTCCCATGTTAGGTGTCTTGTTGGTTTTCTCTAGACTGCATCTGGCTAAGTGTTGTTTTCATGCCCTGAGAGTTAAAGAGTAGCTAAATTCAGAGGCTTAGAATCAAACCCTCTAGAAAGGGGGGTCTGTTTCAGGGCAGGTAAATGAACAGCAAGAGGAAACCAGATACTATGGGGTGAGTGAAGAATTCTTTTTAAAGTAAATGGAAGAGGAAACCTAGGGAGGGTCCCTCCCATCTGGCTAAGGTTCAGATGGTTCAGGATCGCTTTGAGCCATTAAACTCATGATGATAAGAGAGCCTTTCAGCAGCTATTTGGGGAGATTATGGCATCTACAGAACTGGCAGGTCTTCTCTTTGCTTAAACCAAAATGAGTCTAATTATTTGGTCCACAGCTGGCAGCTTGGTATGCATGAAAAGAAACAGATAAGAGAAGGGAAGCCATCATGGCTGCAACTATAATACACATATAGCAAGGACAATAAGGGAATAAAATTCCTGCTGTCAGAATTATTCCCTTGAATTTGCATGCACAGACCTTGCTTCACTCAACAGAAATGTGTGGGTGCATTCAAGGGCAGAATTTGGTCATTTATTTCTAAACCTCTGGGAAACTGCTGACCCATGTGATAAATTGCATTTATTTTGCACTTTTGACTGCTTCACTTGTCCTTACTCCGTAATCTCTCTCTGACAGGATTACCTCCAACATCCCAACTTCTGGGCAGCTTTCAAATGGTTTATCCTTTTTTTAATTAAAAGAACCTGCCACCTCATTCTCTCCACCCCATGTGTCAGTGTTTTTCTCTCAAGTTACTTTGACTGTAAATACAGAATAGGCAATATTCAGTCCTGAACCAGTGAACATTAAGGCATGTTATCTTGTAACCCGTTAGAGATGGAAAACATGCTTCCCACCCTTGGAAAGCTGAAAATATAGACTTACTACAAACAAGACTAAATTCATTGCCTGCCCTAAGAGGTCATGAAATACTAGACCCGAAACTCATGAGATCCTGGTATACACACAAGCTATTTTAAAGATTTTTTTTTAGCTTGATAAGACCTATTTTTGTTCTTCCTAACACTATTGCCGTAGGACTACAATAACCTGACTTTGCAAGTAAAGGAGTATGAAAAATAGCCCTACAACCTAATGTAGTATAGACCATGCAGAAACAGCAAGTAGGATGCCCTCCCCCCCAATCTATTAATTCTCTGAGCTGCATGGTTACCTTCTTATAGTAGCTTATTTCCCAGCATGCATTCTGGGGGATTGGCCCCTTAAATAGGGCAGAGCCAAGCAGCTGCAGCCCTAAGCTGGCCATTTTGTATCTGGTTATTACTTACTATATGTTCATCTCTAGCTAGTAAGTGCCCTCCCTTACTGCTCAGTTTTTCCTTCTCTTGTTTCCCTAGAAGATGGCATGTTCTCACAGGCACCAATAACAATCCAGAGACTGTATTATCTTTAAAATATGTGGCATAACCATAAGACATGTGGTGGTAGAAAAAGTATATTGATACTTATTTGGGATGAGTTATATGGCTCACTGGGGGATTTCCTCACTTATGAATGAATGCAACAATTAAGTCTTGTATCACAATATATCATCGCTATCTCTTTCCCTACTATATATAGCATGTCTGCATAATATATTCATTATCAGTCACTAGCAGCAGCCAACATGAAGGAGATGCTGAGTTTCACTTTCCATTTTAGTCCCTCCTTTCTCTGTTGCTCATAACTTTCTTGTACCAGTTCCTTGTGGGCTGAATTTTGCTATGTTTAGTCTTAGTTGAGAAGTGAACTTTTATTTTTAAACTGAGTCATATTAGTTCTTCTATTTTTGAGTTTTGTAAATGGGGAACTAGTTAATTCCTGGCCCTGTTGTCCAGGTGGAGGGTTGTGAGGGGATAACCCCAAAATGGCTGAAGCTGGAAGACCCAAGCACCAGCCACAACCCTGCAAACAGCCCCGTGAGGGTTCAAGGATCTCCCAGTTTGGAGCCAGCTGCAGAATCTAGGCTTTGAGTGGTTTTGAAGCCATCACTGAACAAGAATCAAAATGTGTTCAGTGATTTGGAAGTTATGGGGCCCTAGGGTCCAAAGCTTCCCCATTCCCTGGGAGAAGGATTAGGCCTTATGAGATGGGGTTTTACACATGCATATTTATAATTTCTATGTTTTGACACTTTTAAATATGTATTTTTAACCCCAGAATTAAGGATGGTGACCTCTCAATGGAGGTGGTCTATGGCCTGTTTATAGCCAGGTTTTGTACTGGTATAATTAAGTTGATTGGGGGGGAGGGGTGACTTACACAGCAATACCAGTAGAAGCAGTTACACTGGTATAAAAGTGCCTTATGGTAGGATAGGTTAATTCTGTCCCTGTACAGCAGTGAGCTGTAGCTTACACTGCTATAACTGTGTCCATACTAGGACACACTGCAGCACTAGTTACTGTAGTAGCCTTTTGGGTGCAGACAAGGCCTCAGTTCCCGCCTCCTCAGGAGTGAAAGGAGCTGTAGTTTGCACTGAATTGGCCAAAGGCTGCAGTGTGATTCAGCAGCACTTTTCTTTTCCCTCCATCCCCCTTTTTACCCTCTTGAAAATCAAGGCAATGAAATTAAATGCCTGGTACTAGCAAGATGCAGGATTAAAGCCATGAAGTAAAGCACTTTAAAATCAAGACATCTTGAAATTCAAGGTTTCTCCCTCTGGCTCCCAGGCCTACTGTTGTCCCTGCCTGTTTGTTTGGCTAAATAGAAACCTTAGTGTTGTTCCACCCACACCAGGGTCCATGTGCTCCAGTTGTCCATGCTGAGAAACAGTTTCTTAAGCAGGGGCCTGACAACTGTGTAGTTGAGGGATGCTGTCTCCCCTGGTTGAGAACCACTGCCCAGGTCACAAGGAAACAGGAGTTGAACCCAGATTTCCTGAGTGCCAGTCTAAAGCCTGGGCCACAAAATCATCCTTCCTCTCATTGTAAATCAGGACTAGCTTCAGTGAAGCCTGGGGACTTATGGTGGGAGAGCAGATTGGGACTAAAGATCTCCAGTGCCAGCAATGTTGTATCAAGCCTAGTCAAGTGCAGCAGAGAGAATCTGTGAAATGCTCTGCCAGGATGGAGCATGCAAAGTCCCAGCATGTGGCTTTCGCTGTGCCAGTGTTGCTGAGGTCATGATGGTGCTGGGGGCAGTTTAGGCTGTGACCTTCGCTATGGACCCTTCTCTCCCCGCAAGCCAAAATTCAATGCCCTTGCATTTGTCCCTGCCTGACAGATCTGCTATGTGAGAGACTGTGAAGCTGGTCTGAATCCAAATGATCTTATCTGTGAAATAGATTGAAAATGCCTTTCAGCAAGGAACTCTCAATTGTGTATTTAAGCAGACAGCTCTGCCACATGGAGTGAATTGGGACGATGTGGATGCTGTGGGGAAGAGAAACCTTCTTTGCTGCAATTACCCACGCAGAGCCCTTCAAAAAAAAATGTCTCCAGCACCACTGGCCAGGTCCATGGCACTCTAGCCACTCTGCTTCCAGTTTCATATGCTAGAGCTCATTCAGATGGCAAACTGCATAGTAAGAAGGCATTGAGGAGCTATCACTGTGTGTTCCAGACAGAAGGTCTCCAGAAGGCTCAGGAATAGGGCCCATTGGCAACTTTACGTCCACCCTAGAGCAGCCTGAAACCTAATCCATTTCTGGGGATGGTGTTGGGCCCTGCAGGAGCAAAAATGGAACCAAAGGCACTTAACGGTCTGACCGTGGCCAGGCTGCAATAGTGCACTGAGCCAGGCTCTGCCTGGGATGATCTCCTGAGAGACCACAAAGGGTGGTTATTAGTGCCAATGCACTGAGTGAAGGTACCCACAACGCTGGCCTCTCTCTGCAGTTGGAGAACGTTTACATTCTACTGAAATCCAGTTCACGTTACAATGTAGTTTGGCTGCTGCTATGTATGGAGGAACTCCTGAGTGCCTGACAGATTACAAACGGCAGGTCCTGAAAATATACTATCCTTCCCCTCTGCATCATCCAGGAACATGTTACTTCCTCCTCGGCTGCTCTGAATAGCAAGGGAAGAGTTGAAACTGATGTACCACACTCCAGTTAAGTGAGGAGAGAGTCCCAGTTCCCTAGATCAAGCAGCCAATCCCCTATCCCACCGTGAAAGTGGCAGCATTGGACAAAAAAGGCTTCTATGTTCTGCCCATAATTTCCCCTTGGGAGCTCTGCCACTCTCCTGCTGGGTCACAAAGCATTTTACAACCCATCCACCCCCATCTCCTTCTGCGGAGTCTAGATTGCTTTCTGTCTCCCCTACTATTTTAATGCTTAGCCTCCCCCAAAACTCGAGTTTTTTTCCCCTTACTCTGCATATATGACATCTCTAATATCTGCCCAAAGGATCCCAACTCACTCTACAAACTTACACTAATAGACAAACTCTGTATGGGGATCACTTCATCTGCTACTCAAATGCAGCGACCTCTGGAAAGGCACATGGCAGGTTTGCAACAGGAACAGCAATAATGCGCAACAGTATAAAACAGGAAGTTTACCAAATCCTCTTAAAACTACAGCGGGTTGATTTAGCCAGGGAAAAAGTAAATACCAGAGACAGAATTTGGCCATGGGAGCAAGATAAGTACTGCAGGCATCTAAGACTAGTATGTTCTCAAGGAGGTGGGTGAGTGGGTGGGGGGGAATTGAAAACCAGGGCCAGGAAGTGGATTTACAACTCCTCCCTTCTCCAGACTGTGAAAATGCATTCAGCTGCACAAGTCACTGGTGGTGCCTACATTATAAACATAACAATAGACCTTTTAAAAAGACCCAATGTGTCTACACAAATTGTCCTTTAAAAGAAACGGGTAATGCTGGCTGCCAAAAAATTCTACCAACCAACCATCCCCCCCTCCCTTCACCTGTATATCTAACATAAGTCACTTTTTCTGAAGGAAAATAGAACAGTAACACTACATCCTGTCCAATATCCCATTTGAGGTTCAGTCTGGTGTGTCGGTGACCACCTCTCTCAATTAAACACCTCAGTAATATATACGTAGATTTGAAGCACTTTATATAGCAAGACATGGATATAAATAAGTAAGTCACATACTAAGCAAATTATTTCTTTCCTAACCACTTGGCATAAAGTAAGTAGAGTGCATATCTTCTACCCAGGCACTGCACATCACACCTTTCACTGCACAAGAAGCTGCAGGAGTTACTTTAATAGTTGGACTGTGTTTCATGTAAGAAGTATCTGGCTATGTGGTTTCCGGGAAATGGTGCCTCAAAGAACCACAGCTACTCTGTCAAAAAGACAACAACATTTTGGGTGCTTCTGTCTCTTCTTTCTACTGGAGCAGTAGTGAGGTCACTGGAATGAGAACACAGAGTGCTCCAGGCTCTGAAAGAGCCTTAAATAAGATGCAATTTAGTTTTTAAAAGTCAATAATTGCTTCAGCTAGTTGTATAACTGAACCACTAATAACGTTAAAATTAAAACAGGATATCAAAAGATTGCTCAAGAAGCAGGAAGCTGTCAGCTTGTGCTTGATGGAGATTCCAGGTTACTGTCCCCCTTCCAGGAGTCTGAGTTGTCTTGTGTATCCCAAGTTTCACCTCGCTTAAAAAGTGCTTCCTTACAAAAATACACAAAAAGTGTCAATGCATTATTACTGACAAATCACCTTTTCCTTTTTACCATCTAATTACACTAGTTCTATTCCAATTGATTTATTTTTAGGTTGTCAATTAATCACAGTTAACTCACATGATTAACTCAAATTAATCATGATTAATCACACCATTAAATAAAATACCAATTGAAAAATTAAATATTTTGATGTTTTTCTACATTTTCAAATATATTGATTTCTATTACAACACAGAATACAAAGTGTACAGTGCTCACTTTATTTTTAATTATTTGCACTGTAACAATTATAAAGGAAATAGCATTTTTCAATTCACCTCATATGTACTGTGGTGCAATCTCTTTATCCTGCAAGTGTAATTTACAAATATAGATTTTTTTTTTGTTACATAACTGCACTCAAAAACAAAATGTAAAACTTGAGAGCCTGTAAGTCCATTCGGTCCTACTTTTTGTTCAGCCAATCGCTAAGACAAACAAGTTTGTTTACATTTACAAGAGATCCTGCTGCCTGCTTCTTATTTGAAGGGATATATTAATTTTTAGTGCATCTGGCATGTAAATATCTTGCGACGCCTACTACAACCGTGACATGCAAACACCTGTTCTCACTTTCAGGTGACATTGTAAGAAGCAGCACCAGGCAGCATTATCTCCTGCAAATTGCAACCAGACTTGTTTGTCTGAGCTTGATTCAGTGAAGTAGGACTGAGTAGACTTGTAGACTCTAAAGTTTTGCATTGTTTTATTTTTGAATGCAGGGTTTTTTTCTACATAATTCTACATTTGTAAGTTCAGTTTCACGATAAAGAGACTGCACTACAGTACTTGTATTAGGTGACCTGAAAAATACTATTTCTTGGTTTTTACAGTGAAATATTTGTAATAAAAAATATAAAGTGAGCACTGTATACATGCTGTATTCTGTGTTGTAACTGAAATCAATATATTTGAAAATGTAGAAAACATCCAAAAATATTTAAATAAATGGTATTCTTGTTTAATTGCACCGTTAATTGCGATTTTTTTTAATTGCTTGACAGACCTATTTATTTTATGCTTACATTTCAGTGTATAGTATATAGAGCAGTATAAACTATTCATTGTCTGTATGAAATTTTAGTTTGTACTGGCTTTACTAGTGCTTTTTATGTAGCCTGTTGTAAAACTAGGCAAATATCTAGGGGAGTTGATGTACCCCCTGGAAGACCTGTGCGTACTTCCAGGGGTGTGCGTACCCCTGATTGAGAGCCACTGGTTTAGGACACAGAGTTTGAAAAAGAGGCTACAGCCTTAGTAATTTCAAAAAGGGCATCCTATCTGTCAGGAATCTGGTTGTTTGCATTAAACCAAGGGTTCTCAAACTTCAGTGCAGTGTGACCTTCTAACAAAAATTACTTCATGACCCCAGGAGGAGGGACCAAAGCCAGAGCCCTGCCGCCCTGGGTGGGGGTAAGGGGTAATCAAAGCCTGAGCTCCACCACCCTGCGCAGGGGGAGTAAAGCCAAAGCCAAAGGCCTTCAGCTCCAGGCAGGGGGCCTGTAACCTGAGCCCTGACACCCAGGGCTAAAGCCCTCAAGGCTTCAGCTTCCACCCCAGTGGTGGGGCTCAGGCTTCAGCCCTAGTGTTGGCAGTTGGGCTTCAGCCCTGGGCCCCAGAAAGTCTAAGCCAGCCCTGGTGACCCCATTAACACAAAGTCATGACCCACTTTGGAGTCCCAACCCTCAGTTTGAGAACCGCTGCATTAAACCAAAAGGTATACGAACACATTTGTATTTTCTGCCCAAGCTTTGCTAACAGAAAATACCAGCCTTCAGCCCCCAAGAGCGTCCAGACCCACTCATGCATTTGTCAGCAAAGCTGCACTTCCTCTTGCCCAGGTCACATTCCATGGCCCTTGAGGTGTGCTTCTACTTACATACCAATTTGTTTGCGAAAAAGTTATTTTTGCAGATAAGCATTAGCTCACTTTATAAGTGAAATAGGTTATTTTCTAACTGCCAGCAGCCTGGGGCTTGGACAGCCAAACTTCATACCAAACCACCCCTAATGAGAGTTTTACAGGCCAAATTGGTTCCCAAATTATATCTGTGCAACCCCAGTGGCTTCATATTCTACCCTCTGACACCTGTGCAACCCTTGCCTTTCGTGGCTGAGCAGCTGTAACCAATTGCAATTCAAACAATTCTGTTGCCTTGCAAGATTGATTAGAACCCTGTTAGATCTGAGGAGTCAGCACAGCTAGCAGGAGTGAAAATCATCTTTGATGCTGAACAAACACAGGCAGCCGGACATTTGAGTAAGATGTGATGCTTTTCCCCCCCCTCCTCCTCTACACAGTGACTTCACAAAGTCAGACCCACTGAGCATGGGAACATCCAGAATGCTGCATGTCTAGAGGAACAACAGGCTGAGGTCATGTGTCCTCCTTTATCTCATGCAGGAGTCGAGGCCTAGCTATACTTGGAAACTTAAAGAAATAGCCATTCTGGAATAGTTCTTTCCATGTAAAACCCTGTGCAGATGCTTTTATTCCAGAATTATTGCTCCTTTCAAAGAAGATTAAGCTAAAATCTGAAAAAGGCTCTCCATTAAAGACCACCACCCACACAGGGTTATATTGAAACAACCATTCTAGAATAGCTATTTTGTTAATTTCTAGTTAAACAGCATCTCACAGGGAAATTCCAGCATCATTCAGAAGGATATTAATGGCTGGGACTTAAAAAACAGTTTGCTAGTCAATATTTGCTCTTATTTCCTAGTATCTATAAATTATGGATGTCTCAGAGGATGGGTAACTGAAAATAAAGAACCTTTCTCCTCTAGGTTAACAGGCCCAAGTCAGTCCAGATCAGTAGTGGCAAGAAGCAGTTACACTCCATCAGCTGGTGTTGATACAGAAAACTTCAATCTCAGTACCCTTCCTGCTAATCTCAGCAGAGAAATTACCATGCCGATTGAATCACCCTCTCTGTCCCTCCAGGTAAAAACTAAAGAACACTGACCAAGGGTAGTTTATGGAGGCTCTGAGTTAGCTCTCATGTAACTTAGGTGCATTTTATGCAATCAACCAGAAAGTCTGCTATTTCCAGGCTCTAGGCACATGTCCATATAAATCAAACTGAAATGACAATTTAACCTACAAAATCTCCAAAACAGCTGAAGCAATAAAAACCTAAGTGGATATAGAGGATATCAACAGGGTGCTTTTTACAAGCACAAAATTCAAAGGAAAAATTGTTAGATTATTTCTGGACTATTAATGCCTTGTGGAATGGAAGCTTTACCTGCTCCATGGACTAGTGATGTATTAAATTATATCAAGTGTCAAAATATTTTCAGAATCATCGTGCCGTAAGCTGTTTTAAAGTGTTACCACTTTGCAACACTCAGTAGAATCCAGTGATTGTGAAGTGAGTTCAAAACCTCTGCAAACTTAGTTTAACTTTTTAGATCCACACTATTTGGGCAATTCTGCATAATGAAGTGACAGAACTTAGGTTACAGCTTCCAATTGTGATCTGCCTTTACGGACACAGCTGACAATTACAAGAGAAGGTTGGCTGAGCCCTCTTATAGAATCCTGGTTTTTAGATGCTGTGGTGCACCTGCCTTCTCAAAAACTAGGCCCCTGCAAGGCGCTCTGAGTTGGGCACCAACCATCACTATTTGCTTTTGAAAATGGAGGCCCGTAGTTTTAAACAGCTGGAAAAAGCAAAGTGGTCTTCTGCATGTGTAAGGCTTACATGAAGCACAGCCAGAAGGCTAGCATGGAGGGAAGACAATTTCCATTACCTTAGTGCTGTTTTGTTTTCTCAAAAGATCAAGAAAACAAAAGTAGGAGCTTATTGTACATCTTAGGCAATAAGGACTCAACTCTACCTTCTTAATAGCAGAAATATTCTACATGGCTTCAATCTTGCCTAGATATTTAAAAAAAAACTACCTCAGTTCTTGCTTTAAATTGACAATACCTATTTGAGGAAACCCAGCCATGTAATTTCACACCCACAGAGGTCTTTTCAGGACTCTGTATAAGCAGTAACAAATGCACTCCAACTTCCAGTAGTTTTTTTAAAGGTTTATAGTCCTTTGCAATGATTGCATGATACATTTTCTTCCCCCACAATACAGTCCTTAAACCAGGAAGTGCCACTAGCAGCTTAGGCCCCACCTTCTAACAGCTGGTCTTTGCAATCAGATCTATGCTAGCTGCAGAACATCAAATGCACTTTCAACATCTCCATTTAATATTTACATTCAAGCAATTAATAATAGGAAGCTTATAGTTTAGACATTTCTAGTAGCAGCAGTTTCTATAATAGCTTGTTTAGCTTTAGATAATGAACTTATTTTTCACATAGAAACAACACATGTACAGTATCAAAAAATATATACCAGGGAATGGTCCTGCAGCTCATGAAGACAGGTCAAAGGAATGAGACTAACAAATGGTGAATGGTTAAAAAGAACAGAAAATATTTGTTTGATATAGTTTATAAGGGGATCTAGGGACTCCATAAATCTAGGATTTATATTTCATTATATAAATACCTACAAATAAATATATTAGCATGGCCAGAGAGGGACCAGCTTTCAGCTCAAACAATACATTTCAATAACACCACGTACAAACAGGAGCAAGAATCACTCGACAAGTTAGCACTGTTAAAATATAATACTATGTAACTCTGTGAGTAACTGGCTGGCCCCATCCTCATGTGTCCTGATACCTGCAAGTCCTGGGCACACCCTGGGACTGCAGGGATGGAGCAGCAGTAGAGGATACCCCCAGCATAGCAGGGGCAGAGTCACTGTGTCCCGCCCACCCCTCCTCTTGGGCAGGGAGGCATCTCGTGGGATTCTCCCTGCATGAGTGCTGCAGTCACCATAGTGGGGCGGGGAAAGGAGATGGGTGTCAGGGCAGTGACAATACCTTAGAGGGGGTTGAGGGGCAGGCAGCTCCAGGATAGTGTCAGGGTCCCTCCCCAGGGGGAGCAGCCTCTGCCCCTTCACACTGTCACATACTCCTTGAAGGTCACGGTCAGGCAGTTTGCGGTCACATCCGTGATAATTATATTTCCAAAGAAGGGCTTGAACTCCTGCAGGGGCTCTGCCTCTCCCTCCCCATCCGCCGCCTGCTGCGGCTCAACTGCCGGCTTCTCTGTCAGCACCAGCGGCACCTCTGGCTTCACCTGCGCCACAGCCAGCTCACACTCACCCCGGGGCTTGACGCAGCGCAAGTCTATGGGCTCGTCCAGGTCCGAATCCAGCAGGATGACCTCTGGCTGGGAGGTGGCTGGAAGGGGGTGCTTGGGCCTCTCTGGTGCTTGGGGGCTCAGGCAGGTGGGGGCGCTGATGCTCCGTGAGGTGAAGCGCTTCTTGCCTGGCTCTCTCTCCTCATGTGGCTCAGAAAGGCAGCGCTTCCTGGCACCCGGGCTGGAGAGATTCAGTCCCATGGGGGCAGGGCTGTGCTCCCGGCTGGGATCCAGGGACCAGGGCACAAGGTTGGGCTTGGTGGTGAGCTGCAGGGGCTGTTCAGGGGGAGGAGGAGGTGCTTCCTTGGCAGGGGGAGTCTTTCTGGGGCTCCCTCCGAGCTCTGTGAGGGGCTGGCCCCCCTCAAGTCCAGCTCTGCTCTTGGGGTCACTGCCTGCCACCCTCTCCTCCCCATGCTTTCGCCAGGTCTCCTGCTTTTCCTCCCCACCCTTCCTGGGAGTCCTCTCCTCCGTGGTGCGCTTCCTGGGCGGTTCCCCGGACTTGATTTTCACTGCCTGCATGCCATTCTCCATGTATTTGCTCATGACAATCACAATGCGCCCGTTCTTGTTCTTATTCTTGACAATCTTCATTTTGCCCCCAATGCCATTGCTGGTCATGCCATCCCGGGAAGGTGGCCCAGTGCCACTAGACAGGTTCTTCTCTGCTCCATTCTTTCCCTCTGTAGCCAGGTTCTTTACTGGGCTCAGCAGGCTCTTGGCTGGGCTGTGAGCCCACTTGTCTGGATGGGCAACCAAGGGGCTTTTGCTGTGGTCCAAGCAGGCCTGGCTCTGTGGCTCCTTGCTGCTGGGCTGGTAGTGGGGCTCATACATCTTGGGGTCAGGCTGGTAGTGGTGGTGCTTCTTGCTGTTCAGCTGGTAGTAATACTTCCCTTTGCTGTGTGGCTGGTGCTTCATGCTGCTCTCCTTCCCGTTGGGCTGGTACTGGTGGTGCTTCTTGCTGTTGAGTTCATACTGATGCTGCTGGCTCTTGCCAGAGGAGCTCAGCTCCAGCTTCGGCCTGTGGTCCACAGCAGGATCCTGTAGTCCAGTGAGGACATTGGAGCGCCGTGCGAACGAAGGGAGCTGCAACACAAAGTCAGCAAGTTTAGTGAGAGCCCATCAAGGGACTGCTTCAGACAAGAGATCAGCACTTCTACAGGAGTCCATGCAACAAGCTTATGCACACACAGTAAAACGGAGCAGTCACAGCAGCCAGCAGGAAGGGACACTATAGTCCTGAACATAAAAAGCTGTGGCCTGTTCCTGACCTAAAGGCTCCATGTTGTTTGAGATTAATTAGAGGAAGTAAAAAGTGCCCCTCAATCAATTGTCCCTATTCGTCAAGGGTAAATCGTAGGTGAAATACACCCAAGGAAAGAGGCCAGATTGCTGAGGAGAGGGGCAGCTAAAAATGCAAACAGCATCATCACAGCTTAAGAAAGCATTGCGTGTACAGCCACCTTCTTCTTGCCAAAGCAAATCTTCAGTAAGGCTTGGCATGTTACTGCACCTTCCGTCACATGGGGCAGAAGCTAAGTTTATAACCAGAGACAGATACATACAAATACAATGACGAGATGAGGAATGAGATCTGCCAGGAAAGAAATACCCAGGAACTCCCCTGCAAGGTAGCCAGCAGGAAGCGTCTTCCTGCAGCAGTGGGCTCCTTCCTTCTCTTCACAGTTTTTGAGGTCTGTCCCAATTTATGCTCATTGTCACACTGAAATATTGTGCATGTTTGATTGAATGATGAAGTCAGATTTGGGATGGGGGCGTGGTTGGTTGTGGAAAGGAGTGGGAGGGGCTTCATCTGGCATTTAAAATTAACAAGGGATTTGTGTGTACACACTGATCCTGAGCATGATGAAACCATCTGAAATTCTCCTCCCTGGGGATGGGAGGAAACAAGGGAGTTTATATTAAAAACAAAACTAAGTGGCTTTAATCAGTCTATTTGAAAAGATTGCCATTTAGAGATTGCATTTACTTCCCTGAGTGTGGATATTCTCAAGCCTGTGCTAAAAATGGGTTTCCTTAGGAAAAGAACATTGTGGCTTATTGAATTCACCTGAACAACCAGCGGCTTCGGTTTTGGTCCTCGTTTGCGGTATCCCATCAGCTGCTCCTGCCTCTCCCTGCAGGAACATAAAAATCAATAGCGATGCAATTACTTTCCTACAGCACACTGGAGAATTGGGGGGGGGGGTCGTTAATTCTCCGTACGCATCACTTGGATAGAGGCACATTACAGTAAAGAACAGGGGACCAATAGCGTGTATACTTGGGCAAGCAAAGGGGTGAGCTGCTGAGGCTTGTACGGGAACTTTTCCCGAGCCAGCAGGACTTGTTTGTTCTGGGAATAGCCAGCACCGAGGATTTATACTCAAGTCTCCCTCACACACACATTAAAGACCTCCCAGAAAAAAACAAATAAGACACAGCAAATTCCTCGCTGTGCATCCACATCCTGGGGGGGCTCACCGAGGTTCAACAGCCAAGCGCAGATCACAGAGAAAGAAAACGGGATTTCCAGACAATGCTGGAGTCCAGCTGCCCTCACGCTGTGACCACGGCATCTTATGCAATAGCTGGCAACTAACTTGAACGCCGGGCAGAGGCAGGGAGCCCGAGCCCGAGCTCCAGCCCCCCCGGCAGGACCCTGGGAGGCCGGGCGAGGTGTGCGCTGCATGCCCCGCCGGGATCCGCGCAGCAGCGGCGATGCTAATGATCTCATTAGGATTCACAGGACGAGCCCCGCCAGCCGTCACTCAGAATCGCTGCCTTAAAGGCCAATGTCTCCGCGGGGGGAGGAGCCGCTGGGGCTGAACCAGCCAATTGCAGGGGGGGAGGCCAGGGCCCGTCCCCCCTAGAGCGCTGGGCTCCCCGGCTCCGCGGGGCCTGGCCGGATCCTGGGCACTGCCAGCATTGCTGGCTGCCTGCCCGGGCGGGGGCCTCAAGGTGACCAGCCCCCCCCCCCGACCCGTGCGCCTGGTGGGGGAGGGGCGGAAGAAGTATTTGGACCCCCGTGGGAGCGGGCCCTGGGCACTGCCCCGCCAGCCGGCAGCCCAGGCCGAGAGAGGTTCGCCCGCCCGCGGCTGCAGTCAGCGCATCCGCTCCGCGCCAGTGAGCCCGGCTGTGCCTGGGCCGCGGGGTGGTGAACTCCCGCAGCGCCTAGCACTTGGCCCGGCAGGACGCGCCCAGCCGGGGTCGCTCCGGAGCCTGGGAGAGGCGCTTCCCCAGCGCTAGCCGCCGGCCTGCCACGGGCTTGAGTCTACAGTTTGCGCCAAAACACCGCTGGAAATAATGCACCAAAGGCGAGCGAGGAGCAGCAGCGCCGTCGCCTCCACGCGGGGGCGTCCAGTCCCCCCGGCAGGCGAGCGAGGGGGGCGAGCTGCGGGGACAGGCTGGGGCCGTTAGCCGAGGGTCACGCACCCTGCACCCAGCTGCTCTCCGGGCAGGCGGGCCTGCAGCTCGTGAGCTCGTCCCTTGGAAGATACCATCTCCGTCCCGGAGAGAGGCGGTTCTCCCCCGCCCCGCTACCGCACACGCGACAACCCTGCCCTGTCCCCGCAGCCGAAATGCCCGGAGCCCGCCCGCGAACATGCCGAGCTGCGGCCCCGAAGGGGTTAAGTGAAGTTCCGTGACGCATTCACAATTGCACAATGCCAGCGAGCTGCGAGCTGCGCTCCTGCTCGGCTCTGCAAGGGGGCCGGGGCCGCCAGTGCCCAGCTCGGGCAGGGCATTCCGCCTGCAAGGCCCGGCCCCGGGCCGCCCGAGTCCTCCCACACCTAACCCAGGCCAGGCAGGAAAGTGGCCCCACTGCCACCCTCCCCTCCCCCCAGCAGCGCCTGGGTTCTGCGCCTCCCTCTCCTGCTGCAGGCCGGGGCCGCGCAGGAGCGCAGCGCTCACCTGTTCTGGAACGCGATCAGCAGCCTGGGGTCCAGGATGTTTTCCTCCGGTTCCCACGTGTTATATCTTGCAAGGGGGAGAAGAAGATCCACTGAGCAACCGCCCGGGTTCCCCCCACCCCCCCAAAG
Organism: Gopherus evgoodei; assembly: GCF_007399415.2. Taxonomy (NCBI): domain Eukaryota; kingdom Metazoa; phylum Chordata; order Testudines; family Testudinidae; genus Gopherus; species Gopherus evgoodei. Next base: position 27,989,726 of record NC_044336.1, on the reverse strand, counting down.
GGAGACGGGGGTGGGGTCTCCCCTTGCCGGAGAGCTGCCAGGGGCCATCTTACAGGTTAGGCACATTGAATCCACGCGCACCTGGACCCACTGCGGAGTGCGCATTTCGAACTCCAGCTACGGGGGGGGGGGGGCGGGGGGTGTTTATTTAGCGCAGTTGTTATTCCCGAAGAATTCGAAGCATACCAGGACGCGATTTCCCAAAGCCCCCGCCCTAGACCCACTAACACCCGTGGTGCTGATCGGGGTCTAAGCAGCAGAGTCCAAACCCCAGAGCCAATGCCAGCCCCTCCCTGCAAGACTGTCATGCAAATCCCAAATACTCCGCCACCCGCAAAAATCTCCTTCTCTTCGGTGTTCAGAGGCAGGGTTTGCCTCCCTCCCGCCCCGTGGCAGCGCCCCGGTGGCAGCCCCCTGCCTCTTCCTCGGCCAGGATCGGGGGCTTGGGACCGGCGGGGCGTTTTATTTCGTGTTTTAAATTATTTTCCCCCGGTTAGGTTCTGCAATATGGAGCCTGGCTCCCGAGGAGGGAAAGGGGGAAGGAGCCATTTTCTGCTGCACATCAGTCACCGTCTGCCTCTCTCTCTCTCCCTCCCCTTGCTTGTGCCGGGCTCCCCGGTCCCCTCTGGCCTTTCCCCAGCCTCTTTCGGAGCATGCATTGGCGGTGGCATTTCCCGGAGCAGAAAGCACTGGGGTGGAGGCGGGGGGGGGCTCTCTGCAGCTCAGGCTGGGCCGGGGCTCCTGCTCCTGCAGCCCAGCTCCGCGCCTGGGTACTTACTTGGGGGACCAGCCTCTCCATTTCACCAGGTACTCGACTCTGCCCTGGGGGGAGGGAAAAGGGACGGCGTCAGCTGCAGCCCCGCTGCCTCCGCGGAGCCCCGACCTCCCGCACCCCCCGACTCCCCGCTCGCAGCCTCCCGCCCAGCCTCACCTTTCGGATCCGCTTCTTCTCGATGCTCTCCACGGCGAAGACGTGCTCCCCTACCGCGGGCAGCTCCATGCTGGGAAGGGTCCGAGCTCCCAGGCTCGCCGCACGCCGCCTCCCGCGCCCGCAGACACTGAGCTCCAGCCGCCGCGGCACCGCAACTCATGCAAATCCCGGCCGGAGACGTCAGGCGGGCGGGGCCTCCCTGGGCTGGGCTGTCAGTCAAGGGGAGACGGGGCGCGCGGATTGGCGCAGATCTGCCGGGGAGCGCGAGCGGGAGGAGACGGAGAAAGGGGCGGGGTCAGGGGCAGCGCGGGGGGGCTGTTGCGCCGCGGGGGGGCTGTTGCGCCGCGGGCGGGGGCAGCGCAGCGCAGCCAGGGCTGCAGAGCCCCTGCCGGTGGCAGCCGGGGGCTCCCGCAGCTCGGCGCTGCCCCGTGTCGCGCCGGCTCGGCACCGCGCTTCCAGCAGCGGGCAGCAGAGCGGCCAGGGCAGGTGCCTGCCCCCGCCCCTTCCGCGGCCAGCGTGGGCTGAGGACCGGCGGGGCGCGCAGAAATGGGGCAAACGCGGGGCGAGGAGCAGGTCGGCTTGGAGCCCCGCAGGGAGCAGCGGCGGGGCGGGGGGCGGAGCAGGGGGGATGTTACACGCTGTAGGGAACACTCGATGCAGAAATAATCCCAGCCCCGGGTTCCGTCCGATCCCGCCTCCCCGAGTCCTCCGGCACAGCGGCTCGGGGACACTGCGGCCGGCTGGGCTGCGCGCAGAGCGCTTTGAGATCTGCAGCGCGGCGGGGGGCGAGGCGCCACCGGAGGACCGGGAGGGAGATGGAAGGGGAGGGCAGCCCAGGGAGATCGCAGGGTAGAGACTTGCAGAAGCCGGGAAGGTGGAGGGAAGGAATGATGCGAACGAACGGGCGCTAGAGAGAAGGCGGGAGGGGACGAGAGGAGGAACCAGAAGTGCTGGGACACGAAAAGGAAGGGCCGGGAGCTAAACCAGCTTGGCTGGGAGGAGGGTCCCACGTGGTACCGAGAACCTGACTGGGGCCGGGGGGGATCGAGGGGCTGAGAGAGAAAATAGGACTCGGAGAAATGGAGCCCGGGAATGAGCCGCCGAGAAAGGAGGGAGCAGGAGGGAAGCAGAGCGCAGAGGAGGGCGGCGAGCTGTGGAAGTCGAAGGCCCAGGAGTCCTGGTCTCTCCCCTGCAGCGATCCCGGGATCCCTGGGCTCTCCTGCACAAAACGGGGGGTGGGGGTTGCTCTTTGGAGGGTTTAATGGCAACCCTCGAAGGGAAGCGATGGGCACAGTCCTGGCCGCGGCTGGCGAGCTCCCGTTGCTGTCCGAATCCACAGCCTCCCTATCGAACAAATTGCCAGCGAAGCCCGAGGCAGCGTCAGCCGAGCAAGGCTGGCAGAGCCGCGCTCAGCACCAGCCTGGTGGGCACCACATGCAACCCGCGAAGCTCCTGGCAAGTGCTGAGGGATCGCAACCCCAGCCGCCTGGCCATACGTCAGACGCCTCGCTGCCCCCACGCCGCGGGGTGCAACTCCCTGCTGACCCCGGGACCGAGGAGCGAGCGGGAGGGAATTCCCCACGCCCCAGGGGCCTGGAGACAACGGAGCGCTGCAGGGGCTCCGCCCGTTTGCTTTGGATCCAGAAGACGCCCCAGAGGGACTGAACGATTTCGTGGCCGCGCATTTGCAAAGTGCGATGCAGGGTCTGACTATGCCCTGCGCTAGCCCCGCCGCTCAGAGCAGAGCTAGAGCCACAGCTTACTCTCTGCCCTAAGGGAAGCCAACGTGCCAGGGCTGAGGCAGTGCCGAGCGACCCATTGCTAGCCCTGCCATGGGAACCGGGGTGCGGACGGAGCACGGGAAGCTGACCCGGGAAGCTCGGGGAAAGGGGCTGTACCGCTCGCCGGGCTGAGGGAAGGCGCATCCTGCGCTCCAGGCACCGCACAGGACCCGCCCGTTTTGAGCTGCCCGCAGAGCTGTGCATCAGCGTGTTCGTTTCCCATCTACACGCGAAGGCTTGCGCGGGGCCAGCGGGGGCCGGATCGTGAGAAACCAGCCCCGCAGCGCAGCGGTGCCTTCCCGGGTGCACAGCCCTGTGAGAGTAGGACCTGGGCGAGCGCTCCCGTCTCCGTGTCACCCACCTGCGCGGCTGCTAGAGAGGTGGTCGGGCTGGGACATTAGCAGAGCCCCGGGCGCCTGGGTGGGACTTAGAGGTGAGGAGACCTGGCCAGAGTCCAGCGTGGAACCGTCGTTGGGGAGCGTTGGCATGGGGGAGGGCGCCTGGTCAGTGGATCTCGCCAGGTCCCCCAGCGATGGGCAACAACGTGATTCACCCAGCGGCAGAACAACACGGGGCAGTTTGGGAACCGGGGTGGGGTGGGACGGAGAATTTCCAGAGCGCCTCTGTGAAATCCCCGCTCGAGTGCTGGGGATCCCGCGTGGGGAGCACCCTGGGAGCCGGATTTTTCTGTCCCAAGAGAGCCCTTTCCTACCGCCCCTTCCCCCGGACTGAAATACACCGTGCGGGGTGTGTGTAACGCCAGGCCTGGGGCTAGTGCATGGGGACGGGGGGACCGCGGCTTTCATTGCCCTTCTACCCGCAGAAGGCCGGGAGCAGGAGCCGCCCGAGAGGGGTGCGCAGCCCGAGCCTTGGCTGGAGCAAACGGAGGCAGAGAAGAGCTGGTTCTAATAACTAGGGGAAACAATCACATGAGATTTCATCGCAAGGGGAGACTTTTGGTTCTTGTTTCTGTTTAAAGACAACCCCCCCAGCAGCGTGTGCGTGGCCGGACAGACGGAGGTGTGAGCGGGAGAGCCCGGAGGACAGATACCGACAAGCAGTGGCATGCCCTGGGCTGGCGGCAGGGTGCGGCTTGCGAGGAGCCGTGGAGGCAGCGCTAGCTCAGTCCCATCACAGAGATTTCTTTTCGGGGAGTCCCGCGGGCTTTCCGGCAGGGGAGCGATTTCCCCGCTAGCTTCAGGGTGGAAGCCTCTGCGGATCCAAACCATTCCTCCAAAAGTCCGGGGAAAGCCGACTTCAGTCTTCCCCTGACACCAGTGGGAGCTGGGCTCGTGGGCACCTTCCCCTGCCCATTCCACGCACGGGGTCGCGCGTTTCCCCCTTGGGGATACAATGTAGGACGTCGTGGCTCTACCTGAAGCCACGGCGAAGCTGCGGCCGGGGACTCGCCAGGGAAGGCTCGGAAGAAAGCAGCAAATCAAAGCACGGGGCTGGCAGGTGAATCCTGCAGAGCGAAGCAAGCGCGAGGCAGCCAGGAAAATTACACTTGGCAACAGAGTCTTGCTCTGCGCAGCTTCTGACGTGTCTCGAGGCATTTCTCGGCCTGCCCCTGCCCTCAGCTGCAGGTAACTGGCACGGGCTCGGCTTTGTTCCTTGCGGGGAGCTGCGCCGCCTGCCTGCGCTCGGGGCGGCGTTCCAGCCACTGGCCCGGGAGGTCGGTTACCCAGGGGGCCCGGCTGCTCGGCTCCCTCCAGCCGCAAGTCGGAGGAGACATTTCCCCGAAAGCGCCGTGCAGCGGCGGTCGGGCGGTACAAAGCAGGATCTCTCCACCCCAGTTAATTAAACTACCCTCCCCACGCGGGTTTTCTCGGCGCGTGGAGGCGCTTTGGGCCGGTGGAGATACCGCACCCGGGAATGATCAGTGAACGATTCAGCAGGAGGCTGAAAACCCTCCCCCTTGAACATGCCCAGAAGGGCGCCCCAGAGCCCGCCCAGAGGTGCCGAAGCTGGAGCTCGGGGTGGCTGGTGACCGGAGCAGGAAGGTCCTGGAGCTGCCCCCGCTGCCCAGGCCGGACACGCTGAGAGAGGCTCCCCTCGGGTGTGCCGGGGGCCGGTTCCGAGGGGCCAGTGACCGCGAGGGGAGCTCCAGGGTAGGCGGGGAGACTCCCTTGGGTTATTCAGTCCCAGGGGTCTCTGCCCAGCTCAGCCTCAGGCGGCTCCTGTATTGGGAGGCGGGTTCCTGGGGGCCGAGGGTGAGTGACAAGCGCGCAGGGCCCGCAGTGACTTGGGGGAGCAGAGCAGGGAGGGTCTCTGGGCCATCGCACTGCGGGGGCTGGGCCCCTTTCACAGGGGGATGGGACGGGCTCTCCGGACGTCCCCGCACAGGGACTCCCCGCTCCCCGCAGGGTTTGTGATGCCAGCCAGGCCGCTGGCGGCCACATGTGAAGTGCGGTGCCTGGGTTGGAGAGCAGCGGAGCTCCAAGATACTAGGAGACGGGCCATTCGCCCCAGCCCCGCCTGCCCCATTAGCAAGTCCCGGCCGCGGCAATGCAGCGGGCTGGAAGCAGTCAAGGAGGAGTTCTTTGCTCCTGTCTCCAGCCTTCCCTTATGCAGGGGGATCTTCAGCGCGAACCGCGGGTGAGCAGGGGCCGCGAAGCACCGGAATGGGATGATCTTGACTTGCCCTGGTTCTCCGTGGCAAGGATATAAAAGCGGCCCCATCTCCTAGCCTCCGCCTGCAATTCACAGAGGGGCTTTCAGCCCTGCCTCCTTCCTTACAGAGGTGTGTTTGTTTTGCTAGTGAGCGGGGAAGGAAGGCGATCAAATGTCCATTCATTTTCCAACTGACAACCGATGAGCACCCTCTCCTGCGCCTGACACCCATCCATCTTCCCTACCGCTCCCGTGTAGGACAGGGAGGGAGGCGCAAAGGAAGAGGGCTTTGGCAGCTAGTAGGAGATAGCTAGCAAAAGCCGGCCAAAGAGGCCAGGATGGAAATAGTAACGATTTAGGGCAGGGCGAGTCCTTCTGCAGAAGGAAAAGGCGCAGGAGCTGCAGCTGCGCACAGAGCGCAAGGGCGGAAGAAGCCGCGCAAACGGAAGAGGGGCGCTGCGGCCCCACAGCAAACAGAGGAGGGAGAAACAGAGGAGTCAAGGGCAGGGGGGCGCTCGCCCAGCCAGGAGCCTGCACATCCAGCTGATCACCTCACTTTTCCCCGCATTCAGATGCAGTTCGCGGAGTGACTGCAGGGAGCATGGCTGGAATGAGTGGAGCGGGGTATAGCGAGCAGGCTTTGCTCCTAGGCAGCACAAGGCACTTGTGGTCACCCTTCTTCTCCACCTGGAGCTGGCCAGAAGACTCCCCAATGCCAGGCCTCCATGTGAAACTCCCTGTCCCCATGGCTGCTGTTGAGAACATCCTCCCATCCCAAGCCCTGGCCAAACAGGGGGTCAAGAGCAGGGTTACAACCAGAGTGCACTGGCTTGAGAGCAGGTGGCCAGGCCAGAGCAAAGCCACCTGTGAGGTGGACATGCAGAGTGGGCTGATCTGGCTGCCAGGGGAGGCTGTAATCCCTTACTTCAACAGAATTCCTCTCCCTCACTCCAGTCCTGGTCACAAGTGGGAGTATCCCCTCTCCCTACAGCTAGCAAAGGCCAGGTCTCCCTGAAATCCTGGCTGCCTGAATCTACCTGGGGAACAAATGGACAGCGACCAAAGCAGCTGCCTAGTTGAGATGATCTCTAACTAAAGTTCAAATGCTCTTGTCTTGCAACCTTGAGAAGACTTTCCAATAGTCACTTAACACAGGACCTCAGCTGCCCACTCCCTCTCCTGAACAGCAAACTCCCAGACAGGCCTGATTTGCCTCAGCTTTAGAGTAAAATGAATCCCTGCCTCGAGGGAGTGTAGGAGCCATAGACATGGCTTAGGTCCTGAAAGCCTTGTGCTGGCTCTCTACTTAGACTCACTGACTTCAAATTCCAGACTTACACTGGTGTTAATAAGAGCAGATTGAGGTCCTGCTCCTAAGTGGGTGAACAGATTACTCAGCGTCATAGATTTAAGGGGGAAACCATGAAACACAAAGTGAAGTTTAGTTGGAAGATTTCATTGAGCATTTAGCAGAAAAGAAAATGACAGAACAAAGAAATGGGTTGTTACTTACAGGAGGACTACTTTTTAATGAAAGGCAATGTAAGTGTATAACAAAAGGGAGTGCTGAATGTCACCTGTATCTGTGTTATCACAGAACCGAGCCAATCAAAAGCAAACTGATATTACAATTTTGATTTCCCTGGAGGTCTTAATGTAAGAATTATTAGCCATTGGGAAGAGCAGCTGAAATAAAGGACATGCTGGAAGGATTTTTTATTTTTATTTTTTTAACTAAAAAGCAATTTTCCTAAACTATATTTTCATTGACATGTATGCCCCTACAGCTTGTTAACCCCCTTTGACATGCCAACCTTCTGCTATTGGCAAAAAAGACAAGTGGAGCAAAACCAAATGTTTGCAATAAAACTAAGTGCCAAGGGAGTGGAATACTGTGATGCAACCCCCCCAATCTGGGTGAACTGGAAAATGTGTTCAGACATGTGCAGTTAGAAACACAGCAGAGAAATTGGGGCATCTCAGCAGTCTGGCCACACTTATCCCAAGCTGATTTCCCAGAACTTTGACTGGCTAGATGTGTTCTGAACAGATCAGTATTTCTTCTTAAGGCACAACTGAGAACAGACAATAAAAGGGTCCAAAGCTGCCTCTCTCTATTTTTCTAAACACATTAATAGCTTTATTCTGCATCTTCATGAAACCTGCCTCAGGTGCAAGATGCAAGCTATTGGCAAACTATAAAGGTGAAAACCACAGTGAGAACCAGCATTAAAAGCATTTTAATAATTCCATTTCTAACGATTCAAATAGTTCACTACCAGATCTGACACTATAGATTTCTGCAGGATACTCATCTGGTTTCTGTTATGAGGCTGATTGCACATGATTTGACAGTAATGATTACAATAGTGGCGATTTTGTATTTTTTGCCTCACTCAAATAGTGGAGGTTCATGAACTGATACATCCTTTCCCTTGTAGGTTCTAAAAATCATGCCTTATTTCATTCCATAGACAGTGGAACCACATTAAATATCCCAAATAAAGAGAGCTGGCTCTTCTGAATATTTTTAACTGCTGTCTCCTCTTAGCCAGGTGCAGGAAATATTGCAAATGTGAGAGAGAAAAAGATTTTCAAATATAAAGAAGTGAGAGAGATGTTGCTGCCTTTCAAATACCAGGATAATGGTAATTTAATAAAACACATTTGATTTATTATTTACTATACAGCAACAATGTGAAAATATATTTGTCTCTAAAATACACCAGCACAAAGAGCTATTCCGATGACTATTTATCTGTAGAACAGAGTAAATATACCCGTGTGCTCATTTTAAGAAGCTAAGCTTCTGCCCTCAACTCTACTCCAACTAGACAGAAATAGATAGAGAAATTGATTGTAGGATCCCATTTAGATTGTAAACTCCTAGGGCAGGGACTGGTTTGTATTTTATGTTTCTGCAGAGCATAGCACAGTGAGGCTCTGATCCTGATTAGGGTCTCTGACTGATATTGCAATACAATTGTAACCAGAGACAGATGGATTTCCTGCAGGTGTTAAGGAATCAGACCAAAATCCACTTTGTTCAAATACTTTCAAGCCATGTTCCTTCCTTCTACCACTGAGCAGCTATCTGTGTTTAATATTTGAATTATTATTTACAAACATTTATCTTGAAAAAGACCTGGGCATAAGTGATGGATTTTGGGTTGAATTTTGTCTCTCTGAAAGAAAGGCTGTACCATCTTCCCTTCCACCTACCATGCCAATATCTTCTGCACACCTGCTATATACTGGCTATCAAGCAGCACTGATTTCATATGCAATCATTTTTCACGTCACTTATTAGACTATATCAACAGCAGCAATTCAAACAGATTCTTTTTAAAACTCTAATCCTCCAATCCCCCAGAGAAGACACCCAGGCTATGGTATGGGTGTTCAGATTTTCTCTTTGTCCTCTACAGAAGGGCTGGTGTTGTCTTGGGAACCATCGTATCACATCAGGTTGAAGAAAAAAACAGGAAGGTACAGTAAAACCTCAGAGTTACAAACTGGCTGGTCAACCACACACCTCATTTGGAACCAGAAATACATAACCATACATAATCAGGCAGCAGTATAGAGAAAAGAAAATAAAGCAAATACCATGCAGTGCTATGTTAAACATAAACTACTGAAAAAATAAAGGGAAAGTTTTAAAAAGATTTGACAAGGTAAGGAAACGGTGTCTGTGCTTGTTTAATTTACATTAAGATGGTTAAAAGCAGCATTTTTCTTCAGCATAGTGAAACTTCAAAGCTATATTAAGTCAATGTTCAGTTGTAAGCCTTCGAAAGAACAACCATAACATTTTGTTCAGAGTTAAGAACATTTCAGAGTTATGAACAACCTCCATTCCCAAGGTGTTCGTAACTCTGAGTTTCTACTGTAATTCATAAATAGCTCCAATAATTCCTCCATGGGACAGTGGGCCTAACCAGCAGGGCTTGGACTCTGCAACCAGCCTTTGTTCTATGTTCTTGGAGGCCTGGGGAAGGGGATGTTTCCAGCTCTCACTAGATCCCATTCATTCCCACAAGGAGTCAGGCCTGTGTAGGTGCCTTTTTGCCTTTGTCAGGCCTGGCTTGCCTTTGCTGTTGAAGCCTGGGCCAGTCTGAAACGCAGGTGATAATATCCCCTTTCCTGGGGTCACACACCAGGCTGAAGAGGGAGACAAGGAAAGGATGAGTAGGTAGGCTTAAAAAAACAATCAATAGGATGCCATGATGTAAGACGCTCACAGTGAAACCCTGCTCCAGGTTGCCAAGGCAAATCTGTCAATAGAGTATTGAACAAGCAAATCTGACTTGCAATTATTGTCTCTTTCGAAATACAACCTTTCCCTATGCCTCACAGTTCAAACCCAATGTTAGCACTGCTGGGCTCAGCTACAGCAAGAGAGAGCTTATTCACAGTGGAGAGGAAAGAGAGAGCTCCTGCTGGAACAACAGCTGGGATTTACTCAAAATCCCATATAGGAACCCAAATCATTGTCTATAAACCAGGGGCATGTCCCCACCACAGCTCCTTTGGCTAAAGTGACAGCCACCCATCTCCCATGAAATGGGCCTTTTACATGAGCACTTTGCCCTTAGCTTTTACCTTTTGGTGGAGGCACAAAGCATGTTGGAAAATAATCTATTCACCACAACATACCCATGTAGTAGACAAGTATTGTTATACCCATTGTTACAGAGATTAAACTGAGGCACAGAAAGGCCAAAGCATAGTCATGGTCAGAAACATGGACTGTAAAATGATATCTCCTTTCTCAAGAGAGCTGCTTTTTCCTCTCCATTCTTCCTTCTGAACCCAGTATTCACACCCTACAGCCCCTGACTTGACTGGTGCAACCTCCTCCTTTCTGGCTTTATGATTCTCCCACCGCACCCCTTGAGTCTACCCAACATTCTGCAGCTAAAGCCATCTTTCTCCCCTCACTCTGGCCCCATGAAAAGCCCATCCCCCTTCAAGAATCTGTCTGCCAGTGGGTGCAACAGTAGGAGCGTGCGCGCTAGTGTAGACCAGCCATTGGCCTTAAACAGCAGATCTAGAGGGCACAGGGATACAATGCTGGTGGCTACGAGCACCATGTCCATGCTGGAATTCCCACCATTGTTACCATCAGTGGAGTTGCACCAGTGGCAGCAACAGCGGTAAATTATAGGGGGAAAGGGCTAATGTAGACAAAGACATTGAGAATTGGGTCAAGTGTGAGCATCATTTGTAAACGGAAACAACTTCACAGGCTATAAGGAAATTCTGAAGCTTAAATTGCTGTAAGCCAGACACTTTGGCTTTGGGAGCTATCAGTCAGTTACATTTCAGAGTGGTAGCCGTGTTAGTCTGTATCAGCAAAAAGAATGAGGCGTACTTGTAGCATCTTAGAGTTTGTAAGTCTCTAACAAGAAGTTTGTTAGTCTCTAAGGTGCCACAAGTACGCCTTCGTCTTTTTGCAGTCAGTTAAAATAAATTCTGTCTTCTTGTACTGGCTTCTCAGTGACATGGGAGAGAAAACTCTCACCCTGGCTGCATGTAAAATCCACAAGAATGAGACACTTGTAGGATGCATACAATGAACTTTTACAGACAGATTAACAAAGCACAATGGAGCTTGCTTTCATGTGGCTGATGAAGAGGCTGGGAGGCAAAACATACATGGTACCATTTGCAAGAGGAGTAATGCAGAATTTACAGATGGGGTTGGCAGTTTGGAGGACAAAATCTGGCCAGCTAAAGCTCCTAAATCCTCCCAGTTGGTGTGATGTTCTAAGGATTTATTCCTTGTTTTGAGATGACTATATTTCATCTCTTTAATCCTGTTAATTCTCATACTAGACAACAGGCTACTTGGGAGGAGCAGATAAATGACAGCTCAGCTCTCTGAAGCAGGGAGTCAATGCAGGAGACTTGGGTCCTGGTAGGAAGTAAGTGTGAGAGAGACAGACTTATAAAATTGACAGATTTTGTACATGTTTGAATGCAAATGCAAGAAGTCTAAACACTAAGTGGGTGAACTTGAGGGCCTGGTATTAAATGAGGATATTGATATAACAGGCAGCACAGAACCTGGGTGGAATGATGACAATCAAGAGACACGATAATAACAGGGCACAAAATATATAGGAATGACAGAGTAGGTCACACTGATGGGTAGTGGCACTACATGTGAAAGAAAGCATAGAGTCAAATATAGTAAAAATCTTAAATGAATAAAACTGTACCATAGAATCTCGATGGATAGAAATTCCGTGGTTGAATAATAACAGTATAGTAGCAGGAATATACTGCTGACCGCCTGACCAGAATGGTACCAGTGATTGTCAAAGGCTCAGGGCGATTAGAAAGACTACAATACCAGAAAACCCAATAATAATGGGGGACTTCAACTACCCCTATATTGACTTGGAACATGTCACCTCAGGACAGAATGCAGAAATAACATTTCTAGACACCATTAATGACTGATTCTTGAAGCAGCTAGTCCTGGAACCCATGAGTGGAGAGGCAATTCTTGAGTTAGTCCTAAGTGGTACACAGGATGTGGTCCAAGAGGAGAATTTAAACAGCTAGATGATAACGACCATAATGTAATTAAATGTAACATCCTTCTCAGGGGGGAAAATACCAAAGAAACCCACCACAGTAGCATTTAACTTAAAAAAGGGGAACTACACAAAAATAAGGAGGATAGTTAAATGGAAATTAAAGGAACAGTTACAAGAGTGAAATGCCTGCAAGCTGCATGGCAAGTTATCATAACCTTAGTCCCAGATTTGGACCTTAGCGTCCAAAATATGGGGGTTAGCATGAAAACCTCCAAGCTTAGTCACCAGCTTGGACCTGGTACCTGCTGCCACCACCCAAAAAATTAGAGTGTTTTGGGGCACTCTGGTCCCACTGAAAAACCTTCCCTGGGGACCCCAAGACCCAAATCCCTTGAGTCTCACAACAAAGGGAAATAATCCTTTTTCCCTCCCCCCCTCCAGGTGCTCCTGGAGAGATACACAGACACAAGCTCTGTGAAACTACACAGAGAGACTCCCCCTCTCTGTTCCCAATCCTGAAAACAGGAATGCAAAGTCAGGCTAGCAATCCAACACACAGATCTCCCCTTGATTTCTTCCTCCCACCAATTCCCTGGTGAGTACAGACTCAATTTCCCTGAAGTAAAGAAAAACTCCAACAGGTCTTAAAAGAAAGCTTTATATAAAAAGAAAGAAAAAATACAAATAGTCTCTCTGTATTAAGATAACACAGTACAGGGCAATTGCTTAAAAGAATATTGAATAAACAGCCTTATTCAAAAAGAATACACATCAAAGCACTCCAGCACTTATATTCATGCAAATACCAAAGAAAAGAAACCATATAACTTACTATCTGATCTCTTTGTCCTTACACTTAGAAACAGAAGACTAGAAAGTAGAACTACTTCTCCAAAGCTCAGAGACAGCAGGCAGACAGAAAACAAAAGACCTCAGACACACAATTCCCTCCACCCAAAGTTGAAAAAATCCGGTTTCCTGATTGGTCCTCTGGTCAGGTGCTCCAGGTGAAAGAGACATTAACCCTTAGCTATCTGTTTATGACACAAGTTTTTAAAAACACCATAATAGAGGCTCAAACTATATCCATACCTCAAATTAAAAAAAAAAAAAGATAAAAGGCAAGAGGACCAAAAATAATGCCACCATGGCTAATCAACAGAGTAAAAGAGGCAGTTAGAGGCAAAAAGACAAATTTGGAAGTCAAATCCGACTGAGGAATACAGAAATGAGCATGAACTCTGGCAAGTCAAGTGTAAAAGTATAACTGGGCAGGCCAAAAAATAATTTGAAGAGCAACTAGCAAAAGACAGGAAAACAAACAGCAACATTTTAAAAAATACATCAGAAGCAGGAAGGCTGCCAAACAATCAGTGGGACTTCTGAACGATTAAGATGCTAAAGGAGCATTCAAGGAAGACAAGGTGTTGCAGAGAAGTTAAATGAATTATTTGCATCAGTTTTCATTGCAGAGGAGGTGAGGGAGATCCTCACAAGTAAGCCATTCTTTTTAGTTGACAAATCTGAGGAACTGACCCAGATTGAGATATTGAAACAAATCAATAAATTAAACAATAATAAGTCAACAGGACCAGATGGAATTCACTCAAGAGTTCTGAAGGAACTCAAATATGAAATCGCAGAACTACTAACTGTGGTTGTAACCTACCACTTGAATTAGTCTATGTACCAGGTGACTGGCAGATGGTAAGGCAACAACAATTTTTAAAAGAGGCTCCAGAGGTGATCCTGGCAATTACAGGCCAGTAACCCTAACTTCAGTACCAGCCACATTGGTTGAAAACTATAGTAAAGAATAGACTTATCATATATATCAGTGGTCCCCAACCTTTTTCGTCTGGCGGGCACTGGACGACAAGCCACTGAGGACCATGGCCGGCGGATGAGCATCCACCGAAATGCCGCCGAGAAGCAGCAACGTCAATAGCTGTCGCCACCAAAATGCCGCAGGCAAGCAGCGTCATCCAGAGGCGTCATCGCCGAAAAGCCGCCAAAAATCAGCAGCATTTCAACGGTGATGCCTCTGGATGACACTGCTTCTCAGCTGCATTTCGGCGGATGCTCCTTCGCCGGACAGTACACGGGCGCACATAGATGCTCTGGCGGGTGCCATGGCACCCAGGGGCACCGCGTTGGGGACCACTGATATACATAGATGAACATGGTATGCTCGGGAAGAGTCAACACAGATTTTGCACAGGAAATCATGCCTCACCAATCCATTAGAATTCACTGAGGGGGTCAACAAGCATATGGACAAGGGTGATCCAGTGGATACAGTGTACTTGGACTTTCAGAAAACCTTTGACAAGGTGTTTCACCAAAGGCTCTTAAGTAAAGTAAGCAGTCATGGGATAAGAGGGAAGATCCTCTTCTGGATCAATAATTGGTTGAAAGATAGGGAACAAAGGATAGGCGATCAGTTTTCACAGTGGAGAGGATCTGTACTGGGACCAATGCAGTTCAACATATTCACAAATGATCTGGAAAAAAGAGTAAACACTGAGATGGCAAAGTTTGCAGATGGCATAAAATTACTCAAGATAGTTAAGTCCAAACTGACTGTGATGAGTTACACAAGAATCTCACAGAACTGGATGACTGGGCAACAAAATGGCTTATGAAACTCAGTGTTGATAAGTGCAAAGTAATGCACATTGGAAAACATAATCACAACTATACAGACAAAATGATGGGGGTCTAAATTCACTGTTACCACTCAAGAAAGAGATCTTGGCGTCATTGTGGCTTGTTCTCGGAAAACATCCACTCAATGTGCAGCAGCAGTCTAAAAAGCGAACAGAATGTTAGAACCATTAGGAAAGGGATGGATAATAAGACAGGAACTATCATAATGCCTCTATATAAATTCATGGTACGCCCACATCTTGAATACTGAGTGCAGTTCTGGTTGCCCTGTCTCAAAAAGGATATATTAGAATTGGAAAAAGTAAAAAGATCAACAAAAGTACAGAGAAGGGCATAAAGTTCAGAGTCTGGAACATCTTCCATATGAGGAGAGAAAAAAAAGAGTGGGATGATACAGCTTAGAAAAGAGACAACTAAGGGGTGAGATGATAAAGGTGGCCTCTACAATCATGACTAGTGTGCAGAAAGTGACTAGAAAGTGTAATTTACCCATTCACATAACACAAGAACCTGTGGTTACCCAATGAAATTAATAATCAGCAGGTTTAAAAAAATAAGGCAGTACTTCTACACATCACGCACAGTCACCCTGTGGAACTTGTTGCCAGGAGATGTCATGAAGGCAGGGGTGCTGGAACAAATTTTATAGTGGGGGTGCTGAAAACTGTTGAACCAAACTGTAGAGCCTGTATATGATGGAAACCACTTCAAGCCAGGGGGTGTGGCAGCACCCCAGCACCCCTAGTTCCAGCATCTCTGCATGAAGGCCAAACATATAACTGAGTTCAAAAAAGAATTATAGGTTCATAGAGAATCGGCCCATCAATGGCTATTAGCCAAGATGATAATGGATGCAACCGTATGCTCTGGATGTCCCTAAACCTCTAACTGCCAGAAGTTAACAGTGTATGCCAGAGGATGGATCATTTGATAAAAATTGCCCTGTTCTGTTCACTCCCTCTGAAGCATCTGGTACCAGCCACTGTTGGAGACAGGATCCTGGAGTAGATGGATCATTGGTCTGACCTAGTATGGCTGTTCTTATGTTCTTAAATTCTGTTAATCTTGGGCAGGAGCGGTGCCAGGGTTTTTGGCGCCCTAGGCAGGGGTCCTTCCGTGCTCCTGGTCATTGGCGGCAATTCTGCGGCGCGGGGAGGGTCCTTCCACACCCCCGGTCTTCGGGGCACTTCAGCGGCGGGTCCCAGAGCAAGTGAAGGACCCGCCGCAGAATTGCCGATGACAACCCAGAGCGTGGAAGGACCCCCCACTGTCGAAATGCCACCCTCCCAAATCTTGGCGCCCTAGGCAACCGCCTAGGTTGCCTAAATGGAAGCGCCAGCCCTGATCTTGGGAGACCCATGCACATGTGGATAGGGGAAGAGAGAGTATCTTCCTTTGGGAGACTCAAGTGAGAATAATCCCCATTCCCAAAAGCTCTGGGTCATGTTTCTCTATCCCTCCATTCCTAACTAGGGAGGAAGGGTGGTCATTAAAGGGCCCTAGAGAAGATCTGTCTTTAATCTTCTTAGACACCTGGCAATGAAATCAGGAAAAGGGCAGGAAAATCAGATCTGGGACACATGATGGTCTGGTTATGGACTCAGGCTTTGACTCTCCTCACATCCTGCAGTATTACCTCCATTGACTTCAGTGGAGTCACTCTCAGCTTACCCTGGGGTATGTGAAAGGAAGAGCAGGCCCACAATCCATTACCAGAATGACAGGTCTGTAGGAGGAACATGGGGACCACTCCAGCAAAGCAGAGCAATGGGACTCTAAGCAATGATGAAAAAGTGCTCTCACATAAAGGGGAATCTTTCCCTACTATAGAAGTTGGGGAGGGAAAGTATACGTCTGAGGAGCTAAGGGAATTCTCTTTCCCTACATGTCATAAGGACTGGGAAGCTGGCTTGTCTGTGGGAGCTGAAAGCCTCCCGGCTTCTGCTCTCTCCCTTCTGTACCTTCCTTGATGTCTCTCTGGATATAAAGCAGCCTTAGAGAGAGGGGTGGGTGTTGGGCTCTGATATGCTGTTTATCACTTAAGCTGATATAGTTTGTTGCCAGCTGAGTATAATTATGAGATTTTCTTCTACAGAAACCCATCTGTACACATGTCTCCTGCAGACACTGCACAGGCAGCAGCAGCATGAAGCCAGTCAGCTGCTCAGTGAGTTGTGAAAGGGTTGGGGTGTTTTGCACAGGGTTTTCCAATCATCTCCATCCACTGGAATCACAAAGATTTCCATCAAAAAATAAACATGGTGCCAACACTTACTAGAAGCCCAGAAAGCTCCACTTTCTAGCCATGCTCTAAAATCAGACAAGGGGCTACTAGAGTCAGATTTAATTTTGGACACAAAACACTGAGCAAAATATAGTCAACAAAGGCTCATCAGCAACAAAAGCCACACAACTGGGTGGGTGGTTGGCTCCCATCTGGCCCCAAAGGAGCTGGAGATGGCAATTGGATTTCGTTCCCCTTCAAGTCATCCTCCCCTTCTCCTATTCCCTTGTGTAGGTGCAGAGCAGGCACCAATATGCTGGCTCAGCCCTTGGCTGCCTGCTGTGTTAACTCTGAGGGATCTGGGAAAGAAACTGAAATGAAATCCCTTTGGGATTGTGAAATGCTTCATTCTCTCCACCAGTTTAAGGCTTAGAAAGTAAAATCCCACTTGTCTCTCCTTGTCACTTGCTAGGGCTTTCTCCCTCATCCAGTTCACTTTCCACTGGCAGCCTCTCCATAATCAGTTATAGTGGCAGGCAGAAATTTTCTTGTCCTTTAGAGGCCAGGCTGAGAACACTCAACACATTTCTCATCAAAAGGGAAGGGTCAAAGGCAGCAAGGCAAAAACTTTCACCATAGCATCAAACACCAAAGTCCTGCTTCTTATCACACACTATTTTCCAAAATAAATTGGCAAACTACTCCTAAGAAAGGTAGTCAAAGCACAGACCTCCTAGGTCTTTATCATATTCCATGCAGGCAAACTAAGATATTCCATCTAGTACAAACAAAGCCTTGATCTTGCAAACATATCCACACAGGTCTAATTGCAGGCACAGGGTCTATAATATACTGAAGATCCATCCGTATCAATGACAGCTAATAATATTTCCAAATAGAGTTTTGTAGCTCTTAATAACTGTGCATACACAACACCAAAGGTGACTTTTGTCCTTTGAAAGAAGAAAGGTGTTACTTTCACACTCTGGTACCCATAACTCAAAAGAGATTAAGCTGATTTTATACAAACTTTCTTTTAAAATGTCACCTTTGGGCTGATACTGAACATAGGAAACTTCAACACCCCCCCAAGAAACAGTCTAGAGAACAAAAGCACCATCTCAACCTTGCCTATAATGTTTGCTGCTGTTACAACTGCTGTGAAACTTGGACCGACCTCCCCCACTCTTGCTCAAGCAAGCACTTTTAAAGTGTATCCTCCTGAAATACTCCTAGATCCGGACACCCACTCAGCTCTGCCTATGCAGCTCATTCCCAACTTGCAGCATTCCCTGCTTTTCCAGACCTGTGCCTCTCCTGAGCAGAGACTGTTAATCTTGCTGAATTTTGCAGTTGTTTTACTATATAGGCAAACATTTCTTGGGAGTAGGCCAAACCCCTACGTTCATTTCTCCTGGGACATGAAAGTCCTGTGAAACCTGGTGCCTAAGTCTATCTAGTGTCTCATCAAAACTCAGGGACCTGATGACCAGGGAGATCATTCCTGCAAGTCCCTCTTGTCTTCCAATACCAGCAAATCAGCACAGTTGTTGCTGTAGGCTCCTCCTCGAGGTAACATGCTTTAGGAATTCATGGCAGGTGAATTACAATGGGGTGCTCAGTGTGTTATCCAGTGAGGTAGGTCTCGGTGCCTGTGAGTCTCCAGGCAGGGCGCACAGGAATGCAGCTTAGCAGAAGTGCCTCCATGTCATGTGCACAAACTTCTAAAGCTTCCCACCCACACAAGCAAATCCTCGCTCAAAGGCAGGTGAAGGATTAGACTTCAGTCCTCAGTCAATCCCAGGCCTGACCCAGTTGTAAGCGAGCCAAGATGGTTGATTAAGCTATTGAAGTGCAGAGATTTATTTATTTATTTTTACTAAGACTAAAAATAAAGTGGAAAAGCCTGTGCTTAGCCAGGGAGATGCACAGCAGACTTGGGAGTGGGATGGGAACAGGAGATGGCTGGGAAGGGGGGAGGGAGGCACAACAATAGCATAAGAGATTCACTCCCAGCAGGATTCACAGGCAGTAGCAGGAGGAGTGGGGGCCCGCTGGGGGACACCAAGGCTCACCCAGTACTAGAACTGAAGAGTGGGGTTTCCTCCAGGGACATACACCATCTAGGGGCACCAGCCATCACCCTCCTCTAGCCGTGGGCATGCTCTTCAGGATAGGGATGATCTCTTCCTATGGGCTTGTACAGCATCTAGCGAAATAGGCAGGGCAGTAACTAGGGCAGCGCATGTGGTGTAGTCGTGGGGGGCAGAAAAATAACAAAAAATCTAAAACCTTGAAGGAGGCACAAATATGCTTGCTCACTCCAGGTGCTAAAATGCCTAGTTACATTTGTGAAACAGGGCACTGATTATGGTTGGGGCCCTGGGAACATAAATACACAATAAAATACACAAATGGCCTGCACAACAGATACAGCTGCAACTGCCAGGTAGGGGAGAAAATAGTCCTTGGGCTGTAGCTGACAAGTCATATATCAGATACAGCACTAGTAACATTCTGCCACCCAGAGCAGGACCTAATCTTCCCATTGATGGGACCTCACACTGCTGAGTTAACAGAAACACAAACAAATTATTATTATGGAGTTGGACTGAGCCAGTTCTGGAGGAGGAAACCTCCATGGGACACATTGGTGCTGCAGGAAGTGGTTGGCTGAGTCAGTTGGTGATGCTCTTCCTACAAATGCCAATGCCCCAGCATAGGGCTGGGGCACTGACTGTACTAGGATTGCCATCTCTTTGAAAAGTTGCAAACCTGGGGCCTGAGCACCTCTTGTGGTCATCAGAAATTCCCAGTCCTTTAAGAGTTGATGTATTAGCACTTGTGGCTTGGCCCAGCTGTATCTCAGGGAACTCTGTGCAGAGCCTCTGTATTCTCCCTGCAGTTTCAATTCTTCTTTACTCTCTTCCCTTCATTGTCAAGCTGTGTGGCTACATGATTAATAAAGAGGTACCACACTCCATCTCAGAGGTGAAGTGGTCCCCGAGCATTGTTTTTTAGCAGTTTTTCCAGTCCCTAAAACACCTGAGGATCCTTCTGCAGGAAAGGTGCTGAGGAAATGTAAGACAGTTCACAACTGCAGAGAATGGCCTGCTCCGGTGTCTCTGGTGAGGTGCTGGGAAGCCATATGGCCTACAATAAGCGAAGCTGCTCTATGGTGTCTGATTGTAGGAGGGGACGCTAAAGAAAGCTGATCTCCAGGCTTGGGCTCAGATTCAGACTCCAGTTCTGTACTCTGTTAAGAGCCAGAACTGCCCTTGATCCAGGCACACAATGTCAAAGGGCATGAGTGGAGGATTCTGGGATGGATTCCACTTGCCCTGAACGATAGTGATGGTAAGGTTCTCGCTAATGGAATTACAGGGTGTCGCCTCATTCACAAGACAGAAACATTTGGTGTTATTAAAAAATGCAGCTGCCCAATTTCAGAATTCTTTGGATCATGCCCTCTATTTCCAATAGGGGGTGCCAGGGAGGCACAAACCTCATAGTCAATGTAAATGTAGGCGCAGGGGAGTTCCCTGCATGGGCACATTCTTTTCTCTTTGCAGAGAGGGAGGAAGCAAGCACTCTGGTTTGTGGTGAGGCAGTTTCTCTCCTCCTTGCACCTGAATCAGTCAGCAATGCAGCTCCCCACCAGCCTTTCCTTTCAGCATTCTGCTGAGACGCAGCCCAGCCAGCTTCCTTCCGCTGATTTTGCTCTCTCAAGCATCATATTCACAGGTTCAGCCAGTGTCTGTGCACGGCTGATTGCAACATGACTTCACCGGCCCAGTAACTGCCCTGAAGCTTTATCCTCTCAGTGGATTACACCAAGTTTTTATGTTTTCAAAGGTTTTGGAAAGATTCATTGGGTGCATTGATGGCCCTCTGTGCATTACACTGTCGCTAGAAAGTTCTCTCTTATCAAGCTGCTTAGCACAGCTCCATTAACTCTATTAGACAGTGTAAGTGTTGGGAGTGGGTGGTGGGTTTCTATTTTTGTAGTGGAACATGGGAGAGTCTGGTCTCAACACTCCTCCCCTAAACCAGCATTAAGGGTTGGTTAAACCAGAATCTGGAAGTCACAGTTTATTTCCCACACTTCCTCCTACGTGGGGGATGCATGTTCTTTTAGGAAGCTGGTAAACAGCCGACTGTCCACGATGCACCTCCCATGACAGTTCATTCTGGCACTGGAAGCATCTCATCTGCAGTTAGAAGTGTGATTTGCACACCATTTAAATCCACTAATCAGTTAATAATCTCCAAGTCTATTACCTATGGGTTAAATATGATGCCTACCAGTATATGGCTCTACTCCTTCTGCTAGAAGAGCCCAGGAACAGACAAAAATATGCTACATTATTGCAACTAATGATCTAGACAACACCTGTTTAACTAATTAGTCTAGAGCCAGCTGCACGGAAATCCAGAATGAGAATGACTAGTGAGAAGCATGCTGGTCTCTGAGCTGGTTAGACTGGATGCTTTCATCTTAGCCCCTCCTTGAAATACCAGTCTTTGTTTATATAAAAGTTAAGCATTTGCTAAGGGAATCCAGGTAGGTGCTTTGTGATTCTGCAGCACACAACACTAGTGATCTAGCTGACAGTCTGCATAAGATGCCTCAAAATCAAACAAAGGGTTCTTGCACATTAAGTATTAAGGTGGAAAGTCTGCGGAAGAAAAAAGCTTCCATTTAAACAGATAAAAACCACAAGGGGAGGGGGAAAACTAAACCAGACAGACCTCGCAAATAAAGAGTGCTCCTAGCCTAGTGGTGCGGTGGCTGAGTGGTTAAGGTGCTTGACTACAATTCTGAAGAGTGTGGGTTTGCATCTCACACTGACAGGCCATCTGCAGTTCTGCAAACTGGATACCTGTTCCATTGGGTTGCAGCAGTCAAAGGTGGGCAGATGTGATGCTGGCCACATCACTCCCTTGCGTACCATTGGCTAGGAAATCCATGTGCTTTAATTGCATCAGCCTGATGAACCATTGGCTCTGGGAAACTTTGATACCTCAGTGGAGATCAGCAACTGGGCCAAAACTGCCTGTTAAACTCTGCTTGGGCTCTCTGGAAATCCATCAGACTAGGTATCCTTCAGGATCTGCAACTTCTCTTCTCTTGGTTTTCATTCCTATGGATATCTGTATGGAAACCGTGTCTCTTAGGAGTTCATTTGCTCCTCCAGCTTAGGTCAGAATCCTCTTTGCTTGACATCACAAGTGGTTTCTCTGACGCTGGTGATGATGTCACAAGCAGAGGGAATTTGACTAAACAAAGATATTATTTCCATGTGAATGTCCCAGAGAAGAACAAACCAGGGAAGAGGGACGGGTGGAAGAGAGGAGAGAGGAACATGATTCTCACAGAAAAGCGCAATGTTATGGTTTCCATGAGGTACCTGCTGTAAAAAGGGTTTAGTGTAGAGGTAGGCAACCTATGGCATGGGTGCCGAAGGTAGCACATGAGCCGATTTTCAGTGGCACTCACACTGCCTCGGTCCTGGCCACTGGTCGGGGGGGCTCTGCATTTTAATTTAATTTTAAATGAAGCTTCTTAAACATTTAAAAAACCTTATTTGCTTTACATACAACAACAGTTTAATTATCTATTATAGACTTATAGAAAGAAACCTTCTAAAAATGCTAAAATGTATTACTGGCATGCTAAACCTTAAATTAGAGTGAATAAATGAAGACTCGGCCCACCACTTCTGAAAGGTTGCCGACCCCTGGTTTAGTGAGTCTGTAATGGCTGGATATCACTGGCACTTGAAACACCATGATGGGTGCCCTGGAATAGAGAGATCAGACATCCCTAATTCCCTGCAAGCCTGGGAACACCCTGGCGAGGGATCCCTGAGAAAAGTCCTGAAGCTGGACTGTGCATAGCAGATAATTTAGCTTTAGGCAGGGTAAGTTTGTGCAAAAACCTAAGGATTTTGGTTTTAAAAAGGAAAGAGATGCTTGTCCTAGAGTGAGTGGAAGGGTCCCTCCAATTCAATGGAAGCTTAGTCTGAAGTGTTCAGTGACAAAGGGCTGGGCTGGGGGGCTGTTCCATGGAAAGCTTCTAGACCATCTCTTTTCAGTTCTCATTTTGTTGTGAGTACATATGCCCTGGTCAGCTATTTTTAGGCTGTCGTTTGCTGTTCTGGTTTCCCCAGGGGATGCTGAGCAGGTTCTGGGAACTCCAGCTGTCTCTCAGGCAGTGAGCGAGATACCTCATTTCCTGGGGTCTCCTCATCTGCTAATTTTACACTCACTCCAATTCTGCCCCCTTCCAGAACCAAAAGCAATCACAGAGGTCCCCTCAACAATCAATCTCCCCATACCTCCCCCTCCTGCTGCAGCACTAGGGCTCTGGAAATGGGCAAGACCAACTTCTCCAGCCATGCCATTGTTAGAGGGCCTGATGTGGACCCCAGACTGGGTGTGCCTGCCCCTGCTCCAGCAGATGACTTCAGGACATAACCTGAAATAGCCCTGGAACTTTGGGTTAAGAGGAACTCAGTTAACTGCTGGGATTTTTGCTACGTTCCTGGTAGTTTTGTGATATTTTTCCTATTTTAGCAAATTTGATGATATTTTTCCAGAGAGATTTTGCACAGTCCGCCCCACTTCCAGGTTTGGTGAGCCCCGTTTTCACCAGACACACCAACTGAGCATGATGCTGAAAATGTGAGCTCACTGTGTGTGTAAATGAGAGGGTCTCCCTCAAAGGCATTTCTGACTTTCACCCTCACTAACAAAAATCTCAGATGAGTTGGGAAATGCCTTTTGGAACACAGGATTTAGTGTTCAGGACAGCTCGCTGCAGCTCAGGCCTGGTCCACACTACGCTGTTAAACCGATTTTAACAGCGTTAAATTGATTTAACGCTGCACCCGTCCACACTACACTGCTCTTTATATCGATTTAAAGGGCTCTTTAAATCGATTTCTGTACTTCTACAAAACGAGAGGACTAACACTAAAATCGATATTACTATATCGATTTAGGGTTAGTGTGGACGCAAATCGACGTTATTGGCCTCATTCTTTTACAGTAGCTACCCACAATGCACCGCTCCAGAAATCGACGCTAGCCTCGGACCACGGACGCACACCACTGAATTAATGTGCCTAGTGTGGACGCGCACAATCGACTTTATAATATCTGTTTCATAAAATCGTTTTTAGCTAATTCGAATTTATCCTGTAGTGTAGACGTACCCTCAGAGACACACTGCTCTCCCAGAGCAGGTCACTCACCCTGGCCAAGGAATGTTCTCTGACTGCCCCAGCAGGATTCACAAATTCAGCTATTTTAAGACCTGAAAGGACCATTTTGATCATTTTCTCTGACCTCCTGTAGAACACAACACAGAATTTCACCAAGTGATTCCTGTATCCAGCCCATAACTTCTGGGTAAGCTAGAGATCATCTTGCAGGAAGGCAGCTGATCTTGCATTGGCTGGACGTTTTGTTCTGCTTGATGTGTCTGCTCATTGTGAATGTTTGTGGCATTCGGGAAGATTCAGGAAAAAGTGTGAAAGGAACTGGCCCAAGCAGCTTTCCCACCTGAACCAGGGAAAAGCTGCAGGAAATATGCATATTGCTAGAGGTTCTGGACCTGCCCTCCTCACCACAGCCAGCAGCTGGAGAGACCTTCTCTGGTCAGCCCTAGAAATATGTCCTGTCAGGCAAAGGGAGAGAAATGATTTCTTCATAAAATATTCCAAACAGTCTCCAAAATCATAATATGCTAGCGGCATGTGGAGAGAGTGCTGCCCAGGCCCAGGGAGAACAAGGGAAGTGAAGGCCAGGAGTGACTGCAACATGGGAGTCATTCAGCCCTGTCACTCAGGTTCTATTTTCAGAGGATTTATGGCCAGCAGTAAGAGGTCACAGTCTCCTCAGATTACTTGAGCTGAAGGTGTTAGAGCTCAACGTTGTTTGCTCCATCTTTAGAAACAGATGTAAAAACAGAGGTTTTCAGTTGGATTCTTCTCTTGTTGCAGCAGATGGAGCAGGCAATCAAGCCAGGCTTTTCCCCATTCTTTTTCACTCCCTCTCCTGCTCCAAGGACCACACCATGCTGAAAATTTGAAAGAGCAGGCAGATGAACTCAGGAAAACTAATGTTAGGACTTCAATAGAGGCCTTTGGTGCACTTCTGTAGCAGCATCAATCAGGGGAAGAATTTTCTCAGTAGAACATCAATATTCCCCTAGTTAGACTCAGTTAAACCTTGTCGGTGGAAAATAACTCCAACTCCAACCCATTAGCTGAGAGCCCTCAGGCAGATTTGTAAAGAAGCCACCCTACAAGAGTGGGGGACTTCACTTGTGTGCTGTGATCTTTGGCCTTCACTAATGAGTGATAAACCACACTAACTTTGAGATGGGTGAGCATAACCAAACCTCAGACAGCTAGTGGCATGTAATGAACCCTCCGGGGGTGGGGGGGTCTCCCGGTTTCATAAGAATGGCCATATTGGGTAAGACCAATGGTCCCTCTAGCCTAGAAGCCTGTTTCCAACAGCTGCCAGGTGCTTCAGAGGGAATGAATAGAACAGGGCACTTTATCAAGTGAGCCATCCCGTCAGCCAGTTCTAGCTTCTGGCAGTCAGAGGTTTAGGTTCACATAGAGCTAACCTGGCTAATAGCAATTGATGGACCTAGCCTCCATGCGTTTCCAGGTGCTGATCCTCACACTTCAAGAAACTAGCACTGGAGAAGGTATTTGTTTCCTGGGTTTTTTGTTTTGTTTTGCTAAATGTTCAAAGTGACTAGTTTGTACTACACACTAAATGGAAACACTCTGTCTTGTCTCATATATTGTCCAATAGTTTAGGATTCCCCAGCTAGAGGCAGCCAAGCTTCAACTCCTTCTGAGGTCTTAGGCATTGTGGGTGGTGTTCTGTGCCATCGGAAAGGTAATTACCCTTGAATCTGTGATAAGGTCTAATATTTGACCTATGACCATGATGCCATGAGATATTAATCTTCTTCTAGCAACTAACAGCCAGACAAGTAAAAAGGAACAGCATTTGTAGGTTTGTCAGAATTTCCATAATTTACAAAGATAAACTCACTGAGCAGAATATTTTGATTTGCAACTGATTATTTTGATGTATTGACTGTGGCTATCAAGAAATGCTCTAGGTGAATGTACAATTTCAGATAAACACAACTTATTCACACAGCCGTGCCTCAGAAAGGGTAGCTCCATTGCATCAATTAGAGTTGTGCTTTTGTTACTTGAAAATTGCCAACTATTCTTTTCAGACAGCATAAAACGAAGGAAACAATCTTGTTCCACAGAAGGCCATTCTGTTCCTGGAGTTGCCTGGGACTGGGGTTTCTAATAGTGTAGTTAACACATCCCCAGTCCTAGAGACAGAACCAATCATCCCCTTGCTGCCCAGCTTCTCTGCCTCTTGGACTGTGTGGAGAACTGATGGGAACATGAACGAATCGTGCTGCATTACAATTATTCCAGTGCCTCCTGGCATGACCTTTTTCTGCTTGTTCGTTTGGATTGATGTGAGTGAAGAAAATGGGCATTTGTGCCTTTGCTGCACCATGCCTCTGCTCTCAGGCTATGCTGTGTCACTCCAGAGGCAAAGTGTGGCATTAGATTTGTCCAAGGACTCTGCAGCGTTGGAAGGGTGAAGAGGCACTGTGCCTTTAATCACTAAATCGCTGTGATGGAGCTGATTAGCAGGTGCTGTGAGCATGATCTCACTAGCAACAAGTGCAGGAAAGGAGAGAAAGGCAGCTATGCAGAGACTCTCTAATGCTTCCTGTACATCCTGCATGTCACCACGGATGAGAACGGAACTAGGTGCCTTGTGGTACAGCAGCTCTCCCAGGTGAGAAAGGGTGAGATGGCTGTCAGAGTGGGAACCTTGCTGAATTAGCCAGAGCCAGGAAACATCTCACTTTGCCCGAGCCACAAGAAGTTGCCCTGAGCCGTCCCCAGCCGGAAATCACTCTTTGCATGTCTCCTATTGCGGTATTAGAACTAGCAGAGCAGGATGGAATAAGCAGGAAGGGGGAAGGGTCTCTCTTCAACATGCCTCAGCAGCAGACCTCTGCAATGGCCCATGCTCGGGCCACTGCTGCGTTAGGACCGTAAAAGGCAAGAGGTGGGGGAGGGACTGGCGCTCAGCTGAGGCCCTGAGATACAAGATGTAGAACACGAGGAGTTACTGCTGGAGGACATCTAGTGGGGTTAATAGCAACTGCATCCGTCTGCCCAAGAGCAGGTGTAGAGAGACAAGGTGGCTGAGGCAATACCTTTTATTGGACCAGCTCCGGTGGTGAGAGAGACAAGGGGCACAGAGCTCTTCCTCAGGGCCTGGGACCTGTCAGCACCAAAGCTGGTGTCTCTCACTACCAGGAATTAGTCCAA
The DNA here is from genome assembly GCF_007399415.2 of Gopherus evgoodei. Classification (NCBI taxonomy): domain Eukaryota; kingdom Metazoa; phylum Chordata; order Testudines; family Testudinidae; genus Gopherus; species Gopherus evgoodei. Next base: position 27,962,550 of record NC_044336.1, on the reverse strand, counting down.
GAAAAGATAGGGCCTGCCTCACCCACCTTGTGTCTCTAATATCCAGGGACTGACATGGCTACAACAACACTGCATACATGCCCAGCACTCCACAGAGCTGCAGTTCATCATGGAAATGACCTGATTGTTAAAGAGTAAACTTAAATCAGAAGGATACTGTGCCCAAGTGTGGTGTCTTTAAACCAACGATCTCAAACACTTTGCCAAGTATTATATAAGCCTCTCTCTTGTCCCTGAGGCAAGAGGGGGTGCGCACTGTTATTTTCATTTTACAGAGGGGAAAGCAGAGGTACAGGGCACTTATGTGACTTGCCCAGAAATCACACTTAAAGGAAGTCACAAAGCTAGGAGGAGAACTCAGCTTCCCTGACTCAGTTCCCTGCACTTGTCCCACTTCCACATCACAGGCTTACATAGGTGAGGTCAGAGTGATAGCAAGATGCCAAACCCATGACCTACTGTGAGGAAATTGCTAGTGTGTGCGTGCAGCAGAGCACAAGAACTGGAATCTAACTGGAGTTCACTAAAGCACTCTTATTTCTCAAAGTAATTCAGATTGGCTTGAGGAGGGGCCCTGTCATGGAAGGGCTGTTACAAAGGGAAATGGGTATTGATTTGGGAGAGTTGGCTGTTGAGAAGCAGTATGGATCAGCATTACCTTTATAGAAAAGTCCTACACAATATAACAGAAGATGATAAACCTTAGTATAGGTTCTTTTACCCATCCTCTGGCATTAGAGAATTACATACCTTCAATAGAATTCTACAAAATAGTTTAAAAAAAATGGACAGGATCTCATTCTCTACTGAACTCTGTAGGACCCTGTTACATTGCCAAAGAAGGAAACTGGATTAATTTTTTGTATGTTCTACAGGACCCATAAAAGGTAAGCCTGCTCTCATTTAATATCTTCAGTGGCATGGGAGTGGTCTCATACAGCACACTGTGGATATTGTCTGCTGGTACTCAATTGGCATTTGTTGCAAACACCAAAATAGAAATAACAGAAAGAGCTCAAGACAGCCTGACAACCTGGGAAGGAAATAGCAAAATAGGCTGCAGTCTGGGAAAATGCTTTTAATCCATGTGGGGAGAATAATCTGAAATTCAAATTCAAAAACTGATTGGGAAGGAGAAATGCAGGGAGCAGGAAATGGAATGGCTGTGAAAGATAAAGGCAGGGGTTTGGAAGGTGATATGTATGTAGATACTATGGGGATGAACATGGTGCATGTGCTTACAAATCACAGATATTAATTAGGTGCTGCCGTAATACAAATAAAAGGGCCAGACTAGGTCAGGGCTTCAGTCTGTATGGACACACCCTGCCTTATCTAAAAGACAGAAAATAAACCAAAAGGCAGTACAATTTTGGGCTGAAGAGAAGGGAAGGGATAGTCCCTGGGTGTGTGGCTTTGGTATAACCTCCTGGATTGTGGTGCTCTTTTCCAGGTGTCCAATGACCCGAAAGATATTGACAAACTGGAGAGAATCCAGAAAAGAGCAACAGAGATGAGTAGATAAATGTGATTTATGGGGAAAGCTCTGACTAGCTACATTCCTATTGCTTAGCCAGCTGATGACTAAGGATGGGGATTGGGGAAATGAGAGTAGTCTAAAAGTATGTGAGGAAGAACAACAGCAGGGAAGAACGGGAATTCTTTAGGGTGGTGCAGGGGTGAGTACCAGTAGGCGCAGTGGGATTAAACTAAGAAAGAAAAATTCAGGCTGAACATGAGGAAAAGCTTCCTTTTGGTGCAGTGAATCAGGCTGTCTCCCCCAAAAGCAGGGTGGGAAACTCATTGCCTGGGACATTTTTAATGGGCCTGACAAAAGACTAGAAAGTGTTCTTTAGGAAGTGATCCTGCTCTAGCCCAAGGAAAGAGACCCCAATCAGAGACATTTCCCATCTCTCGCGTCTATGGGTCTATGAACTGTACCTGATACCAGTTCCCAGTCAAAATGATTAGTTACTTTTACAAACTATTTGCCTTATTCTCTGGGACCGAGCGTGAACATCACACGCTGGACATATCCAATGAACACTGGGTACTAATCTGCATACCCACAGGGCCTCCTAACTCTTCATTTTGAGTGCCCTGGTTTTTGGCAGTGGAAATATTCAATATCTCAAGGAGACACTAAAATCAATTACAGCAGTTTTAGATCTGGGCCTAAACAAGCAAACTGCGTCCTCGTAAACTGCTCCCTGCCAGTATCTAACATCTCCTGGGCCCGGATGAGCAGGTGAATTCATCTTTCTGCCTGTGCCAACTCAGCCTTTCCTGCCTCCACTGAGGGCTCAGGGCTGATTCATCTCTTTCCTGGGCTTCTGCTTACGCAGTGTCACACTGTTTACGTCGCTGCCCGAATGGCCAGCCTGCTAAATTAAGCCCAGCAACAACAAAGGATGTTGATTATCCCATTATATTTCCATAAGGCCTGACTTCCTAAATGAGTCTTTAAAGGGCAGCAGTGCTGGCCACAAGAGTGACTCAGTGAAAAGATCCCCTTGATCCTATCTGCTCCCCCGATGCCTCCTGAGTCAGACCTGCCTGGTGCCCTGGCAAGACAGCCCCTTGCTCCGAGTGAGCAGCTGCTCCAGTGAGTCTGCGCCAGGGTGACCAGATAGCAAGTGTGAAAAATTGGGACATGGGGTGGGGGGTAATAGGAGCCTATGTAAGAAAAAGTTCCAAAAATTGGGACTGTCCCTATAAAATCTGGACATCTGGTCACCCTAACACACATTGGATCGTGCCTCATGCCCCAGCAAGGCTCAGATCCCTCCAGCTCTGGCAGATGCCGGGTGGAGGTAAATCCCCAGCTCTGGCAGATGCTGGGTGGAGGTAAATCCCGAGCTCTGCTTTGGTAGGCGCTGAGCGGCCGAAGGGGGGAAACCCCCTCTTTCCTCCAGCAGGCTCTAGACCCCTCCCCCACGTCCATTTCCTGGAGGCCGGGGCTCTGCTCAAGGGCAGCTGGTTCGTCCTGGCTTCCCCCACGCATCTGCCCTTGTCTCTCTGCCCCTGGGGGGGACGCTGCCCCTCCCCCCAAACTGGGCCAGGGCTGAGGCTCCCCTCCCCCTCGCTCTGGCCAACTGCCACTTCCAACTGTCACGGAAGCTTCAGGTGCCAACATTCCACCTGCAGCCTCCTCGTAAAGTGGCCACCCCGCACTGCGCCCGAGCAGGGCACCGCATTGTCCCCTCCTGAACCAGGCTACGTCCCTGCAGACAAGTCACCTCACCTGGGACACGTTAGGCCATTTCCCCCCGGCGCAGACCCTGGTTCGGGCTGGTCTGTGCAGGCTCCGTCCCAGCTCCCCCTGGCATGGTGGCAACATCACCCCTCCTTGTGATACAAATTTCATCCTTGTTCATTCTGAATCAATTACATTTTATTGCCTGAGCTGCTGAAGAGCAATTTTTCAAGAACAAAAAGGTCAGGGCGTGCAGGTCTAATCGATTCTTCTCCTGCTCTGCTCCCACAGCAAGGGGCTGGGGGAATGTGGCCTCCACCACAGCGCTTTCATTGCCCTCATGATGCCCCGTTAGTGGAGTATTTTAGGTGCCCCAGAGTGTCCTTGGTAGCAATCTGTGGAGGGAGGGCTGAGCCATGGCCCACTGACAGCCATTCACACCTAGTTCCTTGACAATAACTAGGCTCAGGCGGATAAATTGGCCAAACAAATGATAGGCAGACTCCAGCCCTGGGATGACTGCTGGGGAAGATGGGGGTAGCAGGGAAAAAAGGTGGGAACAGAAGAGGCCAGGGGGCTGGGAATATGCTCAGCAGTCATTCCTCACTAGGCTATGGGCTTACATCTGGCCCAAGAGGGGAGGGTCTGAAGTCAGTGCCAGCTGACAATGGTATGGTGGCCAGCAGTAAATGAGTCTGTCTCAGTCCCATTCCTATTGGAGGCAAAAGTTGGGCAGAGACAGACCGACCTTCTCACTGCTCGCCCTGCACTGGCAGGACCCTGTGTGGAGTAAGCTTGCTTTCCTGGGGCTCATTGTGGACACAGAGAACTTCACATTCCCACCCTCTTGAGTTAGGCCCTCTTATCGGTGCTAAACAGGAACAGGCTCCTTTAGCCTTCGAGGCCAGAATTTGCAGCCCAGGTCTCAATCTCTGCACCCGTGGGGGGCAGGGAAGGGTGTGAGCTATGTTGCTGTTATGCACCCTTCACCCACACAGCCTCATGGCTGGAGAGCAGGGAGCAGAGAATAAGGTGCATGGGGGTGGGGATAACTGATTATTCAGATGAGCCGGAGAGGTTCAGTGCCACTTCTTGCCCATATGCCCCAACTCTCCTCCAAGTCCCCAGATTCCAATACTCCACAAAGCTTCCCAGTTCCTTCCCACTCCCCTGCCCGGGTGCTGCAGCTTGTGTGTATTATGGGGCTGGCTCACCTGCACATCTGCCTGCCTGCCACAGTGGCTGAATTCCCTGGCCTTGCTCTGGGGCTGCTTTTTAACCCTTTCCTCTCAACAGTAGACAACACAGAGAGAGCAACGTTGAATGAATGGGACAGGGGGCAAAGAAGTGAGGGTTGCAGCATGTGTCAGTGCCTCCTTGACTTCATCAAGCAGCAGCTGGTGCCCAGGAGGAGAGTGGGAGTGGGTGGGGAGTAAAGAGAATGGGGGGAGAGAATTATCTTTCCAACCTGAGGAAGCAACTCCTTTGTCCCACTCATTTGGGACACCAGCATCAATCCCTCCCCCAGGAAATCCAGTTATGGGGACCCCGTACTGATCAGCCACCAGTGCTAGGCAGACTGGGGCTTTGCCTTCAACCCAGTGTCTCTCAGACGAGCCTCGGTGGCCTTTGAGCATTGCTCTGTGCAAGGAGCTGGCAGCTTAGTGATTAGATGCCAGCTGAGGCCCAGCAGGAGCAGTTCTGTCTGGCAGCACAGGGCCCTGCTGTCAGGTCTGCGCCAGCACTGAGCTGGGTACTTCACTTCTTGGCTGGAATGGAGCCCCTCCTCAGCTCAGCCTGCAGTAAGTCATCACCACAGCTATGCCAGGCCTGCTAAATGCCCTTCTGTGGCTCAGGCTGCAGGAGTGCAAGGTGACTAGAAAGGGGGCAGATTTATTACCCCTGGCAGAAGGCCTGAAGGCCAGGCTGGGTTTGGGCAGTTACCAGGGTACCAGTTGCTGCTGTATGCTTGCAAACACAAAGCCTTCTCCAAAGTCTGGGAATCTTGGTTTCCTGACCTGGGGGCTGGGGTGGTGGAGCCAGCTTGAGGACTGGTCAGCGCAGGTTGCAGGACGGACGCAGCACATGCCCACCCTGTGTGTTCTGTCTGGTTGCTGTGGGCAGAGGTGCGGCGCACAGAGTCCAGAAGCTGCAGAGGCTATGGGGGGCCCCACCCTTACACCTCCTGCCCACCCAAAGAATCAGACATAAATACATCCTAGCATTTGTTTCCCACCGACTTCCCCTGCTGGCCAGGTGCAGCATTACACAGATTCCCCATAGCTCCGCCATGCCCCACAGCAGGGCCGTCCTTAGGCATAGGCAACATAGGCAGCTGCGTAGGGCACCTGAAAATTTGGGGCACCACTGGGTCTTAGTATCCACTCTCTTGTTTTCCTATCCCTGTTCTGACCCTTCCTGCAGGCTCCCACAGATGGCTGCTCTAGCCTGGTGAGTCTTCCTTGGGAGGGAATCTAGTAGTTAAAAGTGAAAAACCCTCCAGCCTGCTAGACCTATTAGCACAACATTGAAACTGTTAAAGAGACATTCAAGGGGTAATAAAGCCATTTAACAGGCATTTGCCAACCCCAAGGTATATACTGACAGGTTTCAGAGTGGTAGTCCTGTTAGTCTGTATCAGCAAAAACAAGGACGAGTCCTTGTGTCACCTCAAAGACTAACAAATTATTTGGGCATAAGCTTTTGTGGACTAGAACCCATTTCATCAGATGTCCACGAAAGCTTATGCCCAAATAAATGTTTATACTGTCAGTTTCTGACTTTACTGACAAAAACAGTTGTGCATTAATGTAATATTTACACAGAACACATCAGTCTACAGGACCTTAGTTTAAAATTTGCTTTAAAAATATTTCATTAGTGAGCTGGTGAAGATTATAAAATCACATTTCTAAAAAATGCTTGCATAGAGTTTTAGATGCACAATCATCTTTAGCCTTAAATGTGTGGATCTTTAGGCATACAGTTTTTTAAATAAATCCTTCAAAAGACCTCCCTTATCTAAAATACACATTTTAATTACTATAGTTAAAAAAAAAAGTGCTTCCAAGTCTTCCTGTGTCCTTTCTGTCCATCCCTTCACCACCTCTCCCCCTACTCCCCACTGAAGAGAGCCCTTAAAGGGACAACAGTCCTTCCCTTCCAGATAGCTGGACAAAGAGTTTCCCTTTCTTTACTTCTGACTATCTGACGAACTAGTTTTAAAAGAACCCTCCAGCAAAATCAGTACCTGAGTAAGACAAAATCCTTGTTATACCTAAAATCTTTGGAAACATTTTTTTTTAAAGTTGGTGAAATTTCATAACCATGTCTCTTGTTATGGAGATCACACAAAGTAAATTACTGTTCCCTTTTTCTAAAAGCAATGAACATTGTTATGAACACACTAAACCTCTCTGATTAATTTAAAAGAATGTCTTTGTTTCAGTGAGTTAAATATGTAGTAATCTGGAACGCTGGCTTAAGATTTGAGTACATTTAAAATATAAATTCATCTTAGAAATACTGATTAAGAAAATGTAAAACAGAGAAGAGCTGCATCATGTATTCCATTATATATAATGTTGTATTCAGCAGGACAGCTGACTCACCCTTACTATGAAGTTTTTGCAAATAAATCTCTGACAAACTTCAGGGCATATCAAAAAACCTGTGACTGACATTTTTTATTCCCAAATTTTAGTGCTTTTAATTAGGTACTTTCTTCATGTCCATTCTGCATGAGGGAGAGTGCATGGAAGTCTCTGCGGGGAACTGTGACTCTCCGCCACCATGAGGTAGGCCAGGCATCTCATTATCCTTTGCTGTCAAGTCCCTCCTCCCCTTCCCCCACCAGGCTGTGAGCTTGGGCTGCCATCCGGCATAGGGGCACCAGTTTAATAATACTGCCTAGGGCCCCATAAATCCTAAGGACGGCCCTGCCCCACAGCGTAAGGGCCTAGCGCTCTGACCCTTGCCTGCAGCCTGGGTGTCCAGCTCCACCCTGAACCAACTGCTGTCACTTGGGGGATTTGCTCTGAGAAAGCATTTGCAGTAATTGACTAACCTTGTCCTTCCCAAGACCCCCTAGGAGTTTCCATCTCCCAAACAATACATTAGGTCTGACTCAGACACCAGCAGTGAATTCCCTATCTGCCCTCCACTGGCACCTGCAGAGGCAGCTCCTGCACTCTCACTGCCCAGGCCAGGGGCAAGATCAGCAGAAGGGGCAGGAACTCACAAAGAGGAGAGGGAGGGGTTGGCAATGGGAGTTGGAGGGGCTACCTAGGCAGGCAGCTGGACAGGGTCTGCCCTTGGAAGGGGAAAAAGTTGGATGCAGCCTTATATTTTACTTCCCATAGGGTCCTGCACACACTAGGGCCTGATCTGGGTCCACATGGTGCTACATAGCACCCACACTCCAAGGCAGGCTGCTCCCTCCTGTCATGGCGTGTGTGCTTTTCATATTTCCTAGAAGGGCAGAAAGGGGAAAGGGTCGGTGCCCCATCGACCCTCCCAATTGCTTATTTAATTAGACAGCAGTAACAGCACAGCCCCCATAACTCACAGCTGCCATTGCATCATTGAGCAAGCCCCACTCAGAGCCCTGGGAGACCCAGCATCAGTGCTTCCATCCTGGCTCCTTGCCAGCTACCCCTCCCCATCCCCACTGTCCTATTAGCTGAAATACAAGCAAGAGGCTGGCTCGCACTGGAACAAAGGTGCGCACCCCTCCCACCACCACGTACAAACTGCTACCTCCACACACATAGCAACCAAAGGCTCCCAGGGCTTCCAACACCGGCTTGCGGCCCCTCCGAGAACTGTACTTGCATCAACAGCTCCCTGGAGGAGGGGGCAGGAGAAGCTATGGCAGCAGCTGGTCACTGGAACATGAGGGATGTTACATGAAGCAAATAGGGATACTTGTTGCCTCATTTCCCCCCTCCCCCCAGTGCCATTTAAACTAACCAGGGAACTAACATTTAGATGAACCACAGCTATGCTCACCTTGTCATCAGTGACCCTCTCTCCAGAGCCAACTGCGAGATGAGCTGGCTGGCATTGGTGCAGCTTAAGGCAAAGCCAGGCTTCTCGGGTACTCACAGGCCATGTCTACATGGGACAGCAGGAATGTGAAGACCAGCTTTCTCTTAAGGTCATCCTAGCATTGGCAGCAGGGCCGGCGCTACCATTTAGGCAGCCTAGGCAATCGCCTAGGGCGCCAGAATAATTGGTGGGTGCTGTTTTGCTGGAGAGGGCGGCAGGCGATGGAGCTGCCGCAGTGGTGCCTGCGGAGGGTCCGGTGCTCCGCGGCTCCAGTGGAGCTGCCGCAGTCATGCCTGCGGACGGTTAGCTGCTCGCGCGGCTCCAGTGAACCGCCTACAGGCATCACTGCGGCAGCTCCACTGGAGCCGTGGAGCACCGGACCCTTTGCAGGCACCACTGCGGCAGCTCCACTGGAGCCGCGGGATGGCGAAATTGCCGTGCGCCTAGGGGGCTCATACCCCTAGTGCCGGTCCTGGGAAAGTGAGCACATTCCTGCCCCTCTCAAAGGGTTGAGCCAGCAGCTTTGTAAGTCAGCAATGGCTTCAGGGCTTGTAGCACATGCTGAGGTCACAGTGGGAGTGAAAGGGTGAAGCATATTAAACTTTAAGTGGCCTGTAAATTGAAAAGAGGCAAGAGCTCAGGAGCTGGCTGCCAGGGTCAGTGTCAGCCTGTAAATGCCCAGTTTAGAGAATCCCTTTCTGAATGAGCACTAGAAGCCCAGAGCATGTTGCAGAGTTACTTTTGCTCCTCAGCCTGGATAAGAGCCCTTTCACAGAATCTCAGGGTTGGAAGGGACCTCAGGAGGTATCTAGTCCCACCCTCTGCTCACAGCAGGGCCAATCCCCACACAGATTTTTGCCCTGATCCCCAAATGGTCCCCTCAAGGACTGAGCTCACAACCCTGGGTTTAGCAGACCAATGCTCAAACCACTGAGCTATCCCTCCTCCCCCTAATATATATATATAGAGAGATAGAGATCTATCTCATAGAACTGGAAGGGACCCTAAAGAGTCATTGAGTCCAGCCCCCTGCCTTCACTAGCAGGACCAAGTACTGATTTTGCTCCAGATCCCTAAGTGGCCCCCTCAAGGGCTGAACTCACAACCCTGGGTTTAGCACTGAGCTATCCCTCCCCTGCCTTTGGCTTGTGGTGTCTCATGCCCATCCCCCCAAGTGGTCTTTACTGCCCTGTGGTGAACTGCAGTCACACACACACACACACACAGCCCTGTCTGGAAACATTTGAAGGCAGACAGCAACTTTGCTCACTGCTTGCTCGCAGCAGGCAGCAGTTACATCCCTGTGGCTTTTCCTCCTTTTGTGTTAGACTTGCTTTGGGGATTTAGATACTGGGGCAAAAGGCACCTTAGGGCTATTTATAGACAAAGCATTAAGACACTCAAACCTGAGGAAGACAACATCTTATGTAGGCAGCAACAGCAGAATGACAACTGCTCCCCCAAAACTCGGAGGAATTAAGAACAGAAGAACAGCCACACTGGTCAGACCAATAGTCCATCTAGCCCAGTGTCCTGTCTTCTGACAGTGGCCAATGCCAGGTGCTCCAGAGGGAATGAACAGAACTGTGATCCATCCCCTGTCGCCCATTCCCAGCTTCTGGCAAACAGAGGCTAGGAACACCATCCCTGCCCATCCCGGTTAATAGCTATGGATGGACCGATCCTCCATGAACTAGGCTGGTTCTTTTTTAAACCCTCTTATAGTCTTGGCCTTCACAACATCTTCTGGCAAGGAGTTCCACAGGTTGACTCTGTGTTGTGTGAAGAAATTTCCTTTTGTTTGTTTTAAATCTGCTGCCTGTTAATTTCATGTAGTGATCCCTAGTTCTGTGCTATGAGAAGGAGTAAATAACACTTCCACTAGCAGCCTCTAATACAGTAAAATGTTTCCCACCCAGCCCTTAGAGGTATCGGCCGGGACAGGGCACGGGCAATCAAGCACATCTATGCTCACAGCCTCCTTGTCAAGGATGAACATTTAAGGACAGAGTTCATGGTGTGTTTCATTGTCCAAGCAGTGGCCTAGGGGTCTCCAGGGCTGGTGGGTGGTGAGGATCCAGGGGAGAATAGTTACCAAGTTACTGGCTTTCAGAATATAAGCCCTCATTGGGTGGAACAGGCTCTCACCTGTTGACAGCCCACCGTTTCTGAGACTGCACTTGCACGCTGTGGTTTGTGCAGTGAGTGATCAGCCATAATTCACCTCTCCAAAAGAAACACAGTTCTGGATAGTGTCACAGCAGTGCTGCTTTGCTACCTTTGTTCCTATCAAGAGCTGGAAGATATTGCAACAGCAGCAGCAAGTACTAGGCACCCAGGAGAGGTGGATTAAAAAAACCAGGTCCCAAAGAACCAACTGCAGAGATCAGCTGGGCCTTGAGAACCCTTTCTTCTCAGAGCTACCCACCCCCTATATGCCAAGTAGCCTCCAAACGTGGGGACGGCAGAGTTTGCTTACAGGTTTGGATCAAATGGTGCACAGGTTCTCAGCTGGGGTGGAGGGGCATGAACAGATTTCCAGGATTGTAGGGTTTTTCCTCACACTCATCTGTCCCCCTTCCATGCCAGACCCTGCCATGAATATGTTCCCCTTTGCAAGTACTTTCCTCTCACTTCACTGGACACTTCCCACTCTCTCTACTGGCTCCCCAGCTAACACTTCACGGTCAGAAAACAAGATTTACAATGCTGGGGCCCACAGTGTTTTTTGAGCATATGAACTAAAATAATTCTTGCAGTTTTCGCCCTGGCAACCAACCAGCCACCCTCCCTCATCCCTGGGGACCCAAGTGTTCCAGCATCATCTCTCAAAAGCCAGCCCAGGCCCTTCTTCAGCAGGATGAGCATGGGCTGAGGAAAGCAATGCCCAGGTCTGGGCTAGAAAGAAGCAGGCCCTGGGGTTAACCTGCACTGGGGGAAGGATGGAGCAGCCTGACAGGGCCCCAGGCTTTATGGGTCAAGGAATAAATTTAAGAGAAGAAGAGCATAGTGCTTCTATTTCCACACACCGCTGAGGAACTAGCAATGATGGAACAAACACAATGAAGACAAGACCATCGTAAGAGCCTGTCTTTGGCACACAGCGGCCAACACATAGTAGCAACTTGCCTGACACCCAAATACACCAGTCATTGGACAGGACAGGGTTAAAACCCAGTCCAAGGGGTTTCCCATTCTCTGCTTGCCACAAAGGACAAAGTGTTGTTAGACATAAAAAGAAAGTGAGGGACAGTTAATGACTTCAAAGCAGCTCCAGTCCTCGCTTTGTTCCTTAAAACAAAACACCAGGCTGAATTTAGCCATGAGGTCATTAACTGATCCAACGTGTTTCACCTTGGAATGGACATGCTTGGCCACATTATAAAGAGAAAAAGGAAAACACTGGGGAAAAATATTTTCAAACATAACCTGAGAGGTTTTCCCCCTCCCCTCCCTTTGGGTTCAGGGCTGGGGCACATGCAGGGACGGCAGCCTTGGGAAAGGAGGAGAAAAGAAAAGGAAGAGGGGAGATAGCAGGCAGTTTGGATCCATTTCCATCGGAACCGCAGGAACTCAGAGCCAAAAGAAAACACTTGTTATTAACATCTATCCAACTGGGAGAGAGGGCAGGGACCAGTTTGTACAAGGCCCTGTGGATTATTGACTTCAGTGGGTTTTGGATTAAGCTCTTACTGTGCATAATGGGGGCGCTGGAGTTAAGATGAAATTGATAAAAAGTCCATTGAAGCAAAAATCAGAATAGGGTTTTGATACAAGGAGAATCCTCCAACTCTACCATTAACACAATAATGGAGGGAGACACAGTGCGCAGAGTTGACCAAGGTTTGGTGTAATTCAAGGAACCCTCATAAAACCCATATTTACCCTTGAAGAGAATGTTTTTGCCTCAGTGAACTGGCAAGCAGAGCAAACGGCTGGCTGGGCAGATGGCAGGTTCCCCTGACAAAGGGTTAGCAAGGACTGGGCACAAGAGACTCACTGCAACTCGGACCCAAGTACAGAGCAGAGGAGAGAGTCAGAACAGACCTTACCCTCTCTGAGCAGGAGGATGGTCTCTGAGCCCCATAGCTGGGTTTGCATAAGCAACATGGTTAAACAGTACATCTCTCTAGCTGCCAGGAAGGAGAAACACTGCCTGGGTTCCAAAGGGGCCTGGAGAAGAAACCCCAGCACTGGTGCTATCACAGACATTTTTGCATAAAAGGCAGTAAAAGTCCAGTCAGTCATTTGCAGGCACCTCTGCCTACTCCTTCTGTCCTTTCAGGCTCTGCAAGGACAAGCACGTCTTAAGGCAAGTGGAGAAAGGTTCACCTGTCAGACAAGTCCAATTTTATTCTTAGCCAGTTAGTGAGGCACCACACAGCAGTAACTATCCCATTTCCTCAGTCACTGGGGGAGGGGAGGAGGCTGCTCTTGAAGGCCAGGTGAGGCACGGACAGGTGTCAGTGCAGTCCAGCAGTAATTCTGGGCGCATGCTCACAGCTTCTTGCTGCTCCTGCTCAGTTAGTTCGGCTGAGGCCCTGGGGAGCTCAGCACAACCCCTTCCGTCCCATCAGCTCTCAGACATGTACTTAGTTATTTCAACCAGATTTGTCTAAACAATGCCATCGACTCCCACCAAGAACACAAAGCTTGTGAACAAGTTACTTTGACAGTCAAGATCTATGGGCCTCAGCTTATTTTATTTTATTTTGTAAACCATCCTCCTGGTCCCTGCAGGCCTTTGAAAGGCAGAAACACAAGAATTTCATGTACAAAGGGAGGCAGCGCTGGCCATGAAATGGAGACATTCATTTATCAGGAAGCAACTTTTTCCATGAGGAGGACCTGGCCAGCATAGGCCTGGGATCCAGCGATCCCTAAATCCTATCTCAAGTCATAGACTCTCTGCCTCAGTTTCTCTCACTGTAGAATGGAAACAAGAATACCTACTTCCCATGCGCCCTGGGAGGGATTGTTAATATCTGTAAAGCACTAAAGTACCTAATAAATATTATCAGTGCCCAATAAATCTCACTTGCTGAACATCTTGTTGGGTGCAAGATAGCCACCTTTGGAGTCTCATCAGCTCTATTGTGCAGCAGCTGTAACTCCTTTGGCCTTTTCCATCATCACCAAAACTTTCCCCAGAGACACCGAGAAAAGCACTTGGCACAAGGAAGAGAAGAGGAACTAGTTTATGGCTCCTAAAAGGCAAAACTGGGCACACTCGTTATGCTGCCTCCTTCTCAACATCATTCTTGCTGGTACACAAACACAAAGCAGGAAGAACCAAGGATTGTTGTGCTGTGCACTTCACCTCCTCTAGACTAAACACTGTCTCTGTGGAGCTCTGTGGAATTCCTCTGCTGACAGTGGCGATAGAAGGCCAGGAGGTTTTTGTGAATTTCTCTTGCCCTTAATTTCATTCAGGAAAAATTGCTTATAAATGCTGCCAACTTACACTATGTCCTTCTTATTAGATTTGCTTAAATTGGCTTTATCATTGTGGTCATTAATATTTATTTGGAGCACACCTGACATTATTAGATTAGTAACAGGCCCCAGGGAAAGCCGACAGCTCAACCTTTTCAGTTTAACCACGAACAGACATGGAGTTTCAAAAGCTAATTTTCCCTTTGTCAAGAAGGCCTCATGCAAGGACAGTCACTTGGTTAATTCTGTTTGAAAATGCATATTTATTGGAGGGGTTGACTGTACTTTGGGGAGTAATTCTAGCTCTACAAGTGCAACAAAACGTGTTTACATGGTATGCGTCCAAAATAGCAACTGGACGGGTTGAGTTCCAGGGTTCCCCCCCAACACACACAGTTTGATGGTTTTTGTCACTTACACATTACACAGCCAGTGACAACCCCAGTTGGTTCAACCCAAGGAGTTTTGTAACAAAGCTAATTAGTGGAGCAGTTTCTTGGAGAAGATACTCTGCTGCCTCAAAGAAACAAAATGCAGTGGTTTGTGGGAGGAAAATGGAAACAGCCTGTTTTATACACCCTCCCCATGAGTCCAATTGATGTGTTATCTCAAAGGAAAACGGCAAAACTCAGGTGTTTAAATACTGGCAACAACTTGCAGAAACAAAGGGAAATTCATTCAGCTCCCTAATTTACCTGCTAAGTCAGGGGTTCAGGATCCCATGCAAACAGTGGAGGCCATGGCAAGCACCTGTAGCTCTGGAGGATGCCTTTTCTTGCATTGCTTTAGGCATCCGCAATGTCCTAATCCAGCCGAGGGGAGACAAACCATTCCCTACACAGGGCCATCAGCCCTGCTGGATCAGATGAGGGTAGGGATCTGTCTAGCTGCGGATCCTCTCCAACAGAAAACAGATGCTTCCAAGAAGCCAGAACCGCCCCCCATGCTCTGGGCAATTACAGACTAGCCTGCCCATGGAGGAAGTTCCTTCCTAACCCCATTAGTTAGAGGCTAGTTTAGGCCCTGAAGTAGGAGGGTTTCTCTTCTATTTCAAACCCCTCTCCCCCATCTAATGTAACTTGGGCGTTCTCATTCTCCATACAAGTATCCAGTCCTTTTTTAAACTTACTAAGCTTTTGTCCTTAAAATCTTGTGGCAAGGAGTTTCACTGGATATTGTTTAGAAAAACATTTCCTACTATCATTTTAAGCTTATTCCTTTTATATCACTGAATGCTCCCGGGCAAGTGAAGGAAACACCAGCTTCCCAGTATTTTGTTTACAACTGTAATCAAGCTTGTTCCTGGATTGGAAACCCCAGCCCTCCATAAAAGCTTTACAGGTCACCTAGAAGAAATTGCCCCAGATAACTTCCTAGCATGTTAAAGCATCCCACATCAAAACAAACCAACCTATTGGTTTCATTAGTAAGACTTGTTTTATAACAACCTTATTCAAATATTTCCTTATAAAAGCAAACAATCATCCAAGCAAACTCTCTCCTTCTGCTCCTGGGTGGGCACGCTCTGAGGTAATAGGGCTGGATGCAGCCACTTGGAACCGCTGAAGTCTCTGGATATGTCCTAAAATAGAAAATCATCTTTTTTAAAGGCCTATACAGGGAACAGAGACAGACACAGACACCGGTTCCATTTTTCTTGTGGAGATCCCACACAAGCCACGTTAACCCATGTACCTTTTTTAAGTCTGGCACCCCTTCATAAGTTTACTTCCAGAAATGCCAACCACCAGACACACTGGTGCTTGCTGCTCCCAACACATTTCTGCCATGCTGTAAGAGGGGGGTGAGGTGATCCTTTGCATAAAGATAAAACACCCGCTGCCCAAATATAGTTTGTTTTTCATTTTTAAAAATCTCTTTCACCTAATCTGAATGGAAGTTACCTGGATGTGGAATCTCCTGTTGGTTCCCCTATGAATTCAACCCATTCATACATTTGTTTTAGGCGGACAGAGTAGCAATCTCATAATAACCCTCCTGTGGTGTGAGTGCTGCTATAATGAACTCTACATATGCTTGCAACGCGAATGGTGCTAGGCTAGCCCTAGAGAACAGAAATGTTTTAAAAAGAAAATGGACGTCGATCACATAGGGCCTGTCTAGAATCCGATCCGTGAGCAGTAATGTCAGGGACCTGGTTATGGACTTAACACATTAAGATTTTACACATTAAGGCGTTTGCAGCAAGATCTCAGCTGGACTCACTCCCCCACCTACGCTACAAGCTGGATCTGTATTGGAACCCTTACTACTTTAACCAAAGAAACCCCATGCAATGTAGAGCACAAGAGTCCGGTTCCCCTACTGACGCTATGTAACGAATGCATATGTGCAATAAAGTGTGTGTGAGAGAGTGTGCGTTTCAATGGATATCTCAAATCATGTTCATTGTTCAGACTGTTTTTGTCTCTTCGATTGCCCCAGTCTACGGGAAGCACAAAGAGCAAAGCAAAATTCTTTGGGGGAGCAATGGTCTCAGCAGCCTCAGCTTCCCACATAGTGCACAAGAACATCTAACCACGAGGGCTGCCAGCTCCCTGAAATGGTGGCACGAGGAATAAGCAGTGATCTGGCCAGAGAACAGGAACTCTGAAAGGACTCTGCATTTTGTTTAGAAAATTTCAGTCCACAGGAAAAAGAAAGGCCAAATGCAACCTTTGCCCCGAAAGGGAATGTATCTGGCACACTGTAGAAAATGAGGCTCAGAAGCAGCTGAGGCCTGGTGGAGGCCAGAGCCCGCATCTCAGGCATATGATTTGTACAGATTTCAAAGCAAATGGGCAGCTCTAGACATTTTGCTGCCCCAAGCAGGGCGGCATGCTTCGGGGGACACTCTGCCCGTCGCCGGGAGGGCAGTAGGCGGCTCTGGTGGACCTCCCGCAGGCATGTCTGTGGAGGGTCTGCTGGTCCCGTGGCTTTGGTGGATCCCCTGCGGCATGCTGCCCCAAGAACGCGCTTGGCATGCTGGGGCCTGGAGCCACCCCTGAAAGCAAAGGCAGCCTGACCCTCAGCAACAGCAACTTAGTTTGTGACTAGAAAGAGCTTTGCTCCCTCTACTAACTAGAAGGACAAACTGAACAAGAACAGGTGGCGATTTTCAGATGTTTTCATTATGCTGGAGCTATCAGATCCCAAAATAAGATTGTTCCCCTTTTCTGCACCATTTTAGCTCAGGTGGAGAATATGCACCAAAGCCAACAAGTGGACACATACCCTTTTAGTACGAGACATTGAAACCCACCCCTTCATTGGTATGGAATATGGTAGCACTGTACAGCAATTCAGGTGGGAACTTGCCTAGAATTTCAGGCTAGAAAGGCAGCCCTGGGACTACAGCCAGCCTGGCATAAACTGGTACAACTTCCCAGTGATGTCAATAGGAGTGATGCCCACTTGCCCTTGGGCAAATCAGCCCATGGACTCCTTTGGAAGCGTCACTGGAAAGAGGCGATTCCCTGGCTAATTATAACCAAGGCAAGCATCCTGCTGTGCTGCACCTTATTAGGTGTAACAGCTGCTGGAGTGTAATTTATTGCAGATTTGCTACCTAGCAATAAAACAAGTATATAGAAATAGCCAAAGACGTAGCCAGTCAGCTTGTCTGCAATTCCTGAGACAGAAAACAAGCAGCCCAGCCAATCTGGGTGTGCAGCCAGCATGTGTGTTCCCAGGTAACTAAGCTTTCTGCACAGTGGAGCAGCCAGTGCAGGGCAGGATTCAGCCCACATGGACATGGACTCACAGAACAGTCCTCCTCAGGCTCTCAGTCATCCCCCTACGCTCTCTGGGGACTAGTATGCCACCCGTCGATCCTGCTGTCACTATTCCTCCTGAACAGCAGTCAAAATGATTCTCAGACAAGAACATCACACTCAATAGTCAAATGCCATTTTCTGAATGGCCTCACCCTCCAGCCTGAGGGTTTTCAGCAGCCGCTACACCACTCACCATCTCCTTCTTATGGCAGCAGCTCATTAAGGTACATGCACCAAGATCTCAACTGGACTCCTGCCCCCATCCCTGTGCCCAACCCCTACTTGGATGAGGTTTTTACCACCTAGGAGCAAAAATTTAATTTTAAAAAGTTTCTAATGAAAAATGGGTTGTTTATCTTTACACCTTCCCCGGAGCATGTGCTAGTAGTGCATGAGACCCAGAAAGGGCCCATAAACCAAAGCTAGTCTATTATCACGGCCCAGACAGAGATTAATCAGCCAGCCTAAAGAAGGGTGAAAGGGATGTGAAGTTTTAAACTCTGAGCTGGGTAATCACTCAGGTGAGAGGCTTTGTTCTTTCAAACTGTAAATTTTTCACTTGACAGATAGTTTTATGTTGTTAAAGAGACACTGTGTCCTAACACACGCCCCCACTAGCCCTGGTGATGGGATCAAACAAATCTCTCCCTGCCCCTCTCCAATGCTAACTTCGAATCTGTGAGCCTTCAGCAACAGTTCAGTTCAATATGGCCGTGCTTCACACTAGAGCTACAAGAAGCCATTTCACCAATCATTCATATCATGCCCTGGTTCGAGCTGCCTCAGCTGCCCCAGAGTACATGGGTGTGCCTCTCCCTCGCCTCAGAGTACCCAAAAGTAGCGCAGTCACTGCTGGGGAGGGACAGGCAAGCACAGCACGTTCTCAGCACTGGCAGGTCTGCATGCCGTATGCACTAGTCTACCTAGCTTTCCAGGTACAGGGAGATCATGTTCCCTGCCGGGATTATGAAGCATAATGTTATTGCTGTTAGGAGTGCTGGGGGGTTCATTTTCCTTTCCCATACACCTCCCACACCAAGGGGGGGGCGATATGTGAGCTCAGGGCACAGTTTAAAGACGCTTACAGTGTTTACCTTTGCCAGGGCCCGTTGTTGACTTGCAGCTCATGCTACTGAACTGTGGCTAATGCACTGGAGCAGGGAAGTGATCCAGGGATGGTAAATAATAGGCAAATAGCCACATAGACCAACTGGATTCCAGCAAGCAGGAGAGCAAAGAATCCCAGGGATGGGAATGAACCCCAAGGGCCTGCGCCCAGCCACTGCTTGGTTTTTAAATAGAGATATTGAAGGTTTCTTTTAATACTTTGCAATGTCTGTTGCTAGGGCACTGAGTGTTTTACAAGGGAGGGGTGGGACCACTATCCTCATTGGACAGAATGGGAAATGATTTTGGGCGATTCACACAGCAAATCAGTGGCAGAGCCAGAAGAACCCAAGAGTCCTGATTCCCAGCCCAGCACCCAATCTACTAGCTGAGGATGCCTCCTTTTTCACTCTGTAGCATGCACACAAGCATTGCTTCCTACTCCTTGCACATCACCTGCTGCTAGGGTGACCAGATGTCCCAATTTTATAGGGACAGTCCTGATTTTTGGGTCTTTTTCTTATATAGGCTCCTATTATCCCCCCACCCCCATCCCGATTTTTGACACTTGCTATCTGGTCAGCCTACTTGCTGCCTAAGCAGCTTCTAGATTGCTGCTTTCCCCAGCCTCCCATCACGGCAATGCTCCAAATCTTCCTTCTTTAAATTGCAGCTTTGAAAGGTTTCCATTCAGCTCAGCTCTGTTATCTCTTGTTCCATGCCAGTTCAGAAGCATGGGAGATTTCCAGCAGATCAAGCTACTTCAAGACTGGGTTGATGCCAGATATTTCCCCTGAAAGTTCAGGAGTGGGGTGGTGCCAGTCTCTACTATATAAACCCTAACAGGTGTGTGGTACTGCTGCAGGGCAGCTTCTGGGGACTGTAGCTTTCTTGGCTTTTGGATCCCCCTCACCCCCCAGAGGCAGGGAGGAGGAGGAGGAACTAGATCAGCCACTTTCAGAACAGAAATGTGCCTCTTTGTAGTAAACCAAGATAGGGAAACTCCCCCGCACAATGTAATCCAAGGGCTCCCCCACTGCCAGGGTGGTTAACAAGCCAGCTCCTTCCATAACATGCCTCTCAATTGTAAGCAACTTGGCATCACACTCAGGGCTGCTACAAAGAGATCCCTTAAGTCTCCATTTAGCAGGAGAGCCAGATTCAGCTGGAGCCTGTGGGATAGAGACTAAAATGTCCACGCAACACAAGCGAGGGATTCACTGTCACATCCTGACTGAGCACATGACAGGAGCTTGGACTCCTCACATGGCTTGCCCTCTGGCCTCAGCCAGCCCTTACTATCACCTGCATTGGCCTTGTCCCATACACTTGCGGTGCGCTCTATTCTCCCAAGCTGCTTGCACGGTGGAGTTCTAAGGCTGTACAACACGTTGTGAAAGAGCAGGGACAGTGCCAGCAGCACAGCATACCAGAGCACCACACCTGCAGACGCTGGAGCTGGGTGTTGTTTACCATTATACTGAAATGGGACGGAACCATTATGAATGCAGGAGAGCTGCACAATTACAAGTTTCAGCCTATGTAATATGCAAGTCCCTGCACTTTGGTTAGCTGCTGCCCTCACAATCCACCACCTATACTGCCTGCTAACAGGGTAACCTGAGCACGTCTGCCAGGGCAACACTTCCCATCACTCCAGAGTTCACATCTTGCACTGAGAGTTTATGGGTGTTCTGTGAATTCACCCATAATGGTAGCCAGAGCTAATGAACACCCTGACCTTGGAGTCAAGTTAACCCAGGATATGCTTATTACCTGGCAAACAGGAAGCAGCCCAAGTTAGCATCTCGGTAATAGTCTCCTTATTACTCTGAGTATTGTTAGGTTTTTCTCTTCTTATGCTGAAATAGTGAAACTCTATCAGCAATGGTCAAGTTGTGGACAACATGCAGCAAAGGGACACCTGAAGATTCAATTTGTTAATGAGGCCAGCAGGTAACATCAGGCACGGAAATTCTCTTGGGCAGGTAACACACACTGCTTGTTTAATTACACTCCTCCACACAGATGTCACTTAAGTGTGTGGGGGGGTGATTTTTTTTTTAAATCAGCTCTTTGCATGTGCTAGAAAACGCCACCAGAGTGTGAACCAAACGACCCTGAATCATTTCCACTGCTGAATGGCCTTTTAATGGTGGAAAGGGGAAACTATAATTTTAAAATATTATCTACTTCGTCTCTTCCCATTACCTGTTATTGGCTGGGAAAAACAATTCCTGCAGCAAAACCTGCTCTGGGTCTTTTAGTAGGTATGTCCTGCGATAGCTTCAGGTTTCTGTGTTAGTGAGTAAATCAGGCTTTTGCTCCGTTGTGCCAAGTGGCAGGTATCTAGAGCTCCTGCCCACGCTACCTAGTCACCAGCAGCTCAAAACACCAGCTGACGCCCCCACACTTTCTGAACGTTGGCTAAAACTGTACATGCATAAGTGCCCAGCGGTGCTTCATGTTATTCATAAAGTGGTGTAATAGGAAATGCAGACAGCAGGTGGAGCTCTATTCCTAGCCCCTCAACAGCAAACAGCAGCAAACAGCCCCTGGGTCGCGCTGGGAAGCTGGCTGGCTGGCTGGCAGATGGCTCCCTGGTACTAGTCTGCATACAGCGTTTATGAAGTTAAGTCAGTCACCACCACTTGCAGCTAAATGAACACGCCAGCATGGTCTACCGAAGTCACAGCTGAAGGGCAACACACACAATGCTTGGCTAGCACAGCCTGCCCCCCCCGTTAACACTAGCCCTGCACTCCAGTCCCTCTTCTGAGCAGTTGGGGGATCAGTCCAAACCACAGCGAACTGCCTAGCCCTAGCAGACTCTGCAGTGCCTCTCAGAGAAGGTGCAGCATCAGATCTGACTGCACCTCATCCACAGAAGCCAGAGTCGAACCTTTACTATGTCTTTGAAGCTGCTGCGAAGTTTTGGAGAACTTCCCAGCAAAGCAGCCCACCAGCCTCTGCCTGTGGAGACAGCCCTTATATATCAAATGAGAGTAGCAGCCATGAGCACGCAACAGGCTTTTTCCATATTACACAGAGACTGAAACTTGTAATTGTGCAGCTTTCCTGCGTTCATAAGGGCAGTAAGCCTCGTAAACCGGCCGAGTTGGGATCACTAGCGTATAACACTAGCGTGGGCTTTGTGGCTGTTTTAATGAAGGCACTGACCTCACCCAAAAACAGTGGAGGCAGTTCAGGCAGGTGAGCAACAAGTGTGGCTGAATATTCCCAGCTGCTTCAGCACAGCCAAGCCTTCCCAGCAGCGTACAGCCTGCTTAGGATTTAGTCATCTCCCTCCCCTTACAAAGGCAGTCCAACACTGGACATTTACTGGTTACGTGTAAGATTCTAAACTGCTGCCCTGCTCCCCAGACTTCGGCGAGCACACCTGGGAACTGACGCTGCCCCAAGCAGGATTCAAACAGGATCTCTGTAGCAAACACAATGGAAAGAATTGCTTGTCATGTGAGTGTGTCACTGCTGCAGCCCCACAGGGACCCAGCCTGGAGGATAGGAGTTTGCCACACCTGTGTCAATATGCATCACAAAATAAATTAACGTAGGGAAAACCCCCACACACAACAGGAAAAGCCTAGAAATCAAAATGGTCTCCCTGTTCCGCACCCTGCCAGACCACTTACCAGCCCAGCTCAGTGACACAGCAGAGACTGTGTGCTACAATGGAGGGGAAGAGATAGCAACTAGGAAAAAAGTCAAAGCCTTCAGACCGAGGTACGCAAGTAGTGACGTGCTTGGAAGGCGGGAGCCCCATGTAACCTGTCCCCACACCGGGACTCTCCTTACACTCCCAGGTTAGGCACTCTCCCTTGTCTCTTTGGCACACATTTCTACAGAGGCCACATTGTAACCCCCAGTACGTACTTTTGGAAGTATCCAGTGGATTTGCTAAGGACCTCCCAGGTGCCCCGCTCCATCCCAGTGTCTCCAGCTGACACACAGATTTTGGAGAGTGAGACTGGAGAAACTTGCTCCCCACTCAAAAACTGAATTGAAAACTGATGGCAAAGACAGACCTGAGCACAGGCCGCTGCACTGCAGTTTGTTTCACTTTTCACTCTGAAGAAACAGAGTACCTCACGTGCACCAGTTGGTGTGCAAAACGCCCACCTAGAGAGGGTGTTGCAGCCCACAGTGATGACCGGGATATGGACATAAAACACTTGGGGGGTTCAGAAGCACATCAGCCCACCTGGAAACCTGAAGATACCTGGGGCCAGACACACTGGAAACAGATGTTTAAAAAACAATGTCTCTTGTCTGCAGCTATCAGAACGAGGAAGTTTTGCTGAAGAATGTGATGGACAAGGAAGTGAACCCTTGGAAAGAGGACTGTGACATACTCAGAATATGGACAAACAGTGCTTGCAAGACCTACCGCAGTGCGGATTCAGGACAGATGGAAGATCACACAAGTTTGCCTTTGCACAGAAAGATCTCTGGGTGACTGGTCCCACAACACTGATCAATGAAATGCCTACCCCACAACCCAAAAGTTTGCAATTTTATTTTTCGGCAGATATATTCAAAGTGATCATCATGGATTTAAACAGAAGACACTCAGTTGTGTGTTTTGGTTGAAGCAAAGTATGTATGTTCAGGATGGAGGGATGTCCGAGTGAGGTCTCACCAGGGCTCTGCTCTCGCTACTCTTCCCACAAATGTTGCTGGTTGCACTCGGTTCTCTTTAACGTTCTGGTTTCCTAGCAGTGAGTAAGTTCTTGGCTGCTAGCGATTCTGATCCAATGGGCAGAGCCCTGGGAATCTATAAATACTTCACATTCTGCACATAAAACCAAACCTAACAAAGAGACACACAGACACTGTTCCTGGTTTAAGCGTCATTCGGGTTCCAGGACTCACTGAAACGGAATTTGCTTCCTGTTGTGAAGTATCTCCATTCTCCTCCCATCTGCCTTCTCAGGAGTCTTGATCAACTTCCACTTCATTTTTTCTTTCAATGTACTCAACCAAGCCCATTTCTCCCACTGCCACCCCACCTTCAGCGGGAGCTATTTGCGGAAAGTGAAGACCTCCCGTGTTTTCAGTCCCCTCTTGCCTTCAGTTCCTGGTTTGGGAGAAGGCACTTCCACCATCCCCCCGTAAGGGCAGCTCTCAGATTCAGGGTGGTGTCCAGAACACTCCACAGCAGGGATGTAGCCACTGTCCCACATGCCAGTCCCACACAGCTTACACAGGTCATGCAGGCTACAGGGGATCCGGGGTAACAGGCGAAACTGATAAAGCAAACTCCTAGCCTGGCATGGGAGAGAAGAAGGATATAACCCGTTAGGAATACAGCCAGAGCTTGGGCTGCCCAATGGCCCATCCTGTGTAACACTCACATAAAGCTACACTGGAAGTGTTAAGTATTTTCAAGATCTACAATAACCAGGCCATGAGAGGAACACAAATCCTAGGCTCATGCATAAAAACTAAATGAGGCTTAGGGAGAGTTTCCAGCCTGGGAATTCAGGATTTGTCAGCAGCACCAGGCCCCTGGCCCCAGATGCTGAAATATTGTTGTTAATCACAGAACTGCAGTGCCAAGACTCCTTCATACTGCCTGCCACCCTGCCTCAGCCCTGCGCGGAAGGATGCTAAGGTAAGTAGGAACGTCAGACTCCCCAGCTTATTTACTCCCCGGCCTTTCTGCTGAAGCTGCCAACAGCAGGGGCCGGGGGAAGGAAAGGGTAATTAGTCCCAATTGTGTTGCTGTTTACTGATCACTAGGAACTGCCCTGACCCCATCCTCCCTGCCCCCCCCCACCAGTGTCATGTGATCTGCAGTCACTCCTGGACTGGGAGCCAGAACACCAAGATGAGCAGCAGGGCCCCCATTTCTACACCCTTGAGTTTGTGTTAATTACACTCTCTTGTACAGGGCTGTTGACTCAAAGACCCCCTGAAACAATCACTGGACTCCCAAACAAGTGCAGCCGAAGGATGGACTCCAAGCTAACCCCACCATCCCACCTTCAACATCTGCAAGTACTGCAGGGCAAGCGAGTGGAAGGACATTAGGGAACGGAAGAGAGCTATAGTGTCAACCCATGGTGCTCCCGAAAGGCTGGCGTCTCTGTGGCTGCTGGTTCAGCTGATGTCAGCACGTTGGCATTTACCTTCCTGAGTACAAGTTCCCCATTCATGTGCATGGCCAGGTTACTGAAATGCAGCAGCATCTGGTCAGTGGCCAGCTGCTGCTCAATGACATCATCGCCGTAAATCACCACGATGGCCACACAGATAAAGAGGTGGAAATAGTCCGTCTGCAAGGAGAAAGCAGGAGTTGGGGATTACAGGAGAGGAAAGCAGAGGACTGGCTAGACTAGAGCTCCCACCAGCTCCGCACGGAGAGATTCCTCTTTCCCAAATGAGCACTGCTTGCTCTCATGCTTGCTCCAGTTCCGGCTAGGGCACATCCAAATGGGGGAGCAGTCGGAGGACCCTGCACTGTAACTGAGTCACTCACGTCTGCTACCTTCAAAGGACAGAGGCAAAGTTTGGACCACGCTTTTCAGAAGTGCCCAGCTGGACATATCATCTGGGGGCCGGATCATCAGAGGAGGGGTTCTCTGCCCCTTCTGATGAGTCAGGCCCCATTACAGTGTCTCGAGAAAAGCACTTGGAAGCTCAGGCATCCAAAATCACTAGTCGTTTGTACAAGTTTGGGCCTTAAAGCTCACTTATTTTCTGCACAGAGGGAAGGGGGAAGACTATAACACGGACCACTGAGAGGTAATACGGGGTGACAGTCAGATGACTGCACCAGCCAACCAGCACCCAACAAGCCCCACAGTCCTGATGCTAGGAGTGAGTCCCGTGGAGTTGTCACCACTCTGTCACCTCTTGCCTGGCGAGTTCTCTTCCAGACGGCAGGTGACAGCCCAGGAGGAACAGTCCCCTAGGGCAGATACTCCCCTAACCCCCCCATCCCACATGCATGCCCTGCCCCTGCCCCTCCCCCTGGCAGGTAAATACAGTCATGCGGCCTGCTGAAGAAACCAGTCCAGCTGTCAGTGTCCTGGCTCCCAGGACAGGGACAGAGGGGAGCTCAGTTTCATGCTCTCCCTGCCACTGGGTTCTCTGGCTAGTCTTGCAGGAAGCCAGGCACCAGGCTTTGCAAATCCTCAGAGCCGCAATTCAGGACTGCAGCCGAACTGTCAGCCAAGCAGTGACCCTTCAAACTGATCAGTTGTGACAGCAGCAGGACCAGCCCACGAACACAGCAACGAGTCAATCAGGCTGCAGTCTGCTTTCATTTAAGTTACTTTTGAGGCAAGCGGCAGGGGCGCACCCCAACGGATTGTCAGGACTGGAAAATCATGCTTGAAGTGTGTCACAGTCAGATGGGGGAGGGGGAGTGGAAGGGAGGCTGGATACCTGCAGCCACACCTCCACTGGCTCCTTTTCTGCACAGCGTCTAGCACGCCAGCAGTACTCAGCAAGGGGACCACTCCCGTCCATTATGTCCTGCCCCCATCCTCTGTGCTCTAACCTGGTAGTGAGCCCAGCACGCTTCCCACATGCGCAAAGCCTCAGCATCCGGAAACTCGCGTTTAAAACAGAGGAGGATCCACCGATGACAGAAAAGCATCTGCAAGCCATCCTCCCCCAGGGAGACGAGGTGCTGATAGAAGTGCAGGTGCATGAGCCGCAACAGCTCTCTTAGGTACATCTGAAAACACATGTCGTCACTCAGCGAAGCCACCACCTGTGGCCAGACTTGCTTATGCCATCAGTGGAGACAGGGCCCTGAGGCCACTGTGGAAGTTTAGGAAGGAAGAGCAGAGAGAAGAAAATCTCCATGACAGGTTTTATCTTAATGATGCTAATGAAAAGGAAGCCTGGGAGCTTGGAGCTGGAAACTCAGGAAGGAGGGGCTGGTTTTGGTAGCTTCTTTTAGCTGAGACTAAACGCTGACAAAGTTACTTTGCAAAATTAACCCATTCAGCATGTCAGTGAACCCTGGAGCTGTACAGTAACAAGTCACATGTCCCGAGTCACTTTCAGAGAAGTTTGGCACAGTGAGATGGAAGCTGAATGGTGCCATGGTGACCAGAATGTCACTCCTTGGGTTTGGGAGAGAAATGGTGGGACTGCCCAGGACACTAACCAGAAAGGATTCAGCATTCCCTCTGCAGTCAGAGGTGTCCGGAGGCTCTCGTTCTCAAAATGAACCATTATACAGATTAGGCCCAACACCTAGATTTTTGTAAAATAAAATAATAATAATAATAATAATAATAATAATCAAAAAAAAAAAAAAGGTTTTTATACAACCTTCAAGTTAAAAGAAATGTTTTCCTGGCAGATTTAAAACAAGTTGCCAGTGAGAAAGTTTGCAATTTGCACTGAATCTTTCTTCTGCCATGTTTGAAACCTGAATGCTGCAGAATTATGTTACCATCACAGAACCAGGAAGTGAAGCTGACTGGTGGTTTTCCATTGTCCAAGCTGAGTGAAGTGCAAAGGGTAAGCGACCAGTAGCCCCCAGAGCAGAGTATGTTAGAATGTAAAAGATAAATTAAGAACCATTTATGGTTTATAGGGAATCTGGGATTTTAAAAATATTTTTTATCTGACAACATCCTGTTAATAGTTGCCACAAACTCAGCTCAGTTCCCCCAGGGCACCAGTCACCCTCTGTGCATTTACTCTCCCTGGAATATAGCTTGGCATGCTGGGAGCCACAGTAGCTGCCTAGCTAATGGGCTTTGTGTATTTGTTTTATGGTATTTTTTGAGGAGGCTGAGAGGACGTTCAGAAAGGGAACAAAGAGCCCACTGCTCAGAGCTCACCAGTTGTTTCTCCATATCTTCATCCCGGGGGGAACTGATGAAGATAGTGTTCTGCATCAAACCCACGAAGCACCAGAAAGTGTCTGACTCATCCAGGACCTCTGCCAGAACGGGGGCAACCAGGTCAGACATCCCCTGGGAGTAGCCAATGGTAGGGTTATACACTGCATAGTTCAGCAAGATTCTCCTGGAGGAGACATTCAATAGGAGAGGGTGAGATCCAGGGGGTGCCAGTCACAGCTGACCTCCGTCACCTTCCCCTCTCTACTCCCCACCCCACATATGGAGTCAGAAAAGATGTAAAAGATCAATGAATCTCTTGCCGTTTAAGGCCATAACTGGAATCTGGAAAACAAGTGACTTTAGCAGTGCTACAAGACATGGCATCCCATACAGATGCATCTAATTGTGTCTGGGGGGTGCTTTTCTAGTGAAAGCACCATGTCTAGGGCACAGATCTAGGGGATTAGGTTATCTTGGGCTGGTTCAGAAGAGGTCTCTGGTTAGCGGACAGGATTCTGAATGGTACACAGTAATCAGAGATCAGAATCTAGGCAGAACTCATTGACCCCCATTTCCCAAGCTGGGGGCTGGTGACATTAGAGAGGCGGGACAGAGGAGAGGCGCATTCAGGATGTGGAAAGCAACATGAAGTGGCTCCTGGCCTGGCTCCAAGAAAACTCCAGCAGACAGAGACCCCTTGCCCCACGCAGCTGCGGGGTGACAGAGAACGGGAGCATGAGAGCATACGTGTGGAGCAACAATGTGAAAGAGAGAAGGTCAGAACAACAGAGGAACCCGGGGGGCAAGGGTGCCCCCATGCCCATCTGCGATGCTCAGTTCCACTGTGTTCAGGGGTGGCATACACAGGGCCACATGCCCATGCTCAGGTACTAGAGTGCTCAGCCTTCCACCTTGTCAGTGGGAAGCTGGGCACTGCACACAACCTGCTACCCACAAAAATCCAATCTCCTGTCACACTCCAGCAGCAGCAACTCAATTCCCAGCCTGCCTTCACTGTTCAGCTCCCACCTCTTGGTTTCTCTCTCCAAATGGGTCTAGGCAGGGTCAGCACAGCCAGAAAGAGGTGGGGAGGGGAGGGGAAGCAGGGACAGGGCCGAATGGGGCCCCATGTGCATTACTGGGGGAAGGCTGCCCTACGCATGGTATCCCTGAGCACTCCCAAGGCAGGTGCTTCGAAGCTGCTCCCCCTAGGCTAAAGAACTCCTTATAGAGTTTTCCCTATATTCAGTGATTCCTCGCTTAGGGTGCTGGGGAAAGATATTGTCCAGCTTAAAGCGGCATCACCTCATGGTTTCCACATTTGGGTTGTCCTCGCCACGGAAGAACTGGTTGCTGCGGTCAGTCCTCACCACGTCTTTGTCAACCGTGAACTGTACATTACGCCAAAACTCTTTTTGTTCATCTGGAGTCATCGAAAGTCTGAAAATTAAGCAGCAACTGAGTGCACCAGACAGCCACAAATGAACAAGGAACAAAGGGCCCAATCTGGAAAGACTCTGGGCATTACACTGGGGGCAGAGACCAAACCCTCCCTCTCCAGACATCTCTCACCATTGCCAAGTCTGCCTGGAGCAGCTGCTCACCTGAGCAATGCCCAGGCAATTACAACTGCCGCTTTGGGCAAGCTTGCGTCAAAGAATTCGAATGACCTGACACGAATGAGATGGCACCAGCTCCATGTGCTCAGAAAGTGAACCATGGCAGAGAAGTTCCCTTTATCCATCACTCTTAGTCATGCCTCCCTAGCAGGGCAGGGCTGTCATTCAGTATTGCTACATTTTTGATCAGGATCAGAGAGATGAGATGAGGAGAGTAAGGTGGGACCTCTCCCTGGTCACCTCTTCTGCTGGATCTCAAAGTATTCCCTCCTCTTCTGCACCCTCAGCGCCTCCCTCTCCTCCGACGTGGACTCGTGGCTGTAGTACCGCAGCATGAAGGGCCAGACCTCACCTCGGATAGACACATCAATCCCGCCAAAGAAAATGGCCTGGAGGAAGGTGCAAAAGTGGCAACAAATACACTTTTTAGATTTCCAAACACTGCATCGAGAAACCACCAGACCTTGCACTGAGGAAAGAGCACCAAAGCCGCCAGACTAGTGATGCCTTGATTCAAACTCCTGCAATTTGCACATGTTTAGAGGGAAAGCATTGGCCTTCTATTCCCATACGAGACACAAATCGGGCTCATTTCAATATCAATACCCCACCCCCGGAGCAGCTCTACGATTAACGTGTCACTCTCATGTCATGGCTTAATCCCCAATCCTGGAGACGTTGCATTTCTCTGCACACTTTTCTCTAAGGAGCTGGACACAGTACTCCCCTAAACTTTTTACACAGGAGCCTTGATTGCTGACTTTGGTTTGTTCACTCTGCATTGTACAAGCACATCTGGGATTGGACACTAGTCCACTTATTCCAGCAGGCAGAAGGCAGAGGCAGGACAGCAAACCCTCTCTGCTCAGAAAGATGTTCCACTCTTTTGCCTCAAGCTGACCTGATTGTAGTCCCAGCGAGATCTCCAACCAAGCACCATAAATAATAGTCTCATAGTATAAAGACAACCAGCGCCTGCCACAGCACGAAGCAAACTGCTTCAGCTTCTACCTGGGGCCTTTTCCTTGAAGAAAAGAGCAAGCCCTCACCTTGCGCAGCTTGTACTCCTCTTCCACCTGTCCAGATTCATTCAGGTGATTGAGCCAGGCAGTGACATCGAGACGCTTGTACGTGTTCTCCTCTGGATGTGTCTCGGAGGACGGCAGCTTGGGGCGGCGGATTGAGAACTGCATGCATGTCTTTTCATCAGTAAGCTGCTGAATGGGAGACAGAACAGCAGCAAAGTTCCTGAACCAACTGCTTTTAAAGCAGGAGACCCAGTTAGCACAGCTCCCTTAGGATTAAGAGCCAAGGCCCAACGTGCAGGAGGGAGGGAAAGGTTTCTGTGGAACACCAGCCATTAAAACAGCAAGAGTAATTGGAGCCATTAAAAATCAGAGCGTCACAAAACAGCTTCCCTTAGAAAACCAGTTTCTTTCCACTCCTCCCCCAACCGTATCCCAAATTAATGCTCCTTACAGCAAAACTTCACTCTGCCAGGAATGGCTGCGATAAATTACATATGATTGGCCAGACAAAGGACTGCTGTTAGGCAAGCCAGAACTGCACTGCCAGGCTCTCGCTAAGGGCACTCATGATCCCAGTGCGAAACTGCAGCTGACATTTAATTTAAAAATCAAAGGTTGCTCACTGCAAAAGTGAGCCCATGCTACTGTAATAAGGAAAGCAGCAGGGGGCTCAGTGAGAAGGAAGGAATTTAAAAATCACTTTCTAATAAGCACATACACTATCTTAAATGGATAATTAAAGCGCTCTTATCACATTTGTATGTAGATTGAGCAAAATATGGCAAGGTGACTTGTCAAAACATTATTTTCAAATTCAGCGTGCCAGGCTTCACAAAATGGATGGGAAATGCACAGAACTGCAGATCGAATACTGCTAATTTCCCCGCCATCTAGCGGCCTAACACCACCAGCCCCTCTAGCTATGGCCTCTAGCAAAGCAGACACCTAAGCAAGCCTTTTGGATAATCATTCCCCCTCTCCACAGGAGTGGCAGAAATGTGAGAGAACAGACAGGTGCATCAGAGAGTGGCCATTTGGTCTGCACTTTTTTAATAATAATAATAATAATTGAGATATACCTATCTCATAGAACTGGAAGAGACTCTGAAAGGTCATTGAGTCCAGCCCCCTGCCTTCACTAGCAGGACCAAGTACTGATTTTGCCCCAGATCCCTAAGTGGCCCCCTCAAGGATTGAACTCACAACCCTGGGTTTAGCAGGCCAATGCTCAAACCACTGAGCTATTCCTCCCCCTTTCATTTCCTAAAATTGTCCAAGTATGCCAGAAAGCAACAATGGGTTTGTGACATTAATACACCACTTTCAGCCCACCCCTGCCTGAAAACGGAGGTCTCACAGATAGACCTTCCATCTTTTGGGACATCTCTGCCTCACTAGGCTTTGCTCGGTTACCTGATCTTTGAGATGGGTCTCCGTGCAGTATTTCCATTGCTGAAACACCTCAGACAGTTTATCCAGGCCACCATGGTGAAAGTGGAAGATCTTGTATTGACTCTCCCTGCTAGCAACAACCAACTGCCCACTGGTGCATGCCTCATCGCTGAAGGGCAATCAAAGGGGGAGAACAAATGCACATTTAAGAGCTGGTTTTATGCCCATGGAGAACTTGGGGTGAGGGTGGACAGCAGGCTAGACTAGAAAACAACACAGAGAAATGAGAGAGAAGAGCACACACACCCAGTTGCCTCTTGCTGACGGAGTCAGAATGTTTCTGCAGCATAGGGAATGAGGTTTCACATGGCCCCAGTGACAGCAGGGGATGTTCTGTGCCATCGCCCCTTAAAGAGTGACTCTGTCTATACGCAGTAGCATTGCTCCCAACCCTTCCCGTTCCAGTTCAAAACACTTTGACTACATAAAGGAACTAAATTCCTGCCAGGTGCTAGAGGACAGAACCCAGTCTAGCAACACTCAGACGGTATGCACAGAGCTGCTGTTCCTAGGGATGGGGGAATGCTTGCAAATGACAGCCTCTGAGGGTCCAATATAAAGGGCTTGGGGAGAAGAAAGCCATGCAGAAGAGGGAAGGGAAGTGAGAGCACAGAGGAGATGGGGGAGGGGAGGTGCTGAAGAGACAGCTGCTCCCTCACTCTCAAGCTATTCTTGATCTTCTGTAGACAGGTACGACCAGCACTGGGCACCTTCAAAGATTTCCTAAAGGGCCAGAAAGGATTCTGCATGGAGGGAAGCTAGTTCAGCAGGCTGCCACTTGGATTCAGATGGAGAACACTGCTGGAGAAAGACTCCAGAAGAAACTTTCTGAAACAATTGGTCTCCAGACAACCTAGCTCCCACTACCCTGACAAGTCACACACACACACGTCACTGTGACAGGCGGAGGCAACAACAAGGACAGAATATCTAGAACTACATTTCTTACCTAAAGAAAAGGCGAAGGGACCTCATTTGTCCAAGGTCCACTCTGAAGACCCCACAGATCTGCTCTAGGGCAAACACCTTCTGCTGTTCATCCCATCTGGTGTTCTGAGCTTGCCTGTTATTCTCCTGGAATTGGGCACTGGTGTCAAGGCTGGAAGTGGAGCTGTTCGAGCAGGTCGTGTGATTGTCACATGTCTCCCTACACAACAGAGAGGATGTTAACCAGAGATCTAGGTTCTGCAATCACTTTCTATAAGGTGCCACAGGATTCTTTGCTGCTTTTACAATCACTTGACAGTAACTTCAGTCTCTCCTGGCACACAAATTGCTTTTGCTAACAGAGCTATGAAGTGAGAACACCATGCAGTTCTGAGAAATCACTAAGTGTTACTCCAAACAGAATGGATTTTAAAATGCATCATCCAGAAGATCACTCCCAGGAGAGCCACCCTACTTGCAGCCAGCGCTCAAAGAGCATGTAGGCTTTGGAAGGTGGTGGAGACTGTCCATGTCTTCCAGGAATACAGCAGTATTGAATGGCAAAATTAAGATAGAGGCTTAACCCTTTGAGATGGAGGCAGTTCAAACCCCTTGGAGGGAAACCCTGCCTGTTCTCTGCGGAGAGGCAGATGTCTATCGTAGCATGATAGGTGCAGTTTGTAGAGCCAATCCAGGGGCACTTTTCTCCCCTCCCCACCATGTGTCATGGAACTCAGATCTGCAAGCGCCCCTCATACCACTGTGCAAGGCGGCTGATGGCTTCCCTGTTTTTCCATCCCAGGTAAGAGGGGCATAGATGCTTGGCAGGTGACTGCAGCAGCTGCACTAGCACAGAGCGGATAAGGGATGAGGGGGAAGGACATTTTGCCCCACAGCCCTAGAGAATTCCTCAGTGTCCAGCTGCTCAGGGCCCTGACTGGGACAGGATCTGTGGGCACACTGAGAAGGCATCACTGACTGAAGACCTCATTTGTTATGTTTTTTCTGTAGTCAGAATGATGAAGGAAAATAAAAGTAACGAATGCATACAACTCTGGGGCAATGATTTACAAGGGGCCCCCCAAGCCTAGTTTCATGTATGCAGACTTTGGAAAATGGTTTCCACATCCATGCTTGACTCTTTGGCTAGTGAAGTGGCTAGTGAAGCCTTTTAACCCAATGCCTAGTGGAGAAAGCGAGTCAGACTATGCTTTCTCACAAGCTAAGAGGCTAGCTGGGGCAACAATATATTTGGCCTAAAGGATAGCTTGGGTTTAGATTAACTATCCCCCACCCCCAACAAAAAACATCACGGCTCTGGGAATTAAGTGAATCTGAAGCTGTGACCCCTTGGCTCTTAAAAAGGCCAATACATCTGAACAGTCTTTGAGGGAGCCCTGAATGGGTTCCACTGTGAAATCATGGTTTGCAAAACAAGGCAAGTGGCAGGTATAAAGCAAGCCCCCTGCCATGCCACTTAATGCAATGTTTTCTAATCCGCTTATCTAACAATGTAGGCGCTGAACGCTGAAAAAATCACACACTCAGCATGCCTCTGCAGTACATCCCATCAGTCAGCTTCCCAAGCTCAGCTCCATCAGACAAGCCTTATTGTCACCAACCACCGGTTCAGGTCGCTGCAATCCAATGCACAGGTCTTTGGACATCTCAGTTAGTTGTGGGTTAAATTTTGAACAGAGTCCTAATGAGCAGCCTGGTTCAACTGTATGGCTCGAAACCTCAGTGCCCACACAGCTTCTTCGCTCCTCTTGTATTTAAACAAGGCTACAGAATAAAATCTGTTCTATCTTAGCCAGACAAGTGAGCTTTCCTACTTAAAGGCATCTGGCTCCTTCCAGTGTTACCTAAAAGTAGAGACAGTTACCTTTGTTGCAAGCAGCTTTCCCTGATTTAACAGTATTTGGTTTTGTGAAAATCCAGTGTTATTTTATGTTATATATCTGTTGCATGGACTGCTTCCCAGAAATACCATACCACACATTAATGCAAAGAAGTCCTGGTGTAAGACACCCTGCACTGGAGTGCCTGCAACAAGCAGCTGGTGTTTATGGAGCAACTCAGTTAAAGCTACAGCTGATTACATAGGCTTTTCCAGGAAGAAATGAGACAAAGCAGTTTAAAAATTAAGCAGAGCTAACCATGTGGTCTGAAACCCTTGCAAAGATTGCAAGTTACCTGTACTATTCAAAACCGGCTGTGACAGAGATCCAATTAACTGCTCCCAAACTTAGCACCTGGAGACTTTAGTTGCAAATATAGCTATTGACACCACCACATTTTCTGGCATGTCAGCAGAACATACCACTACTCACCGTCCTGTAAAGCACTCAGACACCGACAGCATAGTGTGATAAAAATACAGATTTATTTCTGTTGTGCTAACACCCGAAGTTCCTAACCAGGATCAGGGCCCCACTGTGCAAGGCCTTGCACAAACACACAGTTCATAAGCTCTTTGAGGCAGGAGCTAACTTGAAGATGTAACAAGCGTAACAGAGAGGGAAGGGTGACAGAGGTTACAGTCAGAGGTGAAAAAAAGCCGGTACGGAGGACTGGTAAGAAAAGGAGACTGGCTAAGGGAGGGAGAAGCCTGCCCCCTGCATAAAAATAGTTTAAACTCAGCTGTTCCCTGAATGGTTCAGCCCTTGGGGTTAGGAGTGGCTTCTGGCATTCTTGTTAATTTCACTCACAGTAGCTGGGGGGAGTGGGGAGGGTGTGTTTGACCATGGCAGGAGCAGTCCCTGTCTGCCCCCAGGATGAGGGGATCTTGTCTCCAATACTAATATACACGACAAATACAAGCATTTGCTGCACAGCTTAAATCCAGAGCTAATACAAGCAGGTGGAAGGGGAAAACTCACTGTCACATTGGTTTCTCATCTCCTCCCTCCCCCTCCTCCAGCCAGGCTGCAGACAAGGCTCTGCATCCCCCCTCCCCTGCCCACCCTCAGCAGGGGTTCTCCTCTAGGCTCTAGCTTGCAGTAGGGACACTGGCTGAGATGCCTGCTGCTGCTGCCTGCATAAGAACAGTGTGTGACCATGGCAGGGGCAGTTCTGTTCTGCCCCCGGGGATGAGGAGATCTCCTATACATAAAAAACACAATCAAAATCAGGAACCATTTCCAAATCTATCCCATTCCCTCCCCAGCAGAGGATCATGGTTGTGATGTCCAAACTGCTTTCAGATCCTCTTTGAAATGTTACTGAACTGCGCAGGGAACAGCTGAGTTTAAACTGTTCTTATGCGGGAGGTAAGCTTCTCCCTCCCTCAGCCAGTCTCCCTGCTCCCTGTTGCAAGCTAGAGGGAGGCCCCTGCAGCTGCTGCTCAGTGCCAGGCAGGGAGAAAGCATGGAGCCTAGTGTCCGCAGCCTGGCTGGAGGAGGAGGGAGACACGGAGAAAAATGTGACAGTGAGTTTTCACTTTTTCAGGCTTATTCAAACAGTGAAGTTTTATTACAGACAGTACTGGTAGTAGTAATAGTAACTTTATTTTCTCTATCCATGTCATGCAATGGGAGGGATCCATGAAGTACGTAGGAGAGGTGGGTTGCTTGTGATTGGACCATATGGGTAAGAAATGTAAATTACTTTCGCCCCTGCCCAAATCCCAGGGCTCCCAGCCGCCTCTGCAGCTGGTAGCTCCGGGGGTGATTTAAAGCGCCCGGCTCCTAGCTTCAGCCAAATCCCCTAGCCCTTTAAATCCTGATTTAAAAGCCCTGAGATTTAAAGGCCCCACCTCTTCTGATAGAGGCCACGCTTCTTCCAGTTGAGGCCCCTCCCCCTCCGCAGGACTCTGGAGTACCAGCAAGACCTTTAAGTTACTTTCACCCCTGGTTACAGTAATATGATTGTGTGGTTACAGAGGCTGACACAATGCACCACTGGATTCCAGTCTATTCTCTTGTTACAACCAGTCTCTGGATGGCTGGTTTCTTGTAGGCGTCCAACCTATCCCCACCCCTCTAGCCTGAAACTTTCCTTGTAGAGTGTCAGCTTCAAACATGAGGGGAGTATCATGACAGATGAGTGTCTGGTGGCAGGTCTGAGTAAAACCACTTCCACCAAGAGCCCCAATTCCCACCAAGGTGTCTGGTGGCTCTGTCTACTGGCTCCCCTCTCCCTTCCCAGCCTGCTCTCTGGGTCCTTCTAATGAGGTGAAGAATCTCGTGGCAGGATCATTGGCTGCAGTGTCTACGGTACATATAGTTGCATATCATCCTACTACTAGTAATAGCACCAAGACATCCTGAACCAACTTCCAAAGACTGGCTGTAGTAACTCTCAAGCCCAGGTGAAATGGCCTCAGACATCAGGAACCCAAGAGCAATTTTTCTGATAAAACGTGTCTTTTATGAATGATACAGTGGCAAGTTGGTGAAAATTGTTAATGAAATTATAAATGCAAGATATGCAGTGGGGACAGATTAGTAATCAGAAATGAAACAGACCTGACTTCATACTTTTGCTTGTTGGGAGTGGTACTCAGAGGAAGGACTCCAGAACTCTGATGGGCACACTGTTCTGGGAATGCTAAAACAACTGTCACAAAACTCTCTCACTAAAACAGAGCCACAAGATGGTGTCTCCACAATTTTTTTAAAATTCATTCAGACCTGGTTGGCAGGGAGTAGTAACTAGGTTAAAACCTGCACTAAGGTCACTCTTAGGCTGATAAGATCTGGAACAGATCCAAAAAGCTTCGCATAATCTTAAAATACTTGTGCAGATTCAGTTCACACTGATCTCTGCAAATGGTTAAAATAAATAAATACTTTATTTACTGCAATTTCTTAACTTTATGTCAAAATAAACATACAGACACACAAGGACACATATGTGAGCATGTGGGGGAAAGCAGACTGTCAGTCTCTCACTCACTAGGTAAATCCGCATTGTCTTTGGTAGAGACTTCATAAGACATCACAGCAAAGTGCTCAAATGCCAAGGTGGATTTTCTGAAACCTTGTTCCATAAGCTTTCCATTGATCTGTTTGCTTTCGAAACATAAATTTCCCCACACTGAACTGCGCTAAATGCTATTTAGTAGCTAATTAACTTTCTGTGCTGGAAACCTCCTGTCATTGCACTTCTTTCACCTTTTTAGCCTTTGTCCTCGAGGGAGCCGAAGCTGTCCTACGGCATTTGTTCTGCTCAGGCCTAGCTTACAAGCGTAAGTTCTTTCCCGACAAGAAAGGCTGCCAATCACAGCTGCAGAGGTCAGCAGAGACCAAGTTGGAGCACTGCACTACTGACAAACCGGCTTTGCTTAGCACAGCATAAAGGGAAAATAAATGATTATGAAAAATAATTTTTCCCATTGAAACCCAGTGATAGGGAGTGGATTCAACAACACTAATAATAACACAGCTTTTTAAAAACAGGTTCAGAGCATGAGCTGTTTGTATTTTGACTTCACTGGCATCAGCTCATCACTAAACAGGGAGAGAAATGGAGAATGATGCCTTGCAACTAGCACTTGTGTAAGTGGCGATCACTTCATCTGCAGACCACAGGAGAAGGCTGCAGCTTTTACAGTCTCCCTTCCATTTCCTCTGCCCACGAGACACTAAGGCTAGGTCTACACTGGCAACTGAATGACAAATGGTTTGTCATTCAGAGGTGCTAAACCCTCTCTGATCCCCAAAGGACAATGGCAAGTATCAGTGTGAACACTGCGTTGTTGGCAGGAGCGCTCTTCTCTCGACAACACAAACGCCATTCGTTGGGGGTGGTATTTTGTCAGCAAAAGTGGCGACAAACAGCGGCTACACTGCCTGACTTCTAGCGACACAGCCGTGTAGTGCAGACAAAGCCTAGCAGTAAGAGCAGGGATGGGGTTTGGCCTTAGTGTTAAACATCCCGAATGCAAGCATGACAGCGTGTCAGTGCAGTGCAGTGCAGCAAAAATGACTAAAGGAAACCTGACTGTGCCACTCTACCTTCTGATCAGCACAATATGTTTGTTCCTGAGGAGCGAAGATCAAACAATTTGGTTTGGTCTAAGTGCATGTTTCTCTCCAGCAGCTTTTCCTCTCTGAACACCCAGAATGCCCAGAGCTTGGGAGAACACACACTGCAGCCAGTGCTTTCTCACCCAGAATCTTTTTATGTAAAAGCAAATCTGTAAGGCTGAGAAAGCAGCTCCCTCCACAGCAGTACAGGGTGCTCCTTTCCTGCCCGAGCTCAATAGAAACAGTTGAGCAAGAGGGCTAACTACACTGGAGGCTTTGTTGCCTACTAATTCTTAGTGTGATGACATAGTAGTGACCTGGAGGGAAGCGGAGCAGTTTGGGCTGGCAATAAGGGCATTATGAGACCAGCCGGGTGATCTTCAAGAGGGCTCCTAGCTACTATACAATAAACAAAAGGAAGGCAAAAAACTGACAATTCTTGAGTTAATGGTTTTGAATTTAAATGGGAAGGAAAAGCCATCAGGAGTCTCTAGTGGATCCAATCAAATTGCAGAATTTAATATACACATACAAACTCTTAAATACAAGTAATCTCTTCCAAAGATCAGACTGATAAACAGGTGAAGCCTGCTTAGGTAAAACCAAAGCAAAGGCCATGTCTACATCTAAAATTTTGCAGCGCTGGTTGTTACAGCTGTATTAGTACAGCTGTATAGGGCCAGCGCTGCAGAGTGGCCACACTTACAGCAACCAGCGCTGCAAGTAGTGTTAGATGTGGCCACACTGCAGCGCTGTTGGGCGGCTTCAAGGGGGGTTCCGGGACCGAGAGAGCAAACCGGGAAAGGAAACCAGCTTCGCCGCGGTTTGCTCTCTCGGTCCCGGAGCCAGCCAGCAAACCGCAGGGAAGGAGACCTGCTTGCTCGGGGTTCCGGGACCGAGAGAGCAAACCGGGAACGCCGCGGTTTGCTCTCTCGGTCCCGGAGCCAGCCAGCAAACCGCGGGGAAGGAGACCTGCTTGCTCGGGGTTCCGGGACCGAGAGAGCAAACCGGGAACGCCGCGGTTTGCTCTCTCGGTCCCGGAGCCAGCCAGCAAACCGCGGGGAAGGAGACCTGCTTGCTCGGGGTTCCGGGACCGAGAGAGCAAACCGGGAACGCCGCGGTTTGCTCTCTCGGTCCCGGAGCCAGCCAGCAAACCGCGGGGAAGGAGACCTGCTTGCTCGGGGTTCCGGGACCGAGAGAGCAAACCGGGAACGCCGCGGTTTGCTCTCTCGGTCCCGGAGCCAGCCAGCAAACCGCGGGGAAGGAGACCTGCTTGCTCGGGGTTCCGGGACCGAGAGAGCAAACCGGGAACGCCGCGGTTTGCTCTCTCGGTCCCGGAGCCAGCCAGCAAACCGCGGGGAAGGAGACCTGCTTGCTCGGGGTTCCGGGACCGAGAGAGCAAACCGGGAACGCCGCGGTTTGCTCTCTCGGTCCCGGAGCCAGCCAGCAAACCGCGGGGAAGGAGACCTGCTTGCTCGGGGTTCCGGGACCGAGAGAGCAAACCGCGGCGAAGCTGGTTTCCTTTCCCGGTTTGCTCTCTCGGTCCCGGAACCCCGAGCAAGCAGGTCTCCTTCCCCGCGGTTTGCTGGCTGGCTCCGGGACCGAGAGAGCAAACCGCGGCGTTCCCGGTTTGCTCTCTCGGTCCCGGAACCCCGAGCAAGCAGGTCTCCTTCCCCGCGGTTTGCTGGCTGGCTCCGGGACCGAGAGAGCAAACCGGGAAAGGAAACCAGCTTGATTACCAGAGGCTTCCTCCTTCCACGGAGGTCAAGAAAAGCGCTGGTGAGTGTCTACATTGCATTACCAGCGCTGGATCACCAGCGCTGGATCCTCTACACCCGAGACAAAACGGGAGTACGGCCAGCGCTGCAAACAGGGAGTTGCAGCGCTGGTGATGCCCTGCAGATGTGGACACTCTCAAAGTTGCAGCGCTGTAACTCCCTCACCAGCGCTGCAACTTTCTGATGTAGACAAGCCCAAAGACTTTCTCCATGGTGGGTAATAGCGGCAGGGCTAACAGTTTGATGCTTAGGAATAAAAAACATACAGTACCTGAAAAACCAAACATAACAAATCATTTATGCCATTCAGTGATGTAAACTTTACCTTTGTTTTAAAGGGAAGTACTTCAAAAGCTGAATGACAGATTCATACAGACATTTCATACAGAGCAGAGGCACCTCAGGCCAGGGCTTTAACTCATTAATAAATTAACCAAAATGTAACACAAAGTTCCTGAGATGGAAACAGTGATTTCTCAGCAAAGCCCAAAGAATGTTTACCTTTCAGCCTACAGCAGCCTGGAAAAGGGGAGTGTTCTTGGGATTATTATTTTTTTAAATCAATGGATTATTCTGGTGTTGGTTTTTTTCCACAGTTCCATCCAGGCAAAAATAAAACTGTCGACTAACTATGCTAATTACAAACAAGCCTTCAAAACCCCAGCCCCTTGAAAGCCCCGAAGATTATCTTTGTTCTTATATTCTTGGCTCCAAGCAATGAAATGGGAATTCAGAAGGACTTTCTACTGACAGACCAACTCTCTAGGCTCTGTGCTGCTGCTGCTACCCAGAAGTTAGCACAGCTAGCATCACCTAGAGAGAATCTTACTGCCATTACAAAACTATGTTAGAGACTTCCCAGGGGGAAAAGTTTCTCTGAGGTGGCAGAAAAAGGGAGGGGGGGAGAGGACAGCTGACTAAAAGGTTGCTGTGGAGGGCTATTGTAAGTGCTTAATATTGTTATTATTGCAAGGACTAGCCAAGGTGATAGCTACATAGATTCCTTTGCATACCACTGCAGCTGTACATTTAGAAAGAACCCTTGTTCTGAGGAAAAGCAATCCTTCCTCACAAGACAGAGGACCTGCAAGACCAGTTTATCTCCAGTCTGGATTAGGGTTTCTGGGTGTTACCATAACACAACTAACAAACAATCATAATACCACCAATTACCTGGAAAAACTCATTTTATTGTAAGGCCTCTTACAACAAGCTGGTACAGCTGTCCTTTCCTCTAATCCCAACTAGCAGGCTCGGCTTCTCAAAGCACATCCTTGTGGGATCCAACAGCACCATATGGTTTCCTCTCCTCCTATGGGCAACTGCGCACATGGCCCCACTGGATCCCTCAAGGGGATCCAGTTTTGCCCCTTTTGCTGTCAAGCATGGATCTGCTTTATTAAGGGGTACTCTACACACGGTTTTTGTACTGCTCTATCGGTTTAGAAACAGATATAGTTAAAGTGGTGCAGTTCCCTAGTGTGGATGAAGTTATAGCAGTATGCAAGTGCTTATAACTTATTCTCATAATGACAATGTGTTTCTAAGCCAGTATAGTTATAGCAGCACAAAAACTGTATGTAGACAAGCCTGAAGTTTCATTAGCTAAAGTGGGATACCAGCTATGACTCCTACAGACTAGCTGTTTGTTGAAGAAAGCACTCATGGAGTGAATGGCTTGGAGTCCAGAAGAAAAGACGGTTACTCACCTTTGTAACTGTTGTTCTTCGAGATGTGTTGCTCATATCCATTCCAGTTAGGTGTGTGCGCCACGCATGCACATTCGTCGGAAAACTTTTACCCTAGCAACACAGTGGGCCGGCAGGTCGCCCCCTAGAGTGGCGCCGTCATGGTGCTCGATATACCCCTGCCGGCCCACTCACTCCTCAGTTCCTTCTTGCCGACTACTCCGACAGTGGGGAAGGAGGGCGGGTGTGGAATGGATATGAGCAACACATCTCGAAGAACAGCAGTTACAAAGGTGAGTAACCGTCTTTTCTTCTTCGAGTGATTGCTCATATCCATTCCAGTTAGGTGAATCCCAAGCCTTACGTAGGTGGTGGGGTCGGAGTGAAATGTGGCAGAATGAAAACTGCTGAGCCAGAGGCTACAGCATCTCTTGACTGTTGAACCAGGGCATACTGCGAAGCAAAGGTATGGACCGAGGACCAATGGAGCTGCGCGACAGATCTCGTGGGTAGGAACACGAGCCAGCAAGGCGGCAGATGAAGCCTGAGCCCTGGTAGAATGCACGGTGATGTGGCTTGGGGAAATATGAGCCAAATCATAACAAGTGCGGATGTACGCCATCACCCAAGATGAGATCCTCTGAGAGGAAAACAAGCAAGCCCTCCCTTTGGTCTGCTACCGTGACAGAGCTGGGGCACCTTACGAAATGGTTCTGTCAGCGCAATATAAATGCGAGCACTCCACAGATGTCCAAGGAGTGCAATGGTTGCGCCCATTGCGTTGAGCTGTGGGTAACATGAAAGGCCGAAACCACCTTAGGGAGGAAAGCCGGGTGCGGTCATAACTGCACCTTGTCTTTGTGAAACCTAGTGTACGGCGGAACCACCGTAAGAGCTCTGAGCTCGGAGACCCGTCTGGCCGATGTAACAGCTACGAGGAAAGTTGTCGTCCAAGACAGGTATAGCAGAGGGCCGGTCGCGAACGGCTCGAATGGGGGAGACATAAATCTGGTTAAAACTAGGTTGAGGTCCCAGGTTGGGGCTGGGCGGCGCACCCGAGGGTGCAAGCGCTCCAAGCCCTTGAGGGACCTCGAACCCATAGAGTGTGAGAACATGGAACGTCCACCTTAGCCTGGCTGGAAGGTAGAGATGGCTGCCGAGTGTACCCTCAGCGATGATACCGCCAGGTCCTGCCGCTGAAGGCCAGAGGCAGGCCAAATAGAGGGGATCGAGACCTCAGTAGGAGCAAGATCGAGCGTATTGCAGCTGTAGAAGAAACGCTTCCACTCGGCCCGGTACGTTGACCAAGTGGAAGGCTTCCTGTCACCCCGGCTCAGTTACGCAGCAGCCACACCGTGAGGCGAAGAGGCTTCAGGTCCGGGTGACGAAGCCTGTCGTTGCCCTGAGTGATGAGGTCTCGGTGGGGTGGCAGGGTAATTGGGTCGGTTATTGACAGGCCGAGCAACGTGGTATATCAGTGCTGCCTGGACCACTCTGGAGTGATCATGATGATGCGCGCTCTGCCCCTGCGGAGTTTGAGCAGGACCTAATGAACCAGTGGGAACAGTGGGAAGGCATAAAGGAGTTGGCCTTTCCACGGCATCAGGAATGCGTCCAAGATCGATCCCGAGGAGAGACCTTGGAAGGAGCAGAACATCTGGCATTTTCTGCTCTCGCGGTGAGCGAACAGGTCTATGTGAGGAAACATCTCCACTTCTGGAAAGCAGAACACCTCACATGGGGCAGAGTGATCACTCGTAAGACAGGAAAGACCTGCTGAGTCAAAGCGCCAAGACGTTCCGAACGCCTGGGAGAAAGGACATCACCAGCTCCATCGAGTGGGCCATGCAAAAGTCCCGGAAATGGATGGCCTCCTGACAAAAGGGGGGAGGACCATGTCCCTCCCTGGTTATTTATGAAGCACATGGCCGTTGTGTTGGCTGTAAACACCGAGATACCACGGCCTCGCAGCTGCCACTGAAACCCCTGGCACACCAGGCGGACTACTCTCATTTTTGGGGCATTGATGTGGAATGCCAGCTCCCGAGAAGACCAAAGGCCTTAAGCTCGGAGGTGACCATGAGCACTCGAGCAGAGAGATGACGCGTCCGTCGTCAGGGGCAGTGAGGGCTGGGGCGGATGGAACCACATCCCTGCCCACACCAGGGAGGGAGTTAGCCACCACTCTAGGGAGCCTAAGGTGCTCGAGGGAACGGTGACTACCATGACCATTGGCTCCCTGTCCGGGTGGTACGCCGAGGTGAGCCGGACTTGGAGAGGACGGAGGCGGAGCTTGGCGTGTTTGGTTACAAACTTGCGGGCAGCCATGGACCCAGGAGACTGAGACAAGTACGAGCCGAGGTCGTTGGGAAAGCCTGCAGACCTCGGATGATTGTTGCCATCGCCTAAAACCGCAGTTGTGATAAGCAGGCTCCGGCTAGGTAGGAGACCAGGATAGCCCCTAGGAAGTCCAACCTCTGCGTGGGAACCAGAGTGGATTGCTCTATAGTAATCATCAGGCCTAGACCCGTGAATAAGACTGTGACGATGCCCACGTGCTGAGTGGTTTGTGTCTCGGAGTCTCCTCGGATAAGCGAATCGTCCAGATACGGAAAAACGCATATCCGACATCAGCCAAGGTAGGCGGCGACTATGGCCGTAAACCAGAAGTACTGACGGTTGGCTAGAAAGCGGAGGTATCTCCTGTGCGGAGGGAAGATGGCGTTGCGAAAGTACGCGTCCTTCATATCCAGGGCAGCATAGTAGCCCCCAGGA
This sequence comes from Gopherus evgoodei, assembly GCF_007399415.2. Lineage (NCBI taxonomy): Eukaryota > Metazoa > Chordata > Testudines > Testudinidae > Gopherus > Gopherus evgoodei. Next base: position 27,917,913 of record NC_044336.1, on the reverse strand, counting down.
GGCAAGGATGGAATAATGGTTCCCAGGGATACCATGCGGAACTTCAACCTTATCCTAAACTGGTTGAGTCCGTGCAGGACTAGGAAGGTCTGAGACCTCCGTTCGAGTGGGGGATTAGGGCATAACGGGAGTAAACCCCCTTGCCCCTTTCGTCAGTCGGCGTCTGCACCTCTTGTACGAGGAATTGCTCGTGAGAGGGGTCCCTGAAGGGGGACAGGGCTGGAACAAATTAGAGGTGGTACCTATGCTCCACCATGAGCAGGACCCAGCGATCTGAAATTAACTGGGGCCACGCCAGGAGAAAGCGGGATTGGGATCCCGGCCTGTGACTGGTACACCGCCCTCAGGCGCACCTTGGAAGGTTCGTCTTTGGTCCCAGTGGTAATTGCGAGGGACCTTGACCTTGGCTCGTTAGGGGTCCTGACGTTCGTCTGCGACCACCTTGGCCTCGCCGTTTGCCAAAGTCCTGTCTCTGGCTAGGCACAGAGTATGGCGGCTGGGGACAGAAAGGCCTGCGTTTGGTCGCTGGCATATGCATGCTGAGAGAGCGCATTAGGACCCTATTGTCCATCAGGCTTCGCAGCTTGGGGCTGTCTTTGCCGCAAAGAGGCCTTTACCAACAAAGGGTAAATCCTGAATGGCATACTGCAGCTCCGGACGGAGGTTTGAAACCTGAAGCCATGAGATGCACCTCATGGCGACACCAAAGGCCAGAGTCCTGGCTGCTGAGTCTGCTGCGTCCAACGAGGCCTAGAGGGATGCTCTGGGTACCTTTTTCCCCCATCCTCCAAGACGGCAGCGAACTCTTGGCGGGAGTTTTGAGGGAGAAACTCCATAAACTAAACTACCTTCACCCAGGTGCTATAATTATAGCAGCTAAGCAAGGCTTGTTGCTTTGCTACCCAGAGCTGCAGGGCCTCTACAGAGTACACCTGGCGGCCAAGCAGGTTCATTCGCCAAGCCTCCTTCGGTTTTGGGGCTGGCGCCCGCTGGCCATACCAATACCTCTCCTTAACAGACTGAAAGACTAGTGAGCAGAGAGGAGAGCGGACAGATGAGTAGTCGTACCCCTTAGAGGGCACCATAGCGGGTCGTCTACCTCTGGGACCTCCTCCACCTCAGGCTGTCGGGGGGCGTATCAGAATCGTGGTCCTGAGCATAAGATCTGCGCATGTGGGATGACACGGATGCGTGTCCGGATGACCATGGCGGTACTAAAAAAAAGGCACGGGCAGAGTCTCTGACTCTATCGGACCTTGCTCAACTCGGCACCGGGGACCGGCACCGGGAGGCGTACCGGTACCTGGAACGAGATCCAGACCTGCAACCAGAACGGTGCCGGGAGGTCGACCAAGATCTCGAGGCTCGGGGAGAGGCTACAGGAGTCAAGGTACCTGTCGCGGTGCCGGGAGTCGGAACGGTGCCGATAGCGGGTCGGCGAACGGGATACCGACCGGTGCAGTGAGTGCGACCAGTACCGATGAGGAAAACAGCACCGGGAATGCAAGTGGTGTCGGGTGTGCCGACAGGACCTGGAGTGTCTGCAGGACCGTGATCATGAACGGTGCCGCTCTGCTGTGCTGACAGAGGACGGTCATATGAAGAGACTGTATTACCCGCACCGGCGGTGCCGAGGTCAGGCAGCATCGACTCTGTCATGGCAATGAGATCCCTCGCCGTTGGTAATGTCTCCGGCGTGGAGGGAACAGCAGGCTCAACCACAGTGCATACTGAGGAGCTGTCAGGCACCGGATTCGACGGCCCTCGTGGGACCGGGATCGACGGTACCGAGGTCGTCAGAGCTTTGGTAGGTGTCGGTGCCGGGCGATCCGACTTAGACGAGCTCTCTGGCTGCGGTGCAGTTGGCACGGAAGCAGCAGGAGCAGTAAGCTCAACCACGGTGCGCGCCGGGGAGCTGTCAGGCACTGGATTCAATGGCCCTGGGGGACTGGAATCGACGGTGCCGATGTCATCGGTGCCTCTGCAGGTGTCGGTGCCGGGCGATCCGACTTAGACGAGCTCTCTGGCTGCGATGCAGGTGGCACGGAAGCAGCAGGAGCAGGGGGCTCAACCACGGCGCGTGCCGGGGAGCCGTCAGGCACCAGCAGGAATCGTAGGCTCTCTCAACCTCGGAGGAAGGGAGCGGTGCCGAGTCGACTTCGGTGCCGGCGACGGCCGGTGCCGAAAGGCCTTGGCAGTACCGGCGGGGTCCGGTGCCGAGGAGGCGCTTCTGCCAGCTGCTTGATCATCGCTCGGCGCCAAAGGTGGAGGGGTAAGTGAAAGTCCCGCTCCTTTTTGTTCTCGGCTTAAAAGCCTTGCAAATGGGGCACTTAGCTGTCAAGTGTGATTCCCTGAGGCACTTCAAACAGGAGTCGTGTGGATCTCCCTTCGGCATCGGCTTCTGGCAGGCCGAGCCCATTTTAAAACCCGGTGAGCAGTGCATGGGCTCCGGCACCGGGTTCATGGAAGGGGCTACTTCCTGAACCCCGCTATTACTAAACTAACTATGTTAGCAAAGAAAAAACGTATAACTATACAAACATATATATAAAAGGATTATAACTGCATAACTATATACGAGAACTACGAGTAGCTAGGGAAGTGGAGGTCAACTAAGCCGCGCTCCACTGTTCCAATGACCGACACGGGCGGTAAGAAGGAACTGAGGAGCGGGTGGGCCGGCAGGGGTATATATCGAGCACCATGACGGCGCCACTCTAGGGGGCGACCTGCCGGCCCACTGAGTTGCTAGGGTAAAAGTTTTCCGACTAAAGTGCACGCGCGGCGCACACACCTAACTGGAATGGATATGAGCAATCACTCGAAGAAGAACTGCACATCTCCCTGAGCCTGAGGAAGTGGGAATGTTCTTGCTGTGTTATTTGAATACTGAGTGGGGAGTATTGACCTGGGAAGGTTGCTGGGGAGTTTTGCTGGGACTGCCTTTGGGGAAGGGGGATACCTGAACATGTAACCTGAGAACCCAGGAGAGGGGTTGGAGGCCAGGTGACACCTCTGCTGGGGGAAACTGGACAAAGGACACAAAGGCTGGGGGAGGAGCTGGGGGGAGGCTGAGTGAGAGGCTAGGGGGAGTTTCAGTTTGGAGCTGGCTGGGAAATGGAGAGGGGTCCCTCGACGGGGCTTGGCCTTCCCAGCGGGGCTGTGGCCTCCCTGGGGCCCCCAGATGGACCTAACTAAAGGGGGGTCCTGTTGTCTGTACCGGCAAGAATTGTTTTGGACTGTGTTCCTGTTGCCTAAATAAACTTTCTGTTTTACTGGCTGGCTGAGAGCCACGGTGAATCGCAGGAAGCCAGGGGTGCAGTGCCTTGACTCCCCCACACTCCGTGACAGCCTGTTCAGATGCTTACGGGAAACCACCATCTCTTTTGCCCCCGGGGAAAGGTTATTTTGCCAGAAGGCAATGCAGGACAAGCAAAGCTCCTTAAGTGGTTCTCACTTCCTAGGATATGCCAAACATGTGGGAAAGGTACCTGTCGCTCAGAGGACATGGGGCTTTAGAACACAAATACTGGGACTCAGCATTTCAGTTGTACTATGGAAGTGAATAATTTGGTCATTTGTTCACATAACGTTGTCTAGCCAAAGTGGCGGTTTCTACTCAGGACTGGAATAGCAGCAGGTGCCGCACATCAGACGTGAGGAGAAAGAGCTGCACTTTAAGACCAGTACAGAATATTCAAAATGCACCCTGGTACCTAAATGCATATCTAACACTCCTAACAGCCAGGACCTTTAGATGCGTCATGTGTGTCCTCCCACTGTGCCTTATGGGAGAGAAAGGAAGTAAATGTTTTCCCCTTGTCCTTGATCTGAAAGCAGCCACATGCTCCAGATCTCTCAGTCCTGGTTTCTCAGAAGGGGAAAGGTCAGAGACCACGTCCCCCAAGATGTGGTCCTGCAGCAGCAGCACCATGCTAGACACCTTATGCAAGGTTTACTTTGATCCACCAAGAGATGGCGTGTGCAGGTGATCTTCCTGAGAGAGCCAGGGCCAGCTCTCTGCATTAGTTTGAAGGTGGACGTGAGCAGCAGTGATGATTACACAGACAGTGTGACATGACGTTCCTCCAGCTGCTGAGAACAAAGGTAAGCAGCAGGCTGGAAGGTAGCTAAAACTTGGAGCCTAATTCTGACAGGCACTTACTTAGCCCCACTCTAGTGAGATGCATCATTTTCTTGCTTCTCAAACGATCATACTGGGTACATTGCCGGGTATGAGAAAAGCAGGCGTGGGGAGGAGCTGAGCAGACCCTCATCCTCTGGGGCAAGTCTCATCAGGCAGAAGCCGGTTCACCTTGCTTTGGCCACCCATAGCTGTGCTGGGAGCAGTCTGCCATCTGCTGGTCACACAAAGACCTCTGCTTGCAGACTTCAACAGCTAGCCTACAGCGGTAGGATTTGTTTTTTAAAAGGGCCATTAAAAATAAAGCGCTAGTTTTCATTATTTTAGGCACAGGCTGGCATTTGCTGCCAAACTCTGGGCAGGGAGGCAGGCATTATAGTGCAGGGCAACAGATCGACATCCCCCCAAGAACTCGCCAGCATCCTCGCCAACATGAAATGTGCATTCGACCCTCTGGCACTGGTGATGGACACTTTGAATTCCCTCCACCCATCACGGCTAACCGCCAAGGCCAAGGGAACTTTGGAGCCAAGGGCTGGGGCAGAGTCTGGTTGGTTTCCAGAGATGCCCTCAGTGAGTCAAGTGTCTCCTTGGGAACTGCCTCTCAACGGAGTCTTTGGGACAAAGATGGCAGAGGGAAAACACAAAGGGGCTGAAAACCTGGTCACCATACAATCTGCTCATTCAAAGCAAATGCATTAATTGTGAAGAGACAAAGTTAATTTCAAAGCAAGAGTTAGGGCTATTTTTAAACAAGCTGCTGACATCTCCGGAAAAGCTTTGGAAGGCATGCCAGGCAGGCCGCTGGCATCTCCTCAGGGTTCTCGTCTTCTTGCCCGATGCTTTATTAAGGCTTTTGGCATGTGCACAGGACCTGTATTTCTTAGGAGCTCAGCTGCTCTTTCTGCATATTCCTCAACTAAAGTCTCAAGCTAAGAGTCCCGCCCCCTCTCTCCATGTTCAGTTAGATGTTGTCAATCTATTCTCTTCCACAGAAATTCAGCAGCAAATCCAAGTGAAGAAAGGCCTGCCCACATTAATTCTCCTGCTGTTTAATTATTTATACAGGGCAAGATGGAGCCTTCTAGCCTTTCACTCTCTTGGATTTGTCCCACCTTCTCGGTGTCACTGTCTGGAGCACAACCAACTGACTACAAAGCCCGCTAACTGCTGCAGGTTAGCCAGTGGGGAGGCAGTGTGGGCTAGTGGCTAGAACACTGGGCTGGGACTTGGGAGATCTGGGTTATACTTCCAGCTCTGCCACTCACCTTCTGGGTGACTGGTGACAAGTCATGTCACCTCCCTATCCCTCAGTTTCCCATCTGTAAAACAGGGATAATGAGACTGACCTTTATAAAGGGTTCTGAGATCTATGGAGGAAATATGCTAGAAAAGCAAGTATTATTATTAGCCAAACTCTTCCAAGCACTTGACGATGTTCAACACCTCTCCAAGCTGTTTCTTACACCTAAGCCCCCAAATCAAAGGACGGGAAAAACAAAAAGGCTGTAATTCCAGTGGAGCAACAGCGTCTGGATATTTCTGCAGGGGTCCTGAGTGGGAATGGAGCTACTTCTTCAGACAGAGGTTTTACTTGAAAACTACAGCAAGTTCCAGGGTGACATGCTGTGGAGTGAGAAGTGCCCAAAGCAGGGGAAGCTTGGCAGCCAGCAGCCCTTCCCCACAGGCTCATCCCCAAGGCTTACGTCATTAGAAGAGAAGACAGCATGACACAAGATGCTGCAATAGGTTGCAAGAGGGTTTGAATACAGAGATCAGTTCCCACAATTGTAAGAAAGAATTTAATCACTTCTGCTGTACCAGTGCTGTTGGGGCTCTAATCCAGGAAGATAAAGCCCAGCCCCCTGCAGACTTCAGAGATTCTGCCAATTATCATTCATTTCAGCTCATTTGTCCTGTAATTTTTGCTTTTGCTTTATTCTGCAGAGGCCTGAACAGCAATAAGCCTCTCAGGTGAGCTGCCAAAACAACATGATGCAACACTGTGCACTCTGTTACCACCAGCTCCAGCAGCTGTCCTCAGGCACCAGGCAGCTCCCCTTGCTCCCCAAATAATGTATCGATTAAATCCCAGGGAAGAGGCTTAACAACAGGATGTGCAACAAATCTGTAAAAATTGCATCAAACAGGACTCCCGAGGAGCCTTTTTCTTGTGTTGTGTGTTCCCCCCGGACTGTCTGAGAGAAGAGTTTTGTTTCCTCTCTGAACTTATGTCTGTCTAGGACCGCCAAAACCCAAGCTACAGCACAGTTCTACTACGCAAACCGGCTGTGTAAAAATGGCAGCGTCTTACAGATGTAATCTGGTGTGTGTGTATTGGAGTCAGATCTGCTGCTTTCAGGGGCTAACACATACCAGACATTTTTGCCAGTCCTGCGCAGCAAACACAGCTATGGAAGTGTGAGCAGGAGTATATTCCGGGTCATGCATCAGCAGAATTGGGAACTGAGTTCTAATAGCACAGATAATTGTTGCCTTTAATTCCACCTATGCAATCCACTGGAGACAATTCCATGGCATGTCCACTCCATCTTTCAGTCAGTGGGAGAACTGAGGCCAACAACTGTCCCCACAACCAGTTTCAAGTTCCCTTGCAAACTCCAGTGACTGCAGCTGATCACAAGTGTGGAAATTTTCTAGTAGTGCTGCCACCCATTACTAGGGGAAACTGCAGTTAACTGGGAGTTATCGTGGCAAGGCACAGAAAATCCTAGTTACAATACACAGCACAAAATCCAGTAACAACTCAACAGTCCAGATCTGGCCTAACCATCAGTTAAAGCAACACTGAGAACTTTGGCTAAAACACATTGCATAGAAAAGTCAAATGCGACTCACCCCCTAGGATGAAGAGAGGTACAATAAACCCACCTTTATTGCCAAGGAAATGGAGGCTAAGTAACTTGCCCATGGCCACACAGTAAGTCGGGGGCAGAGCTCGGATCAGAACCCAGGAGTCCTGACTCAGTTCCCTTTGAAAGATGAGACAACTTTCACTGACATCTAACCCAGGAATAATGTTAGAGTGGCATGGGATGAGGAACAGGGGAGGAAAGGAAGAGAACTAGTTAAAAACAATGATTTCCCATGCTGCCACCATCAAATGAAGTCCCTTAAAGAACTATCCTTATTTTTGGCAGCTCCTGCACTGAAGATCTCCCTGTAGGCATGTGAATACGGAGAGCGCTGGCAGTCTGAGCAGAGAGCACCTCACACAAGAGTAGATGCCAGGCTCCACCAAAAGGGAGCTGTGAATGTGTACAGAAATGATTTCACTCTCCCCATCACTATTAGCCTTAGGAATTTTGCAACTCAGGTGAAAGCCTCAACCACCACATGGGATTCCTGACAGCCCTGCAAACCGAGAAGCAAACAGTTTATTTAACACTGGGCACTTTGCCTAATTTACAGTCATTTAAAAAAAATCAGTTTGCTGTTTAAAGGTTCACACTGAAGCTAAAATGCCTCTAACCTATTCCCCTCCCTCCCCACCCCCATTCCGCACACACAAGCATGTTACTGTAGGGTCTTCTTTAGCATGATGCTGTGTGTTATCACAGGGACACTTCAGGCTGCATGCTTTAAGGTTGCTGCATTTGAAAGATGCACTGTACTCCTTATGTCAAACGTGTTCTATCCAGCCTCTGCAATGACTTGGAGATTCTGTCTCTTCTGTTAAATCTTCACTTCAATGAAATCTCCTGAAGCTATCCTTGCACAGAATGCATCCAGCAGCTGGAACAGTCTGTGCATGTTATACATGCTCAGACTCCCTCACTCCCACCCTCTCTGGTTTTCATTGACTGTAAGACCCAAATGAATCACTGTGATCTCCCAGTCCAATTCCCTGTACAACACAGGTCAGAGACCCTCGCCCAGTAATTCCTGCACAGGCCATAGACTTTTACCCAATAATTATGGCATCACACCCATCACTTCTGGATGAGCAAGTGTTTTGCCTAGTTCATCGGAGTTCTAAGGGCACCTACTGCTTATTCCTAACCCCTCACCTAAACAATATCTCATTCCTCTCAGTCACTGGCTGCTGTGGGGGGGCCTCTGATTGGACAGGACCTGTGAAATGCATCCCTTTGGCTTTGTGCAGTGATCTCAGGAAAGGCACAGAATCTTCATGAAAACAACCTAAAACCAAGGGAAGAAAAAAAAAAAGATAATGGGAGACCTTTATTCCTCTTCAGAAAAGAATGAGTCTGCCAACATTGGGAATTTTATCTACACTCTCATTCTGACTCAGACAGGGAACAGCAAACAGAGGAAATTCAGAATCAAGGAGCCTATTTTCATGCATGTGACTCTAGCAACAAAAACAGAGAGCAAATGCAGGAAGCACACAGGAGAATGCTGCCTAATAAGATTTTCAAAAAGTTTCCCAAGGAAAATTTCAGTTAGCAGTTTTCAGGGAGTGTGCTTTAAGACAGTGCCATGGTGAGGAGCAAGGTGCCATACAAACTGATGGATTAGACAGAAGCCTGTCCATCCCAAACAATGAAATATCCACGTTTTATTGATCTGCTGCAAGTCATCTGCCAGTGCCACTTGCACTGCCAAAGGCTTCTTAAATCAGTGCCAGATACGGAAACATGCCTGTTTCAGCAGTGTCTTTAAAAGGTCTCCCTTGCTTTTTTGAACAAATGGCAGAAGTACTTTGGGTTAGCCACCAGATGACTCAGGTGAGCTAAATTAACTGACAGGCCCTGTAAGAAATGCTGTGGCAATTCAGAGGTAAAACAAAGTTAAAATGAATCATGTTTCCTTCCTTATCACTATCTCTGCCTGAGATTACAAATGCTGAACGAATTTTAAAACTGACTTTTCACTATTTGTTAATTTTTGAATTTCAGTTGGGAAGCGAAATTTTAACTGTGTGTGGTCTCTGTCTAGCCAATTTCACTCTCAGTTCTAGAGCCCTAGCAAAATGCTGCTCTGTTTAGAAAACACAGTCTTGTGGCTAAGGCACTGGATTGGGATTTCTGAGATGTGGGCTCACAGTTTGGGTGCAACACGATCTCACTATACTTCTGTCCCCATCCACTTCAATCTGTGGGATTAAGGCAATAATTGTTGGAAGACACATACTATAGCGATGAGTGTTATGGAAGAGCATATACATTAAACAGGTAACATTGCAGAAATATTTTTTGTTTTAAAAACTTTCCACTGAACTGAGAAGTATTAATGGATGCACTTTCATTGCACTTAGGTTTTGTGAGAACCTGCTTTTAAGAAGCCTACATTTTAGACCAAATTCAGCCCGAGATTTGGCCTGGGCAACCTTACAACATGACTTTTTTTTTGCAACAGTTCTATGTAATGCCAGGAGCAGCGATGTCAACATCAAGTGATTACAATAAAATAAATACAAATTCCTCATAGGTTTATGCAGACATTGTCCTGACAGAAAACCGCTTTCTAAAAGAGAAACTGGAATGCCATCTTAGTAGCGTCACTTCTTTCAAAGGAGCAGAGCCAGTTCCTATATGGCTCCAGCTGACAGCTGTAGGCTTTGTTTAAAAAGAAGCTTTTACACATCCAAGACTAACTGAGGTGTTTCCATTTTTTAAGATCCACCAGGACTATGGAACTTTAACCACCACCACTACCCCCTTGCGGAAGAAAATGCAATAACGCATGTAAAATCCTAGACATTGCAGCACTGTGCTAGTGTGAGAACATGAAAATAACTGGAAACCTCCTGATAACAAGTGCAGCCAACAAATCTATTTTCATCATTCAAGCTGAGTGAAGGACACGGAGTAAATGCACAGAACCAAGTTAAATTATTTAAAAAATGGTGATATTTAATAATCCAACATGGTGTGTGTGTTATTAATAGAGGAAGTGTTTTTCAAAATATGCTTAAACTTCACTTTAATCCCAAATACTGTATGTAGTGTAAGAAATCCAACAATGTGCTGACTGTCAAAAGGGGCAAGGGACAGTGTAGGATACCATGTTAAGATGCACAAGTTTTCAGATTAACACTGTTCTTCCATGTGACCTGAAGAACCGCGCTAAATCTGCTCTAGTCATGTCATGTGCCTGCATGCAGTACAACTCTATGGCCACATGAAGGTGCCCTCACCAGCAGGATGGATCACACACATGCCAGACAGCTGAACTATTCTGGAGCTTTTATTTAATCACATTCCATTGATCCAATCTACAGCTCCATCCCGGAAAACCTTGGAGACCTGCAGTTACTTACGGTACAGACCAGATGCAGATTGCGCATGAACTGCTCAGAGCACTGGATCTTTATGCAGCAGCTCTGGGAGCAGAGCTAGACTTACAATTGACGTGGCACTTCCTTTATAAGCCCTGGCTGTTTTCAGGGTTTCAGATCATCCCATAAAGGAAAGTGGCAAAATCCATCCAACCTACAAGTTTGCATAAATTCTGGGCATTTTTGAGACACAAAGGATGATGTGAACCCAGTTTCCAGGGCAGTTTTAAATCACAGCTGTATCCTTACATTAGCCTAGTTGTGCCTAGAGACTGTGGCACATACAGCCCCACCACAGCTGAAGGGTGGGGGTGACTACAGAGAATACAGGCCAGATAGATATGAAATATTGTCCAGTGCTAGTGTAACGTACAGCAAGGATGCAGGGGCATTCAAGTCATTAATTCATTGCCAAAGTGTCCTCCTCATCCCCAAACAGAGCCTACTGCAGGCACTCCCGAGGAGGACCGGATCCCATCTACATCAACATTTCTCAAATGCGACCACCGTGACTGCATGAGGCCACCAGGGGCTTTTCGTCCACCCATGACAGCCTTCTGGGCAGTGATGGGGGGGGAAGCATCGGCCTCTCCCTCTTCCTCCTTGTTGCTCCTGGATGCAGCGCCCTGCACTGCCTCTGGAGAGAGGTGGGGCACAATGCTGCAGGAGAATGTGAGTTCTTCTCCACTTTGGAGATGGGGGCTTGGGTGGCAGGCTCCAGCAGAGGGACTTCAGGAGCCTGGCCATGTGGGTTCTGACCAAGGGGCAGCGGGTACTGACCCTCTTCCTCCCCCAACCCCTGGCTCTGGCCACACGACCCTGGCTTCCGGCTGCGAGGCCTCAGCCTCTGGCCCCTGATTCCACCCCCAGGCTCCAGCCACGCAGTGGCAGGTGCTGGCCACAGGCGCTGACCCCCAGTCCCAGCTGCATGGCAGCGGGCTCCAAACATGAGGCTTTGGGCACCAACCCCTGGCTCTGGCCGCAGGTTCTGACCCCGGATCCGGCCACAGAGCTTCAGTTGGCCTCTGGCCCCAGACTCCAGCCACATGGCCCCAGCCCCTGGTACTGATCCCCTGCCCCAGCTGTGGGGCAGCAGGCGCTGACCCAAAGCTTTGGTCCTGAGCTCTGGCCACATGGTGGTGGGAACTGGCCTTGGGTGCTGACCCCTCGCCCTGGCCATACAGCAGTGAGCTCTGTCTCCAGCCACGTACTCCTGGGCTCCAGCACCCAGCTTCAGGTTCTGGCCATGCAGCAGCGGGCACCAGCCCTGGGCGCTGACCCACTTCTCCAGCTGTGGCTCCGGTCTCTGGCTCCAGCCGCACACTCCTGGGCTCTGGCACCCAGCTCCGGGTTCTGGCTGTGGGCACTGAACCCCAGTCCTGGCCGCATGGCAGAAGCCACCAGGCTCTGATCACACAGTGGGGCTCATCACCCACCCCCATCACCCCAGGCCCCCGCTGCCTGTCCCGGCCCGGCATCCATCCCATCAGGCCCTCTCTGCTTCCCCTTTTGCACCCCTATCCAGGGCTTAATGGGTCCCGGGGCTTGCCGAGAAAAGTGATTAACTAACATGTAAGTATCACTTAGCTAGCAAATCCGCTGTGAAAAGTGATACTTGATTGTTTGTTAATATCACTTTTCATAGCCTTCCAGTGTACAGCAGGTGTGCTGTGATATTACCAAGTATACAAATATCACTTTTCTCGCAAGCCCCAGGACCCACGAAGCTCGGGGGGAGAGCATTATTTTTGTTATAGAATCTGCCAAAAACACCTAAAATACACATTGCAATGACTTGATGTGAATCTGTGCATATTTAATTACTTTTCCTACAGTTAATGAAATATTTTAGGAAAGTGTGAGTGCAGCCGCCGATGAGAGCTGCTGGCCGCACTCTGAGGCCACCAAAAAATTTGCTGTGAGATCCCCTTCCCATAGCGACACACCCACTAAAGTACCCCGTGGCAGGCAGGCAGGTTCACGCTCCAGGTGACTCAGTGTGAGCCTGCAGAATGAGTTTATGGGCACAGAAGGGTGGTAGAGCCTGAAGGGTTCCAATGAGCAGAATGGGGACTGGCCAACTCAGGGCATTTCCCCAAAGGCTTTTCAAGTTAGATTTCAAGGAAGGGAATAAAACAATGAGAAGGCGGATTAAAACGAACCCAATGTCAGAGCAGCTAAACTGAGCTCAATGCCGCTTTTAAGCACATTACCTTCCTTATGTTCTTAAGCTGTCAGCCTCCTTTCACCTCCACCCCACCTACCAGGAAGCTGTAAAAATGTGACAAACTCACCTGCTTTCATTATCCAGAAACACAGAGCTGCTGCCTTCCCCAAGGGCTTCGCTGATGGGAGAGAGGCAGAATGGGGAGGAGAAGGCATCAGAATCAGAGTCAAAAGTACTATCCCTGCTCACATCATCAGCAGACAGCTCCAAGGAGCCCTCATCCTCCCCCTGCTCGAGCCTGCAGTCCAGCCCTTCCTCTGTCCCCTCCACTGACAACTCTGATTGGTTCTGTTCCTCCTGAGAACTGACTGTTGATAAGATTCCTGAGTCACTGTGGGCAGGCTGTGTGGAGTTGTGGGTACCGTCAGTTGCCAGGCAACATTGAGACAGCTTCTCCCCTTCTTCAGAAGGGGAGCTGAGGTGAGCCACATCTCTGACAAGCTGAGACACAGCCAAGATCTCGTCGTCTTTCGGAACTACTGCTCGTTTCTCATCGGTTGGGGAAGCCTGCTGGATGGTGCCAAACCCCTGAGTGTGTCGGCCACGCTTGCGGGGAGCTTTACGGACCGGGGAGCTCTCAGGGGTGATATAGCGCAGAGCTTCTTCATCCTGCCTCTGAATACGAGAGTTTGGGACCCAGGCAAGGATAAGCGTGGTACCAAGTAGCTCATCTTTCTCCATGTACAAGCATAAATAGCCTTCAAGAGAGCACAGGACCAACCAGTTAGGACTTAAACTGTATTCTCAGGACATTTATCAGCCATTTTTAGCCCCTGCCCCCCTCCATTGCCCATATAGCTGGGCTAAAGCAATCCAGTCATTTGGCAGATTTCTCCTCCCTCTGCAAACAGACTGTGAAATTCTCAAATATTCATTATTTGCAAATAATCCCTTTGAATCTGCAAATGGCTTATGAATAAGAACATAAGAATGGACATACTGGGTCAGACCAAAGGTCCATCTAGCCCAGTGTCCTGTCTGCCAACAGTGCCCAATGCCAGATGCCCCAGAGGGAATGAACAGAACAGGCAATCATCAAGTGAGCCATCCCATCATTCATTCCCAGCTTTTGGCACAGCCATTGATTGACCTGTCCTCCATGAACTTATCTAGTTCTTTTTTGAAGCCTGTTTAGTCTTGGCCTTCCCAACATCCTCTAGCAGAGATCCACAGGTTGACTCTGCGTTGTGTGAAGAAATACTTCCTTGTGTTTGTTTTAAACCTGCTGCCTACTAATTTCATTTGGTGACCCCTAGTTCTTGTGTTATAAGGAGGAGTAAATAACACTTCCTGATTGGACGAGTGAATTTTGAATTACAGACTTTCATGTCAGATTTGCACTGTTGTTTAACTATCCCCTGTAGCAGGATGGTTAGCCGCTCCTGCCCTGAGGGGTTTAAAAAAAGCACAGGAGAGGGCTGTGGCTGAGGCAAAAAGCCTGGGCCGATTGGGGAAAGTAGGCTCAGCAGTGGCCATGCCCCAATCAGGCCCAGCTGGACCCTATAAGAGGCACTGAGCCAGGACCCAGTCACTCCCTCTGTCTGTAGAGGGAGAAGGACCTGGCTGCAACGTGCCAAAAAGGGAACCTAGATTGGAGCAGGGCTGGGGAAAGACCAAGGGAGCCGGGGAGCTCCAGCCTAGGAAAGCCCCAGGCTGCAGGCCTGATAAGGCCCATTAGGCACGAGGTTGCAGGGGGCAGCCCATGGGTAGACAGAGGCAGCAGGTCCGATGAGTGGCTTACACTGCAGTCCGCCCCAGTGAGCGGGGGCTAGACGGAGACTGGCAGTAGCCTAACCCTGAGGTGTAGTGGGGATAGCGGGTGGGGATTCCCCTGGGAGGGGGAGACCCAGAACTGTGGGGTTACTGCCAGCGGGCAGCACCCCAAATAACAGGGCACTGGGTCCCGGGAGGGACACAGGGGCCAGAGTGAGGTAAGGTGGATCATTGGCCTGCAGAGGGCGCTTTGGAGGCTGGAGAGCTAATTCCCGGAAGAAACTAGCAGGAGGCACCACAGGGGTGAGTCTGCATCCCTACATACCCATTCTATGTGGGCGCTAACCACTGGTTACTCCTGAATATTTGCCCTAGCAGAGCTAGAGTGCTAGAAGGTTCCTGGAAAGCCAACCCAAAATTGTCACACGAACAAGTCTAATGCAAACCAATATTTGCAAAATAATTACTTGGTAATATTAAGCCAGTAGTGGGTGTCCATTTACAAGGATACGCAGGGTCCCACTAGCAGACAAGAATGGGGAGAAAGCAGCATTTGTCTTAAAGAAAAGCCCTATATCGACTCCAGTGAAGCCAATATCAGGGTTTTCCTTGTCCTTGGACGCTTGAAGGGGCTGCATGTTACATCAGGGTGGTGTGATGGCACTTGGCATCCCAGAGTGCAGCTGAGGGAGGGATGGACCAAGTGTTACACATTAAATGACAACTTTGACCCTCTCTGGAGATCTCAAAGCACTTTAATAACTTCCTTCATTACCCAACTGCCCCGGGAACCAAGGCAAGAATCATTTGCCTTGGTTTATAGCTGGGGACACTGAAGCCCCAAGAGGTGATGTGATCAATGCATAGACACAAAGGGAGGCAGTGGCAGAGCCAGGAATCCCACTGCTCCACCCCCTGCTCAAACCACCAAACAACTCCTTGGAAAACAATAGACACATTGATGAGAACAAGTGGCAGCTCAACTCAGCGGATGCCTTTCCTCAGTCCCTCAGCTCCCACACCTCACAGTAACACCCCTGAAGTGCTCAAACTCAGAGGCACGCCAACCCTGTGCAGACATGGACACACAGACGCTCCCAGAGACAGAAAGAAGAGTGAGCAGCAAGTGCAGCACCCCATCACCTGGGTGATGCTCCCCGACACCTGGCAGCACCTCAGCAGGGTGGACGCATACATTATTCTTGGAGTAGATAATCTCCCCATCCAGTATTGAAGACGAACCACTGCCACCACCGGAATTTAAAGTCAGGAGGTCAGAGGCTTTTGAAGAGGCACGTCGGAGGAGTCGCCCCAGAGACATTGCCAGGGGAATGTTTCCATTATCCGTCAACTTCAATCAGGAGCCAAATTCAGACAAAAGATCTGCCAAGAGGGAAGAAACAATATTAGGAGAAATGCAACATGACACCGACAGGAGCAAGAACTTCCTGCTGCGGAGAACCACCACCAACCGAGGACAACACTGCTACCCTCACAGAGAGGCAAGGTTCCCGTCAGCTGCTACCTCATCCCCACGACTCATCCATGAATCTCAAACCACTCAGAATCAGTCTTATCCCCACTTCACAGATGGGAAAACTGAGGCACAGAGAAGGGAAGAGACTCGGCCATGCCACAACAGGTCAGACTGACACGGTGCTTAAGCCACGGCACCAGCTGGTGAGCCATGCACCCTAGGCTGCCCCACACTGGTGGAGCTCCACTGATGTTAGCAAGTGAGAAACCAGAGATTCATGCCTGGTGTAGGCAGGGCCTGCACTACAGTGTTGGAGACCAAGGTTTAAGTCCTGGCCCAGGGCTCTTGCTCCCTGGAGGGGGTGAGAAGAGCTAAGTACTGTTGTTATAATGGGGGAGGGGAGGTGAAGGAGCAACTCATGTCATTCAAAAAACCCAACTACGCGTGATCTGGAGGGCTCAGAAAATTGTCTGATGTTTCTCCTATGTCGGCCATGTGGCTGGCCGGGGAATCCTGCAGGGTCTACCCAAAATCAAAGCTAACAAAAGCTATTGCATGAGGTGAACCAACATGAGGCAGAGAAACCAAAGTGGAGGCAGAAGCCCCATCCTTGGCGTCAGAGCCTCTGCTTGATCCTTTGATGGTGGTACAGCTTGAAAGGCCATTCGCCTGGATTTCCTGACTTTTGGCATAACCTTGACATTACTTAAACAGGGCTTTTGGGGGGTGGGAAGAGGGAGAAAATATTCAACACACAGCAAGCAAATGGATTCTGGAACAGAATATGGAACGCCATCCCTGGGCACATGGGGGGTGTCTCATCTGTCAATAGGTAACTTAAGCTGGCTGTGGAATATGATCCCCCTGTAACCACCAAGTAAGCGCTGTACTGAAAACGAGACGTGTTCTTGTGCGGCGTTGTCAATGAGAAGCCAGATCCCGAATGCAGCTGGGATGCTCAGGCTATACATAATTAAATAGCTAGGTCAGGAAGAATGCTGGATGTGCTGAAACACGGAGCGAAGCAGGCACAAAGCAATCCCACGAACAACCCGAAACACAAAGGCAGAGCAGAAATTGCTCTCCACAAAGCAGAGCTCCAGCTTCCGTTCCACCTGAAGTACAGGGGAAAGCAGCTCCGAACAGCACCTGAAGTTCTCTCCGAGACAAAGCTGTTCCTTTCTGTTGACTCCTCTTTATTCCCTAATGGACAGGCCAGCCTGACCCAGCACACACCAGAGATTTCCCTGGGCCCAAGTGCAGACCTGGAGAGATCAGCTAGTGCATTCCACGTGCCAGCAGAACAAGCAGAGGAGATAGCCAGGAACAGAAAGAAGAAAAAGTTACAGGTCAGGGAGAACTCTTCCACCCCCATTACTTGCAGAGACACACTGTGCACTAGAAACACCACTGGGGCCTGAAGAGTTCACAGCACCTAATACTGAACACCCCTCACCCTTCTGAGCACAGCTTCACTGGTTAATACCTTAAAAAGCACTTTACCTGAAAAAGAAGGCATAGACGCTGGCCTGTCTACAATGATTTAAACGACCATGCCTGCTGGAGGCTCCAGTCCAAATCCCACCTGGGCCAGCAGGAGCGGGGAGAACTGCGAAGATAAAACTGGGGTCTTACTGGCCACGCAGGAGACTGATGTCCAATTCCCAGTCTGGGTAGACAAGGCAGCAGAGTAGTGGGATGCTACACTGGCATCACCAGAGAAGCTGGTTTATTGAAAGAAGTGAACAAAAGGGAGCAGCTTGTTCTCTGCACTGGAAACAGAGGCAAAAGAAAAACTAGCATTTCTCAAACGGGAGGGTAAACGCCGCAGGGAAGGAAATACTGTTTTCCAGCTTCCAAGAGCTCGTCACAAGAAACAGTAAACAAGGCTCCAAAGAGTAGCTGACAGTGCCTTTTTTACAGGAAAAGCATAAGCCTTAAATGCAAGTTTCCTGGCTTGTTTTTGCTGGAATCAGCACCTAGGTAAAGGCAGTCTGTACCCATCAGTCATCAATGGGACTTGAGCGAGATGGCTCGACCCTGCTCCGTGCTGAGCCCACGTGGCTCTGAAGGGGATCCGTTTGCAAGTCCTTCTCTACTTTGTCCTCTCACTCCTGACCCTAGTGCTCCACACGCCTTCAGAAACACACCTGTCAGGGACAAGCCTCAAAGAGACAACACAGCCTGGGGCTCTCAGGACTGAGTCTTCTCCAGGCTGTCTTAGAACACAGCACTGTAGGCTCAGACTCTGAATAGGTGGGAGAGCCTTTGGCAACAATCGTAAACAAAAAACAGTCCCCCCGCAGCCCAGAATAGGAAGCAGAGGGATGTCTGGAGCAATTTCCTCTACTGTCTCTGTAGGAAGTTACAAAATAACATTTCAACACAAGATGCTGAGGGAATTCACAGCAATGGCGATTGGCGACACTGAGCAACCTGCCTGTTTATCACAGGACCCGAAGCGCCAACACCTCCGGAGTGGAGACACTTAACCTGCATCACAGTAATGTAAAGTCTGCACAGCTTGTATCCTGTCTGGGGGCAGATAGGCTGCCCCTCACTGCATGTACTATGCAGAGAATGGACTTTAGCTGCATCAGTCATCTCACCAAATGTCACGGAGTGTGGGGGAGTCCAGCCCTACACCCCTCTTCCTGGGACTCTCAGTGACTCTCAGCCAGCCAGTAAAACAGAAGCTTTATTGGACAACAGGAATGCAGGCTACAGCAGAGCTTGTGGGCACAGCCAGGACCCCTCAAACAAGTCCTTCTGGGGGGTCAAGAAGCTTAGTTCCCAGCTTGAGATTCCCTGAATTCCAACCACCCAGCCCAAAACCAAAACTGACCTAACTCCCTCCAGCCAGCCCCTTCCTTTGTCCAGCTTCCCAGGCAAAGGTGCTGACACCTCTCCCCGCTGCCTAGCTCAGGTTACATGCTGAGCTCCTGTCCCTCACCTAAAGTCACCCCCTGCTCTCCCACTCACTGTGCAGACAGTCCCTACTGCATCACACCAAAACCTTAAATACCATTTGAAAGATTCAGAACCTGTTTGAGTGAGACATGAGATCAAGGCAGAGGCAGCTATGATTCAGTGAAAGCATCTGAGAAATAAACTTCCGCTGGAAGCAACAGATACAGAGATGTTACTTCTCCACGTGCAGAGCAGGAGCTCCTATCCAGCACCACTGCAGCTCTCAAGGTGCCCCCCAGGAACCGTGGAAGAGGCCCAGGCCTTCTCCCAATGAAAAGCAGCACCAGCTGCATTTCATTCACTTCTGTCTAGCTCAGAAAGAATAAAGCATCAACCAAAGATGAAAAGTTGCTCCCTGGGAAGTGAAAAGGATCTAAAACCAAAAAAGCTGCTTTGATCCTAGGCTGCGGCTATTGCTCCAGCTCTGTCTCTGCACACAGGAGTCTGCTGGGAATGGAAGGCTCGAGAACATGAAGCACTGGCTCCCAAGGAAATCTGGGCTGGTGCACTGGGCATGCATTGCAGAAGTGCTGCGTTTCAGATACAAGAGTGGATGGTTCAGGGGACTGGGAAGGGGAGAGAGATTATTTCACTTCCAGGTTGCTGGCTTGATTCTAGTCCACACTGGCAACGATCAAGCATTATCCACTGGCTGTTCCATGTCCTACATGAAATGAGACTGGGGAGTCTCAGTCTCATTCCCAGCAGACAGGTGCTGCCATTACCAAAATTAACACTCAGCAAAGAGGTCTAGGACTGAATGCACCATGCAGACTGACCTCTCTTCCCCTTGGGAGGGTCTGCCCACAATGGTGGGGTTGTACAGTACTGCTGCTCCTTGTCTTGCACAATCCTGGGGCGCAAAGATAAATTCCACCTCCATGGCTGGCAAGTCAACATTAGAGCTGTACTTTAAAAAAAAAAAAAGTGGTACATTTCAGATTAAACTTGTGATTTTTGTGACTGCGGGGATTATTCCAACATAGCAGCAGCTAACACTCCAACAGGAACCAGATCACCCACCCTGCCCTCTAGAAGCTGGAGAACTGAGTTAGCTGATAAGCCCTCACTGCCTGCCAATTTTTTATTAAGTACACACAGAAAAGATTTGCTTGCTACGCTCAGCAACTACTGTCAGATCCCTTTGCTGCAGTTGCTGGAGCCATTCATGCAGCCATTGGTTCCTTTCTTAGCCAATCCTGGGGTTCCCCAGCTAGCAGAGAGCCCCAGAGAAACACCATGCAGCCAGCAGTCATTCAATTGCTAACCCCCTGAATCCTACTTCTGTTGTCCTCTTCACCAGAAGCCAAGCACAGCTGCAGCCAGCAGTCTCTCAGATAGCTCTGACAGCCAGCCGCCTTGTTTAGAAAGGCCCTTCCCCTTTCACAAACTTAAAGAACAAGATCCTGTTGAGGGTTGGCAGATCACACCCTCAACTTGGCAGATATTCCTGGACCAACCTCTGCTGGCTCTATTTGCACAAGCTTTCAGTTCTGATCAAGAAGAGAAGTTTTATTAAATTCAAGTCATAAAATAAGTTACAGCAAATGTATCAAAGACAGTGTACATACAGACATCTTTAAAAACAAAGCCATATTCAACTGTACATGAGCCAGACAGCAGGTATTCAGAGTTCTGTAGCTATATCCTGACAAGGCCAGCCTCAAAAAAGTGTATTTAGATTAATTTCCCATTATTTGTAGTAGGAAGTTTGTAATAGATGTGTTACTGCAACACTTCTGCAGAGTCAGCTCATCGCTACAATCTCTTGGAGAAGTGAAGGGTTTCTGCCTGGCCCTGGCAGGGGGTTCAGCATGTATTTTTGGGTTTGTGCAGTATTATACAGCAATAACAATAGTGCTTTACTGACAAACAAGGTGACAAAGCTCCTTATCACAGAGTTTACAATCTCGATAGACAAATTCAGACCAAACTTGGGAGCAGGGAGACAGCAGCTTGAAAGCCAAGTTCTGTGCGCAGCAATGGATCTTCTTGGATCCAAGGGGTGATTGTTAATCAAGGAAAACACCACAATACTTAAAAGTAAAACGAGCCAAACAACAGGCTTTGGAAATGAGACCAGGCTGTCCTGTGGCTAAACGGGATAAACCAGCACTAGAGTCACACGTGGATCAGATTATCTACCTATCAATCTACTTATAAATGAATTTTGCATTTTCCTGATCAAGGGACTCTCTTCCAATCGACTTGAATTTGACTTTAATACTATGCCAGCACAACACCTTATTCCACAGGAGAGATCCCAGGGCTACTGCAGAGTTATCCTCTCCAGTGCCCACGGAGAGGGCAGTGTTAGTTTGTGTCGGACAAAGGCAACACCGAGAATGCAGACTGACCCAGCGACCACTAACAGGAATCCTGCCACCACCCTATTCCCAGCTTGTGTGTATGACCTTGAGCAAGTCACTGTCATTCTCTGACCCTCGGGGTCCCCTTATGTCAAATGGGGATAACACTGACATTTACCCCCCCCCCCTTGTGCTTGGAGATCTGTGTGTGAAAAAAGCAGATTACTAGCAATTTGCTTGAGCTATTTAAAATTAGACTAGCCAACGCTATGGAAAGCTATACCGTAGAAAACCATCTGAATGAGTCCTGGATTGTGGGGAGAATCAACTAAGTCCCCCCCCCCAAATCTTTAATTTCTATCTATTGGCAGCAGCAGCAGTATGCCAAATACACAGTTAAGTAGAAGGGCAGGAGTTGTTATTAGCATCAGAGTGAAATCCTGGCCTCACTGATGTCAAGAGCAAAGCTCCAAATGACTTCAGTGTGGCCAAGACATCTCCTGAAGTGACAAAGCATTTCAGCCCAGAACAAAGAAGGGGTAAGAGGTTCAGCACCCTACCTGGACAGGCCCAGCATCTGATGTCTGAGAGTCAGCTGAAAGAACAGGGAGAAGCTACCACCAGAGCCCATTCTTCACTCCCTGCCCCACCTGCCTTGGCACAAAAAGCAAACATTAAAATACCCCCCTCCTTCTGCATCAGAGCTGAATCTTCTGATACCAGCACAGTAACTGAATCACCATTTGTAACGCCTGCTCCTCTCCACACATGCACACGCCCTCCGCCCCAGGTTGGGCATCATTTCATATACTGAACTCTGCAGCACTCATACAATGTGCTGTAATGTTTGCCAGCTTCTTTTTTTTAAGTGTCTGCCAGCCACATCCTTATAACTGCTCCAGTGCTGGTCTTCTGTCCTAACCATTCACATCTAAAAAATTTCAGCAGTGTGTTCTGATCACTAGACGAATAAACCAATTTCAAAGCTCTTCCCCTAATGCTATGCACATCAGACCAGAGGACAGAAGCCAAGAGTAACTGTTTGAAAGTCATATTCTTATCACATGACAGGCTGAGAGAAGACAGGGACAGGCCTAGCAAGATCCTACTCTCCTAGTGAATAGAGAAGGCAGTTTTCCCCACCCAGGTTGTCTCTCAGACGTTAGACTGTTCACACAGTGAGATGTTGAATGAATGGAATCAAAGACCTTTGTCAAACCCTCCAGAGGTCAAAATCAGCCCTATATTAAGCCCTCTGATTTTGAAGGAGTTACCCAAAACTACATTAGATCTGAATCTGACCCTAAACTAATTATTAGGACAATCTTCCTCACACCCCAAATTGGAGCACAGTAAGGGAACCTGCATCCTAGCTACAGAAATTCACCATCAGCAGAGTAACCAACTAGCAACGCATTCTTCTGGCACTCAAACATTAATGCTGTCTGGGAGAGAACCGCATACACAGATGGACTCTTCTCATTATCAGTCTTAATCACTGTACGTATAGAGCAGCACAAGCGCTCAGGGCAAAACCAATTAATTGCATGACCCAAACGCTAGGAGGTCTACCAGAATGACTTCACTGCGGGGGGAGGGACCCTACACAGAGGCTGACAGATGTGCATTCACTCACTTTTGATAAGTGGAGAGAGAAACTCGGAAGCCACCTTCCTGGCCACCTTCAGTCCGTCTTGACCAAACAGACTTGCCACTTCCTCTCAACTTCCTGCAACTAAACATCTCAAAGACACAAGTGCCTTCCTTAGGCAAGATGAGCATCCTGAGAACGTTTTCCTCCCTGATTCAGGCCTCCCACTTGTCTTCCTTCCTCCCACTGTCTGTAACTTTGGCTTGATTCTTAATGTTTCTTCCACACCTACAAAATACACATCGCTTATGCTCAAAGCATTTCTCAAACATTAATCTACACAACCTCCCTTGGATGAGGCAAGCTTCACCCCCATTTTACAGATAGGGAAACTGAGGCATAGAGGCTAACTCATGAACTCAAGGCCACAAGGAAGTATTAGAAGCAGAATTAAAACTCAGGAGCTCCTGATTGCTAGTCCCATGTTCAGACCACAGTGTCTTGTATGGTTACATACTACTCTCCATGTTTCCTGAGCACACTGTGGACTTGATTCCACCCAAGCTGAAATTCTCATCCATGCCTCCATCTTCCCCTGCCTAAGCTATTGCAATTCATTTTTTTTAAACACTCTCCACATCCAGACTCCAGTAGGCAAAGAACACTGCTACATGCTTTCTCACGCCGACAAACAAGAGTGGCCGTAATGAATGATGTTCATGCAACTCCACTGGCTGTCCTCTCCTTTCGGGAGACAGGTCAAAACTGCCACCCTCCACAGTGTGAAGAGAGAAGTAAGGCTATCTCAGCATAGTGGGTGCAATAGCCTTCCCCTCTGCTGCATCGACCTCTCTGGATCTGGCCATCTCATCAACTCTCCACTTTCAACTGTCATTTCTTACCCCTGCCCCACCCCCATACCCTTGCTTACCCCTCTTAATTTCTCTTCCTTGGCTATTACTTTTTCATTTTATAACTATTCCAAGTAGAGCTATAGAGTATTTGGGAATGGAGTCTGCAAGAAAGACACTATAAAGCATTATACCATAAGAATGAGCTAGGTTTAGTCCTTACAAACATCTCTTTCCTGAAGGAAATTCTCCCACGTAGAGCACAAATGCTTAGTCAAAAGCAACAGTTTAGATAAACTTCACTGATTCACACCAGTGACATTTGAAACAATGCAGGTTTAACACAACTGTTATCTTTCCCTTCCACGATTATTTTAACCTACTTGTTTGTGCTAGCAGCTAGATTTTGCCCAGACATTCAAGGCGGGATGGCCCCTGCCCTGAAGAGCTCACAATCTGAGAAAAGACACATGGGTAGGCGGAGGATAGGGGAAGGGGAGTTAGTTTACTGAGTGTCAACAGTAAGACGAGCAGTATATCCACACACAGTCCCTGCCCCAAGAAGCTGAAAACCACATGGATTTTTCGTGATACTAGACTGAAGCACTTATATTAATTTGTAATATTTACTCCTTAAAACAATCCTTGAATCTTAGTGGACGATAAAATTGCAGCAACTGAGTGTGCCGAGATCACTGCCTATCACGCTGACCAGTGCTGTCTCGTACACCCTCATCTGTATCCATCTTATCTTGTCTTAGATTGTAAGCTCTTTGGGGCAGAAACCATTTTTTGTTGTGTGTTTGTACAGCGCCTAACACAACAGAGTCCTGGTCCACAACCAGGGCTCCTAGGCACTACGGTAATAAAAGTATAATAAAGTCAAGTCACAAGTACTGTGACTATTCAGAGGAAAACGATACTGTTCAAGTTAACTTAAAAGGGAATTTCAGCGATTGGGCAGTGGTTAGTTACTACTTCAAACTGCCCTGGAAGAGGGTCTAAGTACTATTCCCAGTTCAGCTTCCGCGAAGAATGCAGGTACAGCACATTCTACTTGTGTGCGCAGAATTCATGTCCCTCCAGATTTCTTTGCTTCCCTGCAGAAAAACGACACCTGAAAGGGAAGCCGTGAGAATGGTCACGTGCCCCTCCCTGGCAGCACCGACAGGTCAGTTTGGGCACCTGGAGCAGCTGGGAGAAACGTGAGCTGCTGACGGGGGGGGCAAGTCATGCATGTGAGAGAAAGTGACAGTCCCTCTCACGCACTACTGTGGCACGCTCAGCATGGAGGGGCAGGGCCTCAGGGTGCTTCTGAGGAGGCAGGAGTGGGGCAGGCTCTGTCGCCTCAGGCAGAACAGAATATACTCCTGGGGGGAGTCTGCACCACTGCGCAACGCAGAATTTCCTTTCCCCCACAGAAATAGGCTGCAGCGCTGCTAGTCACCACTAGGGGCCACTGGACCCGGCAGAGCCCAGCTCACATATAGAAGACACTGCTGGGGGGGGGGGGGGGGGAGAGCCAGAGGGATCCTGGCAGCTGCAGTTCCCAGCGCACTTTGAGGGAAGGAGAGGGCGGCACGCAGGAAACTCCATGCAAGCCTGGGACCCAACATCAGGCTGTTTCTCCTTCTGCATTCCTGGGCTCTAGGGTGGAGGGGGGCAGGTGTCTGACCCCTCGGCTGGGCTGGCGGGGGGAAGGAAGGGGCAGAGAAACAGGAGCTGGGTTGTCACAGGGATTTCTTTAACTCTCTGCTCCTGGGGGAATTTGTATATGTCTATA
The DNA here is from genome assembly GCF_007399415.2 of Gopherus evgoodei. NCBI lineage: Eukaryota > Metazoa > Chordata > Testudines > Testudinidae > Gopherus > Gopherus evgoodei. The sequence goes on along the minus strand of NC_044336.1, from coordinate 27,892,583 downwards.
TTTTTACAGACGTACTAGCTAACAGATATTTTGAAATAAATTACCAAAATAATTGAGACTGGTTTGATTATGTAATGTTATTTTGACAAATAAAACTTGCAGAATTTTAAAATATTGTGTACAGAATTTTTAAATTTTTGGCACAGAATGCCCCCAGGAGTAACATTCACATCTTTTGAGGGCAGCAAAAGGGACAGGAAGGCATCTTGCTAAGTTATCCTGAGACCCTCGGGCTGACTCCAGAATAGTGTTGATGGATTCACAGCGGAATGTATCAGCTAGCCACTGGGAGAACAGCAAATGTGAAGCGTAGGGGACAGAGTGGGGAGAGGAAGGAGAAAGAACAGGATAAAAATGGACATTCAAGGTCCCAGGTGGAACACAGTGCTCACTTCTTGTCCCTTCCCATCGCCTTTTCCACTAAGAACAAATGGGGGTATGAGAACAAAAACCATGTAATTAATATGCATTTTAACATCTGGTTTCTGAGCCCAGGGACCTAAATGTACATTTAAAGGCTCTCAAAATGCTGACACTACATGTTACAGTTACAAGATTAATGTTTTAGAGACTCTGGAGCTAACATTCATTATTCATCACATACAAATTACAATAATAAAATAATCATCATCATCCCCTCCTTCAGCACTGATGGCATTGCTATATTAAAAAAACAAGTGGGCAGAAAAAAGTGCTAATTTATTAGCTACAATGTATCATTTACATCTACTGATAGAATCAAACCTTTCACAGCAGTCATGTCATGTTAGTGTAGACATAATAAGGACAAGTTTTAAAAAGAATGTGTGAGAAATTCATACACACAGAAATAACTAGAAATTAATTAACAGAATTGTATCCTCAGAAAAATTGGCTCTCCAGGCCCAGGCACCTGCTATATATTGCCAGCTAATTTAGGAGCACAAAATCTCCCATTTAACCACTCAGAGATGGAACAAAGTTTTTTTTTAATTTTCAAATAGAACTGTTTTAATTATTAACTCATTATCTGACCTTGTAAAAAATGGAATTTTACAAATTGCTTGGTACCTAGTACGTACCAAAGATTGTTTCTAGGAATCTTAATTGCTTACTCTGAAGGGGACAAAAGCCAAAATCCATACATAGCAAAAAGAGAAGCAGACAAGGAAATAATCATAAGTACAGTATACAATGTGCACCTGAAAATGGGACAGAAGGACAAGCAAGTGTTCAGAAACCAGGGCAGAGACCACACTAAGTTAGGGTAGGAACATAGTAGGATTAAAAGAACCACAAGAAGAATCTCAGTTGGATTTAAGAAGCAACCACATGACAAACCCAAGACACATATATTAGAACATTAGCCCCAGAGCCTAAGCACCCGTTAAACACACATTCCTTGGGCTCGTTAATGGCAAAAGACAAAAGCTGAGATCATCTGGATCAGGCATACCTATGGACAGGACTACTCCCTTTGTGCAGACACCAGTATTCCCCAAAGTGCAAACTTCAGCCCTCTCCAGCTCCCCCTCCTCCTGCAGCCCTCCGTCCAGGATACATCCCCACCCCCGATCCAGGATGCAGCCACTCTTGCAGCCCTCCCACCTCCAGGATACAGCCCCACCCGCTGCAGCCCCCCCGCCCCATCCAGGATACAGCTCCTCTCGCAGCCCTCCCACCTCCAAGATATAGCCCCACCCGCTGCAGCCCCCCCACCCCATCCAGGATGCAGCTCCTCTTGCAGCCCCCCCCCCACAGTGCGACCCCCTCCTCCGAGACACAGCCACCCCCAGCGTAAGCCCCCGCTCCAGGATGCGCGCCCGGGGGGCATCCTCACCCCCGCCCTGGGTTGCTGGAGACCCGCCCCGGCCCTAGGCACAAGGGCCGGGACCAGCGGCTCCTGCTGCCTCCGCCGCCGCGTTCAGCAATGTGAGGCCGGGCGGGGGCGGGACATCGGGGGCGTGGGCACGGGAAGCCCCGCCCCCAGTCACGCAGCCCCGCCCCCTCCCGGACCGGCGCGAGGGAAGGGGGCGTGCTCCGCTCGGGGGTCACCGGGCTTCGTCCCGCAGGGCTCAGCGAGAGCCGGGGACCTGGAGCACACGCGCCACGCCTCCTACTTCCGGCGTCTGTTCCACTTCCGCGGCAAGAGGGACCCCGCTTTCCCCTGCCCATCAGCGGCTCAGGCAGGCAGAGGTGCCAGAGCACGTGCTAGTGTGTGTGTCGTGGAGGCTGAGAGCCACTGACCCAAACTGCAAACCCTGAGTACAGCGCAGAGCACTGCAAGCGGGGGGGGGGGCTGCAGGGGCGCCCCTAGTTCCTGCAGCTATGAATGAGCGGGCCTCTTTCGGCACAGGTCACTCTGTTTCACTGATGTCAAGCCCGATATTTCGGGTGCGGGGGGGATTCTGGTCCGCTCCCACCCAGCACAGACTCCGTTACCGTGCGCACTCTTCCCCCATCTCCTCCTGCAGGGACCCTGCGTCTCCTTGACCGGGGAGTCCCCGCTCTCGTCTACAGCGGGCGGAAGCTGGTGCCGTGAAGAGCCAAGTTACCGGCTGAGCTGACTCCCCTGAGCTCCATTGTACAGGAGCAGAGACCCAGGCCGCAAGGCACGTGGCCCGGCTGCCCCTGGTGTACGCCGGGGTGGCTGGGTCACATGTTGACGGTGTGGCAGCGGCAGCGGGAGCGGGCTGGCTCTGCTGGGCGCACTTTGCGCCCATTGATGACTTTGCCCTAAAATTGTAACAAATTGAATTCCCCCATCATCGCCCGCGCACCGCGGGGCTCTGCCCTCCCCTCCCCAGCAGGAGCCACGGCGGGGGTGGGGGGGAGGAGGAGACCCGCCCCGCTGCTCTGCGGCAACTGACTCCCGCCTGGGAACAGATGGTTCAGTCCAGCTTCCCCCTCCCCCGTGGTACCTCCCGGATCCCGGATGTTGATGGTGTCGCCTGGCAACGAGAAGATGGAGCCGGTGGAGCCGGGCAGCGGGTGAGCGACAGGGACGAGCCCCAAATGGCCCCGCGCGGGAGGACCTGTGCCGGCCCCGCCCCCGATCCTCTCCCCAGCCCCTCATCCTCCCCCTCCTTCCTCCCTCCCCCTCCAGCCCCTCATCATCCTCCCATGTCCTTCCTCCCAACCCTCATCATCCTCCCCCTCCCCCCTCCTTCCTCCCTCCCCCTCCAGCCCCTCATCATCCTCTCCGTCCCCCCTCCAGCCCCTCATCCTCCTCCTCCCCCCTCCTTCCTCCAGCCCCTCATCATCTTCCCCCTCCCCCCTCCTTCCTCCCTCCCCCTCCAGCCCCTCATCATCCTCCCCCTCCTTCCTCCCTCCCCCTCCAGCCCCTCATCATCCTCCCCCTCCTTCCTCCTTCCTCCCAACCCTCATCATCCTCCCCCTCCCCCCTCCCTCCAGCCCCTCATCATCCTCCTTCCTCCCAACCCTCATCATCCTCCCCCTCCCCCTCCTTCCTCCAGCCCCTCATCATCCTTCCCCTCCTTCCTCCCTCCCCCTCCAGCCCCTCATCCTCCTCCTCCTCCCCCCTCCTTCCTCCCAACCCTCATCCTCCTCCTCCTTCCTCCCTCCCCCTCCAGCCCCTCATCATCATCCTCCTCCCCCCTCCTTCCTCCCTCCCCCTCCAGCCCCTCATCATCCTCCCCCCTTCCTCCCAACCCTCATCATCCTCCCCCCTCCTTCCTCCCAACCCTCATCCTCCTCCTCCTTCCTCCCTCCCCCTCCAGCCCCTCATCATCCGCCCCTCCTTCCTCCCAACCCTCATCATCCTCCCCCTCCTTCCTCCAGCCCCTCATCATCCTCCCCCTCCTTCCTCCCTCCCCCTCCAGCCCCTCATCATCCTCCCATGTCCTTCCTCCTTCCTCCCAACCCTCATCATCCTCCCCCCTCCTCCCTCCCTCCTCCCTCCAGCCCCTCATCATCCTCCCCCCTTCCTCCCAACCCTCATTATCCTCCCTCCTCCTTCCTCCCTCCCCCTCCAGCCCCTCATCATCCTCCCCCCTTTCCTCCAGTCAGGGCTGGCGCTTCCATTTAGGCGGCCTAGGCGGTCGCCTAGGGCACCAGGATTTGTGGGGGCGGCATTTTGCCAACCTCGGCGGCAATTCGGTGGCGGGGGGGTCCTTCCGCGCTTCGGGTCTTCGGCAGCAATTCTGCGGCGGGTCCTTCACTCGCTCCGGGACTCGCCACCGAAGTGCCCTGAAGACCAGGAGGGTGGAAGGACCCCCGCCTAGGGCGCCAAAAACCCTGGCACCACTCCTGCCTCCAGCTCCTCATCATCCTCCCCCCTCCTTCCTCCCTGTCCCCTCCAGCCCCTCATCATCTACCCCTTCCTTCCTCCCAACCCTCATCATCCTCCCCCCTCCTTCCTCCCAACCCTCATCATCCTCCCCCCTCCTTCCTCCCTGTCCCTTCCTCATCCTCCCCTCTTCCTCCCAACACTCATTATCCTCCCTCCTCCTCCCTCCCTTCTCCCTCCAGCCCCTCATCATCCTCCCCCTTCTTCCTCCCAACCCTCATCATTCGTCCCCCTCCTTTCTCCAGCCCCACATCATCCTCCCAACTCTCATCATCCTCCCCCCTTCCTCCCAACACTCATTATCCTCCCTCCTCCTCCCTCCCTGCTCCCTCCAGCCCCTCATCATCCTCCCCCTTCTTCCTCCCAACCCTCATCATTCGTCCCCCTCCTTTCTCCAGCCCCACATCATCCTCCCAACTCTCATCATCCTCCCCCCTTCCTCCCAACACTCATTATCCTCCCTCCTCCTCTCTCCCTGCTCCCTCCAGCCCCTCATCATCCTCCCCCGTCTTCCTCCCAACCCTCATCATCCTCCCCCTCCTTCCTCCCTGTCCCCTCCAGCCCCTCATCATCCTCCCCCCTTCCTCCCAACCCTCATCACCCTCCCCCTCCTCCCTCCCTGCTCCCTCCAGCCCCTCATCATCCTCCCCCTTCTTCCTCCCAACCCTCATTATCCTCCTCCCTCCTTCCTCCAGCCCCTCATCATCCTCCCCCCCGATGGGGAAAAGAGCCAGTGAGGGAAAGGGACAAGGAAGGAGGATCCTTCCCTTCCCTTTCCAGACCAGCCCCAGCCCCAGCCCCCAAATCCTAGCTCTCTTCCAGACTCTGTCTTCTCCAGCTGCACCAGCATTCCATCTGTATTCAGTCCATGTCCGTTTCTGGTTCTCAGGCACTTGCACAACCCTGCAGTTACTGTGTTGCAAACACAGCAAATCCAAGTAATAAACTGTCTTCATTCACACTGAAACAGACCATGCAAGTGTTCCTGATGGCGTTAGGTTCTGTATGTTTACAAACTCCTGCATTTGGTTCTGATCCCTGTTAATGCTCCAGGAGGTAGCAGTAATATAATATTTGACCTAAAGCCAAGCTTTTCATCTTTCTACATTGTTATTCTGCTTAAAATTGTTCAATAATTTTGTTCAATTTAATTAAGCCCTGAATCAGATGTTGGACAAATTTCAGAAGAGGAGGAGGAGGAGCTGCATCCAGAAGGCAATGCGGTAAAGTTGCAAATATGAAGGACTTTATGCACCTTTGGAATTAGAATCACATGGGAATTAGTGCATATTTTGGTGCCCAGATATTATGTGGGTGGGTTCACTAGAACTGCAACTAATATTGAAATATTGGATTTCCCAAGAAATGTTGAAACAAAACATTCAAAAAACAAAAACTTCAAGACACGGAGAGAAACATTTCCCCAAGAAATGTTAGAGATCAGAGTGCCTTTGTCCTGAAAAGGATTAACTAGAATATTCAGATCAGATTTTGGAAAAATTTCTAACTATAAGGATAGTTTAGTACCGGAATACGTTACTGAGGGAGAATCCCCATTGGAGGATTTTAAGAACAGGTTAGACAAACAACTGTCAGGGATAGTCTAGGTCCTGCCGCAGGGCAAGGGTTAAACTGATGACCTTTTAAAGTCCCTTCCAGCCTTACATTTCTGTGATTCTTTTGGGATTTTTTTTTGTACCTATCACTTTACTAATAGGATGTACAAAAGATGTGTGGGAACACATTTACTTTGGAGCCAGAAAAACATTAAAATAGTTAAAGACACTAAAAATATCCTCCAAATTTTCAAAAATTGTGAATACAGAAACTTCCTCCATCTGAGAAATTGTGATCATCTATTGGTATAATATGTTTAATAGTCAGAGTGGTCTTCTCCTAAAGAAAATTCTAACATTTATTGGGAAATATTGTGTCTGCAAACAAGTCAATTCATAATCTTAAGCAAGACAAAACACAGAATAGGACTTCACGGAGTTTGAGTTATGGACTTTGATGTTGAATTTTTATAATCATTTCAAGTTGCTTTTGGGTTAGGGTTTTTCTTTTTGTGCTACATTTTAAAACAACCAAGCCATTTTTAAAAATCTCTGTAGAGTCTGGGAGGAATTTAAGGGTTTACTACCACATCTCTAACATCTGCAGCACTAGCAGATGCTTCAATATTAAGAGCATTTCCTTACACTAGATGTAAAGTGCTGTGTAGTAGTATACAGTACATAATGGGGAACTTTGATTGGAGACAGTCAGTTGTTACAATGTTGTTTTCTGCTGTATGCTAGGTGGTGCACCCAGAGAGCAGCCATAACAGAAAGGAAGAGGCAGACGGTGTTTCAGCAAAGGAGCCAGGAATGGAACTCAGCCCAGCAGAGCACAATGCACCTGAGTCCCCAAAGCCTCCGACTGTAGAGGTGGATGTTTATGAATTCTTCCTAGGAAAGCGTGGTATCTACAGAACAATCAGTCCAATGCTTTGACATCACAGATCATTAACAAAGCAATTCCAGTGTAGCAAAAAATTGAGAAAATTATTGCCATCTTATTGGGGACATAAAAGGGGGGTCATGGGAAGCTTAATTTGGCTACATTCCAGTTTCCTGGAGAGTCTTGTAAAACTTAGCTCTTACTCATCTCTGACACAGCACTTTTCATCTGTAGATCTTGGAGCACTTTTAAAGGAAAGATAAACATCATTATCCCCAATTTATCAATGGGGAAACTGGTTCACGTGCTCTGATCCTGTCTGATCAGTGGATGTTGGAGAGAAGCTTGTGTCTATTGGGTGAAAGTTGAGTTTCCCACTGAATATAGGTTTTGCTTTTTCATTGTCAAAGTTCTCATTGTAAATAAAGATAAATCTCTGCATGGAGCTTTCTTATTTAGTAAGGGCCTCATCCTGTGAGGTGCTGAGCAGCCGCTAACCTTATTAAAGTGATGACCTCAAGCATCTTGGTGCTTGGGAATTTGCAGGACTTGGCCCTAAGAGTCGTATTCTGGTATTATGGAAATCTGAGTGCTCATTACTGTGATACAGTGATTAAAGAATTTACGTCCACAATCCATGTTCAAAATAGGAGACACTGATTATTTGAAGTACAACAGGCTCATTGCAAATATATAGTTTACAATGTTACAAATATACATAATAAATTGACTGCAGCAAAATAAATTTAAATATGATTTTATTGGGGGAGATAGAATGTACAGATTATTCATATTTATGTTCTGGACTAAACGATATTTCACCCTAGACATTTTACTGGGCTGTCTCAGTCCACATAAGAATCCTCCTATTTGTTTTCTCTTATTTTCAAAACCACTTCAAGGACCTGATTTTCAGAAGTACTGAGTATCTTTGAGGCCAGTGAAAGTCAATGTAAACTGCAGGCACTAAGCAGTTATGACAATCAGGCCCTAACTGTTTAAGTAGATTATCTATTTGTAAGAGTAATTAGGTTGCATCTATCCAAGGCTCTAAGTACCCTAATACATAATTAATAGTACAACAAAATCCCAGCAGTGCTAAAATAATCATTCAAACCGGAACTCAGCTAGCCAGCCACCTACAAAACAATCCTTCATAGTTCTGGGAAGAATGTCCTCTCCGAAACAACCTGTCAGACAGGTGTCTTTTTCGGTGGGCCCAGATGGTCACCATGTTTGGGCTATTTTGGACCAAGGGGAGAGCAAGTTCCATAGTCCTGAACACTCAAAAGAAAATGCCCTGCCAGCTGCCACCTCTTCATAACCAGAGGGACCCAGCTTGGGCACCTTGCTGATCACAGCTGCTGTGGAAGTTTGGCCCAGGGAAAGAGGCGATCCCTCAGACAGACTGGTCCCAAGCTATTTAGGGCTTTATAAGTCATAATCCACACCTGAAATTCCACTCGGAGATCAACAGGCAGCCAGTGCAAATCCTGGAGCTTCACTTGCTTCCAGTAAGATGCCCCACTTGGTAAGTGAGCCACTGTGTTCTGCACCAGCTCCAGTCTAGGATGGCTCTAAGGTGTATCCTCGGATATAGCACACTGTAATCGTCTCGTTTTGTGATAACAAAGGCCTGGGCAACAATCTGAGACATAATGGTAATATCTAATTACATTAATAGAATCCTAAGATATTAGAACCTAGTGACTTACAGCATTAGTTAAAAGGAACAGTCTGAAAAGAGACAGACAGAAAACGAAGCGATTTGTTCGGGTATATGTGACTTTGACAACTACCTTCTTCGGTAAAATCTAAAGAGAGATTCTTCACTTCTGCGTTACAACTATGGGAAATTAAAAATTTCTCATGGAAATTTTGACAGGGCCTTAGCCACTGTAGTCCTAGCAGGAGCTGCTGTTATACTAAATGTGGTCAGATTAGAGTCATTTCCTGTGCACTGACACTGCAAAGCAGCTGTAAAGCACTGTAGTAATAGTCCTTAGTAAAGAACATGGACCATTATAATATTGTTTTGTTGTGTTCTACTTTCTGGTTTTGATCTGTGCTAGGGAATGCAGCCAGAGAACAGTGATGACAAGGAAGAGGGAGAGGCTGTGCTTACAGAGGACCCAGGAGAGAGACTCATCCCTAAAGAGCAAGAGGTCTCAGGGGCCATGGAGCAGGAGATCTCAGGGGCCATGGAGCAGGAGGTCATGGGGGCCACGGAGCAGGAGGTCTCAGGAGCCATGGAGCAGGAGATTGCGGGGGCCATGGAGAAGGAGGTTGCAGGGGCCATGGAGCAGGAGGTCTCGGGAGCCACAGAGAAGGAGGTCTCAGAAACCACAGAGAAGGAGGTCTCGGGGGCCATGGAGCAGGAGGTCACAGGGGCCACGGAGAAGGAGGTTGCAGGGGCCATGGAGCAGGTGGTCTCTGAGGTAACCTTTGGAAAGGTGATTAGTTATGAATTTAAACCAGGGGAGCATCTCATTCACGAAACCTACATTGTGACATTACATTCCCAAATTGTCGAAGCAAATCTAATACTGTAAACACACACCATGCATGAGAGAGACTAATTGGAAAGGAGACAATTGGTAACCAGCTATGGTGGATAAAAAACTGTTTACAAAATTCAAGTTTATTATTGCATGCATTTCTAAAGTGCCCATCACCATGAGTGATACAGCCTTGCTGGTATATCAGTCGGAAAGCTTTAGAGCCTTTTAATTGCTTTCCAGCTTCCTCAGGAAGCAGCAAGACTGTTTTTATAGCTAACTATTTTTCTACATTGTTTCTCTCTTGTGATGACAAAGATAAGCAGAATTTTAGTAGCAAACTGTTAAAATGAAGCTCCTTTTACAGCCCTGATTTTATATGATGGCCTTTATGTTCCAGGAAAAATTCGAAGAGGTTTCCTCAGACCAAGTGGAAGTGGATAATCTTCCTCCCAAACTGCCTGACATGGAGCAGCCAGTGATAGACAGCTGGACCAAGTCCCGCACGTCCTCAGAAGCTAGCACCCAGAGGTCTGCATTATCAGTGCACATGGAGATTCATGCTGAGTCAGGTATCAGTCAGTGTCTTACTAATCATACTATCCTTGCAGCCAGCTTTCAAATACAATATCCAGTTTTTTCTCCTCTCCCAATAAATGTGAATCTATTTGGACATACACTATCGAATCTAAAGGCTTGTCTACACAGGGAACTCAGAAAAATTAATTTGAATTAACTAAAGGTGTGAATTTAAAGTGTATTAATTAAATAACATTAAGCCCTCATGTGGACACTCTTATTCAGAATTAAAGTGGCCTTAATTTGGTTTATTTTAATTCACACTTTAAATTCACACCTTTAATTCAGATTAATTTTTTTGCGTGTCTCCATTTAGACAAGCCTTAATTCTTATGTTTAGCCTCTGTATGATGCTACTACTAAGCCTGTTCTTAAATCTTTTCCATAATAACTTTCCTCCTCACTGTTAGAATTACTGTATATTTTCATTATGATTTATTTTCTGTGTGCTAGTGATAGTGTGAGGCAATCTAAAATTCCAAAGAAAGCTGGCTCTGTTAGGTACTTTTTCCCCCATCAGGACATCTGCTAATCTTAAAATGCCTTAAAATGCACTGAATTCTCAGGTGACATTGGAGTAGCCATCTCCTCTCCGTATTCAGACTCTGCGTTTCAGCAGTTTAACCGGCACCTCAGCAGGCTTGGCAGTGAGGAAGAGAATGAAAGTCGACATTATGCAGATGAGCAAGCTGAAATAGAGGGCAGTGAGGAAACAGAGGAGGAAATACAGCTCATTGTCTTGGACCCGGAACATGTAAGAAAAGTCCAAATTCAAGACTTGTCACTGGTATTGAGAGTTCCATGAAAACTGGGAGGCAAATTGGGCCATGGTTTAGCTGCATTCTAGGTTAAATATGTTATACATCCTTTTTACAAAAGTTCTGACTCCTGTATGGTATCTGCTCCCTCTGTAGTAAGTTAGAGTCGCAAGTTAGAGCAATGACAAAATCTGGTGAACTTCAGTTCTCATGAAAATGAAGGACCTATAGCTGGTGGGCAAGTGCTGTGCAAGCTTCCCTTCGCACAGCTTTGTCATTCATTTTACTTGTGAGCTCCAAAGACTCTGGGCCTCTCCTAAACAGAAACGACTAGTGATGCCAAACTAGGTGGTAGTTTTATGATATGAACAAATGTCCACTAGGCTCAAGGCTGAGTCTGCATAACCTATTTCACTTGCAGCCTGCTCAGGACAGGAACCCAAGTCTCCAGAGGTGAAAATGTCGTGTTATACATACCTGACACATGTTCCTTGATAACTTATTCATGCAGGTGTTATAAGGATGCTATCATCATCTTCCTTCCCTCTCTAGCCCCTGATGAGAAGATTCCAAGCTGCCCTAAAGAATTACCTTAGTAAACAGATGTTAAAAGTGACCATGGAGCTTCGGGAGCTGGTATAGTAGTCTTCCGTCGATTTCCCACCGCATTCCAGCCCTGTCCAAATTGGTGTGAATTGACCCATCTCCTCTTGTGTCTGCAGACGGTGGCCACAAAACAGGGTAAGGTGCAGAGGGAGGAGCTGGGAATGGTCCTTTATGGGGTCCAGCAGCAGCTGGCCCGGCTACAGATGGAACTGGAGAAGAACCAGGACCGATATTCTCAGATAGCCATGGTGCGTCGGCAGCTCGAGGAGGAGCTGCAGGACATCAGACATTTGTACAAGAAAACATGTCAGAGCACTGAGGATGAACGCAAGAAAGGTGACTGAGGTGCTCTTGCATAGTCTTTCCTTATTTTAGTCACGTAAGGACGAACGAGGTTGAGCGTAAATCAAACAATGGTTTGAAGAACATCAGCCCAAGCATTCAGGAATAGCTCGCTGACTGAAAAGATCAACCCAAGCATACCCTCCATCTTTGTCATAAGAAAAATGCTTTTCTGTCCCTTTAAGGGGTTCCTTTGAACAAAGGCCATTCCTAGCAAATAGGTTTTCATAGATTCTAAGGCCACATTGTGATCATGTAACCTGATCTCCTGTATAGCACAGGCCAGAGAACTTCCCCAAAAGAATTCCTAGAGCAGATCTCTTGGAACATAAGAACGGCCACACATCCATCTTGCCCAGTATCCTGTCTTTCGACAGTGGCCAATGCCAGGTGCCCCAGAGGGAGTGAACAGAAAAGGTAATCATCAGGTGATCCATACTTGATCAAGTGATCCATTCCATCATTCCTATTCCCAGAAAAACATCCATTCTTGATTTAAAAATTGCCAGTGAGGGAGAATTCATCAGGACATTTGGTAAGTTGTTCCAATGGCTTTCCAATATTCAACACAACTCATTTCCCACCATTTGGCTATTTGTACTGGTCTGAGGCCTCTGCCTGGGACTGTTGTGGCTTTGGTGGAGATTGCAGATCCTTAGTCGATTAGACAGCCTGGTGCATCAGATGACGGTCTTCTGCATGGCAGCCCCTTACAGTCAAGGAAATGAATTTAGCTGGGCTATTTCAGTATTGTGGAGATACAGGATATACTGGGAATTGAGGGCACTTACCAGGTCTCTTGGGCAATTTCTCCCCAGGAATTCTGCTCCAGGAACTGATGTCCATGCCCACCTTAGAGAGGGTCATATGACTTGGGTGGATTTTTTAGGGGTTTTGCTCTGTCCACATCCTAATTTCTTTCTCTTTTAGCTCTGGTATGGTACATGCTGCAGAAATCCTCTTCTGTAACTAACCTTTCCACCTATCTCCCCAGTTTCTGTAATGCAGACCGAGGTGGAAAACCTGGCCCTGCGTCTGTTCTATATGCAGAACATGGACCAGGATGTGCGTGACGACATCTCTGTGATGAAACGGGCAGTGAAGAAGGCTGAGGCAGACAGGAACCAGGCTGAAGTGGAGAAGAAAAAACAGGTAAAAGGCAAATATCGAGTCTGACAAAGAGGCTGTGAATTATGTCATTGGAGTTCAGAGTCCCTTGGGGAAATGTTGTCTTGTCATACAGAATGCTAAAAGAACATATTCTAGGAAGATTGGTACAAAATGTGGTCTGCCCTCTTCCATTCTTAGATGGTATTTGTTTGCAAATACCAGGTAGTTCCTTAGATGTGTGTTTTCTAAATCAAATCATTCATAAGAACATGAGAATGGCCACACTGGGTCAGACCAAAGGTCCATCTAGCCCAGTATCCTGTCTTCCTACAGTGACCAATGCCAGGTGCCCCAGAGGGAATAAAGTTAACAGGGAATCATCAAGTGATCCATTCCTGTTGCCCATTCCCAGCTTCTGACAAACAGAGGCTAGGGAAACCATCCCTACCCATCCTGGCTAATAGCCACTCATAGACCTATCCTCCAGGAACTTATCTAGTTCTTTTTTGACCCCTGTTATAGCCTTAGCCTTCACAGCATCCTCTGGCAAGGAGTTCCACAGGTTGACTGTGCACTGTGTGAAAAAATGCATCCTTTTGTTTGTTTTAAACCTGCTGCCTATTAATTTCATGTGGTGACCCCTAGTTATTGTGTTATAAGAAGGAGTAAATAACACTTCCTTATTTACTTTCTCCACACCAGTCATGATTGTATAGACCTCTATCATATTCCCTCACTTAATCGTCTCTTTTCCAAGCTGAAAAGTCCCAGTTTCATTAATCTTTCCTCATATGGCAGCTGTTCCATACCCCAATCATTTTTTTTGCCCTTTTCTGAACCTTTTTCAATTCCAATATATCTTTTTTGAGATGGGGCGACCACATCTGCACACAGTATTCAAGGTGTGGGCGTACCATGGATTTACATAGAGGCAGTATGATATTTTCTCTATTATTATCTATCCCTTTCCTAATGATTCCCAACATTCTGTTCGCCTATTTTTCCGTCTAAATTTAAAAAAAAAAAATCCCAGAAACCTTCCTGACAGCAAAAAAAAAATCACAAAACACAGCACAACTTCTTTGAGCAACTCTATAGTAACAACCTAGTATCCAGACATGCAAAGAAGGAAGGTGAGGTTTAGTGAGGAGAAACCTTATTTTCAAGCCCCAGGGGGATTATTCTGAAAGTGATTTTGCAACACAAAATATAGCTGACCCGTTCATTTTAACTCATGCTTCCTCTGCTGGTTAGATGGCTGCCTCTTGCAGCAGAATAAATATTGTAGGAGTATGTGAACAGTGGCAATGGAGTGTGGATTTTTGATAGCTATTTAGAGGGCATTTTCTTCTAAATTATTACCTTTTAAGATAGTCAGATGCCATGGTGACGGGCACAGTATAATAACCTAGATAGATAGAAGTTAGGTGACATTTTGGACCTGACGCTCTTCCTTGATATGAGACTGACTAATATAAATAGACTAAATGAAAATGAATCCTCTGCAGAGTGGTGCAATGTACTGAGCAATCTTAACCTCTCAGCAGAGAGGGAGATGACTGTCGTCCCATGGCACTGCACCCACTAGTGAGGATGGTGAAGATCTGATAGCCATCACATCTAACGCAACACCCTCACTTGACCCTGCTTCCCCCATGGGATTCTGGGTGAATTCATGTTGTCAGGGTTGGGATTGTTTGCAGTATTTATGCTGATCTGTTGTAGTCTGATTTCTGTAGGATCTGCTTGTAGACCGCTTAACAAGGAAGTTCAATGAACTGCAGGAACAGATCGGTCTGTATGAAGCTCAATTTATTGCCCAGGCTGAAGACACAAAAATAACACGAAAAGCAGTGAGTGAGGTAAGTGATGACAATATTTTTCATGTGTGGTTAATATTACATTTTGTGTTGGGGCAGCGTCCTCCAACCTGCACATAACACAGTACACACACCCTGGGTTTGAGTCCAAAATCTCACACCCCTGCCCTTTGTGTGAATAAAGGGTTTCCTGTGTTCTTAAGAACAACAACAAATAAAGCTTATCCTGAGTTGGCTGTTCATAGGGTTTCCCCCATGCAAGACCTCCTGTCTCACCCCCTTAGTTCCTTTACCTTGGAGAGAGACACACATCCCTTCTGTGCTCCTGGACTGGAGCTAATCAGACCCATCGGGTGTGACTGATAGGATGAGTCTTCAGCAGAGTAACTCCATGCCAGGTCCAATCTCTGACATCCATTTTCCTACATATTAATTACATGTCTTTCTCCAGTACATCAGAGTAGCACAATATCCAAGTATTACATAGTAATTATATTTAACTTTACACCTAGGTGTTACCGCAGTGTAAATAATAGCTGTATAGTGCTACCATCACAATACGCTGCACAGATGCACTGATCCAACTCTGCTAGCACAATACACCTTTTCTAGTCTGGATTTTCATGTTAAATCTGTAGCTTAATATATTACCATTTACAGTACATTGTAAATTGTATCCCATAAGACACACAGGATGTGAGACAAGGCTGAGTTAATGTTGCTGTTGGGGCCTTGACTTTTGCATTTCCTTTCATTTCTGCAAGTTTTGTCTGTGACCTTAATGTTGCAAAAAATGTTCATGTACATAATGATATAAATTGCACTTTTGGTTACAGTGAAGTCGTTAGAGTAACTGAAACAAGATTCAGAGTGGTAGCCATGTTAGTCTGTATCAGCAAAAAGAACAGGAGTACTTGTGGCACCTTAGAGACTAACAAATTTATTTGGGCATAAGCTTTTGTGGGCTAAAACCCACTTAATTGGATGCATGCAGTGGAAAATACATTCGGAAGATATATAAATACAGAGAACATGAAAAAATGGGGGTTGCCATACCAACTCTAACAAGACTAATCAATTAAGGTGGGCTGTTATCAGCAGGAGAAAAAAAACTGTTGTAGTGATAATCAGGATGGCCCGTTTCAAACAGCTGACAAGAAGGTGTGAGTAACAGTAGGCGAAAAATTAGCATGGAGAAATAGTTTTTAGTTTGTGTAATGGCTGGACACCATTAAATTAGGCTTGATTAAAGACCGGGAGTGGATGGGTCATTATACAAACTAAAAACTATTTCCCCATGCTAATTTTTCCCCTACTGCTACTCACACCTTCTCGTCAGCTGTTTGAAACGGGCCATCCTGATTATCACTACAAAAGTTTTTTTTCTCCTGCTGATAATAGCTCACCTTAATTGATTAGTCTCATTAGAGTTGGTATGGCAACCCCCATTTTTTCATGTTCTCTGTGTCTGTGTGTATATCTATATATCTATATCTATATCTATAGATATAGATATAGATATAGATATATATATATATCTTCCTACTGTATTTTCCACTGCATGCATCTAATGAAGTGGGTTTTAGCCCATGAAAGCTTATGCTGAAATAAATTTGTTTTTCTCTAAGGTGACACAAGTACTCCTCGTTCTTTTTGCTGAAAACAAGACATAAGCCGGGGTCCCCAATGCGGTGCCCGCGGGCGCCATAGCGCCTGTGGGGGCATCTAAATGTGCCCACATCCTGGCCGGCGGTCAAGAATCCACCGAAATGCCACCGAATTTCTGCAGTGTTTCGGTGGCAACGCCTCTCGATGATGCCATTTGCCGCCGACAATTGATGTCATTGAGAGGTGTCGCCGCCAAAACACTGCAGAAATTCGGTAGTGACGCCTCTCGATGACACCGCTTGCCGCTGACAAGTGACGTCATTGAGAGGCGTCGCTGCCAAAATGCCACAGAAATTTGGCAGCAACGCCTCTCGATGACGCCACTTGCTGCCGACAAGTGACATCATTGAAAGGCGTCGCCGCCGAAACGCTGCAGAAATTCAGCGGCATTTCGGCGGATGCTCCACCGCCGCCACAGTCCTTCGTCTGGCGCCCGCCAGACAAAAAGGTTGGGGACCAATGATGTAAGCCAATGTGTTTAATTCACTTGCTCTAAAAGGGTAAAAGTACAAAGAGCCAAAGAAAGGGCAGGGGATGTAGGAAAACAAAAGAAGACAAAGCATGAATATTTTGAGCTGTTTCTTCCCAGCTGTATTGTGAAATGAAGTGAGCAATGAGGATGGAATGCAGGTGTAAGACCCCAGCCCAGTGATGATTCAGTATCAGAGTGGTGTCTCTCTGCAGGCTTGTATGGAGATACAAACTATTAATATGGAGAAGAAGCAACTGATGCATCAGTGGGATAGCAGTTTGACTGGGATGAAGCGACGAGATGAAGCCTACTCTGCCATGCAGGAGGCACTAAGGTATAGCATCTGAAAGTGGGCCAACAAAAAGAATAGCTACACTTTGGATGGGAGTTGTTCTAAGAGAGAAAAGAGTGCTATCAAGGTTATTGTTAATATAGCATTGTATGTACAGTATGTACAGTATGTACAGTGAAGAATAAATCTGTTCTTCTGAAGAGCTTAGAAAGGCAAAGGGTCATTATGGTCAGGAGCATCATTTTTTGTTAGTGTTTTCTCCCTTCACAGTATGATCTTCCTTCAGAGGTATGAAATAGATAACTAGGCAGAGTTCTCTGGTTTGCATTTCACTCTATCCCTTGCAGGACTTCCCAGGACAAAAGAAGAGGCATCAGGAAAGATTTACCTAGATAATTTGCAGTCATGATTTGGTGACATTCGGCAAGAATCCATTCCTCAGGAAATCTCGACCTTTGGTGCTGAAGGGAATGTGCATTCTTTCTTTAGCCCTAAAACTTGCCCAATGGAGCATGAATCAGCAAAATATTTTTCTACTCTGATTTCCTGAGGAGAATAGGGAGAAGAACTGAAATAAATTCATTTTCTATAGACACATTTCCTTTTGACTTTTGGTTTCTCCATCCATCTGCCAAGAGCTCTGTGTTGTCACATTCACACTGCAGGAAGGGAGACACTGTCTGCTTTCCCTCAATCTCTACATCAGGGTTGGGAGACGTGTTTCCATTGTCAAACACCCACCTCTGCCAGCCACTTGTAAGGCTCCATCATGACTATGATGTTGGTTATTCCGCTAGTTTCAGTAGCTTGGTACCTGTGTAATGAAATGTGCCTGTGGGAAGACATTGTATGGCAGTGGACAGGTGATGGCTGGCTGAACTTGGGAAGCAGAGAGGGCTTCTGAAATGGAATACGTTATATCCCCAACTCAGGGTACTCAGATACCATCGTGAGGAGGCGGTGTTAAAACATGGAATGGAAGTGGAAATAAAATGGAATTTGTTGCTGAGTATTTGGATCCCATTAAGATTGAAAGGTCAGCCAGCTGTAACCCAGCTGTTCATCCAGCAGCTAAGTGCTCAGCAGCTAGGTGAAGGTAGAGAGGAACTTTGTGAAATATTATTTTATTTATCACAAGCCTGTGGGTGACTATTGGGATTGCAAGCAGTTTGTTTTAACTGCAGAGATGCATGACTTGCATCCATATGACTGTGGAGGGAGAAATTAGTGAGGAATTCAACAGAAGATCAGGACAGATGAGAGAAATACTGTCACTGAGTTAATTACTTCCAGGCACTCATCAGCTGGATAGAATCCGCCCAGAAACAGAATATATTTTTCACACAGTATGTGGTAAAGTATTTCATAAAATGTACTAAATGTATATTAAAATACTCCTGATGATATACAAAATATGTTTAAACTGTGACAAAATTGGTTAGTTTTCATGCAGTCAGCTAGGTACCGTCTGTTGTAAATGTGTATGATGTCTTTCTCACAATCACACACTGAGAATACAGCTTTGCTGAAGTAGTTCACTCTAAGCAGAGAAGAAGAATACTCGCTTCTCAGCTGCTGCAATCTGTGATTCCCACCTCCTCCAACTCCCCATAAGTGAGAGAGCTGCCTGCTTCTCTGCATATACTGGCATCTTCTTTGCTTTCTCTCTCCTAAGTGTAACTTTCCAGCATGGTGACCCATCCATTCCCAGTGTATCCAGGCTGTGGTCTCCTTCACCCTTCTCATAAGGACATCCTCTAGAATGTAGCCTATTGGCAAAGAAATGACATGATGCCACCAATAACAGTTGGGTCATCAAAGCATGGGCTTGGCGGAAAGAAGGGGTGAAATACTATGAAAAAGAGCATACCTGTTCCAATACAAACGGGTACCTGAGGACCTGAAAGGACCCCTTCCCCAACAGAATCTAGGTTATGCCTGTCCTTTTGGTCAGGCAGGACTGAAGGCAGTTCCTCACCTCAGTGTCCCTTCTGGGCCAATTGGAGCATGGTGCTAGAGAGCCATGCAGGGAGCCTCTATCCTCTCACTCCTAGAGCTGAGGCCCCAGTAGTTGTGTGTTCCCATCTGAACTGGCCCTGGGAGTTTTGGGCTGAGATCAAGCCCTGAGGACTCATCTCCTGAACTGCATTATAACAGGACTGGGAGATCTAGAGCACAAGCAGCTATTCAAAATTATCCAAAAAATTAGGTGCATTAGTTTTATTTCCAGTAGGGTGATTTTAATGAACACGGATAGTCCCAGTGCTGAATGAACTTGTCTGATTTCTTGCTCTTCACTTACCCATATCTGCAGCAGCCTGTTTGAAAGCAGGAGTTTGGAGTTGACTATCCAGTGCATAAATCAATCCCCATGATACTCTCCTGTCTTCTCCTTGCCCTTGCAGGCAGTCCAAGCACCAGCTCAAGTCCTTAGAGACAGAGATCCAAGTCTACAAGAAGTCAGTCATGAAGGAGGAAGAGAGAAATGAGCTGCTTGCCAGCATCTTGAACCGCTCGGAGAATGATGGCAACATGAGCAAGAAGCTGATTGCCCAGTGCACGGCTAAACAGGATGCCCTGAAAGTTGAATACAGCACCTACACCCGCACGCTGCATGAGACAGAGCAAGCCCTCAGCAGGGCCAACTCGGTGAGACCAGATACCCATGGACAAGAGGCTTTTTTAATCAGACATTGATATTTTGTCACCTGTAGATTTCAATCCACTTTCCCCAAATCCCAACAGCCCGTGCTTTTGAACAGCCCTGTTTCCGTGTCTTTCCTCTCAGGGCCGAGCTGCTCGGATGAATGAGCTGCAGGCCATCAGTAAAGAAATAGAGAAAGAGACTGAAGCCAGACAGGAGTTGGAGAATCAGATCGTGGCAAAGCTTCAGGATCAGCAGATGTCCAGCAAAGCAGCAAAATATTTTTCGCAACTGGCTGCTAAACTTCATAAGAGAAAGCTGGATCTGGTATGGCATCTGCTTCTGTGTGACTGATCGTAGCTGACATTCAGGAGAGAGAGACACATTCTGTGTTTATTCCCTCCAGGATACTACAAGCATGGCCCAAAGGCCATTGCCACCAGTAGATAGCCTTCCTTGCCAAAAAAAAAGGAACCCCCATCTAAAGCAAGCTCCATCACATTCCCTGTGTTCCTAGTGCTCCAGCTACTGCCAGGAGGACACGGCTTTGTCCCTGACTGTAGCATTCTAGCCATATTCTATCTTGGGTCATTCCCTTTGCCTTATTAAATTTCTCGTACAGTTTCAAATGGCTGGGATTCTTCTTTACTTACATTCCTAAGCTGTTGCATTATGTTGCCATGTGCTGTTAAATTGCTGTTTCACCCTACAAGTGGCTGTATTTCAGTGGCGAGTGAAGTAACTCCCTTGTAAACTGTAGGCTGAGTTTGTAAAATACTTTAGGACTCTTCAGGATGAGAGGTGCTATAGAAATATGAGATATCTCTGTTACTTTAATCAAGTTTTCAGGACTTGTGGAAAGGGCAGGGGACATTCCTATTAAGCATAAAAGTAGAAGGGCCTGCCAAGCAAAATGCAGCTTCTCTGAATTCCCTTCCAGGTGCAGATGTGTCTGAGAGCTCTTCCCTCCCCAGCTGCCTTTTGAGGATCATGTTGCAGGGTTTCTGAATATAATTTAGCCAAAGAAATATTACTGCCATCTTGTATAGCAGGTACTGGCTTCATGTTCGGCTTAGGGAGTGGCACAGAGTGATGCATCCTGGGCATGTTTAGACTCAGGGCTGCATGCTCTTATATGTGGACAGGAATACAGCAGACCTACTCTCTAAATGAAGTGAACCAGAGGCGACCAAAGCACAGAGCATGAAATTTTACGATCTGGCTGCCTTTATCAGCATACAGAGGTGCAGCTCACAGAGACTAAAGTTCCAGCAATAATTCTGCCATCCTGAGTTGAGTGACCTAGTGGTCACATCAAAAATGTAGCAGCAAGTGCTCAGACTTGTGTTTCTATGGGTCCTGTTTCTCTGTTCAGTATTAAGGCGACTTCACTCTACTCCATTTTCTATAAATCGGTTGCAATCCTTGGGCTCCTGGCAAGCTGTTAATGCAGCCTTTGATTGTGAAACATGCAGGCAACTCCGAGATGGATCTTCTATAGTTATTTGCATCTCTGTATCTGTCTGGCCAGATGTAACTGAGGCATATAGGTTGGGAAAATAACTTCAGGGGTGATGATGGTGATGATAAAACTTTGCCTTCTCTAGCATCTTCCCTCAAAAAGGACTTCAGGATTACTGCCTCCCATCATCCCTAGAAAGTAGGTAAATATCATTATTCCCATTGTACTGATGGAGCAAGAGAGGCGCAGAGAGGTTAAGTAACTAGTCCAAAGCCCCATAGCACATTTGACAGAGCGGGAAATAGACTTCAGGTCTCCTGACTCCCAGACCTATTTACATACTAGAGATGCTCCTCTCTTAGCCATGTTTCGTTGCCAGGATTGCAGACCTGTGGATTACTGCTGAATGACAATGCTTTTCTTGTTGATGATGTTATTAGGAGCTGCATTTTTCCAAAGTTGAGAATGACACAGCCCAGGTCATTCTGGACACAACTCACACCAACTGCAGGCTCGCTATGCTCCAAAAGACATTCTCTGAGCTGGACAAGGAAATGAAAAATATCAATGACCTGATCAACCGCAGTGAGAATGAGATCGCCAAGCGCAATCTCCTTATCGAGCGCAAGCAGGGGGTCGTCAACCTGTTCAACAAGAAAATGGAGATGATGATTTCCCAGTTGGGGGTACGTCCCTTAAGTTTAATCCCCCAAACCTGATTTCATTCTTTGATGAGATTACAAGTTTGGTTCATAAAGGTAACTGCATAGTAGAGGTAATAGACATGGGTGAGGTAATGAGAGGAGGTGTCTATCCTGTACAAGGCACTCAGAATGCCTGTCATGCTGATTTTTGTATTACTGTCTGTATCCCTAAAAAACTATCAAAGAAGCAGCCCTGGCCAATACCTCTCCTGGGAGGCCAGACTAAATGTAAATGGAGATAACTCCAGTTCTGGCTGGTGAATTCTGCCGATGATGTGAGCAAGTCCCAGTTTAGGCTCATGACTAGTTTTAATGCAAAAATTAAATCCCAGATTCACGATGTGTCATTTTAAGAAATAATCCAACAATTGATTAAGAGCAAATCTATGGGATGAGGATTTTTCTTGGTGCATTTAGGTACTTCCATTCAGCGTGTGCACATACAATCTAAACACAAGAAAGAGAGTGGAGGAGGGTGAAGAGGAAAGCCATACACAGTTCTCTCTGCCTATGCATGACAGAAACGAGTTCTGTACAACCAGAAGCAACACCCAAACCTGCTCACATGATCCCAGAACTCAAATAGCAGCACTGCTGATGCAGCCATGAGCTGGAAAAGCGTTTGGATACCAACATGCAAAATGAGCATTTCAGGCACCCCTGTGCTGAGCTCCAGAAGATCTAGGAATGCCACTGTACGTAGCCTCTCTGTCTGACTAATCCCAAACTTCTTCCCTTTATAGGGCCAAGAACTGGGACCCTTGGAAGTTGAGATCAACAGGCTGACCAAGCAAATAGATGAATACAACTCAGAGGTGATGACACTGCAGAAGTACTGGCTTAGGCTGCAGAAAGAGCTGGTCAAACTGACCCAGGAGCGGGAAGAGCAGCTGGCCTCCCTGGATATGTTGAAGAAACGGATCACCATCATGCAACAAAAGAAAGTGCGCAGTGAAAGTAAGTGTTTCCCTCAATCCTCCTGGCAATGTTAATCAACTAGCAGGCACGCACTGCCAGAGAACAAAGGGAGAGAAGGTTCAATAACTTGTAATATTAGAACCCCTCAACAGAGAACATTTCCAGTATCTGCAAGCATAGTGCCACATATGAGCAATACAGTGTATCCCTGGGTGCACTCTGGGGCTACAAACCAGGCACCTTCTGCCACTCATGCAGTCTGGTATCCCTGCTAAGGGCCAGATCTTGCAGCTCTTGCTTATGTAAGAGGAAGGGTTGCAGGATCACACCCCAAGTGACCATCTTGATATGTTACTGTTCTTAGGAAATAGTCATAAAGGTAAAGGCCAGAAGGGACTACCAGATCATCTAGTCTGACTTCTGATGTATCACAGGCCACCAGCACCACCCAGCACCTGCACACTAGACCCAGCAACCGAATTAGAACAAAGTATTGTGGCTTCCAGGAGACTAAACTATTATGTGCCACAGGCAGAGAACAGGAGGGACCGAGGTGCACCAGTGCCCTAGGCCCCAACAACATCAAAGAAGTGAGATATGTGACAGGTTACCCCCACTCTGGGGTGCCACCTGATGTACTGGGGTGCCACTGAGCCTGCCTGGTCCATCATTTCCCACAGCTGAGTCCTGGCCCCTCAGGTGTTTCCAGGTGTGTTGTTGCAGGGAGAGTGAGGTCCCCCCATTATGTCATTTTTCCTCCTTTTATATCATCACCCCACTTGGTGGAAAGCTCCTTTGCTGTGACCTGGGTCAGACAGTTCCCCTTGTGCAGTGCTATCTCGGAGAGGTTTCTATTGCACACAGTTCCTGGGGTAATCCCTGCGCTTGTATGCATTTCCTCAGTGAGCCAGTAACATTGGCCTTTTCACTGTTGTACCTGAAAGGCTGCTTGGGGGTGTTTTCAGCCTCAGGACGTGTTTCAGTAACACATACATAGCCAAATTTCCTAACTTCACACACAAGAATAGCACATACAATCCAGTGAGATGTTACTATCTAGAAGATGAAGACTTTTAGAGTGATACCTCACAAGACATAATTTGTACGAAACATATCCTAATTACATGATAGTGGTGAATATTGGGGAGTCGGGGTGTCACAATATATAGCTAGATAATCCTGGCAAGTGACCCACATCTAAACACTGCAGAGGAAGGCAAAAAACCTGCAAGATCACTGCCAATCTGACCTGGGGAAATTACTTCCTGACTCCACATATGGTGATCAGTTAGACCTTCAGCATGTTTGTTACCTTTTGTCTAACAGATGGCTGGTACTTGCTCAACCCTGAGATTATAGCAATTCTAGCATCCCAGTCCTTTCATCATAACCATTTTCAAAACAAGGATTTGATTTGGGCTTTATGGAAAGGCTTGTGGCTTTGTCAGTGTCCATGGAGACTTTCAGAGTGGGTAGCAACAAGTGCAGCTTTGTCTACACTGTCAGAACTCCCCCACCCCCCAGTGCCCTGGTGAGTACTCTCTGCTTTCACTTTTAAAAATCTTTTCCATCTCTTTCCTGGAAAGATGAAATCCAGCAGGAGAAGAACGAGCAAAAAGACATTGAACGCCACATGAGGAACATGGCAAATGACTTGATGAAACTCAACATGTTAATCAACAAGAACAGCCACAACTCGGAGGAGTTGCAGCATGGCAACACCATCATGGAGAATGAGTTTGTCCGCTCACTCAAGGTAGGGAAGGCGTTGCTCCTCGTCTCCAAGACACAGCCTGACACACAGCAATCTTGCTGAGCTCCCACTGGCACTGCGTTGCAGGAGACGGTCAGAGATTGCTAACTGCTGCCCCTATGGCACAAAACACTGTAACCAGATGGCAATGTACAGCTATGCACAGAAAGGCTGTCCCAATTATGTTTCTGTGCAGAGACAATGATTCCCTTTACATAGCCAAGGAGGGTTAGAAATTCTACCCGTGTTGTGGGGACGGTTGTCAGCCAAAAGGGGCAGGAAGATCAGAGGCAAGCAGTGAGCCTGCCAGCGCCTCTCAGTTTGACACAGTGATGTTGATTTCTGCTTCCTGACTCTAGGCAGCAGAGAGAGAGTCAATTGAGATGCAGGAGAAGCTGGACCGACTGCATGAGGAGAAAGAGAGACTCCTAAACAGCCTGGTGGAAGCAGAGTGAGACCCAGACCCCTTGTTTTCTGCCAGTGTTTGAACTCTCTTGTCATGCAACTGCATTATCCTTCCTGCCCTAATGCTGTAGGGGAAAATGCATTCCGTCCTATCCTGTCAGATTGACATGCTCCTTTCCTGGCTCCCCTTTACCTTGGATGGGAAGGTGGGACGAGTTCTGTAACTTTTTGTAACTCAGAAGGTTAAGGGTCAATCATTTATTTTCTGCAGGCCAGGTACAGTCACGGTAACTGCTCCATCCTGCTGCACCAGCAGCCTGTTTCCGTAGATGAATGAGAAGCAATGTGGTCTCCACTCTCACTTAGTGTTTGGCCTCTAGTCAGCAGAAGGCTGCCAGTGTTGAGTGTGTGGGGGAGAGGGGAAAACCCAGTATGCAGTGGTGTGATGTAAGCCCAGTGGCTGTCCAGAGGAAGGTAGCTACATAATCCAAAATTCTCAAACTTGGGACTTCACAGTAGGCCCCTAAATAAAGGGCCTGATTTTTCAGAGCTGCTGAGTTAACAAATGTTGGCATTAATCCTCTATGCTGCAATCCCAGCCCCGACTTCTACCATTATCATGGCACTTCTGACCTGTGGAATCCTGACAGACTGTCACATTGAGAGCACCAATGGGTCATGTTCCATACAGTGAACTCTTAGTTTCCTGCTGGACTGTTGAGCTTTGGACTCAGAATGGGGGTCCATAGTGTGACATCATATATACAAGGGAATCAAGTGGCAGGTGACCCCTTCTTTTTCATACAAAGGCATCCCCTCCCATTCTGTCCTTGAAGGCATCAGATCATGCTATGGGAGAAAAAGATCCAGCTGGCCAAGGAGATGCGTGCTGCAGTGGACTCAGAGACAGGGCAAGGCGAGATCCGAGCCATGAGAACAGAGATCCATAGGATGCAGGTGAGCCAAGGTGGGAGGGGAAGAGGAGATTCACAAGGAGATTACCCAGCCTTGCAGGAGATGCTGAAACATCAAACAGTAGATAGGAGATAAGGTGGGGAAGGATTGTCTCTAAGATTCCTGGCAGTGTCAGGGATAGGTGTCTTCCTGTGACCTGTCCAGCAATTGAACTAGCTCAGCATGCTGTTACACCTCTTTACAGGTTCCTTGTGTTAGCCTAGCAATGGGGAGCTCAGCAAAAGATAGACCTGACTGGGAAGGAAACTTGCAGGATAGTGTTTATCTTACTACATGGTGGCCCAGTACGTAACCAAAGCAGCACTTATGGAATACTACATCCACCAATGCACTGATTCAGAGAAGTGTTTCTCTCTCTGTGAAGGCAAGCTCCTCTCCCACCCACAGGATACTTCTACCCTCCTTCCCTTATTATTGCGTTTAGATTGATTGCATTGAATCTTTAGAAGATTGTGTTGGGCAAGCGGACAGGGAGTCAGTTATTAGTCTGATGCCCCCCAGATCCATGCTGTGCAAACCTGGCTCATGATTTTGTTGAAAGATTTGGGCTGTCAAGGCCAGTGTGTCAAATGTGTCCTGTCTGGGCAGCTGGAATTTGTCACACTGAAAGTCTTCTATCAGATATAATTAGTGCCCGCTGGGGATCTTCAGAGTTTCTCTCTCCTCACACATGGCAGGTCCGCTACAGCCAGCTGACAAAGCAGCAGGAGAAGATGATTCGAGATATGGAGGCTGCTGTCTCCCGCAGAGAGACCATCATGATTCGGGGGGAGGGTCAGAGCAAGATGGATAAGAAACATTTCACCAAGAGCGACTTCCACCACAAGACACAGGAGCTGCGGAAGAAGATCAAGGAAACCCAAAAGGTGAGCAGGTAGAGAGGGGCCATAAGAACTGATTTGTTCTGCACTCGCTTTGTAATTAGAAACATGTCAGATACTGCTTGACATCAGCTTTGCTTTATGACCTACTACCAGACTATGCAAAGAGGATGTCATGCAAGGTTCACTGAGCCAACCTTTCTCCCAGATGAGAAGGAGAGGGCTGTGGACATGTGTCAGTGGGGAAGAGGACACTGGGGATAGGCCATGGTGAAACTCATGTTGGTCTCCAGGATTCTATGGTTTTCCTCATGTAGCTCTCATGATCATCTGCTTTTTGCTATTGCCTGAAGGGGGATCACGTGCCAGACCCACTAACTTTCTGTCTTAGAAGAACTTGAGGGGACTTTTATTCAAACCCCTCAACACTGCTCCTCATTCCCCAGTTATCCTATTTTCTTTAATCGCTTGGGATTGGGATACAAAGTGCTTGGAAGGAAAGTGCTTGGTGCATATTCTGTGCCATCTGCCTCTCTTCATGGTAGTGTAAAGAAAAGTGCAGTACTGTGCCCCAGGCATGGAGACACACTCACTGCATAGCAATGCAATGAAACACCAATGGACTGTCACCTTTCCTGGCCCAACATTAGAACGCCCAGTGTGCCTAATGGGCATCTAATAGCATGAGTGCCTGAGCCTTCAGGCCACAAAGTATACTTACTAAAGGAAGTACAGCCTTGAAATGTCCAAGAAAGGGGGAACCTCTCAGGTGATAATTTGGCAATGGAGTTAGCATGCAGAGGCAGAATCTCAAGGTTCCTTCCCTTCCTTTCATTAGAACGCTCAAGACTGCAACAGAACCATCACAGAGCTGGAGAACACCCAGAAATCTCTCAGCATCAGCCTTCTGGAAAAGCAGCAGCAGCTCTCCAGTTTGCAGGCTGAGGCAGATGTCCTTGATGCAGACATAGAGCAGCTTCAGGACAAGAAACGTTGGGTAGGGTGTCTTTAATACATAGGCACTGCATGTATTATTGTCCTGTGCTGCCAGCCCACACAGCCTTCCTACCTCATCCCAAATCACATGTACCCAGCTCAGGCTGGGTATTTGAGCACCATCATGTTCAAGTTCCACTCTAGAACTGGAAGTCTCAACAATAAGAACAAAGTTCATCTGTGTGGGAGACAGAACTTTCTCTGGGAGTTGTGTGACTCGACTGACCTCCCTTGTCTTTTAAAATTCATAGAATTGCTCTGTCTTTGCAAGATTTCCCTTCTATGCATGTGCCTGATTTGGAGGTTCCCTAAACTATGTTGTGATCATTTATATATATAACACTCAACATTGGGGATGCCCATTTGAGTAGTTACAACAGGACTTCACTGAGCTGTCCCTCTTAATAATCTCGTTTCAAGATGTGATAGTCACTTTTCCTCCCCCATTTAATTAAGTCCTCCTTACTCTCCTAGCTCCCTTTCATTGTCAGATGTCTTTAATGCAGTTTTCATTGTTGCTCTTCTAAGAACCTTTCAGAAATCGTGGCCTATCAGAATCGTCAGAAGCATCTGCAGGCAGTGAAGGACGGGAAGTATACCCCACTCTGCCGCACTCAGCAAGCCCTGCAGAAGGAGCAGCAGAAACAGCAGGACCGGCTGCACACCATTAATGTCATCATCCATCAGATTCAGCAGGAGTATCCTCAGTACCAGAGGGTGCTGTGCTGGCTCAGCCAAGCCCTGGACTCCAGGCTTGGGTCACAGGAAGCAGAATAGACAGAAGCACAGAGCCAGATCTGAATAAAGTATCTTATGACAAATATTTTCACAAATAAATACAGTATAAGCTTTTACTGCTCTTGTCACTCTCCTGGATGTTGGAGGCTGAATAACAGAAAAATGAGTAGCAGTTGGAATCTGCTTCTGAGATGTTGGGTTCCAGCCATGCGTGCCCTGCTCCAATCTCTGGCTTTTCTGTCTGCTCCAACAGACAGAGGCTTCAATCTCTGGCTTCAAACAGCAACAGGCTGGTTTAGCTCTAACCACTCATAATTGTGTATTGTGTTAGAACATGGGAAGGAGGTGCAAGTCCACCTTTAGGGATTAAGTCGCACAGTCTTCTCCATGGACAGAGGGACAGGTCCTAGAGCACTTTCTGCCAAATCTGGGGAGCTCAGCAGATTTGAGCTGCATCGAAGTTGAAGATGGAATATGGATGCCTCTGGAATGGCAAGATGTGTGCAGACAGGGCATGAATGAAATGGAAAATCCTCTAATCTTGTTCATACTTCTCTTCTCTACAGAATACTGTTCTTTAGTGAATTGCCAAGTCTTTCCCATCAGTGTGAGCACCTCACTTAAGAGCTCCAATTGCAAAAACAAATCCACCTGGCTTTGCTTAGTGGTAGTGCCCCTAACTTAGGAAGCTTATACAAGGTGAAACCCTGAGGTATGGCCTCTGCCGATCAGAATAAGCAGAGGGACATCAGAGGGGAAATGCACATTTTTCTAAGCAGCCTGGACTTGTGTTTAACAGCTGTTTATTTCACAATCCTGTGTAGGAAAAAGAGGAAATGAGCCCTGCATCTTCATCAATTTCAGATTTCCTTTTCATTTCATTTCAGTGGGTTGCTTGGCATCTCTTCTGTGTTGTGTTTGTTTTATTGACTTACTGCTCGGCTGTGGAGAAATCGCTACCGCTCTGGGCCCCAGTTTCCCCACTGCACCCCGTGGATCATGCCCACCGCCTTTTGAGCTCCGCGCGTGGGAACGGCTACCCGCGCCAGTGAGGTCACGGGTGTAAGTGACTTGCGTGCAATCAGCGCGACGCCCCGGCCTCGCCCCGCCGTGAGACCGCCCGGGCCGGCGGGGCGGAGCCAGCCCGCCCCATTGGCGGGTGGGGGGGGCACCCCCTCACGTGACTCGTGGCCGGGGCCCAGCTGACTGGCTGCTCACGTGATCGCAGGGGTGCCCCGGCCCCGATCCCGCCGCTGCAGCTGGGAGCGGAGCCAGGTACGAGGTTGGGGGGCGTCTCCTCCCCCCGCCGGGGATGGGGCGGGGGCCTCCGCTGCTCTTCCCTGTCCTGCCGGGCATGCGGTGCCCATGTTGCCTCCCTGGTGCACTGGGAGCGGGGGCCCCTGGCATCGTGAGAACGGCCACAGCGGGTCAGGCCAAAGAGCCATCCAGCCCAGTGCCCTGCCTGCCGACAGTGGCCAGTGCCAGGTGCCCCAGAGGGAATGAACAGAGCAGGGAATCACCAAGTGATCCATTCCCAGCTTCTGGCAAACAGAGGGTAGGGACACCATCCCGGCTAATAGCCATTCATGGACCTGTCCTCCATGAATTTATCCAGTTCTCTTTTAAACCCTGTTCTAGTCCTAGCCTTCACAACCTCCTCAGGCAAGGAGTTCCACAGGTTGTGGGCTGTGTGAAGATGTGGTGGGGCTTGATCAGTTCACTCGAGGACCCCACTAGACCTTCATGTGTGAAAACTGACTGCGGGCTTCTCTCTGTCCCCGTCTAGCTGGCTGCCTGGGCAGGCTCTCCTGTGCTGTAGGGGCACTTGCTCACCAGCCCCGCAATGCCCCCAGTGAGACTGAAGGAGGCAGAGAATTTCCCCATCTGCCACAAGGTTTCCTGCACCGTGCTGCAGTTGTCTGTCATCAGTATTGCTGCCCTGCTCGCAACAGTTGCCCTACACACCATATTCAATGTCCATGAAGTCATTGTGGCTGCTGCGAGCCTCCGAGACCCCCCAGGGCCAGAAACAACCCACAGATCTGGTAGTGCTAATGGAGAAGGACGGACGTGGTATCGGAGGTGGACAGGGCAACTGGAGACCCCAGGCGCTGCTGCATCAGGGCCCTTGCAGTGTGACATCTCTCCAGATGGCCGATTTGACTGTGCACCTGAAAAACTTCTCTCCAGAGCAGAGTGTGAGGCTCGCGGCTGCTGCTATGTTCCGGTTTCCCCTAGGGGCCCTGCGACTGGGCAGCCCTGGTGTTTCTTCCCAGCCAGCTACCCCAGTTACAAGGTGGAGAACCTGAGTGCCACAGAGACAGGTTATACTGCCAGCCTGACCCGCACTGTTCCCACCTTCTTCCCAGAAGACATAATGGTTCTGCGGCTGGATGTGGTGTTTGAGACGGATGGCAGGCTCCACTTCACGGTCAGTAGGTGCTTTAGCCAGCCACAATGAGGCTTGGGCTGCAGGAGTCACTAGCTGTGGTGCTGGGTGAGGGGTGTGCGCAGAACAATGAGTTTCTGCCTACAGCCCTTAGGCATTACTTCCCTTGCTGAGCAGTTCTCGGAGCTGGGGGGTTTTCTGCCCTTCAGGGTGACTGGTCGCCTACAAGGCGTTGGGTCAGCCTCATAGTTTACTGTAACGAAATGTCACTTGCTTCAGCCTGTAAAGCTCTCTCGGTCTCTCCCACAGCTCAGGGATCCAGCAAACAAACGCTATGAAGTGCCACTTGAAACTCCAAAAGCAAGAGGCCAAATCACCTCTAAACTATACAGTGTGCAGTTCTCAGCTGACCCCTTTGGCCTGATGGTATTCAGGGAATCCAGCGGGCAGGTTCTGTAAGTGCTTCCATCCTCCTGAAACAAAATATTCCCTTCTGACTCACCCCCTTCCGGAGCCTGGGCCCAGCCACTGCCAAAGGTGGGGATGGGCTACAAGTGGGAAGTGCCATTACTGCCCAGCTATAATCAGAGTAACCTCTCGTTGCACCCCTCTCAGGACGCCTGATCCTTGGTTTTTTGTTGTCGCTACCTCACTTGACTTACTCTCCCTCAAGAGACAGAAAGGCAGCTGCAGCTGTACCTGCCTCTTATGCCACAGGTGCCCTGGGAAGAAGTGGTTCCACTGGCATCAGGAACTGGCCAGGCCCACAGGGCAGTTATCTGGGTTTTGTGAACCAGGTGCCAGTGTGAAGTGATGGAAGCAGAGGCAGCATGTTGCTGTCTGTGAGTTTCCTGTTTTCATCGTACCTGAATCCATAGCTTGTGTTGACCAAGCCACCAGGTGACTCAGTGCCTTGCTCGGGGTGAAGCAGTGATTCTAGGCCTCAGCTGGGGTTTGGGGCCCTGGCTCCCCACTCCCTTGCTGCTCGCCCTGCCCCCTGTGCAATTCACAGCTGGGGAAAAGACTGCACTTTCTGTGATCACACACGATTCCAGCTGGAAGCTTTCGTTTTCTCCTTTCCTGAGTAGCTGCCATTTCCCTGGCTTAGAGGCTCCTTCCTCTGCCTGGTATCTAGCATGTGACGGCTTGAAGGTCTGTCTGGGTGGAAGAGCTGCTTCTAAGCAAGCTTTCCTAGCTTAGCTCCCTGTGGAATTTGTTGTCTGCCTTCAGGGAGTCTCCATTTCTCGTTGGCAGATTGAACACCACAGTTGCTCCCCTCTTCTTTGCTGACCAGTTCCTCCAGATCTCCACCTCCCTGCCATCCCATTTCATCTCTGGCTTGGGGGAGCACCTGACCTCACTTGCCCTCAATGTCAATTGGACCAAAGTCACCCTTTGGAATCGGGACATGGCGCCCACGGTAAGGGATAGCACAAAGTCCTGCTTAGTAATTACTCAGCTTTGCATGCAGGGCCTGGCAGGAAGGACGGAGGCCCATTGTGAGTGTCCCTACGATGTTAATATGGGCTGTCAGCTCCATGTGTTTCTCTTGACCCCAGTTCCAGGGCTCTTGCTCTCAAATGAACGTTACCTTTTTTTGAGGTTTCTCTCAAGCCTGAGCTCTCACGAGCTCTCTAGGATAGAGCTTGGCACCCAGCCTGGCAGTGGGATGCTGGTGCTCTTGTTCCCATAGTTAGGGTTTAGGGTACCTGGGTTCAGCTCTCGGACACTCAGGAGTGTCTCTTCTCCTGCAAATGCAGGTGAGCTTGGCCCCGTCAGCCTAATGCTTCTCACAGCTGGTTGGGGGCCCCTGGTTCCAGTCCCTTGGGAGATCTCTCCCTGGGCAAGCTCATTTCTCTGTGCCACCTACCAGCAACCCAGGTGTGTACAGTAGGGACCCAGGGGACTGTCCCGCGTGTCACAAGCTCCCTGAGTCTCACCCTGCTGCCAGCGCTAAGAGCGTGTTTTACAGCCAGCAGGGATAGTTTGGGGCTGTAGGAGAACAAGCCACGTCACCACAGAGCTTGCTTATGTTTCTATAAATCCCCATTGCTGCCTGCTACTAAAGAGCAGCAAGAATCCGAGGCAGGATGTGTGGCTGGCGCCATGGGAGCTCCCAGCACTGGTGCCCTGACTGTGTGAATGCCCAGCAGGTGAGCCCTGAAAATCGGGGATGAGAAGCTACCCAGCTGTGTACCCAGCCATGTGCCGGAGGGCTGGTTGCTGCATTGCTTCCTGTTGACTGTGCCTTGCCCGAGTGTCACTGACAATACACGCTCTGCTGTACTTTAGCCTTACGTCAATCTCTATGGCTCTCACCCGTTCTACCTGGTGGTGGAGGATGGCGGCTTGGCCCATGGAGTCTTCCTGCTGAACAGCAACGCGATGGGTACGTGCCTTGCTACCAGCCACTCCTGCCTTTATTGTGAACGGCTCGGGGGAAGCCGGCCGGCTGACAAGCCCTCAGAGGTGTTTGAGGTCAGCGGCTTGGATTCAGGGACTGCATTTCCTCCTGTGTCACAGGCGGTGTCATTACACCTGCCCATGGCTAGTGCGGATGAGCAGAGACTTGTGGAAGTGGCTCCACGTGTGGTTGGCTGCCGGTCTCGGTAGCTTTGTGGTTGTAGGGGGAAGGCACATGTTGTTGGACGTGGCCAGAGCGATGCTCCCGGGCTCTGTTCTCAGCCAGCTTGCTCCTGTTTGCCTTGCAGATGTGGTGCTGCAGCCGAGCCCAGCCCTGACTTGGAGAACAACAGGTGGCATTCTGGATTTCTATGTCTTCCTGGGCCCTGACCCCAAGAGTGTGGTCCGGCAGTACCTGGATGTCATCGGTAGGGTGTTCGGCGGAGCTGCCTTCCTGCTCCGCTAGCCTCTGGGAGAGAGGCTGGGCCTTGCCCTGATGCGGCTTTTGTTGGGAGCAAACAGTAGAGCTGTGAGTCTCCTGGCTGGGCTGGGCTGGGCAGTCTTGACAGGGCATGAGCGGCTTCACAGCTGGTGAACAGTTTGCTTCCTCCTTTGCCCAGTGCATCAGGACTGTCCGTGCTGGGGCCTCGGCATCTAAAGCAAAGTCCAGCTCGGTCCTGACATCTGTTCTCCAGAGCACGCTGGGGAGAGCAAGGGGCCACATCGTTGGCTCTGAAGATCTCTATGTCCCTTCTGCTGCCTGCTGTTGGTGGAGGCAGGTGCCAGTGGGTGGCCGTCAGTCAGGACCCTGCTCTCAGGGTAGCCGGAGAGGAGGCTGCCGAGTGAATTGGGTTTAATCCGTTTCCACATCTCTAGGCTACTCTCTCATCTGCTTCCTCCTAACTTCCAGGGTA
Source organism: Gopherus evgoodei (assembly GCF_007399415.2). Taxonomy (NCBI): domain Eukaryota; kingdom Metazoa; phylum Chordata; order Testudines; family Testudinidae; genus Gopherus; species Gopherus evgoodei. The sequence continues at coordinate 27,858,586 of NC_044336.1, read as the reverse complement.
CCCGTTCATGCCCCCCTACTGGGGCCTGGGATTCCACTTGTGCCGCTGGGGCTACTCCTCCACCGCTGCGACCCGGCAGGCTGTGAAGAACATGACAGCAGCACAGTTCCCCTTGGTAGGTCTGGTTCTCTCTTAGGACAGGCTGCGTCCCCTGGCAGCAGCACCTCTTGCTATGGAGCCATGAAATGAGCCAACCCTGAGCCAGCTCAAGGCAACCAACGCAGGTGCTGAGCCAGACAGCAAGGGGGTGGGGAGTAGGGTGACGGTGCCGAGTGGCCATGGTGGGTGGGTCGCCAGGCTGTATGTGGCTGGGGGTTGTCCCAGTCCCTCTCTGACACTGGGGTCTCGGCCTTTGCAGGATGTGCAATGGAACGACCTAGATTATACAGATGCCAAGAGAGACTTCACCTTCAACAAGAACAACTTCAAGGACTATCCGGACATGGTGCGGGAGTTTCACCAAAGCGGCCGGAGGTACGTCATGATCGTGGTAAGTGAAGCCCTGAACGCCAGCCTCCTGTTCTCTTACCTCTGGATGGTTGGCCCCAGGACTCTGCATTTTGCCTCGTCATCCCGTGTCCTCCCTTTGCCACCTTCCCCTTCAGTGTTGGGAATTTGGGAATCAAACGTGCCGCAGCCCGAGTGGTGACTTGGGTTTGGCTGCCAGGGCTCAGGCTGGCGCATCACCAACCCAAACGATTTTTGGTGATGGTTGAATGCCCCTGGAGAGGGGACCAGTGGAACCTGAGAACGTGGAGTAAACCAGCTTGGAAATACCCCTTTGTCTCCCCATGCCCTGTTGAGAGTCAGTTTCCCTGGCTGCGGGGAGGGTTGGCTGTAGCTGGCAGGAGTTAGCTTTGGTTGTTGGTCTGATCCTGTTTCTGAAGACCAGGCCGAGGCAAGGAAAGCCGACTGGGGGAACGTGGGTTGTGCTTCGCTTGCGGAGGAGTTGCCAATGCGGCATGTGAGTCACGCAGTGACCCTGGTAAAGCAAAG